>NC_069134.1:49700902-50450902 GCF_026914265.1 Mya arenaria
TTCATAATCATCATATTTGGTGTTAAATGTCTTGTCGAGTAAAATCAAAATGCTTTACATAATTGGCAAAACGCAGTTAACAATAACATGTGGAAATAAATGTTATGATGAGGCTTCGAATACCGACTTCAGTCAATTCTTCTTTTCGTGCTGACTGTACCAAAGGTGGTCAACATTTGTTAATAATTATTAAAAATATGTTTATGGACTGCGTTTGTTTTAAATAATCTCGTTGGGAATTGCACAGCAACTGGATTCTCTCCTGTTGCTTTAATTGTAGAGTTCGTATGCGACTCATATAGTGTGTCAGTTTTGATTGATTAAAATATATAATATATAAATATCGATATTGGTTAGACTTAAGTTGTGTTTCACCAATTTGGCTGTTCACGTTTTACTCTTTTTGTTTAATAGGAGCATATTTGGTAAACACTTGATTCAACATAAAATAAAAATCAATTTAAAAGTTAAACTTTAGGACGCTATTTTTTGGACTCATAACTATTTGTGCAATAATACACTTCACTGCCAATCATGTTAGTTAGATACGTAAATAAACGTTAAACTCTACAATTAATGTATTACTAATACCAAATTGTTTACGAACTACTTCTACAGGTGTACTGGCATACATCCAAGGATATATCGATGTAAAATGGCCGAGGAGTTCCGAATACAAATTTAAAAGTAAACTTAGGCAGGGTCTTAAGAGGCTCTTCACTTGGTACTTATACAGTGAAGTATAACCTACACGAAGTATCTGAGTACTGTAACGCGAAATTCGTACTCAAAAGAGCGTTTCGTAACGTAAAATTTAAGTAATAGTTAATGACCTTTTGCCATTACATGTATAGTTGTTCTTCGCACTATATTTGATCAGCGATGAACATTACGTTGTTTCGTCGATGATTTCTTTGGTAAATTTCCCCACAATTAAACATGTGTACATGCATTCAATTGTAATCAGATTTGAAATACTAGTAGTATTATAGTATTTATCGGAATGAAACATGTATTTGTGGACTTCTGTAGCGCAGACGCGCATATCAAAACCAAACCCGAGACAGTTAGCTGTTCCCTTTAATATTTTACTCATAACTCAGAATGTCTTTGCACATAATGTAACAAACGACAGCAATTTTATACCGCATTTAAATTTTAACAAACAATGTTCCATTAACATTCCGCAGCATGACGTTATTTAAAAAGCTCATTTTCATCATTTGGCCGGTGCGAAGGCTTGCAATTCTGCGATGTCAAGACCTAGGATAAGGACATAAATACGTGTACCATGCACACATGCAAGCCGGAGAACGACAACAGTTTGCAATTACAATATTGTGAAATATTTCAATGACTGAAACAACAGTGGTTTGTGTTACCTTCACCTTTGCCTTTGACCCACCGACTCAGTGGGCGGCAGCTTAATAGCGATTGTGAAACTGTTTTCAAAAGAGGTATATTTGAAGATTTTTGTTTGTGTTCGACGTTTATCAGACTCAAAAATTGGTAAATAATAATTATATACATCCACAAATATTGCTAGAACTCTTCACCTTTGCCTTTGACCCACCGACTCAGTGGGCGGCAGCTTAATAGCGATTGTGAAACTGTTTTCAAAAGAGGTATATTTGAAGATTTTTGTTTGTGTTCGACGTTTATCAGACTCAAAAATTGGTAAATAATAATTATATACATCCACAAATATTGCTAGAACGTTTAGCTAGTACACAAGTATGATCTTTCCCACGACAGGAACATTAAGATAACATGGTGGTATTTTAAATGATTCTTTGTCGACAATGAAAACGGTTAGAACACTTACACCTTCTTGAAAACAATTTTAAAATTGCCATAACTCTTACTGAATATAAATGAGTAATGATATTGAACGAATTTTCGGACAAGTGCTTTGCTTGTGTTCTTCCCTGGAAATTATAAAAAATAAGGGTATTGTTGATTTGAAATGGTGTAAAGGATTGTTCTTCTTTCTTTCTGCCATGAAAGTGCGTAACAGCACGATGATCTTAGACTAACTGATATACTTATATCGTGACACACAGAGATTACATAAATATATAAACCTTATCAAACTTGTCCTGACATGTTACAACTCGGCGCATTACATAACACCGAGAGCCAAATTATAACAACGTTAAAATTAGGTCCTCATCCGGATTTCGTTCGTTTTCCTTAGTGTGTATGCTAATAGCGCCATTTTGATGAACAATTATAGTCAGAAAGAGACATCTTTCGGAAGCGCAAGCCACACACTGAGTATGCGAAAAGGCCAATTATAAGTGATCGTAACCTAGCTGCTAAGGGCTTACTGAACAATATAGACAGAACATGTGACATAAAAGAGTTTCGAATAGATGCTACTAATGCATACGTTATGAAAGCAATATTTAACGCATTGTATTATACAAATGAATGCGCATATTCATTCTTATTCATCTTCATGAATATATTTGTATAATACAATGCGTTATAGCTTTCATAACTTATGCAACACAAGACCACAATATTGCGCAACATTAAGCCAACGAGAGTGACTTAAAATAAGCTAGTGTTACTGTATTCACAATCTCTGTAAAATACTTAAAAATAAAGTATGAGGACTGTGAACTAATCAACGAAGCCAAAGAAGTGTATCTGCTTTCTGAATATCGTATGGATTCTAATGAAAACTACTATAAAGTTATGTTTATAATCCCACCAAAATGCTTTTTCTACCAAATGGTAGAGTGCTGTGGTGGAACAAATGAAAAAAGAAGAAAAAAAACAACACATCTACGATATATATGAAACGATTGTGATTTCGGGAACTGTTTTACTTCAAATCTACAACAATAATATCAAAAACAAAGTTCTTTTCACTATAAAACATTCACATTCGCGGTGGTATATTTCTGATCATTTTTAGATATCACTAAGTTCATCAATTATCTGCTGTGAAGGCTAGCAGCCCTGTGATGGCACGACGAATTAAGAGGGCGTTAATATCATG
The DNA here is from genome assembly GCF_026914265.1 of Mya arenaria. NCBI lineage: Eukaryota > Metazoa > Mollusca > Bivalvia > Myida > Myidae > Mya > Mya arenaria. Next base: position 49,703,913 of record NC_069134.1, read on the forward strand.
CGTTCCTGCAAGAAGAAACGAAAAATGATAAATACAGTTTAACCGTCCTTTGTCACAAAGATAATGAAATCAGTTCTTACAACATTATGCTAACAACCTCGCATGATCTAGCATGACCTTTTTGCGAAATCTGTCGTGGTTACACATTAATTATACTCACTCATTCGACTTGGTTACCATCAAACAGAATGGAAACGAGGAACAGCAGTTCTATCATAAAATATTTAATTATGTTGAAGGCAATTAAACTTTAACAAATTAATTATCAAACAAAAAAGCTGCGTGTTGCGTGTGCTGTGTGACATTACAAATGAGTTATACTATTCCAACTGGTTGCATGCATTCTGTGTTGTAAACTTGTTAAACTCGATGCTAGTATTACAATCAAAGGACAAAAACAACTGAATTGCACGCTTGTCATATAATTAACGTATTGCAACTTAAAATAAATAAAGTGAAATGGTTCCAACTTTAGGTACTTACTGACATGCTCATTCGAACACCTTGTATATGTGTTCAAAGCTATCAAAGCATCAAAGCGAGGCACCAGCGTCAAATTATTAGAGGAGGAATTGTGGTGTAATCAGTATGTGCCTCATTGATATGGCCTATTGAACAAAAGCTTTAAAAACTTCAAGAAACTCTGACAGTTTCCTAGTTAACCAGGTTTTTAACGAAAACCGGGTTATTAGAATTGTTCAATAACATTAGTTAGCATTGATAGATATTGATGAAACTTGGTGTGTAGATAGCTTATGGGAAGAGCTAGCTTGGGATTGCTTTTGAGGGGGTGGGGCTAAGGTCAAGGTCACTGTTACTAAAAATAGAAAAAATGTTTCTGCCCAATAACTTTAGTTAGCATTGATAGATATTGACGGAACTTGGTGTGTAAGTTGCTTATGTGAAGAGCTAGCTTGGGATTGCTTTTGAATGGGGAGGGGCTAAGGTCAATGTCACTATTACTTAAAATATAAAAATGGTCAAGGTCATTGTTACTTAAAATAGAAAAATGGTTTCTGCCCAACCCAATAACTTTAATTAGCATTGACAGATGTTGATGAAACTTGGTGTTAGGTAGCTTATGTGAAGAGCTAGCTTGGGATTGCTTTTAAGGGGGGTGGGGCTAAGGTCAAGTTCGCCTGTCACTAAAAATAGAAAAATGGTTTCTGCCCAATAACTTTAGTTAGGATTAATAGATATTGACGAAAGTTGGTAAGTAGATAGCTTATGTGAAGAGCTAGCTTGAGATTGCTATTGAGGGAGAGGGGCTAAGGTCAAGGTCACTGTTACTAAAAATAGAAAAATTGTTTCTGCCCAATAACTTCAGTTAGCATTGACCGATATTGATAAAACTTGGTGTGTAAGTTGCTTATGTGAAGAGCTAGCTTGGGATTGCTTTTGAGGTGGGGCTAAGGTCAAGGTCACTATTACTTAAAATAGAAAAATGGTCAAGGTCACTGTTACTTAAGATAGAAAAATGGTTTCTGCCCAAAAACTTTAGTTAGCATTGACCGATATTGATGAAACTTGGTGTGTAGGTAGCTTATGTACAGAGCTAGCTTGGGGTTGCTTTTGAGTGGGGAGGGGCTAAGGTCAAGGTCACTATTACTAAAAATAGAAAAATGGTTTCCGCCAACAGTAATTTTCAGTTACGTCTCTTTTTGATAAAAGCAAAGATAAAGTCTAACAACAAATTAATTGACTATAACTTCTGATTGCCCATAACAAAAACCTGGTTTCGTCGCATTGCGGCGCTTCTAGTTTTGTTATTAAATTACGCGGAAAGAGTTCATTAGTAAATGAAACACAATATAGTTTTCACCCTTCTCACGTTCGTTTTATCTTGGGAAACCAAACAAATGGAATAATACATTGCATAGTAATTACTAATTATTGTAATTAACTCTATGGTGCGTAGCAATTATCTGGAGTTTTAATGAAGACTGAACTTTCAAAGATGTAATAAGCGAAGAAAGCAAAACAAATTCAATACTATATGTATCCCGCCTACATCCTGCAGATTCCAAATAAGTGATTATCTCCGTAATTACAAACAAGAAGTAAAGATTACAACACTCGATACCTTAATCTTCGATTAATGATTTCGGTTCCTTTAAACATGTTTAAGAAAGTCAATATTACAAACGTAAATGGAAATAAGTCCATTGGCTTCTACTGAAGCTAATCAAATGATAAAGATCAAACTTTCTTTGTTCCAAATGCAATAAAATAAGGACCGGGTGCGAAACTCTTGGTAAGGTTCCTGAATTCCGAAACGAACTTGTGTCTTAAATTCAGTGGTGCAATGCTGCTATATACGCATGATTATGTTTTGTATGAAGTGGAGCAATGGTGCAACATGGGCATTTACATGCCTTGTATGTGATGAGCGCAATGCTGCAACATGGCTATGTAAATGCCTTGTATGTGATGAGCGCAATGCTGCAACATGGCTATGTAAATGCCTTGTATGTGATAAGCGCAATGCTGCAACATGGCTATGTAAATGCCTTGTATGTGATGAGCGCAATTCTGCAACGTGGGTATGTAAATGCCTTGTATGTAGTTAACGCAACGCTGCAACATGGCTATGTACATGCCTTGTATGTAGTTAACGCAATGCTGCAACATGGCTATGTACATGCCTTGTATGTAGTTAAAGCAATGTTGCAACATGGCTAGGTACATGCCTTGTATGTAGTTAACGCAATGCTGCAACATGGCTATGTACATGCCTTGTATGTAGTTAAAGCAATGCTGCAACATGGCTATGTACATGCCTTGTATGTGATGAGCGCAATGCTGCAACATGGCTATGTAAATGCCTTGTATGTAGTTAACGCGATGCTGCAACATAGCTATGTACATGCCTTGTATGTGATGAGCGCAATGCTGCAACATGGCTATGTAAATACCTTGTATGTGATGAGCGCAATGCTGCAACGTGGGTATGTAAATGCCTTGTATGTGATGAGCGCAATGCTGCAACGTGGCTATGTAAATGCCTTGTATGTGATGAGCGCAATTCTGCAACGTGGGTATGTAAATGCATTGTATGTAGTTAACGCAATGCTGCAACATGGCTATGTAAATGCCTTGTATGTGATGAGCGCAATGCTGAAACGTGGGTATGTACATGGCGTATACATGGTTGGATAAACTAATCAAATTGTTCAAAATGAAATATTCTGAAATATTGGTAGGTTGGTTTGTGTTAAAAGATACGTACAAACCAACCCATACGGAAACCGTTAAAATTATTCCACGCACAACTTTATTTATTTACTATTAACGCATTTTTATAATAATACATTTGAACACAGATTCGGTACTTACAACAATAAAACACTGTATTCTGATTATCACAGAGAAATACCATACACGCGAAAACACTCACCATATGGTAGTCAGTGCTTGATGATAATATCTTATAATGTTTACATTGCATATTTTATCAATTGTCTGGTGTCAAGTCTCGCGTCCCTAATATGGCACGACCAATTATGAGGGCGTGAATATCGTGTGTTCCTGCAAGTAGAAAAGAAACATTTGACGTCTTAATCTTACTTATTACATAACGAGTATATCTTACTTATGGCACAACTATTATAAAATAAATTCTAACAACTATATTATAGTAAGCAAACTCGCTGGCACGCGAGAGTATAGGTATGACATACTTGGCAAACCGGTTGGAAGGGTACGGTAGAAACTGGCTTATCAAACATTGTAACCACCAACCGGAAACATATAACTGAATTTCTATCATAGAATAAACAGTGTTGTCGAAATAATTAATGCAAAGGAACTGCATAGCTAGCAACGTTTACGTGTTTTTTTCGTTGAGTGCCATACAAATGTGTTTACTATTCTTACTGTTCTTACTGGTTTGAGGTATTCTGCGATGTAAACATGTTAACTTCAATACCAGTACAAAATCAAAGGGGAACGTATTGACAATACAGCTCGGGACTGAATTGCAAGCTTGTTACAGTCAATGTATTGAATTTTAGGTGATTTGGGTGTCACTGTTTGGACCAAACTATGCCTTAAAGTTTAAATACCAGTAACTAAGTAACTGCTAAGCACATTTTAACACCATATAATTATATTCGTTTAAACTTATCTTTTGAAGCATCAAAACAAAGCATCAGCATTAATTTGAAAAAAGGAGAAACTGTTTTGTAATCAGTATGTGACTTCGTTAGTAACTATGAGATTTGCTGGAGTCTGTGGTTAGTTTATGCGGAAAGATTTCATTAGTAAATGAAAATACTGTTGACACCGTTTTCATGTGCGTTTCATCTTCGGAAAAAAAACATACAAGTATAATTATACATCGCTTAGTAATTACTTATTTAACTCTGTGATGAGTGGCAATTATCTGGAATGCTAATGAAACCTGAACTTTCAAAGATGCAAAGAGCGAAACAATTTCAAATAACACTGATGACAATCTATAAGAATGGTATGGTATACGAATCCAGAATCAATTCCGCAGATGCCAAATAAGTCCTTTATTACCAACAAATAGTACAGTTTACAACACTGAATACCTTAATATTCGATTTAAAATTTCATTTTACTCATTATAAAAGATATAATAAATTAATTCATTAGCTTGAAAATTATAGATTGTTACCGTTTTTTCGTCTTTTTTTCATTTCTTTTGTATGATTATCATTATTTATTTAAGTATCTTCTTAATGGAGGAAATTAAGAATCTCTCTCTCTCTCTGTCTCTCTCTCTCTCTCTCTCTCTCTCTCTCTCTCAATCTTCTTTGAGCTTGAAAATTATATATTGTTACTGTTTTCTTGGCCCAAAAGAAGCTATGGTAGGTAGATCGGGATTAATTTTTGTTTAGGTAAAGCTGCGTCTGAAGCACCATTTTAAATCTTAAAACAACCGTCCCCATTTATGATGGGCCAATGTCAACAATGAAACAGAACATGTACGAGTCTTTCCGGGGCAATAGATAGAAAAAACATACCCTCCCCCCTCCCAGAGAACAAAAGAAAAAAAAGTAAGCCAAATATTGACCGAATAGAATAAGAATTGAGTTGGGTGCAGGTTTTTAAGCGTAGGTTCATGAAACCAGACAAAGCATGGAGATATATTATGCTTATTCAACATTTCATGTCGTTTTATACTTGTAGGGAACATTAAAATGAACACTTTGTAATGCTTAAACTCATGCTCTGAACTCTGACAGTCAAATAACTTTACATTAACTTGGTAAGTGTTGACTGCCTTGAGTTTCATCACTTGACGAATCACGTGGAATTCGTCACATATGGCATTCCCACCGAGCATGTCACGTGACACTCTTGCAATACACAATGACTTTCCACAATAATTCTGCTTTATCAAAGAGAGCATTTTTGGCGTAGCCCTGGAAATAAAAAAAAATACAACTACATTTTAGATCTATATGTTATACATTTAAATTGTAACAACCAAAGTCCAATCAAAAGTGTATTAAAAGTGTCAAAACAAAATCATTATTTAATTTAGATAGATAAAATGATATCCAAAGTTAATATAGTCATGTAAACTGAGTCAATAATTGTTCATGCATTTATCTAAAAAGAACAACACATAATATATGTATATAAAACAATCGGACAAAACACCGTATGCTAAAGAATAATGATTGCAAGAAAAATAATTGTCGATGACAATCCATTGATCAACATGCATGTGTTTTCAAGTTAGAACCAAACCAATTTAAAGTTAATGCCGGATATAATGTCACTGTCGTACGACATCGGTAACGAAAAGGCCGTCTGCTCATTTGCAGCTAATACCCAATTTATAGCTGTTTGACTACAAGACAGATTAAATAGGGCATACACGATCTTCCTGAAGATGTTACGTATTCCCTTTTTATGCCCCCACAAAGTGGCGGCATATAGGGTTGCCCTTGTCCGTACGTACGTCTGTCTGTCTGTACACGTACGTCCCGAAGATTGTTTCCGATCTAATTCTTGAAAACCGTTTGTCCAATCCTCACCAAACTTTAAACACATGTTTGTGACCATAATATCTTGATCAAGTTCGATAGTCATGGAAATCGCTTTAGTCATTTAGGAGTTACGGCCCTTTTTTGCCAAAAATACTTAAAAAATATATGTTTCCAATCTAATTCTTGAAAACTGTTTGTCCAATCCTCACCAAACTTTAAACACATGTTTGTGACCATAATATCTTGATCAAGTTCGATAGTCATGGAAATCGCTTTAGTCATTTAGGAGTTACGGCCCTTTTTTGCCAAAAATACTTCAAAAATATATGTTTCCAATCTAATTCTTGAAAAGTATGTGTCCAATGTGGATCCAACAAGTTTTTTCCTGCCTGAATGGCGCCATATAACCTATACAGTCTTGCGATGCCGTAAAACCCAACTCAACTCAACTTATCCTATATGTGCAGATTATCCTGAATAATCATTATGGCTTATTTTCTGTGACAAAAAATCAAAGTGGGGGCATCCGTGTCCTATGGACACATTTCTAGTCTTTGTTCATTTAAATCAATAGTGATCGGAAGATTGCTGTAATCATCCCGCTAACTTTTAATCAATGTAGTTAGATGACATAAAGTAAATTCTTAATGAAAGCTGTCACTCGTTGATTGTATTAACATATTTTCGGGTAAGGGTGCAACTTCACAGCAATCAACAATTATTAAATAAATATGTTATACTCTTCTGCACTCTTATGGTTCATAGAGAGTCTTAGTCGTGGTCAACATGACAATGCTAAAGCATGCTAAAACATCGGTATGTGCGTGTCCTGTCAAAAAGCAAAGTCCTGTTTGCAATGAGCAATGCTGCAGCCTTGGTATTAACGTATCTTGTATGGTTATGGGCAATGCTGAATCATGCTGCAACATCGGTATGTGCGTGTCCTGTACGTAAGGAACAATGCCGAAACATGATCATGTCTATGCCTTATATTATATTTTATTTATACATGCAACATTTTCCGATTGCACTAAATCAAGCATTCCAAAAGATTTTTTTTCAAACTCAAAATCGGTGAATATCTCAAAAAGGACCTAGCAATTGATATACAAAAGAACAACATGATTCAATTCATTTTGCCAAAAAAAGTTCGAAGAAGACTCGGCTTTGTCCGAAGTTTGTTTTGGTCATTTTTTACAGCAAAAAAAAAGAAATAATTTTACATGAAATTTCACCTTCCGAGCCTAAAGAAGGATATCTCATATGTTGAGGTATTGTTACAAAACATATTTTGTTCTATTATATATATTCTTGAAGTGAAATGAATTCTAACTCCTGGAAAGGCGAACATCTTTAAAATAAGCCCATTTTTTTAATTCTTCAAATATCTTATTTAAATACCTTTTTCTTAAAAATATGATTTTTCACACCTTTTTGTCAGCAATATTTTTTTTCAAATATGTCATAGGGGATAATATAACACCCCCCCACGTTTTTAGAGCTTATTGCAATGTCAAGTTAAAATCTTAACTAAATTAACTGTTGCTTTTAACCAATCAATATCATTATTCAAACATGGATACGTGTAAACACGATTAACAACGATACGTGTATACACAAAAAATATCGTTAATTGAATGGTATACTTTCAACCTCAATTTTGATGGAAGACGATGCTGGCTTTTAGAATCAAATTTGAGTCCGTTTTTTTTGCATAAACAAGTTATGTTAACACTTTCAGAAGCAAAAACTTGTAATAGATTTTGTACGAAGACAAACATGTTTTTCTACACTGAAATGAACAATATTATGATAAGCAGTATTTTACTGAGGCATAATTTTCAAATTTATTTCTTATCTAGTAATATACAATAACAAAACAAGTATCCATACAATTCAGTTAAAATCAGTATTTTAGACATTTTACATCATTAATTTATCAAAGAGTTCAAAATGAAATATGTCGGTCGACTTTTTATTGAAAATACATTCAATAACGCAAAATACAACCCATACGGAAACGCTTATAGTTAACTCACACAATTTTATTACTAACGCATATTATTTTTATAAAAATAGCTTAAAACATAGATGTAATACTGACAAAAATAAAACACTGCATTCTGATTATCACAGACAATGTGCCATACACTGCGAAACGCACACTTCCTGTTTGGCGATGCACGTGGTAATATCTCGAAATGTTTACAGCACTTATTTCATCAATTGTCTGCTGTGAAGGCTTGCAGCCCTGTGATGGCACGACCAATAATGAGGGCGTGAATATCGTGTGTTCCTGCAAGCAAAAAACAAACAGAATTTACATGATTTTATCTTCCTTATAACACAACGATTATGAAAGAACTTTTAACAACTATATGAAGCTCGATGGCACGCGAGAATACAGACTTATCCAGGAAAACATTTCGCTTATGTTACTTTTTAACCTCCAAACAGAAAGTACAAATGGACTGAAATGTTATCATTCAATAGACAATGTTGTTGAAAGCATTAATGCGAAGTCACTGCATGTGTAGCAGCGTGATCTTTCACTATGTGACATTGCAAACAGTGCTCCACTAAGGTCTAAATAGCCGGATGGGGCACCTTTGTGCCCGTTTACAGCACCCTGCTACCGTTTAACTATACCTTGCTGTGCCCTTTTGTTTGACAGAGTGAATTGTTTTGATACTAGATTACAGCCGTTTCTATTGAGAGCAGTTAATACACATACGCAATAAGAATTCAGCATTGGCCCTTGCAAGTGCCCAATAAAGGCTCATTCAATGCGCATCAAAAGTGCCCTTTCTGATCTACCACCCTGCCCTTCTCCAATCCTGGCTGGAGCACTAGCAAATGTGTTAAGTTTCCTAACTAGATTCAGGTATTCTGCGCTATAAATGTGTTAACTTCAAAGGGGAAAGTAGTGTCAAAAATCGATAGGGACGAACATGCAACTGTGTCATAGTAAGTATATTAAAACTTATATAAAATAGGTGGCACTGGGTAGGCAAAGCTGTGCTTTACCAGTAACTAACTGCTAAGCTCATTTTAACGCCATATATATATTCGTCCAAACGTATCTATTAAAACATCAGAACAAGGCACCAGCCTAAATTTATGAGAGGAGAAACTGTTTTATTTTCGGTATGTGACTTCAATGATATGGCTTACATTAAAAACAACTTTAAGTAGCTCTGACATTTTCTTAGTTCTGCGATAAATAACACAGAAATATTTCATTAGTAAATTAAACACTATATAATTTCCTCTATTCCTTTTTTCGATCTATCTTCAGAACAACAATCAGATTTAATAATACATCGCCTAGTAATTACTTATTTAACTCTGTGATGGGTAGCAATTATCTGGAGTGCTAATGAAGACTAAACTTTCAAAGATGTAATAAGCGAAACAAATTAAAATAATACTGATGACAATCTAAGGATGATACATGAATCAAGACTCAATTCTACAGATGCCATATAAGTGATTATCTTCTTAATTACAAACAAATAGTAGAGATTACAACACCGAAGACCTTAATTTTCGATTTATGATGTCATTTTAGTCAACATTACAACGTTATAAGAAATGAAAACGAGGCTTCCTTATGCCTGGAAATGATAGATTGTTTCCGTTTTCTTTGCCAAAAAAGACGTGAAAAGGTAGGTAGACCTTTTTAGATTAAGCTGTGTCTAAAATAACAATTTCACACTTTAACACAACCGTTCCCGGGAATATATCAAAAACCGAATATATATATATATATATATATATATATATATATATATATATATATATATATATAAAAGTGTAACGCTTTATTTCAGATCAATCGGTCGACCTGAAAGCCATTAAGGTTAAGTAAGTTCAAATACATTTTGTATATCATGTAATTCCATTTGCATTAAACTCATGCTCTTTGAAATTCATGCTCTAACCTTCGTAAGTGTTGACTGCCTCGAGATTCATCACGTGACGAATCACGTGGTACTCGTCACATATTCCGTTCCCGCCGAGCATATCACGTGCCACTCTTGCAATATCCAATGCCTTTCCACAAGAATTTCGCTTTATCAAAGAGATCATTTCTGGGGTAGCCCTGAAAATATTACAAATAAAAACATACATTTGGACTTACAGGTAACAGAATTAATGTGCAAAAACCAAATTCTTAGAGATATTAAATCATAAGAGGTGATACATAAATGTGATACATATCTGGGACCAATAATACACTACATATCCAGTAAACTGAGTCAATAAATGTACAATCAATTATCTTAACAGGACAAAACATTGTATATGTATATCAAAACAATCACACAAAACATAATACTGCTGTTTTACCACATTCACTGAGAGGCAATTGTACGAGATGGGACAATATTTCAGGAATATATTTTTGTAAGCAACTTTAATAATTATGTATTATTATTATATTAAGTAGATATATGGCCCCACAACTAGTTTCCTCTAATAACGTAACACCTTAATCCTTGACACTGATGCAGTCTGTGGACACTATTGGCATTGCTGACTAGAATGCCAGAATAACAAACACTATAAGATGGTTAAAGAATATAGTGTCAAACTAAAAACAATTATTTCTAGAAATATCATATGGCATTCAATTATTTAAACTGTTTTCTTAAAAGAAGTAAATACAAAACCCAATTAAAATTAATGCTGGGGAAAATGTCACTGTCATATGACATAAGTACCGTCTGCTCCTTTGCAGCTATTACCCAAATTATTGCTGTTTTCCTACCAGAGGGATTCAATAAGATAAAATGACATTTGAAAAAAGCACTACAAGATCTTCTTAAATTCTTAATATGCATTCCTTTTTCTTAATTCATTTAAATCCATATTAACTTGAGGAGTGTTCTAATTATTCCCCTGACTTAAATCAATTTAATATTAAAATGACATGAAAACTTCCCGTTCGCATTTAGCTATTAGCTTATTAGTAAAAGCTTTTAAGGTGAAAAACACCTTATTTTAAATATTATTTTATATAGTGCCGCCAAATCCGAAATCAGCACCACCCACAGCAATGACAATGTTCATTATCAGAGGTCATCAACATAACCGGAAATCCTTTGCTCTTCATTGAGGCATTCTCATTTATCAGAGGTTTGATAATGATAAATCTAACGTGTGGTATGCATAGCATCATCACTCTGTTGAACGAGAATGGATTTAGCGGGGAGGGGAAGAAAGGTTAGTGTTTAGTGTACCCTTCGAAACGTCCAGTCCAATAATATCAATAAGTTACAGATTTGTGAATGTATGATAGCGTAACATTATGATTTATGAAATTTAATTATCATTCTGAAAATAAGCAATATATATGTTCACTCAAGTCTCAGAAAGTTCTCCCGATCTATCAAAACCAGGAAAAGCCTTATAAAGCAAAACGCATACTGGAAAGATCAACTATGCATTTAGGAAGGAACCAAAATTAATGGAACAAATAAACATAAAAATGAGACCTAGAAACAATGTCGTCTGCACTTTTCATTTTTAGTTTGATAATGAACATACAAAAACAAAATGAAACAGAATGAAACAGAATGAATGAAATTGAATTATTTTCCATAGTATTCCTTTATGACTGTCCTTCTGCCATTGAGCTCAAAAATACATTGTGAGTGCAATATAAATGTAGAAAACACAACAAAATAGAGGACATTTAAAATGTCCATGATTTAGTTGTCATTCAGGGGACTTATATTATTCTAATCTTGTCAACATTCAATTTAATACTGTAACCGTCCACTTCGCCTAGGGTAGCAAAATTTCCCTCATGTTGACAATATATATTATCACACTGTGGAAGCCATGTGATATTTATACAGTGTCTTTCTATGTCAATTTTTTTCCCCCAAGGACCACAATGGAAATAAGGGATTTATTATTCCTTTCTTGTGATATCATGTGTGTATAATGTTGTTCACATGGTCTATGAACTTATGACTGATGTTTTATTCATGTGTATAATGTATCCATGTCTTTACATTATGTACAGAAATAATTATATCTCTTTTCTATGTATGTATCCATCTAGAAGCCTTAAATTTGACAAAGATTGTATTGTATGTATTTCTTTAGACCTTACATTCTATGTTTATGCTGAAGGGATAGCATGCAGAAGAGACAGAGTACCATATACTTACATGCCTTGGTCCTTGAGGCGGCCCACCTGCAAACAAGCCTGTAAGCCTATAGAGATTTCTGTGAGCATGTCAGCCATCTTCTTCTGCATTAACTGGTTCTTGGCAAGTGGCCGGCCAAACTGGTGTCTGCAAGTAAATGATATATCAAGTTTTGCATCTCGTTTGATCTGTCAAGGATCAGTAGAATATTTTTTTCTTTTATCATAGACAATGACCAGAAAAAATAACAGAACGAACAAATATTGTAGCATGGTAAAAAACAAAAACAAACTTGCATTGTATGTTACTCAAACCTGTATATCATTATACTTTATAATTTTCAAGGTTAATGCCAGTAAGTACCAGGCCCAAATATCACGAAAATACTTCAGTCAAATCTCAAACTCTAAACTGTTTATATTTTAAATGAGTTTGTTACCTCTTTGCATTTACCCCTCTAATTAGAATGTGTCATAATCAGACATTTAAAGACAATGATATCATTATAAGTAAATAACAAGAGCTGCGATAGGACAGCTTTGTCCACTATACGCCGCTTTGTCTTAGAAATGAATATAATAATGGTGTAATATGTGCCTGTCAAAAGCAATAAAACAAGAAATGCCACAGTGCGCCAAAGCCAGTTTTTAAAGATTGACAAAATAACATCAGCCTTCCTTGTGTGATTCAGTTTCAACTGTTTTTTTTTTGTTCTACTTTTAGTAACAGTGAACTTGACCTTGACCCAAGTGGTCCCAAATACAATCCCATTGAAGTCCTCCATAAATATATACATACCAAACTGTTCCTACAAACCAATTTTGGTTGCAAAATGTCAACCCAAACCAAAGTTATCCAGTACCAACACTTTCTATTTTAGTAACAGTGACCTTGACCCCAAGGGCCCTAAATGCAATCCAATGAAAGGTCTCCATTAACTCTTCCTATATACAAGTTTGATCAAAATATGTCAACCATACCTCAAGTTATTCAATAACAAACATTTTTCTGACTTTTGTTACAGCAACTTTGACCATGCCCTTGACTCTCATGGACCCAAATTCCATGGATGGTCTCTATGAAGTGAATTGGATGAAGGGCTATGGAGTTTTAAGTGAATGTTCAAAATTCCCTAAAACTTTAACTGGACGATGACGAATCGCCGACATCAGATGAATAGTATAGTTGCCTTATTCTTCGAATAATACAGTAAAAATGTATCGTAACAAAGTAGAGAGTGTAACCTGTCCAGTGTGTATTGTCTGGCAGCCTCAAGACAGAACTCGGCTGCTCCCAGAGTGCCCCAGGCAATTCCAAATCTTGCATTGTTGAGACATCCAAATGGACCCTGGTGTGAAGCAGAAATCATATGATCAAAGGGGATGAAACATTATGGCATAATGACATTTGTGAACTAGATGTATGGTACTAAGGCATTACACTACCTCAAAGACTTTTATGCAACTTATAATTTGGACAAAAAATTAGTATGAAAATAAACAAAGGGCAATAACTAAAAAAATACTGCACCCATGACAATGGTTCCTATGGTTTGCACTTTACCTCATTGAGTTCTATCTGTGCATGAAGTTTAAAGTCAATACCTCAAACACTTCTCTGTGCATGAAGTTTAGAGTCAATACCTCAAACACTTCTCAAGTTATACTACAAACAAGATTGCCAGACTCTCACCTGCACACACGCCTGCCATTACTATATCCCCTTCAATTTTTGAGGGGAGATAATAACTAAACCTTATGACTTATGAATTATGTACAGTATGGGTGTTTTTGATATTATGATATCATTATATTTCATTAAGCACAAAAGCTGGTCTTACTGCAAGCCCGCTGACATTTGGCAGGAGGTTTTCTTCAGGGACCTCAACATCTTCCATTACAATCTGACCCGTAATACTTGCACGAAGAGAAAATTTGCCTTCAATCTTTGGTGCTGAAATTTAGCATAAAGTTTGAATAATTCAAATGGTGAAGGAGAAGTTTGACACACATTTTTTTTTATAGTTTACACTATAGTGAAAAACAAGAACAAATGGTCATAATACTGGTAGAAATGGATGCAGCACAAAGTTCTTCCTTCACATCCTTGCATGTTGGCTTATCAGTTTTTTGAAAATTTAAAATGAATATGTCAAATGGTGTAAGAGTTTTACACTCAGGATTTTAGGAGAGATAGGAAGAACTCTCTAAACCTCCCACAGATTGAAAGTGGGTCATATACATAATTCCACTATTTGACAATAGAGTTCACATAAACATTATACAGCTTATAGTGCCCAAATTTAATGTAACTTATCTTGTAAACTGCAAAAAAACCCATAAACATACAAGGCGTACATGTATGCAGGATTATGATTTCACTTAAAGCATTATAACATAACAATTGAATAAATGAATACTGGATACAGGGCCACAAACATGTTGAAAAGCTGCTGGCATAAACATAGTAAAAACTATTAACCTATTTATCAGAGGTAAGTTGCGTAAGCACAATGTGAGAATCAATATAAGAGCCAACAACCCCTATGAATTAAAATACATGTGTACAATGTATCCGCTTAAAAAATATATAAGTAAACCAAAAGAAAACAAGTGGGGAGGGTTAAGCCCCTCATCTAGAAGTTGTTTTAACATGCAGATTTTTTAAGCTACAATTTGGATCAAAATAGTGCTATCCACCAAGAAAACAAATTGTTGCCATTGGAAACCAAGATGGCACTCTATACTTATTGACCAGGGGTGGTTCCAGGATTTGACATTTAAGGGGGCGAAACTAAGGGGCACAACCTTTTGACATTTGCCCTTTCTTCAAAACAAAATTGGTGCATTTTAAGCATATTTTATTACTTTTTTCTATTAAAAATGAAGTAAAAAGGTAATTTTGGACAATTTTAGGGGGGTGCACTATTAGGGTTGACCATTGCATAGAATTAGCTCTCGATAGAAACGGCTTAAGCATGGCACCCAAGCTCAGTACTCACCAGAAAGTCCCTTCATTCCCTTTTCCAGGATAAAACCTTTGATTCTGTTGTTCTCTGCTTTACTTTTCGCCCAAATAATAAATACATCTGCTATAGGTGAGTTTGTAATCCTGAAACAAGATGTTAATGAGTAACATTGTATCATAGTGTATAATTTCAAAGTATAGACTGAAGAATCCATTCTATGAAAACAATCATTACTTTTTATACAGAATGCTCGTACTGGTTTGATGAAGTCACCATCATATATTCACATTGCTTGAAAAGAAGGGAGTAGAGTTATTTGCACATGTAAATGTGTTGTTGTTTTTTGAAAATCGGTCGTCTGTTTCATGCTCAATGGGTTTGCAAAAACAGGCCTAGATGCACAGTATATGAAAAACTCCTATATTACCAAAAAAACTCCTTAACCGAAAATTTTAAATACTTTATTTTCCAATATATATAAAACAAACTTATTCAACATTTTGTTAGCACGATTTTACGCATGATTGTGGTTGTGTGCTCTGGGGAATATATGCGCTGAAGTAAATTTAATGATATAAGGCTTTACCATGACTTAGATCCATTGAGCGTGTATGTTTTACTGGACGGATTGTAGACTGCATTGGTTTCCATTGACGACGGGTCACTGCCGTGGTTGGGTTCCGTGAGCCCGAAACAACCAATCAGCTCTCCCTTGGCTGAAAGACGATCATAATAGTAAGCAGCAGTATAAGCAAATTCATTTGTATTATTACTGCAACCAACAACACCACATCATCATCATTTTGTACTAGAAATTATCATTTTGCATAATTATTCAAACAAGGCATAAAAGGACACTTTTTATTACAGAGTTCGTACACATGCCATATACTTACTGGCGAAATATGAAAAAGTTCAATGAATTTATGTTTATTGTACAAGGGGTATTTAACTTATTGTTCTCAAAATGTACATGAATATGTTAGGCTTAAAAATAATATGTTTATTTCCAGTTTCATGCCCAAAAGAAATAATTTTGGTAGGTCAGAAAATCTTTTAAGCTTTTTTTTAGGAAAACTGTTCCGTGAGATTTTTGAGATACCAAAAACCATAATTTACAGGCTTTAAAACATCAATACAATCAGTATTATAGCATCACAGTTAATTGTTAAAGGCCAAAAACACTTTAATGTTAATTTTGTTATTGTTAATTTTGAAAGGAACAAATAAAACTAATAATAAAATGTTTGTCAAGGCAATTAAAAGGTTTAGAGTTGTGGCCAAAAATATAGGGTAGGCCGGGAAAACGAAAGCAAACATTATTTTCTTAAACCTTAAAGGTTATGTAACGTACCTAGTCTAGGGAGGTATTTTTCTTTCTGTGCATCTGTACCATATGCATTGATAGGGTGCATGACTAGAGATGACTGTACACTCATAGAGGAGCGGTAGGCACTGTCCACCCTGTAACAGCAACTTCAATTAGGACCATGGATATATGATCTAGAAGATGAATTTCATTTCATATTAATATGTCCTTGTTATAATGACATCAGAAGGAAATACATTAAAAAATATTTTTTATGTCAGACCAAGCATGTACAAGTTTATAAAACTGCTTAAGTCAGACAACAAAAATACTGTATTTAAATTATCCAAATATATAAAAGAAGCTCTTAAACATAGAACTTCCATTACATATAGTGATTAGTTTATATCAGCTGAGCTCATCCTCATGTTTTATCATTTGCATATTATTTTTTTTCACGTATGGACAATTATTCATATCTACGTATAGACATTATATAATTAAATTACGCTGTAGCAAAGTATACAGTATAGACTGTATCGAATCTGTATTATGTGACATGTTGAATTCACGTTATATAAATGTATTAATATTCTATGACTATGTACCTTGTTGGTATACATGAAATAAAATTATGTAAATTATGATATAAAACATCTTACATACAACATATTTGAGATATAAGGAACAATAGCACTGTGAAGCGAACACAGACCAGTCATCTGTTGTTTTCATGTTAAAAAAAGGGCACAGCTGGACAATATTAAAATCAGAACTTTAGGCCTTGCTATTTATGTGTTTGTATTGTCTCTGGCATTATGTGTAAAATGTTTTGAATCATTTGAATATCATTTTTTGAGTAATGGCCAAAATTAGTTTTCAAAAACAGGGGCAATATTCAAAATCATTTAAGTTAAGAGTTATGGGGCTTGCTAAACATGTGCTTATTGTTACTGGCAAAATTTGTACTAAATTTCGAATCATTTTCATTCATATATCTTGAACGTTTTTGAGTTATTACATATTGGTAAAAAAAATTTATCCTCTCGAAAACTGTTAACTCACTTCCCACAACCTATGGCTACAAGCCCATATAAACTATAAGTGAATGAGTAAATGCCCCCACACCTGTAGCCCTGTGTTGCAGGCTCTTATTAGTACTCAAAGGTCACTAATTCCTAAGAAAAAGAGCTTTTGCAAAGCCATCTCTGACATTCACAGGCGGGCAGCCTACATGTATATAAGCATCTAAACAGACATGGCAATAGTACTGTCATTTGGTCCCTTAAACCTCAGGGCACCCATGTCTGGGATCATAAGGCTTACTACACTCCCTGAAACTTTTAATTCACCTCTCACACTCTCAAAAAGGGAGTCCAAGGGCTACATGTACCATAGAAGTACCTGCTTATCCAGTATTGTACATGTATCTTCCAAAAACACCAAGCTCATTCATTTCTCTATAAAAATAATGAAGAACTTAAGCATTTACCCACCTCTCACACTCCCTGGCAAGGAGCCCATAAGCGACTGATGAGACACCTGCACACCCGTAGCCCTCAATTGTGGCTCCTAACACACCTAGCTCACCCATTTCTGGGAGAATCTCAGGATGAAACACTGAAATATCATAAAGAATAGATACAGTATCATAAATTAAAATGATTCTATGCCAACAAGTTTCTTATGAAAATGGTATCCATAATCCTAACCTTTATAATGAGTATTAACCCAAAAATTAATTATTATCTGTCTAAGCAACCCATGTTAAAAACTTTGTCGGACTAAGACTTAGTGTTCCTGTAATATTATTTTTTAGTGAAAGTAAACCTTCATTTCTATTGGCCATGACAATTCTGGACATCAGTTTGTCGTCACAGTAGGAGCGGAACTGGTCACGCACCATCTTTTCTTCATCCGTCAGCTGACTTTCCAAGTTAAAAGCATCTTGCCAGTTGAAGGTTGCTGAAATATACAGGTTAAATGGTTAAAATGTTTAAAACAATGTTTTCATATTTCTATATAACTTTAAGAACATCAAAAGGATCAATTAATTAGCCTCAACCAATTTTTCAACTTCAGTAATTTATAGCTGCTTTCAATTAATTTGCTACAGCGTAATTTAATTTTATAATTTTAATATTGTCTGGATAAGTACATTTTCTAAGGACACACACAGCAGAGTATATTTCATTCAAGTAATAATGAAAAAAAATACTTCTAAATTTATGGACAGTTGAATCTTTAAGCATACCATTTTCATACAAAAACTGAAAAATAAGAATATTTAAAATAATAAATAAAAAAAATCCATTTTTGGAAATGTATTTAATCCTAATAAATAAAGTAACGTATCATTAAAGTATTCATTAACTTACCAGAAGATGAATTTCTGTGAAAAGAAGAGCTGACAGCATTCTGTCTAGCCAAAACTCTAATTGATTGAACAACGTTTCTCAATGACATGTTTTTTTGTAATTTCAACTCAGATGTTGGACAAATGTTTGCATAATAACAAATTTGACCTTGACCTCAGTGTGGAGGTGTGTACTTCCGGTCTGGAATAATTATAAATTATTTGACGGTGTTTTATGTATTCATTAAATTGGTCAACCAAAACATAATTTTGATCATAATTTGCTTTATTTAGACTTTTTCATGTGTTACTTTTTTATATTCACCTCTCGCATACCGGCATATTAGGACCGCAGAAACGCATGACACATTTTCAAAATGGCTGACATTGTGGAGTCAGTGTTGCAATATTTGGATAAAAATGAATCTGTTGACTCCGTTGATCTTGCTATGACGCTGAAGGTCGATCATCAGAAAATTGTTGGAGCTGTGAAGAGTTTACAGTGTCTTGGAGATGTAAATATTGTTGTTAAATTAAATTTGTGTTGACTTGGACAGCTGTCAAAATGTTGCATCATTATCACTTTCAAAGTTTCAGTGGTTCTCCAATAAGCATATGATTTGTATTAAAATTTCAATTATTTGGGTCCGGTTATTAAGTGTCATGTTTTGCATATGGTGCCATACTGGCTATGGCAGAGTACAGTACTTGTTCAATGTTATGGCATGTAACGGTTCTAGTCTAAAATAATAGACGTGTTATACGGGATTCTTCCAATCCCAAACGTCTAAACGGGAATGTGCAAAAAACGGGGGTGTTTTAAAAATATTGAAATTGTTTTAAGTGAAGTATTTTATGGTTGAAATTGATCATAAAGAGTTATATTCATATTTTACCATGTAAGTGAAATGTTATTTTGCACTAAACAAGCATTTAGTGCATTAAAACAAGTTGTTTACCTTTCCAATAAAACGAAAGCTGACTGACACAGACGACAATTATGCGAAGGGGAACAACTCGATACAATCGTAATAGCTCGGCCTCCTCCGACAAAGCTTCGAGATAGACCTCGTTATACAATCGTAACAACTCGGCCATGGCCGAAATGTTCCGAGCGATTTAAAACTGTGCCCTAAAGCCTTGCAGGTGCCCTTCATGTATATATCGTTATGTTTTGACAGAATGAAATGAAAAAAAGCCGTCAAACTCATAATTATAAGTTGGATATTTATTTTTTTGTGTACGGAACTAATATAAAATAACATTATCTGGTAATATTTCTTGTTTTTATGATATTTTATAGACTCTATTTGCTTTAACCTGGAATCCTGATCGGAACAACTACCCACTTTTGATACTAAACGATTTGTACGTGAAGGATTTGCCATATCAAAATTCTAAAAAAAATCCGTCAACGTACAATTATTTGGACTAGTAACGGTTCACTATGGCTCTAGTGAGTACATAGTCCAAATAATTGATTTTATAGAAATTTTACACGAAAATAGGTTTTGACGCCATTTTCAGCCAGTTCCTTCTATGGGGATTCTGTAAAAGATCATCAAAACCAGCTTCATCTTAAAATTGATTTCCTTACACGAAAAGTAAATACTCAACAAACAATTATGAGTTTTAACTCAACAAACAATTATGAGTTTTAACTCAACAAACAATTATGAGTTTTAACTCAACAAACAATCATGAGTTTTAACTCAACAAACAATCATGAGTTTTAACTCAACAAACAATCATGAGTTTTAACTCAACAAACAATTATGAGTTTTAACTCAACAAACAATTATGAGTTTTAACTCAACAAACAATTATGAGTTTTAGGTGTTTGTCATTCCTTACTGTCAAAACATAATGATATGAACATGAAATGTGCGGTTCAAATATTCAAAACTGTTGTCTGTCTCATTTTAGACTTCGTTTACCAAGTTTAATTAAATAGCTAAAACCTCTTCTTGTTTTTTTGTTGATGTAATGCTTATTTTGTGCAAACTACTTCTAATATTACATGGTAAAATTTGAATTTAACCTTTTATAATCTATTTCAAGCATTAAATACTTATTTTAATACAATTTGAATACTTTTCTAAATTCCCCCTGTTTTTTGGACAAACCGTGTAGACATTTAGGGATTAGAAGAATCCAGTTTTAAATGTCTATTATTTTAGACGAATAATTGAATTTATTGCCCTTGATCAATTAAGAAAAACACAAATGTTTGTTGTTTTCATGTCTGTGTATTGTTTTATGGTAGTATCATTTGTTTTAAATGATCCAACAAAATATAACAATCTGTTGTACCATTTCTACTGTTACAGATTATCAAAGCAGATCAGAAAACCAACAAAAGCTATGAGTTAACAGATGAAGGCAGGCAGGTGGCAGCAAAGGGAAGTCATGAAGCTCTTGTGTATCAAGCAATCCCGCAGGAGGGAATTCCACAGGCAGAACTTATGGTACTTGATGAGCTTGCATGGCTTTACACTATTTTTATTTTGAGACAGTAATATATCAGCAATACAATATAAGCTTGTTAGCCTTTGAACTGTAGTATATTTATTTTGAGACAGTAATACATGTTTATCAGCAATACAATATAAGCTTGTTAGCCTTTGAACCATACTATATTTATTTTGAGACAGTAATACATGTTTATCAGCAATACAATATAAGCTTGTTAGCCTTTGAACTGTAGTATATTTATTTTGAGACAGTAATACATGTTTATCAGCAATACAATATAAGCTTGTTAGCCTTTGAACCATACTATATTTATTTTCAGACAGTAATATATCAGTAATACAATATAAGCTTGTGAGCTTTTGAACTGTCTATGATCTGTCTTACTGTATTTGAATTATAAACATTAAGTTTTGTAACTATAGCATTCCATTCCTTCCATTATCAACAAAGTTTTAAATACATGCATTAACGGTTAGTTTCCATGGATTATATTAATCTTTATCTGTTTTGAAAAAAAGTCTAGTTATTGTCATAGTCTTGGTTTTTGTCAGTGTACAAAAACTTGGTAAGCACTCAAAAAGCGTTCCAATAATCATGTAGGAATCTTAGTACACAATTTATCAGTGACAATATGCACATTTTTAGCAAGGCCCATAACTCTTGCTTTATCCATTTTCAAGTTATGCCTCTTAATAATTTGAAAAAGTCATTCAAAAACTTAAATCTTGGCCATAACTTAATGACTGTTCAAGATATTCACTTGAATGAAATTGTGTACACATTTTACTAGTGGCAATATGCAAACATGCAAAATGCCTATGAATATAAAAATAAGCTTTAATATTTTTCAAGGAAAGCCTCTTGAGAAAGTTCAAAAAATTGATAATGCAAATACTTTTAACTTGGCCAAAACTTGATAACCATTCAAGATAATTAAATAAATCTTTGTACACATATTACCTTGTGCAGCAAGGCCTTGTACTCTGATTTTAAATAATTGCAGAGTTATGCCCCTTTATTCAACTGAAAACAACAACAACAGAGTTATGAAAAATTGTTTTGCAGAAATTGGTGCCCAATGCCAAAATAGGTTTCAGTAAAGCGATGCAGGCAGGATGGATCCGCATGGACAAGGCAGCTGAGGGAGGACCCAGGGTCTTCAAGAAGGTATTGTATACCATTTTTATTAGCATACAAATGTTTTAATGCTTTTATTACATGATGTTGCTGGTTTAGATTGAAATACAATTAATTATTTTTTTATATTTCACTAGTATTCAACACATGATAGTATAATATAATGGAAAGTTTGTCATAATATTACGTTTGTCACAAGTTTAATTTGTCACACAGTTTGTTTTCATTTGTAAAAGCTCGTAATTATCTTTCAGTTCAGATGCCAAAAGGTGGTTGAACTATTATCAGCACACATTTAGGTGGTTAAACCAAAAAAAAATGACCATGAAGGCTCTTGTACAGCAAAGGAATTGCCAGGAAATTAAAATACCACATTTAAATAATGTTAAAGCAGAAACCATTGCAAAAATATGTGTTTTTGGAGCTTAAACATTCTAAAAAGTATCAAATTCTCGCTTCCCACATTTGTAAACAACAGACTGGCCGAAGGTTTGTCTTCAATAACTTTTTTATTCCGTAACCTAGAAGCATGAAATAAAAAGCCGAGTGAGGCATGGTAATTGTAGAGCCGAATGCGCGTCATGATATTTTGGAAATATATACTTTATACTACTTACCAGGTGAAAACAGGTTCCAAAAATCCTATTTCGTCATGGTTTCGTCGCCATCTTGCATATCAAGCTCCAAAACCTCACTTAATCCCTTGCAGATTCGGAATACGTGTACCCCTCTGTTATATGTTGTTCTTGTAATGGATTTCTTCATTTTATTTCAGGCTGATTTTATAAAAGACACCATTCAGGAATGTCTCAAGAAAATAGAAAACCTGAGTTTAGACGGTATATCTGACAAGGACACAAATGATTTCAAAAAGAGAAAACTCATTCAAGAAATGTAAGTGATACGAATACTTCTTGCTATAATATGAGATAGTCTGATGATTTTTTGTTAACACATGATCATTGCGTAACTTGTCAACCAATCTTTCATAATACAAAACCAAGATTTAAGGGGTGAGAGTGGTCTAGTAGTATAGGTTTCTGCCCCTCACCTAAGAGGTTGTGGGTTTCACCCCCACCAGAGTACTCTCTCATGGCTTCTCAAAAAACACATAGAATTGGTATAGCACCGGAAAGGGATTCAAAAGTGATTCATAATTTTTTCAGCTTACATTACAATCAAGCAATTTTTTTACCAAAACCAGGTCCTCATTACTGCATTATATTGCCGATAATCATGATTTTCAATGGGACTGTAATATATGTTGTGTTATTATGTTTCACAATTGTTGTTACCGTATATAAATAAGTTCAATGTTTTGTCACAGATAAATGTTACAAGCTGTACATTAAATTCAGGGGTTTGAAGCAATTTTTTAAAAATCAAACCACATGCATCTCAAATCTTTATTCATTAAGAAATATATGGTACGTTATTGTAATTCATGCTTAATTGTCTTTCAGAAAACTTACAAGCTTTATTATATCAAAAGGTGAGAACTTCACATGTTCTATTTCCAAGCAAGAAGTGGAACTGACGCCAGAAATGATTTCAAAGTAAGTGTTACGAGAATGAACAAGGCCCAGTTCCAGAAAGGCCCAATTATTAGAAAGGCCCAATTACCAGAAAGGCCTAATTATCAGAAAGGCCCGGTCCTAAAAGGCCCACTTCTTTATCTATAAATGAAATAAAGACCTTATAAGAGAACAGATACACCTTTATCATTGGATTGTGAAGGAAGTTGTGATAACTTATACTAAGTCACTCCTGTTGGCACGATGTTGCGCGAGAGTGTGGACTAGTGTTGTGGGGGAACCGGAGTACCCGGAGAAAACCCCAATTGTCCAGCTTGGTGACCACTAAGCAAACTCACATGCGCCCAGGCCGGGAGTCGAACCCAGGTAGCCTTGGTGAGAAGCCAGTGCACTAACCACTGCGCTAACCGGACAACCAAATGTTTAATGATTGACCTGTTTTATACCTACCAGTAATTAAGTAAGCATAATAATGATCAGAATTGGACAGAAATAAAACGTCAGAATACCCCTTCAAAGCTAGTCAAAGAAGAATGAATAACCGCCGCTTTCTTTGCTTTCAAAAGTGGGCCTTTCTTTTAACTGGGCCATTTTAACCTCTGTTTTGATACCTGTTTATTAATGAGCTATTACAGGTTTTTGTTCATTAAAAATGCATGTGAGGTATCATTTTAAAAGGTAATTTAGTTTAATAATGGGTTTAATAAAACAAGAAATCTGACAAAACAATTTAATTTTAAGGAAATAAAGTAAAAGCACAAACTCGCCATGAATTGTTTAAATTGTACGCAGCTAGCGTGAAGCACAGGCTGTGTATAATTTCAACCACAACGGTTGTGAGTACGGTAGTTACTGTTTTGTTTGACATTGGGCCGTTTGTTCAAAATTAGTATTAGTAAAACCAGTATTACTAGTAACCGTTCTGATATAAGAATAAATGCATAATAAATGAAATCACAGAACACACTTATTTTACAAAGCAAATAATAAGGTTATTATATGCTGGTACTAATAAGGTTTGTATTATAAGGTAACCAAGACCACAACATAATTGTTTGTTGGCCTCAAGTGTACCTTATTTTGTTAGGTAGTGATATGTTACCTTTTAAATATTGTAACTTTTTTGTATTACAGAGGGACTTGGAAGGAAAAATCATTCAAGGAGTATAACTTCAACTCCCTGGGAGTTATGCCCCCGTGCGGACATCTGCATCCCCTCCTTAAGGTGCGAGCTGAGTACCGACAAATCTTCCTGGAAATGGGGTAGGGTTTTTGTTTTATGATTTGTAAGAAATTATAATGCATTTTTTCAACTTTTAATAGAATGGTGGCAGGGCTGAATGTTTAAAAGTCAATGCTCCTAAAAAAAACCATTAAACTAAGGGGATTTTTTTTTACTTTGGTAGTGGAAAAATATATACTGTTCTGGAGGGGAATGTGGCCGAATTTTGGCTCCAAAAAGGGCTGAGAAAACACAAAAACAGTGTCATATGTGAGCTTGTCTGCTTTAATAACAATTTTTGGTCTTTCGGCTCAATTTTTTTTTTACCAGTATACACATATACATATACATATATATAATATATATAAGTGACACATCTTACATGTTATCTTAACCCTAGCAAGCAAGTTAGAGGGAGCGTATGTATCAGTTAACTGTTAAATTTTGTCTAAGTTGAGCTCTCATTATAGACCATAAATGAAAACATGTTTTGATAAAAAAAGAATTGTGAAAAACTTCTTAATAATTTTCGAAGGATGGCTTGGTCCTTTTCTAGATCATCTCCCCTTTTCATTTCCTGTGAAATATAGAAAATGAAGTCAGTAATATGAAACAAAAAAATCATATCCATGATAAGCGACCTATAAGAATCATTGAAAAACTCATTTCATGTTGTACAGAGATTTCCTACCCATATAGGAACAAAGATAAAAGAGAATAAAACATCAGTCCTTTTAAGGAAATGACTATCAGTTCAAACACATTTTATGGTAACTTCTACAGATTTACTGAGATGCCGACCAACAACTTCATCGAGAGCAGTTTCTGGAATTTTGACAGTCTGTTCCAGCCACAGCAGCATCCTGCGAGAGACGCTCATGATACATTCTTCATCTCTGGTAAGGTGGGATAAAAATGTGCCCTATATCGAAGGTTGTTTCTTGAACAACTTGGAGATTATTATTCAGACAGAATTCTATTTTGATTATGGTTTATTATTAGCTCATATGCATTTTGGATAAAAAATAGTCGAAGTATTGTCATGACCTTGGTGTTGTTGTCGTTAGGGTCATTGTTTGGCAGAAACTTTAA
Organism: Mya arenaria; assembly: GCF_026914265.1. NCBI lineage: Eukaryota > Metazoa > Mollusca > Bivalvia > Myida > Myidae > Mya > Mya arenaria. Next base: position 49,730,137 of record NC_069134.1, read on the forward strand.
CTATGGCCATAACTCAAAAAAGAGGTTTCAGATACTCATTTGAAACTTGATACACAGTTTGCCAGAGAAATTACAAGTTTCATGCTTCTTCAATTTTTTGAACAATATTTGTACCAAATTGCCATTTTTGCATGATATTTCTAATATTTGCACCATATTGCCAAATTTTGGCACAATTTTTCTAATATCTGCACCACATTGCCATTTTTGGCACAATCTTTTTAATATTTGCACCACATTGCCATTTTTGGCACAATCTTTCTAATATTTGTACCACATTGCCGTTTTTGGCACAATCTTTCTAATATTTGTACCACATAGCCGTTTTTGGCACAATCTTTCTAATATTTGTACCACATTGCCATTTTTGGCACAATCTTTCTAATATTTGCACCACATTGCCATTTTTGGCACAATCTTTCTAATATTTGTACCACATTGACGTTTTTGGCACAATCTTTCTAATATTTGCACCATATTACAATACTATCAGGAAGGGTAAAAATACGATTGAAATATTTACTCTTTGATATATAAATGTTGAACTCTTTTTTTCCCCTTTTTATGGACATTTTCATTTATTCAAACAGCAGGTACAACAACATACACAAAACATGTCAAGTAATATTCATACATATGTATTCTACTGTATCGTTTTAAAAACACTGTACAAATATCCATGATGTCAATCTTGAAATCTGTGGACCAAACAGCATTTTGAAGTAAAAACAAATATGAACTAGATACTTGAGCACAATGTAGATGATAGATGAATTAGTCCAGTCAGAATTTTATAATTTAAAACAAATCTATTACAGACCCTGCCAGCGCCCATGAGTTTCCTATGGATTACTTGGAACGGGTGAAGCAGGTCCACTCCAAGGGGGGATATGGCTCTCAGGGGTAAGGCACTTTCATACCCATTTGCTCAATTGTTATAAACTAGGAATTGAGGAAATGATTTCCCACTATTTGGGGGGAAAAGATCTTTACCCTTTGAATTTGAAATTTTCGCATTGTTTTTCACAAAATGGAGATTTTGAAGTAATGAAGTAATTACCAATATATGAAATATACAAAAAATACTTTTTTAAGTCTATCATCCATTAATTTTGTTAATGGACTTTTATCACTTTGAAAGCAATACACTACTGGTACAATTTTTCAAACAGACCCTCTTCAATTAAAAAAATCAACTTTGGCATTTCAATTAAAAGTTTTGGGGAAAACCCCCAACTTTTTTTTGCATTTGGAAGATAACAAAACATCAGCATTTAAAAGCCCCTCAAAGGCAAACGATCTACCCTTTAAAAGATATCCTTGGATTTGTTCAGTGTTACAAATGCTGATAAGATTTGGATATATTGAGCTATGATTCATCATTACCTTTTAATTCACTGTTTGAGCATTCTCATTCATCGGAGGTTGGACAGGGCTAAATAGAAAACACTTTTTCATTGGCTTTAGACAATCAGCACGGTTTGCCGACTCCCAGGGAATCTATAAATAGAAGACATTGAAAAAAAATTCAACCCTCTCTCGCATCCGAATAATCTTTATACATAGTGCTTGGACACAATTTAAACAAAATAATTTCGAAAATGATGTTAAATTCACATTTATTTTGGAGCATTTTCCTGAAAACGACTTTTACACCCATTGAAACATAGCCTAAGATGCTTACTCTGTAAAATACCTGGTGATCTTACCCGGTACACTGAAACAAACAATCATCCTCTATTTATCTGCACTTTTCAGTTACGGGTATGATTGGTCCTTGGATGAAGCAAAGAAGAATCTGTTGAGAACGCACACAACGGCGGTGACCGCTAGGATGTTGTATAAAGCTGCACAGCAGGTTGGTACATTTAGGTCATGATAGAATAATGGAGAGGTTCCAAAACACTATTTCAATATTATTTGTACATATATATATATATATATGTGTGGTCTACTTTTTATGCCCCCCTACGAAGAAGAGGTGTATATTGCTTTAGAGGTGTATATTGCTTTGCACAGGCATGTCGGTCAGTCGGTCGGTCCGTTGGTAGACCAAAGCTTGTCCAAGTGATAACTCAGCAATTTCTGGACGTACGATCATCAAACTTGACATGAAGGTTGGGCCTGACCAGTAGATGACCCCTATTGATTTAAGGGCTCATCGGGTCAAAGGTCAAGGTCACAGTGACCTTTAATGGTAAATAATTTTAAAGCTTGTCTGAGTGATAACTCAACAATGCCTAGACCTATGGTCATCAAACTTAATATGGAAGTTGGGCCTGACCAGTAGATGACCCCTTTTGTTTTTGGGGGCCAAAGGTCAAGGTCACAGTGACCTTGAATGGTAAAAGGTTGTCCGAGTGATAACTTGACAATGCCTGCACCCATGGCCCTCATACTTGACATGGGGGTTGGGTCTGACCATTAGATGACCCCTATTGATTTTGGGGGTCATTGGGCCAAAGGTCAAGGTCACAGTGACCTTGAATGGAAAAAAGTTGTCCGTGTGATAACTCGACAATGCCTGCACCCATGGCCCTCATACTTGACATGGAGGTTGGGCCTGACCAGTAGATGACCCCTATGGCTTTGGGGGTCATTGGGCCAAAGGTCAAGGTCACAGTGATCTTGAATGGTAAATGGTTGTTCTTGTGATAACTCGACATAGCCTGGCCCTCAAACTCAACATTTAGATTTTTTGTGACCAGCTGATGACTCCTATGGATTTTGAGGTCAAAGGTCATGGTCATAACACACTCTTTCCTCACACTTTGAATGGTTATAATCTTAAACTGCCTCAACGGCATCCAATGTCAGTGACAAACCAGCTGTCATTTTGGTTCATGCATATTTCATTCAATTGTCCATATAATCCTGACAACATGGCGCTCAGGGGTGCATAATGTTTGACAAACATCTCTTGTTGTGTACTACATTGTTAAGGTATGTGTATATAATACATTGTACATGTTTAGAATGACATGTATGATAGCACAAGAATAGTGATCTATTTGAGTATAAGTTAGCCTGCAAGTACAAGCTACAGGTACAAGTGTGAGAACCCCTTTGAAGTAACGTGATTCTTCTCCCTGATTAAGAAATCAAAAACCTGGAGCCATGATTACAAACATTCTTAATCCATACGCAAATGGAATAACGGCAAATCTTCATTTCATTGTAAGGCCTAACAAAAAAAATGTCCGTTTCAGGTAACCCGACCCTAGCTATAAAAATGGGCTGACCCTAACTATTTTTTTCCGTTTCTGAGCAAAAAAAATATTCGTTAACGAATAGAGAGTTACGAAGGGCGGATAAATGCAGATTTTAATCAGAATTATTGTTTATATGATAAAACAAAGTCAGGCAAAGACAGTAATGTAGGAAAGGCTGCCATGTGCAAGAAAACACTCTGAACTTACGACAGATTTTTAAAAAAAAAAATAAAAAAAATAAAAAAATCCCTACCTACCCTACCTAGAAGTTTTGGGAAGGTTACCCTAAACAAACAATTTATTTTTTTTCGGCCGAACTATCCATCTAGTTGAGTTTTGACGATGAAATTTGCTGAATTTTATTACTGTTTGAAAATGTACAAATATTTACACATTTACTTTTATAAAACAATTGGAAAAATGATGATTCTTTTTAATTTACTGTGTTTTTCTGAGTCTGAGTCTAGGCTCAGACCTGAGACTGTTTATAATCATGGTCCCCGAATTCGTTTCTTTTCCTTATGACGTTATATACAAAATTTACATAGTGTTCTCAATTGAGACATGACTTAACTTAAGTATTTTTATGATATTGGAGCCGAATACTTAAGAAAACATTTTTTTTTATGGGAGGTAATTAATAAAAATAATTCTTGAAGCATTACTTCATCAATTTGAGCATAATCTTACACCATATTAGGCCTTTTTCTGCCCATTGTGGGAAAAAGACCCTAGACATTTTGGGAAAATTTGCGTTGTGAAATGTGCTATCTTGAGAAAAAAAAATTGCTTTACATAAAATATTGTAAAATTTTACAGTTAAAAGAACAAGCTTTTCTGTCTTCTGCAAATGAGGAAATTATTCAAATATTACTGTCTTTTCCCTTTGAAAAGACCTGAAATATCAATCGATGTGAGTGTTAATTTACATATTCAATAAATCATGACAGTTAATATTGCATAGTGTCAGATAAAAAACAACGATTTGTGACTTCACTTATCCCCAAAACTTAACATCACACAATTCATTAGGTTATTGAATGAACAATTACAGGTATAAAGACCTTCATGATTTATTTTTTTTACTTTTGGTTGGGAAAAATATCATATATTTTGCCAGGGGAATGGGTCGGATAGTTGAAACCATGAAAACTATAGAAAAAGGCCTGCATTTCTTTCTCACATCAACAATGTTTCTTTTCAGAAACCCTTCAAACCAGTGAAATATTTCTCTATTGACCGAGTGTTCCGGAATGAAAACCTTGACGATACCCACTTGGCAGAGTTCCATCAGATAGAGGGCGTTGTTGCTGACTACGGGTTGACCCTTGGTGATCTTATTGGAACAATCAATGCTTTCTTCATGAAACTTGGTGAGGAGGTTAATTTCTTATTGGTGCACTGTGTAAAAAAGGATCTGAAAGATGTGGTAAATGATTTATAGAATTGGTATGATGACTTGTTTCATGTTTTTAATGAAAAGTAGAAAATGGATCATGTATTAATGAAATTTATCTGCCAGAATGCTAGTTGTTTTTTTTTTTGAGACATAAAAGTTAAATTTATAATTGAAATCTGTACAACAGCAACATGTGAGTCATTTAGAACAGCACATGCTACAACAAAGTACATTTACACACCGCAAGTCGGGACTGAGAAAAAAGAAAATAATGTTACCGGTAGTTCAGATAAACAATTTTTAGAAAATGACGACGTTTATTTTATTCTTTTATATTGATAGAAATTTTAATTAAATAAAGAAGAAATTAGATCGTGACCAAAAGGTATCTTCAGAGGTATGCTTCAATAATGCTTTTAATTTCAGATAAACAGTGTTCGGAGGAACAGTGTTTAAATGTATACCTTTTAACTGTTCAGAATGTTTGTATTTGAGTAAGATTGTTTTTATAGGCAGCAATTGTTTTGTTAATTTGCTTACAGCCTTATTAAAGTCAAAAAATGTATGTTACAGGTATAAAGAACATCAAATTCAAGCCAGCATACAATCCCTATACTGAGCCCAGCATGGAGGTGTTCAGCTACCATGAAGGTAGATAGACATATACAGTTAAAAAGTAGAATTACTTGTTAAAAGCGATGGTTTCATATTATCATCTCAACTTCCATTCCTTCAATGAACAGACTTTAGGCAATTGGAAATTTTTTCCAATGAACGCAACATTTTCGGATATATTCAAATCCCGAAACATGGCGTTTTTATATAACTAGCATACTTTTGTATGTACTCTTTTAGCAGGCAACAAAATCTTTTAATCATCATGTTAAAGTTTTTAATTTATAATTTGCCAAATGTATTGTTTTCATTAGCGATTCAATTTTATGATAAAAAGTGATTTTATTTTGGGACTATTAGTGACTGTAACAATAAAATCTGTAAACTGGTCGGGTCATTATATTTACTGCATAGGTGAGAAAGAATTACTGAAAGGTTTTCTGAAATAGAATTTAGTAATTTATGAACTATGCTGGAATGAAATAATGAACTTTTGGTTTAAATATAGGTAATGAATTGCGTGATTGATGTTAATATTAGGGGTATGAATGCAGTTGGGCTGGTAAGAGTACGCATTGAGTCCTTCAGGCTACACACATTTTAACCAGTCCAACTGCGTTCATCCCCACTGATAACGACATCAATGACGCAATTCATTCCTTAAATGATGTCCATGAAATACATAAATGTCTTGAGATATTATTATGCAAAAAAATCGAGAAGCCATTTTTAAAATGACAATATTTGTTTAGATATGGTGCAACAAAAACCATTTAAAAGAAGTAATATTGTACAAATACCAATTGTCAAAACATTATTATGAATCAAAACCTCAATATTCAGAAAAAAATGTATTTGAACCATAGATATACCTACAAACAAAATAAACTGACTTCAAATTTGTGTCAAATTAAGTTCATAAAACTTCTTGGTTGGAATGCTCAAGGCCAGTCAAGGGTAACACAATGAGTTTAATGATTGATATATATTCTGTCCAGGTTGTAGATATCAGGAACTGCATATTTATCCTGAAATGTTGCTTATTACCGGTACATAATATCTTCAATCTTATTTTTCCCAGGTCTGAAGAAACTAGTCGAGATTGGAAACTCTGGGATATTCCGCCCTGAAATGTTGCTACCTATGGGGCTACCTGAAAATGTCACAGCCATTGCCTGGGGACTCTCTCTAGAAAGGTACACACATAATGAAGGAGATTTGACCTTTCAATGGCTTGTAGATTTTTTCTTTTTTGTTGTAGTAAGTTACATGTAGTATGATTTATGTATGATTTTATTTTTCAAGGGAACAATAGTTTCCATTGTCATTCACGTATGCAGATCAGAATGCATTTATTATGACATGCTTGGGGCAATATTCAATAATCACTTAGATTTAACTAAATATTAAGACTAGAATCCAAGTGCTTTGATCGGACTGTAATAATAACTTGCCATTGAAGTAAATGGTTATATAAGGCATGTCTAATGATAAAGTTAAAACCTATATTCAATATGGCCCCTGGATATTGGCAGATCTCTGGTGTAGTCATAACACACTTCACTGTCAATCCAGGGGTCACAGGTTCGTTCCCCACATCAACAGTAAAAATAATAGTCCTTCCGGGGGAGATGTTAAATTGGGGTCCCGTGTGATAGTGCTATACACTGGTGCACGTTAAAAAACCAGGGTAGCTCTAACCAGGGTTATATTCATATATTTCAGACCAACCATGATCAAGTATAAAGTACAAAACATCCGTGATCTGATCGGGCCCAAGGTAGACCTTCAGATGGTGTATGACAATCCTGTATGCCGACTAGACAAGTGATCACCCGGCGTCATAACATAGAGACAATGTTTTTTCATTCAACTATATTTATTATGTGAAATTGTTGACCTTGTTTCAGAATTGATTAGATATGATAAAGCACATATATCTCTGAATTAACCTGTGTTTCAGACTTTTTTTCTGACTGAATATCGCCAGTATTGTTATGCTTTGTTAGGATGCTATTTTCAAAATGTCAATAATTAAACAGCAGTTGATGACCATGTTCTTATATGCTTGGGTTTTAGCAGGGTTTTAAAAAGGACAGGGTGCTGCAGAAAAGGGACAGGGTGCTAAGGGAGAAAAGTGCACATTTTGTCAGTCTATGAAGAATTTGATCATTAAAATTTCACAGATAAATTTAGGAATTATTCTGTATTACTTCTTAATTGAAGTAAAATTAGGGTTCAACTGCCAAATATGTCCAGCTTATATGAGTTTATAATCATATTTTAAGTTTTAATCAAAACAAGAAATATTTGATTATCTTGACCATTTAATTCTTTAAAGGCAGGAGGGTGCACATTCTGGTCTCCATGAGAACAGAAAGGTGCTACCACAAAAGGGCGTGATGCAGCACCCTCCCATAACTCTTATGCTAAAACTCTACAGTACATGCACACATAACACTTACAATATGAATGAACTTTCACATGTTACATTGTAAATATTGTGCAATATGTTTGTATGTAAGTGAGAAGTTATTGATGCAATGAAAACAACAAAACAACAAGACAGAAAATACTCTTCTGAGTAAAACACATTTTAAAGGTTGTTAAACCATTTGAATTGTACAGATTGTAGTTAAATTGATGATTGTTTCTTCTTTTTTGATACAATGGCAGATATAACATTTTTGATAACCACTTTGCACAATATTAAAATACACTCTGCTTCATTGTGTATTGTTTAAATATTTAAATGGCAAATCTCATTTAGTGCAGAGCAACATGTCTGTGGGGAATCTTCAGAATCTTGTTATTTAGTTCTTATATTAAGATCTGCATCTTATGTTATATTCTGGTATCTAAGGCTTAGAATCCTACTTTAATAGTAGCTACATTTTATCAACTCCCAAGTATTTAAAAAACAAAATATACTGAAAGTATTCAACAGTACATGTGTAGTGTTAACAGCTGTGTACCTTGGATGCATATTTGTTGGTGCATGTACCATACTTATGTTTAAGTGCAGATGATGAAGGTGCAGGTACCATATAATATATCCAAGTGCAGATGATGTTGATGTAGGTTGCATATGATATGTTCAATTGTAACAAATAGGCTAAATGATGCTGTGATTCTTAAATGTGTACATGCATACGGATTAATTGTGTCTTAATCAAACTTGTGTTTCCGACTGTAATTTAGCAAAGTCAGGATACTTATTGCAATAAAAAATGGAAAACAATGCATTTTTGTTATTTTTAAAGCTCAGTTTCTATTATCGGTATTTAGAGTAGCATGACATCTTGGCAAGATAGAATAATGTTAATAAGTTTCTGTCTAGGTATTCATGAGTATTGGGGGCATGTTGCTCAATGCCATTGGCTGTTTTTTTGAGTAGCTGAGGTTAATGCAGTCATTGCAAAATTACTAGGACGCTAAATTGGATTATGACCACCATTTATTATAACTTACTAAGTTGAATTAAATTATATCTATAAATATAGTGGTAATAAAATGAATTTGTTCGTCAAGAGCTATTATGTCATTAGAAAATATCAGTTGGTTTAACAGTTTTGAAAATTTATATTAGGAGATTTGGCATCATGCGAATCGTGCAAAAATTCTTGATAAAAACTGCTGAATGCAAAAAAGCACTCGCCTATTTAATTCCAGTAAATTGTGTCACATGACATTTAATCCTGTATGTCCACACAATCACATCTTGCATATCATATACATGTACCTCAAAAGTGTTTAAAGCTGCACTGTCACAGATTGACTGTTTTGACAACTCTTCTTTGTCTTGGAATAAGACAATTTTTGGCAGGAGAAAATTATCCTAACAGGCATATGACCGTTTTGAAATATACCGTTTTGTCTATTATCTGAGACCCACGTGTTAGCAACTTTTCCAACGCAATATTATATTGGAGAAAAAAGGGAACACATTTAAATAAAAAATCAAACTGTACTTCTGCTATAAGAAGTCTGAGCAAACGAAACGTGTCAAGTAACTCTTGACACTTGTTTTATTTTCTCTTAATACTGATGACAAACGGTAAGTTAATTGTAATAATGGTACTTGTGTGTTGGGAGGTATTCGGACGTATCAATTTCGGATATATTAAATGTTTAAATCTTTAGACCAGTGTCTCTTTTTTCATGTTAAAAAGTATAAAATTAAAGTTTGCTCACGAATATTTGGCCCCAAAACTGGTTCATTTCTAGAGTTTAAAGTGAATTTGTTTAGTATAAAATCAATATCATTTTCTGAAAATATGATTTTTTTTATACTTTTGCTTTCTCATATATATATTATTTATATATCCATTTTTGATCCATAGAGAGGAAGAAGATCAAACAGTGTTTTGAAAGTGTGTGGCAGGTATGAAATGTGGTGATGTTCATGTCTAGCTAATGAGTAATGTACTGTATCATATTTTATGAACTATAATTATGTAAGGACAAGCAAATATCTATTTCCAAAATGACCTTTTAATGCTTTTCCTCAATTTGAAAGGAAGTGGTATGATGAAAAGACTATATTTAAAGGCTTATCTGGAGTTTTTTTATTTTCTGACTGGCTGATGTAAATCCTAGTCCAAATAATTGTATGTTGACGGATTTTTTTAGATTTTTGATATGGCAAATCCTTCACGTACAAATTGTTTAGTATCAAAAGTGGGTAGTTGTTCCGATCAGGATTCCGGGTTAAAGCATATAGCGTCTATAAAATACCATGAGAACAAGAAATATTACCAGATAATGTTATTTTATATTAGTTCCGTACACAAAAAATAAATATCCAACTTATAATTATGAGTTTGACGGCTTTTCTTCATTTCATTCTGTCAAAACATAACGATATATACATGACGGGCACCTGCAAGGCTTCAGGGCACAGTTTTAAATCACTCTGAACATTTCGGCCATGGCCGAGTTATTACGATTGCATAACGAGGTCTATCTCGAAGCTTTGTCGGAGGAGGCCGAGTTATTACGATTGTCTCGAGTTGTTCCCCTTCGCATAATTGTTTTCTGTGTCAGTCAACTTTCGTTTTATTGGAAAGGTAAACAACTTGTTTTAATGCATTAAACAGGGCTCTCGCGAGGGGGCGACTTGGGCGAAGTGGTCGCCTAAAATTCCCAGACTTCGCCCATTTGTATCATCAAAGCGACATTGACTTCGCCGAAAAAAACAGCACATTGTAAATCTGTCAATCAGCGAGTATTTGGCCACTGTCACATTAGTCAAAACACCGCAATTAGCCATTCATAAAATTAGGTAATCTCCTAATCCGATAATTGGGCCGTGTCATTCAATTACCAAAACATCGCCAGTAGGCGGAGCTATTGATGGTCAACCAATCAGAATGTACATTGAGAAGTCCCTGATCAAATGAAATAAGTTTGTTTTAATCAGATTGAAAAGGCGACATAATTATGAAAAATCTTGTTAAGCATTAAAGAAGTTAAAAAGTAATTGATATATGTATTGAACAAACAATGCAAGACATTTTAAACATTGTTGCTTTTGAAGCAGACGGTCATAACCATCTCGGGCCATCGGCAAGGTGGCGCTAAGAAAATCAATAACATGACGTATCAACAAATATTTTATTGGTTTAAGTGAACTGTTCATGATAAAATGAAATGATAAAAAAATATTTGTAAACACAAAAATATCTTCTTTTTTTGCTCTATGTAGTGTTTACTTACAGTATTTTTCTCCTGTTGATGACTTTAAAAAATCGGCGAGATCGCCATTTTGTCAGAACATTTTTCCGAGTTATATTTTTCAACCTCCCATTATGTATTGGTTAAAATTTCATCAAGAACAGTGATTTAAATGTCATTTGGTTCTTAAATGTCAGCATATTGAAAATTATTTTGCCAGAGACAAGCATATAACAGCATAGCTGAATGTGACATTCGTACCCATCCCGAACGTACCAAAATAAGATTCGTCCCCCTACTATATTGACAGTTCATTTAGAAGGTCATTTTGATTGTTTCAAATCCTTAGCTGTCTTGGTGTTTGATTCATTTTAGATGTAATTTGGAGATAAACTATGTGACATTGACAAATACACTTTTGCTGAGCCAAAAATGATACATTATTTGTGAACATTTTATATAGTTATAGCAATTAATTTGAATGTGAATGTAAACTTAGGTGTGTGCTATGGCATAGTTTTTGTATCAGGTGTTACGAAAAGTATCACTTCTCCCTAAAGTCTCCCCACTTCTCCCTAAATTGACTGAAGGGAGAAGTCACTTCTCCCAAAAATTTCAGCCTAGTGAGAGCCCTGATTAAATGCTTGTTTAGTGCCAAATAACATTTCACTTACATGGATAAATATGAATATAACTCTTTATGATCAATTTCAACCATAAAATACTTCATTTAAAACAATTTCAATATTTTTAAAACACCCCCGTTTTTTGCACATTCCCGTTTAGACATTAGGGATTGGTAGAATCCCGTATAACACGTCTATTATTTTAAGACTAATGTAAATCCCTAAATGCATATAAATTATAATAATTATAAACACTTTTAAGTCTCATTTGAATACTGCAGGCTACAAGCTTAAGTTTTCCTCAACCACAACTACTGGATAAAAACTTTTCAAATTCACGTTACCTTCTTACCTCTTTATCTTATGCCCAGACTAGGCGCTAAATATGGTTCATAATTGATTTCTCAGTCAGACCCTACAAAAAATGTGTTGAAAAGAAAAACATTTTAATGCACCAGTCAATTGTAACAACGACCCCCCACACACACACACCCAGGTCCAGGGAAGAGCGGGGACTTTGACTTTCGGTCCAGCCAAGCCTGGGTAAAATCCCTATCCTGCGGGGACAAACTGATGGTAAAATCCCAGCCTTAAATGTCCTCACTCACACCCCAGGAACCCTAGGTAAACCCTATTCCCTGCTATATTTGGCGTGAAGACAAAACCACCACATTCACCTGGCACTGCAGGACCACCGGGAAGGTAAAAACATGGCCCATTTCCCCGGCATAGCCCCGGACCTGGGGGGACCGTGGTAACAATTGACAGGCGCATAAGATTCTTACTTTTGCTACAGGTCTTACAGCATTATATGATAAGCCTTACTTATTTCTAAGATAAGTGGTAATTAGTAAAAAAGAGTGCATATATTTTCTCTCAGAAAGGCCGGCTCTTATCCCCTTTACAAAATGTTGAGAAAAAACTGCACCATGAACAACAGATCCATCACATATAAATAGGTTAAAGTTTCTTTCTGATGTGCTCATGTAGGTTAAATGTTCAGTTTTCATATGACACTTTCAAAAAGTCATTAAATACCCTTGTGCAGTAAATTTTGTTACCTAGACTTTATTGAAAGATTGAAATATAGATGCAGAGTTACAGATAACCTTCCAATGTATTTGACTAATTTGAGTATTACTCCACTCTTTTGAAATAAATTGGGTATCTCGCATTATAAATGAGTATTTCAAGTTTCTATCACCCCTTCTTTTTGATTTTAATTATTTTTATTAAGTAACAACAATGAACAATTGTCTTTTATTAGTGTGATTGGAAACAACTGAATAATTAAAATGAGTGAAACTGAGCGTTAAAGTTGCTGTAAAGTGTATGGTTCACATTACAAAATAAACTGGAATTTCAAAACTATGTTTGACTGAGTTTGTAATTAATACACTTTTCCGACCTCTTTTTATGCCCCCGAAGGTGGGCATATTAAAATCGCACCTTCCCTCCGTCTCTCCGTCCGTCCGTCCGTGTGTACGGCTCAATAACTCGTGTCCAGGCTGTAACTTTCCCTTGTATGGACATATTTCAAAATAACTTGCCACATGTGTTCCACATACCAAGACGACGTGTCGCGAGTAAGACCCATGTTCATACCTCCAAGGTCAAGGTCACACTTAGTGTTTATTCACAATGATGCATAGGTTGTCGTGTCCGGGCTGTAACCTTCCCTTGTATGGACAGATTTTAAAATAAATTGCCACATGTGTTCCACATACCAAGACAACGTGTCGCGTGCAAGACCCATGTTCCTACCTCAAAGGTCAAGGTCACACTTAGTGTTTATTAACAATAGAGTGCTGCATATAAGCATAGAGTATAGGTTGTCGTGTCCGGGCTGTAACTTTCTCTTGTATGGACAGATTTTAAAATAACTTGCCACATGTGTTCCACATACCAAGATGACGTGTCGCGTGCAAAACCCGTGTCCCTACCTTAAAGGTCAAGGTCACACATAGTGTTTATTCACAATGGAGTGCTGCATATAAGGACATAGAGTATAGGTTGTCGTGTCCAGGCTGTAACTTTCCCTTGTATGGACAGATTTTAAAATAACTTGCCACATGTGTTCCACATACCAAGAAGACGTGTCGCGTGCAAGACCCGTGTCCCTTACTCTAAGGTCAAGGTCACACTTAGGTGTTTATTCACGATAAAGTACTGCATATAAGGACATAGAGTATAGGTTGTCGTGTCCGGGCTATAACTTTCCCTTGTATGGACAGATTTTAAAATAACTTGCCACATATGTTCGACATACCAAGATGACGTGTCACATGCAAGACCCGTGTCCCTCCCTCTAAGGTCAAGCTCACAGGTGTTTATTCACAATGAAATGCTGTGTATATGGACATAGAGTATAGGTTGTCGTGTCCTGGCTGTAACTTTCTCTTGTATGGACATATTTTAAAATAACTTGCCACATGTGTTCAACATACCAAGACGACGTGTCACGTGCAAGACCCATGTCCCTACCTCTAAGGTGAAAGATACACTTAGTGTTTATTCACAATAAGAGTGTAGGTTGTCAAATATGGGTGGTATTTTTTTATGTTCAGAGGCAATTTAAAATGACTTGCCATATGTATTTGACATGTAAAGGCAAGATCAACTTTTCATGTACTGACCTTGTTCATAGTTCAATGTCACATTCGGGGGCATTCGTCACATACTGTGACAGCTCCTGTTCACAATGGAATGCTGAATATAAGGTCATAAGAGTGTTGATTGTCAAATATGGGTGGTATTTTTTTATGTTCAGAGGCAATTTAAAATGACTTGCCATAAGTATTTGACATGTAAAGGCAAGATCAACTTTTCATGTACTGACCTTGTTCATAGGTCAATGTCACAATCGGGGGCATTCGTCACATACTGTGACAGCTCTTATTTTTTACATGTTCACAGAAAAGCTTGCATATGAACATGTGAGTTTCTGCCTGCATCTGTCTATAATTGCATAGCAGCGTATTTACTCGTTAATCACCGGAAAGCGTCTTTAGTCAAAGCCCAAAGTCTTCTGTTATTACCTCACTAATTGGCCAATAGCAACTTATGAAAACAATATCTTTCCTGGCTCCTGATGTATGTATTGCAATTGGTAAGCAGTAGTTAAAAAGAGCTGAAGATGAGCGGCGTATTTGCTGAATTATAATTAAAATTACAGAAAGACTTGATAAAATTTTACTTTCAAGCGTTGAAAACACACTTAATAAAGGTATATGCAATATGTTTCTAAAATACATACATCTTTTTAAATCATTCGAGACGCTTGTTTAGAATTCAATACAGTACTTATTGAAAAAATCAAGCTTCTGTAAATATAATTCATCTAGGGTCTTTTAAATGTGCAACAAATTGATTGAGCAAAAAATCTTTCATGTACCAGACAGATAAAAAAATATATTATCCTTTATAAATGTTTTTTTTTAATAAATGGAAACAAATTCCCCCATTGCAAAAATATATTTTTATCTGTACTTAAATCATATGTTTTTTTTATTTGATCATTAAAGTCAAATGAGTAAAATAATTTAACAACAACCTATATTGAATTTGTGTGCCTTTAAAGCTGCAGTCTCACAGATTGAACATTTTGACAACTTTTTTATTTTTTGTTTTTGAACAAGCCAATTTTTGCGAGAATCCATGAAAACTAGTTATATCAGACTGCTGACAAAAAATAAGATCGCAGATTTTTATATATAGTAACAGTTTAGGCCATAAAACATTAATTTTCGTACAGAAATATGAAATCTACGATCTGATTTTTTGTCAGCAATCTTATATCATTGGTTTGCAGATATTTACGCAAAAATTTGCTCCTTCCAAGACAAAAAATAAAAAGTTGTAAAAATGGTAAATCTGTGAGAGTGCAGCTTTAAGGCTGAAATCTCTAAATAATGTCATGAGTGAAAGTTTTCAGTATTGATACTGAATTCAGTATTTTGGAAAATATTTATCCTATATAATGTATTGTAAAAATGGCATTTCCCTATGTAAACAACCTATTTTCAGTATTTTAAAAAATTTAAACTTTCACCCATGTAATGTACATATGAGTTATGAATTTGTGCATATAAGTATTCTTTTTAAAATATGCAAGTTTTCCTTTATACCCAACTTGCTTCCAAACTGGTGAGTAATAAGAATAAAAAATACCCAATTTGAAAACCTGAATACCCAATTGCAAGAAGAATGATTGGGTTATACCCAATTCAATGAAAAATCGTATCTGGAGCCCTGGGAAATCTAAGTTATCAGAAATTTGCACATGGAAGACATTTTTGTCAATGCAGATTGAAAAGTCTTACAATTTACATGTTTGTGCATTGAAATGTATGCAATAGGATAAATAGAAGGGCAAAAAATATGTGCATATTTGCACAACTGACAATTTTATCAGTACTATTGGTGATATCACTTGACAAAAATGCATGAGCTCAGAGATTACTTAGAACGTTTTACGAATCAATGCTGAATTAGTTTCAAAACAAAACAACCAAATATAGGTCCCGGGTGTGAGCCCCAGTGACGGTCTGGCTGCACATTTTCCTCACCCTGTGACACATAAATCCTAGTTTGCTTGATTTTCTTTACATGTTTTATGTAGATTTGTAGAATAATGCATGTTGGTTTTAAAATCAATGAGTCACATTTCAGAGTATTCAGTAAGAGTATTTTAATAAAAGTTTACAAATATGTTATGGTTGATTGTTAACTTTTTTTTTTGTAAATTCCCACTTCAAAGGGTTATAGCACTATAATCCTATAAGGGTTTTATTTCTACTGAACCCCTATGTTTTCACTTGTTTCTTCTCATTTAACTGTGTTTTTTTCATTTTCAAGGGAACCAGGTGGCCGGGCCCTTTGGTAGGGGAAAAATAACACTGTTTTGGCAAACAGGGGAATAATACAAGGTTTATTTAATGTTCAACTTGTTTTGAAACCTTTTATTCAACACAACTTTGTACATATTCATGGATGGCACTATTTTGCTACAATTGCTATATGTAATAATGTTAAGCGGTCAATGCTCCTCCTTTTTTTTTTTTTTTTTTTTTTACCAAGGCAGGGGAAAATATATTATTTTTCTCAGGAGAGTACTGGGACCGAAATTCGGCAAAAAAAGGCTAAAAAAAACCCACTGCGTTACATCCATGATGCCTTGTGAACTACAATTAAAAGATGATCAAAAAATAAAATTCTTTCAGAAGGGGGCTGGGGCCAAATTTTGGCCCCAAAAAGGCTGAAAAAACACTGCATTACATCTATACGGCTTGATCTGCATTCCTTCAATTCATGAGGTATTTTAGTCATGGTAAATAGATGGCCTTTTGGCCACACAAACTAATGCCTTGGAAGGAAAGGCTGCCCTCATTAGAGCCAACCTAACTGTCAGTCTCAATACAGAAGCCAACCTATCAATCAAGGCCTGTCTGTCAATTAGCGCCAACCTGTCGGTCTTAATCTAGGCCTTTAATAAAGCCAACCTGTCCATCTCAATCTAGGCCCTCATTAGAGCTGACCTGCAGTGTCAGTCTAGGCACTTATATGTGAAAACCTATTGGTCTCAATCTAGGCCATCATTGGAGCCAACCTGTGTGGTTCAATCTAGGCCCTCATTAGAGTCCACCTATCAGTCTCTATCTAGGCCATCATTGGAGCCAACCTGTGAGACTCAATCTAGGCCCTTATTAGAGTCAACCTGTCAGTCTCAATCTAGACCCTCATCAGAGTCAACCTGTCAGTCTCAATCTAGGCCCTCATTAGAGTCAACCTGTGAGACTCAATCTAGGCCCTTATTAGAGTCAACCTGTCAGACTCAATCTAGGCCCTCATCAGAGCCAACCTGTCAGTCTCGATCTAGGCCCTTCTTATAGCCGACCTGTGAGACTCAATCTAGGCCCTCATCAGAGCCAACCTGTCAGTCTCAATCTAGGCCATCATTGGAGCCAACCTGTCAGTCTCAATCTAGGCCCTCATCAGAGCCAACCTGTCAGTCTCAATCTAGACCCTCATCAGAGCCAACCTGTCAGTCTCAATCTAGGCCCTCATTAGAGCCAACCTGTCAATTCTCAATCGAGGCCCTCATTAGAGCCAACCTGTCAGTCTCAATGTAGGCTGTCATTGGAGCTAACCTGTCAGTCTCAATGTAGGCTGTCATTGGAGCTAACCTGTCAGTCTCAATCTAGGCTCTCATTGGAGTCAATCTGTGAGTCTCAATCTAGACCCTTTAAGAGCCATCCTGTCAGTCTGAATCTAGGCCCTTATTGGAGCCAACTTGTAAGTCCTAATCTAGGCCCTCGTTAGAGCCAACTTGTAAGTCTCAATCTAGGCCATCGTTGGAGCCAACCTGTCAGTCTCAATCTAGGCCCTCATCAGAGCCAACCTGTCAGTCTCAATCTAGGCCCTTATTATAGCCGACCTGTGAGACTCAATCTAGGCCCTCTTTTGAGACAACCTGTCCCCCTCAATGTAGGCCGTCATTGGAGCCAACCTGTCAGTCACAATCTAGGCTCCCATTAGAGCAAACCTGTAAGTCTCAATCTAGGCCATCATTGGGGCCAACCTGTCAGTCTCAATCTAGGCTCTAATTAGAGCCAATCTGTGAGTCTCAATCAAGACCCTTTAAGAGCCAACCTGTCAGTCTGAATCTAGGCCCTTATTGGAGCCAACCTGTAAGTCCTAATCTAGGCCCTCGTTAGATCCAACTTGTAAGTCTCAATCTAGGCCATCATTAGAGCCAACCTGTCAGTCTCAATCTAGGCCCTCATCAGAGCCAACCTGTCAGTCTCAATCTAGGCCCTTATCAGAGCCAACCTGTCAGTCTCAATCTAGGCCCTTATCAGAGCCAACCTGTCAGTCTCTATCTAGGCCATCATCAGAGCCAACCTGTCAGTCTCAATCTAGGCCCTTATTATAGCCGACCTGTGAGACTCAATCTAGGCCCTCATCAGAGCCAACCTGTCAGTCTCAATCTAGACCATCATTGGAGCCAACCTGTCAGTCTCAATCTAGGCCCTCATCAGAGCCAACCTGTCAGTCTCAATCTAGGCCCTCATCAGAGCCAACCTGTCAGTCTCAATCTAGGCCCTCATCAGAGCCAACCTGTCAAGTCTCAATCTAGGCCCTCATTAGAGCCAACCTGTCAGTCTCAATGTAGGCTGTCATTGGAGCTAACCTGTCAGTCTCTGTCAGTCTCAATGTAGGCTGTCTATCTATGTCTCAATCTAGGCTCTTATTGGAGCCAACCTGTCAATCTTTATCTAGACCCTCATCAGAGCCAACCTGTAAGTCTCAATCTAGGCCCTCATTAGAGTCAACCTGTCAGACTCAATCTAGGCCCTCATTGGAGACAACCTGTGAGTCTCAATCCAGACCCTTTAAGAGCCAACCTGTCAGTCTCAATCTAGGCCCTCATCAGAGCCAACCTGTCAGTCTCAATCTAGGCCCTCATCAGAGCCAACCTGTCAGTCTCAATCTAGGCCCTCATCAGAGCCAACCTGTCAAGTCTCAATCTAGGCCCTCTTTAGAGCCAACCTGTCAGTCTCAATGTAGGCTGTCATTGGAGCCAACCTGTCAGTCTCTGTCAGTCTCAATGTAGGCTGTCTATCTATGTCTCAATCTAGGCTCTTATTGGAGCCAACCTGTCAGTCTTTATCTAGACCCTCATCAGAGCCAACCTGTAAGTCTCAATCTAGGCCCTCATTAGAGTAAACCTGTGAGACTCAATCTAGGCCCTTATTGGAGCCAACCTGTAAGTCCCAATCTAGGCCCTCATTAGAGCCAACCTGTAAGTCTCAATCTAGGCCCTCATTAGAGCCAACCTGTAAGTCCCAATCTAGGCCCTCATTAGAGCCAACCTGTAAGTCTCAATCTAGGCCCTCATTAGAGCCAACCTGTAAGTCCCAATCTAGGCCCTCATTAGAGCCAACCTGTAAGTCTCAATCTAGGCCCTCATTAGAGCCAACCTGTAAGTCTCAATCTAGGCCTTCATTAGAGCCAACCTGTAAGTCTCAATCTAGGCCGTCATTGGAGACAAGCTTAAATTTTGTCAGGGGCATATATCGTAAACTATAAGGGGTATCAACCTGAAACTTAATAGTTAGATAGATCTCATTGAGGGCAAATGCAGTGCATAAGAACCGTAACTCTTGCATCCATATTTTTAGAGTTATTGCCCTTTGTTTATTTTCTTTGTTAATTTTTGTCCGGCTTAACATTGTTACCTTCAGTTCAAATTCCACCTACACTTGAAAGTTAAATAGCAACATTATTGTCTATAAATGAATAAAATGCCAATCTTAAAGCTATAGTGTCGACAGTAAATAATTCGTCAGGTGACACATTCAACTCACGGAGTTCTAGTTTAGGTTTGGGGTATTGATCAGTTTCAGTGATAGTTATTAGTTTTTCCTTCAAGCTACAACCATTGACATTGGTTTAATAGGTTTCATACAAGCCTTTACTTTGAAAACAGGAAGAATTAATCATTAATCATCACATATTTATAACATTGAGACATAGGTTTTATAAATATTATTATCTTATCTTGACTATTTAAATAGATATAAAATACAGGTGCAAATCTATTATAGGCCAATATAAATGAATTGTTAGATTAATGTCCGTTTTTTTATAAATAGGGCGGGGGAGGCATTTATATTATTCACCATTGAATATATGTGTCATCCGGGACCAATAATACATAATGATATCTTACTCCCAGGTGTCATGATCTTTCTTATTGCATAAGGGACCATATACATTTGTTTCTAGACGTACCACAAGCACAATACCTTCTTTTTTTTACATGTGAATGTTATAGATCGCGCTGTAGGTATACTCAAAGTGCCGTTCCAGGAGAGAACCGGACCACTACCCTTATATATACAGACCACAGCTCAACATTTCTTTTTGAGTCAATAGAATTTATGGGGCAGGGGAAAAAAGAGGATGAAAATCTTGCAATTAATTTTTAGTTGCCTAACCAGTGATAACTTTTTAAACTTGCTTTTTTAAATAGCTTGAAGCTAATAATATGGCTTGCTTGCGAGGAGAAAATGTCAAACTAAGTCCTCGAATATATAGAGGATAATTGTTTGTTTTAGTGTAAAATCACAATAAATGTGGTGAATTTAATTGCGTTCTTTCACTGTAATAACATTCTTTTTATATGCCTCATTAGAATAATTTTAGTTTTTCTAAAAAAGCGTGCCAATTTTAATGTAAATGTAATATCATTGCTGAATGATGGCGATGACTATTTTGACGTCAAAGCAGCTGTTTGCACTGACTTGATTTGACCATGATTATTGACAGGGAGCTAAAATTTCAAAACAGTGAAAACCAAAATCAATTCATATGCTTGAAGGCATACTGGAATATGCGTAGGTACGCCCCTGTTAGTGACATGCAATGCTATTATACATGTACTAATGCAGACTGATTAACTAGACAATAATGAATTTACTTCCTTGTCAGGTTTTAGATTTTTAAGCAATTTAGAACTTTTGCCTTGCACCAGATCATCAATTATATGATTAAGATTTTAAATATATCGTCAATGAAGTCATGTTTATTTTATGAGTCATATTTGCAGAGTTTTCTTTTCAGAAAAATACTGGTAATGGGAATTTTGAAATAAAAAGTAGATTGTAAAATTTATAATGTTAACTTTCGCATTTGATTTTCAGAAACATTTATCTAAATAAACATGACTACATGAATATATATATATATATATATATATATATATATATATATATATATATATATATATATATATATATATATATATATAATGGAATGTCAATAATTTTCAATGGTGGCGAAAAGATGACAATCATTATTACTTCCTGTTTTCTTTTTTGTCTATATATATTACATAATGTATTGAGATTTTCAAAAAATATCAATGCGGAAATATGATAGTGAAAACCAGTAAATCATTGATTTTCAATAATTAGCCACCAACTATTAATAAATGTAGGTTTTTGTCTTTAGTGATAACCATACTGGTGTATGATGTGTTTTTTTTAGAATACTTTGTCTGATTAAAATTAGATTAACTATAAATTATCATTAATTAAAACTGACATTTTGATAGGCCTTATATAGTTGGATTTTCAAAAAATGGTTAAGGAAAGTAAATTTATAATGGGGTTTAAGTGTATGTGCACTTGAAATATGCAATTGAGTTTAGATCTTTAAAGAGGATATATGTTATGCTTAAAGCATGGCAGAGGTAATTATGTCACAATTTTGTATCATCATTCATTATTGCTGTATATATTGATGTATAAAATCTGAGAGTAAGTGTTTCTTTGATTTTAAGGTGTACAAATTATACCTTAATACTGTAATATACAATGTAATAATAACTTTACATGCTTTAATAAACACACAGGGGAGAGTACAGATATTTTTTTTCTGCTTGTTCTCTCCCTTGAAAATGCATTATCTGATTTAAAACTTGAAAAAAATTAGTTGACTTTTTTGTTTAAAGGAGGATATAAATTTGGGCTTATCCATCCTGAGACAAAACTATCTAACACATCGACATAAATTAATGACATTTATTTAAAGTTTTGTCTTGATTAAGGCAGTAACAAGAGTTATTGCACATTGATTATTGAAAAGAAATTAGTTTTTACATTTGGGCAATAACTAATCAATTACGTGTAATAGGACATTTACCGTATATAGTAACTTCCTATATAGGGTAAATGTCCTACACATAATTGACCCACCGGGGGTCATTTTGTGATAGTTTCCGCCACTGTGACATGAACAATGATAACCTTAGCCCTGAAAACAAAAAAATGCACTCTACTCTTTGAAATATTAAATTTTATAGTAACTGCTGATGTCATGCATATAAGGAAAATCCCTACCCTATTGTTTACAATGACAGGTGTGATATAAAGTATATTGTGTATTGATATATTGAGGCCATGTGTTTGTGGACCATTTCAGTTTTTCACACAGCAGGGTGTGTATACAGCTACGCTGCAGCAGATACTAATTAAATTGTTTTTTATGTAAAAGGAGCTTCGGGCAATATTGTCCTCACATACATACGTAGCTTTGTGACATATTATTAAAGCATTAGTTTCAACTTATTTATTTTACAACAATAAACAATTGTGAAACAAGTAATTACAACATGACAGTAATCACTCTTGTTGGTCTTGTGTTGTGGGAGAAACCAAAGTACATGTACCTGGAAGAAACCCATTTGTCCAGCTTGGTGACCACAAACAAAACTCACATTTGCCCGGCCATTGATCGAACTTGTGTTGCTGCTGTGAGAAGGGAGTGCATTAATTCCTGCGCTAACCAGACAACCTATTAGTGTATTAGAGTATAAGACATAATTTTACATCCGCATGTATTTACAGAGAAAGAAGAAACCTAAACCACAGACAGTTGAGAGGTTGGCGGAGTCTGTCCAGTCACTGACAGTGCAGGGTAGGTGGACAGTGAATGCGATTGTAAGGCCTAAAAAAAATAATATGTCTGTTTCGGGTAACCCGACCCTACCTATAAAAATGCGCCGACCCTAACTATTTTTTCCGTTTCTGAGCAAAAAAAATATTCGTTAGCGAAAAGAGAGTTACAAAGGGCGGATAAATGCAGATTTTAATCAGAATTATTGTTTATATGATAATACAAAGTCAGGCAATGACAGTAATGTAGGAAAGACTGCCATGTGCAAGAAAACACTCTTTTTTTTGGCCTAATAATACAATGAAAGCTACCAAAATAAAAGCTGTTATGATGCACAAGGCAAGGGCCTAAACCGCAATGAACTAGAGACACAAACAAAATTATAAACGCCACATACATGAATGCAAACAGACCACACACGCATAAAATTAACTGATAAGTGATGGGAATTCCACCTAGACTTAATCATATATGGTATCTTATCAGTTTTTAATTAAAAAATTAAAATGACATACTGTGTTGTGTTCAATGCATTAAAGGATCATAATATGGCATTTGTTTATACCTAAGCTGAAGTGATTGTGATTGTCATCCGTCTTGAACTCTTGTTGACGTGGCTTACAGCTGTGATTACCACCCTATCTTCATTAGACTTGGTCTGAATGTATATCACTGTCATAGAGGTCTAGTATTATTTTCGATTCTGTTTGGTCTCAAAGTTGGTCACCTGGAAGTTAAATATAAAAACAAATTAAAAATATACTAGTACTATAGGCCACATTTTTGACCCAATCTTTATCAAACTTTGTCAGAATGTTTCCTTTATAAAAACTAGATCTAGTATAGGTTGATTGTTTTGATTGTTGTGCTTAGGGCCTTCATGGCTCTCTTTGATAGTGATATTTAGGGCCTTCATGGCTCTCTTTGATAGTGATATTTAGGGTCTAAATGGCTTTCTTTGATGATTTTATTTAGGGCCTTCATGGATTTGATAGTGATATTTAGGGTCTTATTGGCCATCTTTGATTATGTTATTTAGGGCCTTCATGGTCCTCTGATAATGGTATTTAAGGCCTTCATGGCCCTTTTTAATTATGTTATTTAGGGCCTTAATGGCCATCTTTGATTATGGTATTTAGAGCCTTAATGGCCTTCTTTGTTCGAAGTATTCCGGTGAAAATTGATTTAAAGGAGCACAATTTAGGTTATTTTAATCCATTCATTTGTTTAAATTATTTGACTTTAATGATAAAAAACAACACTTTTTAACTGGAGGACTGTGGCCAGGTAGCTACTGATTGAAAAAAAAATCAATAAATCAAACTAAAAGCTCTATAAACTGCCTTTGACATGAATATGATGTTTATCCATGCTTTTCAGACAAAATGGACAGTAGTGGGAAGGATTTGATGGCGACTGGTTTCCAGCTACAAAAGAAGTTGCTGAAACGAGATGTCCTTCACATACTTGAAAAAGCAGGTCGGAAGGGTGTGGCAAAAAATGACATATGGAATGTTGTTAAGAAAGAAACTAGACGTAAAGAAATCAGCGCAAAATCATTTGGTGTGATGAAGATGAAAGATTTAATAGAACTTAAATGGAAAGATGAAATTGAAGTTTACAATTGTGGTGTATCCTCTGAGCAGTATTATCGTCTACGTCGAAGTCCGACCAGCCAGGGAGCAACAGGAGTCGGTCATCTGACAGATAAGGTTGAAGCCATGGTGGACCTTACAGATGAATCACCAAGGAGAGATAAAGATAAAGAACCTGATTTACCAATACCAAAACAAGCAATGCCTAAACCAATCACACCATTGTCCATGAAAACCAAACCTGTGCAAGAACCAGACATGGCCAAGGATAAAAAACCGAATGCTATGCAGTTGATGTCAACTCTTACAGGTTGGGGGAAACCTGCTTCTGGCGATTCGCCTGATTCCAGAGAAAATAAGGGAAAGCAGAAGAAAAATAAAAGTATATTTTCACAAAATGTAATATCCCTAGTCGAAAGTGATAATGAGGAAGACGTTACTGAGGTAGAAGGTGGAAAAGAGCATGGTAAAAGGGACAGAAATACAAATGCAAAGGTGATAGATTCTGATGTAGAAATCATTGAAGAAGATGATGATGATGATGATGATGATGAGGACGATGGCTCAAATCCTAAAGCAGGTCCCTCTAGGCCTGATGGTCAGTTTTCACGTGGACCATTAGAAAAGCAGAAGATGTCATTTAATCAATTTCAAGCTCAATTCTTAAATGCCACTCAGCCTAACCAACAGATTCCTTCACTTTTTTCATCATTTTATATGAATCCGGGACTACGACAACAGGCAAACTTTCTTCAGCAGCAACTTCAGCCTCAGATGCCTCAAGGATTTCTGGGAAATGGGTCTGCTCAATTTTTGGCCACAAAGATTCCATGTAGACCAGAGCTGCTTGATCAAGATAAACCGGTTTCACATAATGTATGTGCACCTATAAGATCTCAATTTGACATGGCTGAACCAAATCTTAGGAATGAGTTAATCGATTTAACCATAAAACCAGTAGATAGAACTGAGTTTGAGAAAAAGCAGGTGGATGTTCGGCCAGTGTACGTGCCACATGGACAGCGTGTTACAAGAGAGTTTGTTGACAATATTGCTAAAGAATGTATTGAGGCCCTGGCAGACGCTAATGAATCTGTTACACAAGAACGCGTGGAAAAATTGGTTTGTCAGAGATTTAATTGTCATCACATTAGAATGCTTGGTGTCCAGTATATTGACCAACTGACAAGCGTTAATGAGCTAAACAGACTCAGTTCTAAAGTGAACGCGTACATTCTTGCCTTTGTGAAATCCAGAGCCATTTGCACTCTGTTTGAACTCCACGAAGCAATGAAGGAATATGAACCAAACAAGAAAGACTTCAGAGAGATGAAACTCGGTCCATTACAAAGACTTCCCGTCGTTTACCAACAGTTCCGATTTCCACCCGACCAGGCAAACATTCCAGAAATCACCAGTATGGACATTCTGGACCAGTTTCAGAACTACCTGACCAAGAACAAACTGTGGACGGCAAGGCTGGAGCTCAAGTCGTTTATGGACTACCTTGTGGAGATGTACGAGGCCGATGATGCTTACATGCTAGGGGTGAGGATACGATCACTACCACTGATGGCTGCAGTAAGTATTGCGATTTCCCTGGGTATTAAACTTACCCGGTAGTATTATTTATAAGTTTTACCCAATTTTGCTCTCCATATCTGTGTATTTTCATACTTTGCTAATTTTCTCTTGTAAAATTTGTTATGAAAACGGTGTCTTAAGTTATTAAATCAGATGTTCAATTTTGTAGACATAAAAAGTCATTGAATATTCTGCTCTTGAAGGGAGACATTTTGACACTTTCTCATCCAACATTACTTTTGTTCTATATGAACATATAAATATGCATAATAGTAAGTATCATACTTCAGAGCTACAGATAAGTGTATTGTTTGCCCTTATGTAATTTTGTTAAGTGTGTTGTCAATTTAAGTTTCATTCAATGAAGTGAATTGACGATTGTTTAAATCTTCTGCCACATTGAAATGCACACATACATGTATTTTACATACAGGATAAGCTTGCTCCTAAACACAGAACTTAATTGATCATAGACACCAGGCAGTGCTTACTTCCCTTTGCATACATGTAATAAAAAAAGCACACATATAGGGAAATTACTGTGTTGTAGATGAAGAAATTCTACACCTGTTAAGCTGCCTTTTTCGATTTGGTCAAAACCATTGGTCTGGAAATTGTCTTAAATTGGTTGTATTAATGGTATGCCCTTATAACAATTTTTATTCAAACTGTTACAAACATATGTTTGATTTTAAATCATAATTGGTGCTTTTAAAGAGCATTTACGGCAATACTGAATGACCCTTATCTGTAGCTCTGTTACTCGTTTATGGTTAATTCACAAAAATCAAATGTTCAATACCAGGATATTGATAACTATTTCAAATATATATATATATTTTTTTTTTTAATTTAAATCATAAATTGCATAGCTTCCATGAAATTGCATCATTTTATAATTATGTCCTTTTTGTGTGACGTCATAAATAGCTTTTGTAATTTGTACACTTTATATAGTTACACATTATGTAATAAGCACTGTCATCAAATTAATATTAATGAAAATATAATAGAATATCACATTCATTGTCATTCAGTTCAAAATTACTAAAATTGATTAATACATTCTGTATTTAATGACTGACAAGTCATATCCCATATAATACATTAATTATTTCAATCCTTATCCATAACAGGTCATATTTGTTTAATTCTGTTTACAGGTGTTAAAGAAGTCACACAGGGACTGCGCCAACACACGGCGAGATATATCGGAACACTGTAAAACCACACTGAAAAATGAAATCGAGGATGCCTTCAGGTTAGTAGTACTTTAGAAATGTCTTCTGTAAATCAATTAAAATCCAAAGTGGAAGTAACTGAAAATATGTAACACCAGGAGATCTCGGAACTCTGTTAAACAATACTGAAGAATGAGATCGAGGATGCCTTCAGGTTAGTAGTACTGTTTTGGGAAATTTCTCTAGTAAATCAACTAATATCCAAAGTGGAAGTTGCTAAAATATATGTAGAACTTGCACCAGGAAATCTTTGACACTGTTAAACCACCTTGAAGAATGAGATCGAGGAGGCATTCAGGTTAGTAGTACTGTTAGAGAAATGTCTCGAATAAATTTACTAAAATCCAAAATGGACGTTGCCAAAATATATGTAAAACTGGCACAAGGAGGTCTCAGAAAACTGTTCCCATGATGGTACTTTTTTCAATTCTAAGAATTAAATTGTCTTATTCATCATATACATGTGGACCAAAATCAAGGCTGTAGCTATCAGTGGGTAATATCAGTCAATAAAGTGAAATGAAAGGATTGTTAAAACTCGCAATAATGATTAAAAAGCTTGGTAGGGTTTAGAAGGGAATAGATCCTTAGGCATATTGTCCAACATTTAGATAATAATACTTTCCCTCTATGACTCATTGATGCATGGCATAAACTTCATGAATGTTTAGGATTCAACAAAACCATTGATTACAGGAAGTTCCGAGCATCGATGTTGAAATCTGGGGAGGAAGAGGGGATGGAGGTTCGCACGCACTACCTTAAACTGAGGCCGGACCTCGCGATTCAGGAAATCATGGAGAAGTTCAACCTCCTCCTTATTACCACCAAGACAGGCCTCCGAACCACGGGCAAATCAACTAAGGTCAAGAAAGTTGTCGAGGTATGATCACAAACCATCTCAGCCCATTTCGCCTTCATCATTGTTAAAATTTGAATGGAACCCGAAGGTTGAAGCTCTGTAAGATTTTAAGATTTGATATGTTTTGTGGTATTTAACAATTTACTATAAAACACAGACATTAGAATTTTAATAATTGTTATTCTTAATGTCAGTTTAATAATAGTTTCCTTTCTATTAGAATTATGACAGATTTCTAATTTGCTATAAGTTATTTTGAGAAAAAAGTTTCATTGTATACAATAAAGGAAAATGTTTGTTTTTGCAGGTTTGCCAAATTTTTTCAAAGGCATGTTCACCTATGAATAATTTTCAATCTGTAGGAGTTTCTGATGACATTCAAAGGGGATCAGCTCTTGAAGGACATCTTTCACTTAGCTATTTGTATGAGCAACACAGCGCTTGAGAAATCCACATTAGCTCTACTTGCCCCACCCACCCCCGTCAACACAGAGGGCTCTGAGGCCAAGCAAAGTAAACCGCCACCAAGGAAAGGTGAGCTTTTGATGTAGTTCTATTATCAATAAGGTTAACATAGCTATTGAGAAAGTGATATTAGCTAAATTTTCCCCACCCACCCCTGTCAACACAGAGAGGTCTGAGGCCAAACAGGTAAGGTGAGCAGAATTGGTATACCGTAGTTAAATTAATAATAAAAGTTACATGGCACTCAAAAGGCTACATTACCCCACCCATCACTGTCAACACAGAGGGGTCTGAGGCCAGCCAAGGAAAGATGGGCATTTTAATATCTTTTTAGTTGTATTAATAATAAGAGCTACATGGCTCTAAATAAGCGACATTGGCTCTCACTGGATTGAATCCAAATTTAACATTATTTTGTGAAATTTTAGTGGTTTTGGATTAGATCGAAACTCACACCTAAGTTGGCATTGGCGCCTAGTGGCATTTTATACAAGCCAACTACATTGAGTGGTTGGCTATGAGCTAACTTATTTAGTAATGGTATTAAAACTAAGCCTATGCGATCATTTGAAACAGTTAGAGGGCTTTAATGCAAGTTTAAGCAACTAAAATGTCCTTATTTTTTTTTTCATCTTTAAATTTGAATTCAGATGCCCTGATTGGTCAAGATCTTAAAGATATATATAAAGCATTGTCAAAAATTGATGCTGGAAGCCTAAGTTAGATTTACCAGTGTTTGATGATGACTACTTTATGGTGCCACAAAATTTAAACCTTGTGAAAATGACCAAAACAAAAAATTATGAAAAAAGGACATTCAAAAATAGATTGATAGATTCAACAGTACAAACATTGAAAGAGTGATGTTTTAATGTTGGAACCCATAAGTTTTGCCAAATGTGAAGAAAAATTGCTGAACGATAACTGATTTTTTATCTTCCTATTAAAATTGTATTTAAATGTTTTTATTTTCATAAGACTCCCTAGTTGAAGCCCTCAAGAAGTACATAGAGCGATGTCTGAATGCGGGTGCCCTTAGTCTTGTACACTTGGACAGAATAGAGGAGAAACTGCTAGAGGATTTTGCCTTTCCCCACTTTCAACAGATGGGGAACGGGCGATTCCTTGAGTTTGTGCTGGCAGAATTTAGACAGGTGCATTTCGATTGTTCTTGTTTTATGTTCATAATTTAAACATTATATATATTACAACCAGGCAGAATTTAGACAGGTGCATTTCGATTGTTCTTGTTTTATGTTCATAATTTAAACATTATATATATTACAACCATTGTGAAGAAAGTTATGATAACATATACAAAGTCACTCACGTTGGCACGATGTTATGTGAGAGTGGACTTGTGTTGTGGGGGAAACTGGAGTACCTGGAGGAAACACACCTGTATAGCTTGGTGACTACCAAACAAACTGACATGTGCCCAAGCTGGGAATTGAACCCAAGTCTTCATGGTGAGAAGCTAGTGCACTAACCACTGCATTAACAGGACAACCTTAACGTCACTTAGAAATGATGATGATTTTGTATCTCAATGTGCTGCAGATGTTGGAGGAAGGTGGAGGGCTGGTTATGGGCTCTAGTGGTGGGCAGACAGATGGTGATGTGTCATTCAAACCCCACCAAGCTGACCTTGTAGAGTTCATCAGACAGTGCAAGCAGGCTGGCATCCTCCAGGTAGGGTTGATTTTAAGTGGTGGTTATTTTTGTACTTGCACGTTAAAATATATACCTTAAATCATTGTGTATAGAATGCTAGCTAGATAGGACGCACGCAAAAAGTATGAGAAAAATCAAGAAAAAAACTTTATATCACTTATATTATGTATAAGACTCATTGAAAAAATGTCAAAATCGGCAGCCGCCATATTTGTTTTGACAATTTTTTTTTTGTTAAAATGTTTATTTCACAGTTTTCCAATATCCATATTTTAAAATAGTCCAGTCCAGGCAAAATGTGTAAAACGACTATAGGCATGTCATAGCAGGAATACAATATATGTATAAAACATCCAATTTTCTTTGATTGAAAATTTAGTTTTATTTGAATTATAAACCTAATTCGTCATATGCAATACATAACAATCTATTTTCTTTAAAATTTTATTGCTTAAGGTCCTATTTCTTTTGTGTAGTATTGCGAAAGTAAATTTCCCATGTCTACTAGATTAAAGTGTGATACGGAATTAGAAAACACAGTGTGTAATACAAGCATTCTGTTTTCAGTTGTCCATATGTTATGTTTAAATCATGCAATATTTTAGACAGAAATTTGATTGCTGACGTATGAAATAGAAGTCTCGTTTTTTAATAGAATATGGTACATAGTTATTTTCACCAGAATATAAAATAACTATGAAGGATGGCTATTTAAAAGACTTATAGCATGTTTCAATTTTTCAGGCTGAGTCCATAGAGGATGCTCTGTGTCGGCAGTTTGGTGTGAAGGATGTGCGACATCTTGGGCATGGAAACATCACACGCTTGCTGAGTTTTGCAGAGAAACACGCGTCCGGACGGTTCTCGTACGGAGATGTTACAGTTGTGTATGAGGCTACACTAGCTCCACAGGCTGGGTGAGTTTGTGTGTCATGTTAATTGTTTAACCCTGCTATTTGAGATTACGTATAGCTGACAAGTATTTTACTGCCGTCAGTTTCTTAAACATCAGTGTGCCATTTCAAGTGGCTGAAATAAGCACTAGTAAAATGCTAGCTCAAATTCTGGACTTATCTAAGAATTTGATGCCAAGCAATAGTATACAAATTAAGCTGTTTCATCCAAAATGAGTATTTCGATGGCTGCATGTTTACAAGACTCTTAGAAACCAATCAAGACTAGGTGGAAATTTCAGCAATACAGTACTAAAGGTACAAAAACCTTGTGTCTTAACTTGTGTGTTCTATCACAACCCTTAACCATCAGCTTGTCCAAGGTTGGGACACTACAAAAGAGAAGCAGCAATAGTCTGCCTACTCCACTGTGCCCCCTGCTGGAGAATATGACCTTGACATTGACCTTGTGTCTTAACCCTGTGTGTTCTATTACAGCCTCACAACCAGCAGTTTGTCCAGGGTTGGCATACTGGGACACCAGACAAGAGAAGCAGCAAAGATCTGCCTACTCCACTGTGCCCCCTGCTGGAGAATATGACCTTGACATTGACCTTGTGTCTTAACCCTGTGTGTTCTATTACAGCCTCTCAACCAGCAGTTTATCCAAGGTTGGCATACTTGGACACCAGACAAGAGAAGCGGCCAAGATCTGCCTACTCCACTGTGCCCCCTGCTGGAGAATATGACCTTGACATTGACCTTGTGTCTTAACCCTGTGTGTTCTATTACAGCCTCTCAACCAGCAGTTTGTCCAAGGTTGGCATACTTGGACACCAGACAAGAGAAGCGGCCAAGATCTGCCTACTCCACTGTGCCCCCTGCTGGAGAATATGACCTTGACATTGACCTTGTGTCTTAACCCTGTGTGTTCTATTACAGCCTCTCAACCAGCAGTTTGTCCAAGGTTGGCATACTTGGACACCAGACAAGAGAAGCGGCCAAGATCTGCCTACTCCACTGTGCCCCCTGCTGGAGAATATGACCTTGACATTGACCTTGTGTCTTAACCCTGTGTGTTCTATTACAGCCTCTCAACCAGCAGTTTGTCCAAGGTTGGCATACTTGGACACCAGACAAGAGAAGCGGCCAAGATCTGCCTACTCCACTGTGCCCCCTGCTGGAGAATATGACCTTGACATTGACCCTGTGTCTTAACCCTGTGTGTTCTATTACAGCCTCTCAACCAGCAGTTTGTCCAGGGTTGGCATACTTGGACACCAGACAAGAGAAGCAGCAAAGATCTGCCTACTCCACTGTGCCCCCTGCTGGAGAATATGACCTTGAAATTGACCTTGTGTCTTAACCCTGTGTGTTCTATTACAGCCTCTCAACCAGCAGTTTGTCCAGGGTTGGCATACTTGGACACCAGACAAGAGAAGCAGCAAAGATCTGCCTACTCCACTGTGCCCCCTGCTGGAGAATATGACCTTGACATTGACCTTGTGTCTTAACCCTGTGTGTTCTATTACAGCCTCTCAACCAGCAGTTTGTCCAAGGTTGGCATACTTGGACACCAGACAAGAGAAGCGGCCAAGATCTGCCTACACAACTGCCCCTTGCTGGAGGATTTAGCTGCCTGGAGTCAGTGGTCTATGGTTTTTGAACCCGAGCTTGGCAAGCTGAAGGATTTTGTTCAGAAATATGGAGGGGTGACAAACAAATCATTGGAAGGTAAGATATAATTCAGATAATATGAACTAAGGTGCTGCCTCTACGGGCTTGAAGTGTTATTGCCCGAATCGTAGTTCTTTTTATGAAACACATGTTGTACAATACATCGCGGCCGGCATTTTTGGCCTCTCGGGCCATCAAGAACAACTAGCTGTTTTATATACATTAAAGTTTGCAAACTTTTCAGTACATGTTCTTTAAAGTTAAGCACATAGCCTTAATTTATGAATATTCATATGGCAAGGACGAAGAGGCTTTTTTGAATGTGCTTTTCAGCTGTATACTTATTTTGATATCGGGTCACAGTCCAATACAGTCCATACAATTTAAAGCTGCACCCTCACAGATTGAACTTTTTTATATTATTTTTTGCCTTGGAACGAGCCAATTTTTGCGAATATGCCTGGTTACCAGTGATATAAGACTGCTGATAAAAAAACAGATCACAGGTTTTCATATTTATGTTCTTAAATTGATGTTTTATGCATTTTTCTTAAAGCGTTTAGCCATATAACATTTTCAAACGAAATATGAAAAACTCCGATCTGATCTTTTGTCAGCAGTCTTATATCACTTTTATTCAGATATTAATACAAAAATTGGCTCATTTCAAGAGAAAAAATAAAGAAAGTTGTTAAAACGGTAAATCTGTGAGAGTGCAGCTTTAAAACAGTTGTCACATATTATAGGTAAATGATCAATTTTGGACAAATGTTACTGCTTCCAGATAGTGATACAGGAAGTATAAACATTGTATTAAAAATGTTTCAGAATTATTCGGAAATAAAACACAATTACTTTATATTCTAAAGTTTACCTTCTTTAGTAAATAATATGTTTATTTTTCAATATCTTCAGGGGGAAGAACAGCTGCCTTTGACTTCATTGCGATGGAGATAGAACCAGGTCACCTGATCAAAATTGCTTCCATGACGTCACCGGAGCACTTTGCCTCAGCCCTGGAGAGACGGGACGTCGTGGGTGTTGCAGGGCACCTAGTGTCCATGTCGGTCGCCTATAAAGGGGTTAAGAACATGCCTCTTGCCCTGCTTACTGGCCACATGAAGACTGCGCTGCTGCAGATATATGCAAATGAGAATCATGACAGTGGTAAGATTTCCTTAGGCTGAAAAAATGTCGGTTGTTAAATCTACACTCTCACAGATTGACAATATTGTCTTTTTTAATTTTTAGCTCCACTGGCCGAAGGCCATGGAGCTTATGTCGTCACAGATTGTCCGTCGTGAGTGCGTGCGTGCGTGCGTGCGTGCGTGCGTGCGTAAACTTTTACTTTAAACGACATCTCCTCTGAAACTGATAAGCGGATTTTGACAAAACTTCACAGGAATGTTCCTTTGGTGGTCCTTTACCAAATTTGCTCAAATGGTTCTGGTCCATTGCACAATATGGCCGCCACAGCTAAAAATAGCAAAATCTTTAAACGACATCTCCTCTGAAACGGATAGGCAGATTTTGATGAAACTTGACAGAATTGTTCCTTGGGTGGTCCTTAACCAAAATTGCTCAAATGGTTCCGGTCCGCTGCACAACATGGCTGCCAGGGCAAAAAAAATAGAAAAACCTTTAAAGAACATCTTCTCAGAAACCGATGATCAGATTTTGATGAAACTTAACAGAAATGTTCCTTGGATGGTCCTTTATCAAATTTGCTTCAATGGTTTCGGTCCGCTGCACAAGATGGCCCCCAGAGGTAAAAATAGAAAAACCTTTAAACGACTTCTCCTCAGAAACCGATGATCGTATTGCAATGAAACTTGACAGAAATGTTACTTGGGTAGTCCTTAACCAAAATAGCCCAAACAGTTCTGGTCTGCTGCACAACATGGGCACCAGAGCTAAGAATAGAAAAAAAACGTTAAACTACATCTTCTCAGAAGCCGATTATCAGATTTTGATGAAACTTTACATAAATGTTCATCGGGATGCCCTTTAACCAAAATTGCCCAAATGGTTCCGGTCCGCTGCACAACATGGCTGCGAGAGTTAAAAATAGAAAAACCTTTAAGGACTTCTCGTCCGCAGTCTTCACGAAAAACATTTTAACCTACTAGCCAGTTGGACTAGCATAATGGCATATTTTACTAGTCCGAATGACAATCCAGTAGTCCGACTATTTTGCCACATTATAAAACTGTATGCTTGAGGTAAATACCTATTTCAATTGAGCAGCTTGCAGTTTGAGTAAACATTTCTTTATTATGATGCTCATGCAGTGATAGGGAGTGACATCCTTCTGTTGGGAATAGTGCTCCTTGTTTTTCAGAACCTATGGGTACTATGTAAAAACAAAAGGCATCTTGCTTGAATAGACTGTAATAATATCAACATGGTTAGAAAAGAAATGCCATGCTTTAATAGCTTTGATTACATTTTACTACTGAATTACCTCCCTTTAATAGAAAAAAAAATAATGTCTTAATTTTTCACGTATAGCATCTTTAAATAATTTTTAAACAATAATAATTTATGAGTAAACATATAAGCATAAAGTTCTCACAAAAAGATCAATTTAAAAACCTTACATTTATACATAGGAAAGTATATATAGACTGAACATTAATTTTCGTTTAAGTGACATTCTGAAAGTTTATGAAACAGCTATTTTTAGTAACTTAAATGGCCGAAAAGTGTAAGTGAAACACCAAGTCGATTCTATCTCGTCAGTTCTTGTTCAGGTTAGATATTTGCTTCATAATCTATTCAGATTAAATGTTAACCGATGATCAGATTTTGATGAAACTTGACAGAAATGTTCCTTGGGTGGTCATTAACCAAAATTTGTTAAATGGTTCCAGTCCACTGCACACCATGGCTGCCAGAGCTAAAAAATAAAAAAACTTTATACGACTTGTCGTCGAAACCGATGAAACCTTTTTTCGATAAAACTTGACAGAAATTTTTGTTTGGTGCTCCTTTACTCAAATTGCCCAAATCATTTCGGTCCACTGCACAACATGGCAGCCAGAGCTATTAAAGTAAAAAAAATAATTAAATAACTTCTCCTCAAAAATTGATGATTGTATTTCTATGAAACTTGACGAAAATGTTCGTTAGGTGGTCTTTGCTTGAACCTTTTGGCCAGTGGAGCACAGGCACTGATGTGCCTCTAGTTGTCTTAAAATCAGCTGATTTTGGTATCAATGCCTTTGATCGAGTCATATAAGATAACTGACAATAGAACAGATCTCAATTTGTATGGACAACTGCCAAAAAAAAACCTGTTAATTTTTCTTAAAGTGTTTGAAACACTTTTAGCCATAAGACATCTATTTTCGAATGTAGATATGAAAAACTGCGATCTGATTTTTTGTCAGCATTCTTATATCACTGGTTTCCAGATATTGACCTCAAAACTGGCTCATTCCAAGACATTTTTTTTTTTAAATGTCCAATTTGTGAGAGTGCAGCTTCAAATATGAAGATTGAAATTGGCCAAGCCTGTTATCCTGAAATAAGAACCTAAATTGATATAAACCACTATATTTGGCAAAGAATTTCTTTATTAAAACTGCATTGGCCTAAACTTGTTTTTTTAAGTAATGCAAAATTTAAGTACTTTATCTCATCTGGATGTTAATAAACTGGTACGAAAAAGTGAATGATTAAAGCTCAATTTGTAATCATTTTCCAGATATGTCAGGTGAAAGCCATCACATAGCAGCCATGTTTGCCCTCCAGTGTCTGCTGCGATGTCCTACAAGGATTGCCCTGGCCCTGTGTAACCAGGTGTTCCTGGAGCCCCTCGGGCAGGTCATGGGAGCCACCAAGTGTAAACAGGTATGTCTCTTGTGTGCAGGTGTGAAGCTCATTGGCAGGTGTGTGAACAGATATTTCTGAATAGAAACAGAGCCTGTGTACTAAAAGTGTACTAAAGTGTCTAATCTGGTATATAACTGATGAGCATGTGTTTAAGCAGGTATGTGCAGGTGTGTTAACAGGTACAGAGCTTATGTACAGATGTGCTAACAGGTACTGGATTTGTGTGCAGGTGTGAACACAGGTTTTGGGCATATGTTTACTGCGATAACAGGTACAGAGATCATGTGCAGGTGTGCTAACAAGTATTGGACTTGTGTACAGGTGTATAAGCAGTTATTGGACTGATGTACATATCTGTAAACAGATATGGAACTTATGTGCAGGTGTGTTAACAGATATGAACTTTTATATACAAATGTGCTAAGGTATAATTCAATTTTGGTACAGATTTTTATTCATGCACATGAGTGATGATATAGTGCAGCAGTACAAGATTCCGACTCCATATGCAGGTTTTGCCGGGTCTGTGTACATCAGTCAGTGACCAGACCAGGTTGTCCCAGCTGGGTTGTCTGCTGGGAATCCAGGAGTGGGCGGGGCTGGTCACAGAAAAGTGCATACTGCCGGAATCTGCGATACAACAGCCGCAGTCTGAACTTGTGGACTTAGTAGGAGGGGAGGATGAAAAGCAGGTAAAGTTGGCTTTGATTGAACCTTTTTAGATGTCTTCTTGTGAATTGAGACAAAAATGATTACTGGAAAGTTTTGTTTTATTTCTTGTATCTTTGTTGGGTCTTTCTAAGTTAGACTTAAGGTTTTTGCAGAAGACTGCTGTGTAATTGAAAAGTTCAAGTTGTCCTGGTAAGACATGGTGTTTTGAGTATGTGTGTCGGCCTAGGGAATGCTGAGTTCATTAAATCCCTAGGGCAACTTTCCACCAGCCTCTATTTAAAGTCACCAGTCCTGTTTGGGAAGTCGAGAAAGTAGACCCAATCCTGATTGATAACAACTTTAATCCTGTTGTTGAAAAACCTATAGCTGTATTCAATAGCACCTTAGATTTTACTTAATTTTATGATAAAAAGTGTTTTGATTGAACTGTTGAAAATAACGGGCCAATAGATGGAAATGGAATTACTGAGGCGCGGCCAAGGAAAACGATAAGAGTAATATTAAATACTGCCCGAGGACATCTTATTATTGTCATAATACTCAGACTGAAATAGTTGGCAATAATTTCATCACATTTTAATCATACAAAAGTCTTTTAAGTTGACATGATTTTTTGCTATTTATCCCGCATGTTCTATTAGGAGTCACAGGTTTGAGTTCCAAAGCAGGCATTTCAGAGTTTAATGAACAAGTTATATTACAGTCTGTACAAGAAGAGGAGGAGGATGAAGAAGATGAAGAGACCTTTGAAATGTATGAAGTGTCTGACTCTGAAGATGTGGATGAAATCCTTGCAGGTGACCTTGAAACCAAGGACACAGAAGAGGGGAAGGTCAAACCTGGTGACCTGGATGAAGAAGAAAAGGTGGAAGGAATGAAGGATCTCAAAGATGAAACAGGTATTTACATTTTAAGGTTTTTGCTAAAGAGTTATGGAAGGGTGCTGCACACTGTCCCTTTTTGGTAGCACTTTTCTGCCCGCATCATTCCGTAGTCATGGAGACAAACATGTGCACCCTTCTGCCCTTAAAGAAATCAATACTGAAGATTGCCAATTATTTCTGTTGTTTTGATTAAAACTTATAATATGATTATACATTTGTAAATACTTTACATAGTTGGCAGGTGACACCAAATATTGAAAAATAAAATCATCTCCTCATTTTAATTGTTGATTTGTTGATCGATTATGACCAAATACATCAATTGTCTCTGATTTCAGGCCCAACCAATCAATTTTCG
This sequence comes from Mya arenaria, assembly GCF_026914265.1. NCBI lineage: Eukaryota > Metazoa > Mollusca > Bivalvia > Myida > Myidae > Mya > Mya arenaria. The sequence goes on from NC_069134.1 coordinate 49,768,870, forward strand.
GTTATAATCGATCATCGGAACATCACTACTATATTTACATGAAACTTATAAAGTTCACACATAAATGTGTAGCAATGCCAGCAACTGCCCCTGGTCTTATGTAAGTCATAGTGATTGGCTTAGTAAAAATTGGTCTGAAAAAGTTTCACCTACACTCATGAAACTTCATATGAATGTTGGTGTGCATGGGAAGTTTTGCACCTTGGGATTTGTTTGACAGTTTACGTTTATATTGAAAGGAGACATATCACCACTCCCGTGTCCAGGCAGTGTCTGGGAGTATTTATCACTTTTGTGATATCTCAAATTTAATAATTTTTAAATGATTTATTGATTCCATGCAGACAAAGATGGCGACACATTGATGGATGAGGCTGAAAAAGGTGGCTCTGACAAACCTCGCAGTACATGTGAAGAAATTATTCACACCATACAGAAAGAAGAGTTTGGCGTTGGTGTTCATCTCCATGAAGATGGTGAGAGATTGATGAAGGTATGCATTGAGGAAAAAAAATGAGTGATTGATTGGAGCTCTTTAGAGTGACTTAAGATAATTTATGAATATGTCCCCTGGATTATTACTGAAAGAAGGTGGGATTTGGTGGACTTCCCCAAATAGGTTTCAAGGCAGCAAAAAAGTAACCTTGTGGCCCAATAGGGCTTTTCGGGCTATCTGGTCATTTTGAAATGATTTTCTTGGAAATACATGCACGTTGACTTTAAAAATCCTTTAAGTGTACTTGCTTCTCACCAAGGCGACCCAGGTTCAATTCCTGGCATGGTCGCATGTGAGCTTGGTTTGTGGTCACCAAACGGAACAAGTTGGTTTACCAGCGTACTCCAGTTTCCCCCACAATACAAGACCACACTCTCGCTAAACATCATGCCAACCATAGTGATTAATATAATGTTGTAATAGCTTGTTTCACAAACGTTGTAAAATAAATCAGTTTAAGTTAATAAATCAGTTTAAACTTAAATTCTTTTAGGTTCAACAAGATCGTTTGGGTCGCAGTTTGGACCGACTGTCGAAGGACTTGTACAGCAAGGACACACACTTTGTGTTAGAACTTGTACAAAATGCAGACGACAACAGTTACCCTGACGACCTGGTCAGTAGCCGTGAAGGCTGCCCCGCAGTAAAGTTTGTGATTGACGATGCTGGGATTAGCGTGTGTAATAACGAGTGTGGTTTTGGGGAGAAAAATATCCGTGCATTGTGCGATGTTGGACGTAGTACGAAGGGCAAGCATAAGTTTGGATATATAGGTGAGTACAAAAGAGACACCATCTGCTTCCCTCATAAAGCCCCCCCTTCTGCCAGCATAGAATTAAATGCTCTAGACTGTCAATTATCTTTTCGGTTTTGATTAAAACTCATTATAAGATTATAATTACATACAAACTTAACATATTTGGCAGTTGAAACCTAATATTACTTCAATTTATTGCAGCTTCTTACATTTCAAATTCATCATTTTTAAGCTCTTCACAGTCTGCCTCAATGTACCCTTTTCTCCCTTACTAGTAGTTGGTAGACTACTTTATGCTTGTATATTTATTTTATTGTGATTGAAGACAATATAAAATTCGGAAAACACTTTTCTGAAAAAAGTTTTAATTAGTATAATCTTTATTCTTGATAAAAGGTTAATAACTTTAACAAATTTAAATTGATTATACATTTTAAAAAGGCACAATATAGGTTGATGCATATGTATGTTTTACTCATTTGACTAGCGTATGATTTGTGTACAGATAAAATGCATTAAAATAAAAAAACAAGATGATATTTTTTTTCACCAATTTACATTGTGCTGACCTTTAAATGTTTGAGTGAAACCCATTTTTATATTTCTCACAATAGGTCAGAAAGGTATCGGGTTCAAGTCTGTGTTCCGCGTGACCGATGCCCCAGAGGTTCATTCTAATGGCTTCCACATCCGTTTTGACGTTAAGAGCGGGCCGATGGGATACATTCTGCCCCACTGGATTCCCGAGGAGGAACATGTGACACATGATGAGTAGGTGTCATATATTCTGAGTTTTAAAATAAGCAAGTGTAAAAAGGAGTGATGTTCCAATTATCAATTGTAAATCGAAAATTGATCTGTTGGGCCTGAAATCAGCGACAATCACTTGTATTTGGGCATAATCGATCATCGTTTCAACTGGAGATTTGTTTTTCCTCTTTCCTGTCATTATTATACCCCCACAAACGAAGTTTGAGGGGGTATATAGGAGTGAGCTTGTCGGTCGGTCGGTCGGTCGGTCTGTCTGTCGGTGGGTCGGTCGGTCGGTTTTCATGGTTTCCGGACGATAACTCATGAAAGGCTTGACAGATTTGAAAAAATTTTGGTACACAGGTGTAACATCAGAAGATACAGGTTAAGTTCGATATTGAGGCTGGTGGGGCCAAGGTCAAGGTCACTGTTACTAAAAAAAGAAAAACGGTTTCCGGACGATAACTCATGAAAGGCTTGACAGATTTGAAAAATTTTTGGTACACAGGTGTAACATCAGAAGATACAGGTCAAGTTCGATATTGGGGCTGGTGGGGCCAAGGTCAAGGTCACTGTTACTAAAAATAGAAAAATGGTTTCTGGACAATAACTCATGAAAGGCTTGACAGATTTGAAAAAATTTTGGTACACAGGTGTAACATCAGAAGATACAGGTCAAGTTCGATATTGGGGCTGGTGGGGCCAAGGTCAAGGTCACTGTTACTAAAAATAGAAAAACGGTTTCCGGACGATAACTCATGAAAGGCTTGACAGATTTGAAAAAATTTTGGTACACAGGTGTAACATCAGAAGATACAGGTCAAGTTCGATATTGGGGCCAAGGTCAAGGTCACTGTTACTAAATATAGAAAAACGGTTTCCGGACGATAACACATAAAAGGCTTGACAGATTTGAACAATTTTTGGTACACAGGTGTAACATCAGAAGATACAGATCAAGTTCGATATTGGGGCTGGTGAGGCCAAGGTCAAGGTCACTGTTACTAAAAAAAGAAAAACGGTTTCTGGATGATAACTCATGAAAGGCTAAACGGATTTGAACAATTTTTGGTACACAGGTGTAACATCAGAAGATACAGATCAAGTTCGATATTGGGGCTGGTGGGGTCAAGGTCACTGTTACTAAAAATAGAAAAATGGTTTCCGGACGATAACTCATGAAAGGCTTGACAGATTTGAACATTTTTTGGTACACAGGTGTAACATCAGAAGATACAGGCCAAGTTTGATATTGGGGCTGGTGGGGCCAAGGTCAAGGTCACTGTTACTAAAAAAGAAAAACGGTTTCTGGACGATAACTCATGAAAGGCTAAACGGATTTGAACAATTTTTGGTACACAGGTGTAACATCAGAAGATACAGATCAAGTTCGATATTGGGGCTGGTGGGGTCAAGGTCACTGTTACTAAAAATAGAAAAATGGTTTCCGGACGATAACTCATGAAAGGCTTGACAGATTTGAACATTTTTTGGTACACAGGTGTAACATCAGAAGATACAGGTCAAGTTCGATATTGGGGCTGGTGGGGCCAAGGTCAAGGTCACTGTTACTAAAAATAGAAAAATGGTTTCTGCTTCATAACTTTAATTGGGCATGAGATATTGTGATGAAACTTGCTGTATAGGCAGCCTCTGTGAAGACTATGCTTGTGATTGAAAATGGGGCCAGTGGAGTAAAGGTTTTTGTGCACTGTTACGAAAATAGAAAAACGGTTTCCGGACAAACAATACATGCATGATAAAAGAAGATGCAATGTGCAGTAACCTTGGAGTTATGGCCTCTTTTCATAGGAATGGTTTGCCATTCCTGTGTCCAGGCGGCATTTGGGGGTATTCGTCACTCCTGTGACAGCTCTAGTTTGTGTTTTGTTAATGTTTGTCAATTTTCTCCTCTGATTTTGTTGATTCATTTGGAAGTGTTCAATTGTTATTGTTAACAATATGGGTGAAAGCAACAACAACACTAAATAACTTCAGTCACACACATACCATAAACATAGTTAAAGATTTCAACTTATTGCACAAGAATAAAGCTACAGTTAAGGTCTTGTCAAAAAAACGATTGTAATATCCATAATCGGTTACTTGATTTGAACCGATTATCAATAGTCAATCTGGAACCGATTCCCAAAACTAGTAAAAGGAAGCTCTTAAGGAAAAGATTGGAACTGTTTTATCAACAAAAAATTGATCTTACTCAAATACATAGAATAAACCAATCTGATATTTCTGGGAACTGCTGCTGGTCAAACACTGACATAATCCGATGAAAATGTATTTCTACACGATACTTTACTGTTAAAACTACGGTATACCGGTTTATTTCCTAAAACATTATATATCGTTATGCTTATGAAAATCATAAGGGCTATTCTAGTAAAACATATAACCCACTGGGGAAAGGCAATTATTTAAATAGTATGTGGGTGGATGTCTTTTTTCCATTATTTGGATCCAAAGAATAAAATTGCTTCTGTAGGGGGGTGGTTTCCCCCTGGGGGTTATATGTTTAAATGGAACAGCCCTAAGTGTATTAATCATATATTTATTGATATTCCATTATCTTATTATTTCAGATGGATGACCCACATTATCCTGAAATTGAAACCGGACATGCGTCTTCAGACACGCACCCTGGCTGCGAGATTCAATGACATTCACCCCTCGTTACTATTGTTTCTGCACAGGTTGAGGAAAATCACTATTGAAAACAAGGTTGATCATTTATCTTCAGATGGGCTTAATGCATGTGTTGTATATAAAAATGATTACAAAAAAAGAAAATATTTTGCTTATAAATCCTATGCCACACAGTCTGCGTTCATTACTGAATTTTATGATGGATGGTACATCTTCGCAGACATTCTTGCCACAATATGATTTTATTTATTGCTTTTGTACTATATATTGTATTGATGGACTTGTACAGAATTTGTTTCATTTTTTTTTTCTTTCTGTGTACCAAATTTTATGTTATTAAAGAGCTTTTACCACATTTTTTCACCTGCAAATTATTGTTCCTAATGTTTAAGCTACATTGTAGAGTAAAAATAAGTACATTTTTTTTTTTTTCACAATTTGGTTAAATTCCATAAAAGAGTGAGTTTCTTCATGTTTAAAATATCTAAAGGAGAGATTGGCATACCTAATAGTGAAGGTATCTGCCTTTTACCCAAGAGTTGTGGTTTCAAACCTCACCATGCATTCTCATGGAACTCTCAAAAAAGGACACCAGTAAATGGTTTCTACAGAAAGAAAGAGTGATTTACATGCATATTAGATTTAAGCTGTCTTAAGTATTGAGGAAAAATTATAAAAAAACAGTTGATATGATTTTAAACTTGATATCAAGTTAAATATATTAAGTTTAATTTTATTGTATTTTACATTAAATCATTATCCAGGTAGAGAATGCTGTTCAGTCTATGCGTCGCAGAGATGTCGGAAACAATATAGTCGAGATAGAGCACAGCGGTGGCATGGAGCGATGGCTGGTTGTGAAAAAGACACTCGACGCCAGTAAGATCTCTCTCCAGGCCAAGTCAGGCGCAGAAGTTGAGTCAACAGAGATAGCCCTCGCCTTCCCGCTAAGGCCTCAGGGACCAAAAGCTGCTCTACAGGTAGTGTGACAGTGATTATTATGGGCAATGTCATTTTAATTTTGCGAAGTAGTACAAGTCATTGAAATAAGTCTGGATGAACAAGCCCGAATTCATATACTACTGCATGGCATTACCTTTTTTGAACAAGCCCTTCTGTATAAAACCCAGAATCTGACCGAGCCCAGAAAGCATTTTACCAGTGAAGGGCTTGCGGGCTTGTGCTTATTTCGACCTCTGTAGTACCATGTACTTGGGCCAAAATCTGTCATTTTGAGACTGCTTTTTATTTTGTGGTGGTTGGGTTTTCATTGTCAAGTAGCCAGTTAACATGGGAATTTTGTAATACGAATAAGAAATGTACTTCATGTAACGCCTTGCATATAGTTCAACTCACAGCTGGGAATGAATAAGTAAAAGCTTGAAGCCTAATGGAAGCCCTGGCTTGTTAAAAAAGTCTGGATTTCGTTATATATGTATATATTTGGGCTTGAGGGTCACAATATACAATTGTTTACTTATTAACTGTGAAATATGCTGTAATTTTGACCAAAAAATCCCAATTTACTGAGGTTATAGCTGACGTCAATAATGATTTTGCGGTCAATATGAACTGCATTTTTTACAGCTAATAAGAAAATAACTATTTCATTACATGATACTGCATGAAATATTATGAGGCCATATGCTGAACTGTTTCCAGTCTTGACACAGACATGTTAATATGGCGTTTTTGAAATGATTTTTCCAGCGTTATTATGATGTCATATGAGAAACTGTTTCCGGTCTATTAAAAGACAGATCGTATTTCGTTTTATTTTGTCGACAAAAATTGCTTTTTGTTCAATCATAGACGGTTTATTTATAGATCATGTAATTATTTCATTTATTAAATTAACGTTATGGTATTCGGGCTTGTTTAAGAAGATCTTAATTTGATAACTATCTCAAATTTGAGGTTTTTAAACATTTTGCTAAATTGCAATCAAATCGTACTGATTGTTAATATTCAAATGCTTTTGAGATTGTGTATTGAATATTTATAGATATTTGAATCTTACGTTTTATTCCTACCAGATGATGCCACCAAAACAGCCAGTGTTTGCTTTTTTACCTCTAAGAAGTTATGGATTCAGATTCATCGTTCAAGGTAAGCATGAATAAGACCTACAATGCTTTGTATGTAAGAATATGATATTTTCATTGTGAAGGAGGAAATCAGACACTTGTCTATGTGTTCTAAAATGTGAACGCTCAGACGTGATTTTGCAAATTTCCTAAGAAACGCTACTGCACTAAATCAGTTCCATGCATTTACACTGCGTGGGAACAGAAAAGGTATTAGTCAATCCGTAAATGAATACAATGGTATTAAAGAAAGAGTTTTCAAGTTTTAGGCTTATGTTGTGATGATACAAATATTACCAGCTTATCAAAACCTGACTGGAAGATGAAATGAAATGTCATTAAAAATCATAACTAGCTGCCCTTGTTATCTTCACTGCATTTGAAGACAGTAATATTATGTGTTCAAACGAGTGTAACATTGCGTTGGTGCTTTTGGGGAAAAATATTCAGCAAATTGATTGAAACAGAGATGTTATTTGTCAAAATATTTCTGAGGATCTAATTGCTCCAGGGACCAAAAAAAGAAAGTAACTGATTAAAGAAAGTGGTAGCTTTTGGTTGTTATTTTATTTGTTGTTAGAATTGACACTCCAGTTGCTTCAAATTTGAAGTTAGGAGGGCCCTCAAAGGGATTTAAAAAAGCCAATTTTGTTTCTGCTGCAGGGTGCTTCACCCTTTGACCCCTCCCAATCGGAGGACTATTGTCGTCCCAAGAACCCATTGCCGAAATTGTTTCAGCCCTCCAGCAGCCAGGTCAATCATATTTCTGTTAAATGTGGTTTGCAGTAGAAAGCAAACTTAGCTGTAGGAGAGGTCAGATATTTGTACAGTCGTTATCACCATTCCACTTTTTCAACAGGTGATTTTGATGTTCCATCAAGCAGAGAGGATGTTGACCGGGACAGCTCCTGGAATCAATGGCTAAGAAATGAAATACACTCCATATTCATAGAGTCCTTGGACACTTTCAAGGTAATGATTTTGCTATATACATGTTTTTGAAGTTTTGTTGAGTAGGTAAAATACAAACAGTTCCTGGAATTAAAATATACAACCTACATTTGCAGACAATGAAATTGTAGATAAGCAATCATTTAGTAATAATCTTAATCATTTAGAATTTCAACTTTTGCGGGTGTTTCAAGGTCCGCCTATTGCCACTCGTTGATATATAATCCCTACATCAGATTTTGCGTTGACAAAGTATCGGCCAATGAGATAGTATTCTAAGTTAAGTTAGTTTAAACCTTTATGTTTAAGACGGGCTTGTTTGCTACACTCACTCTGCCAATTCTAAATCATTAAGATTTTAATTCATGTCATCTAACTATTACTTGTCTCAGGAATGAAATACACTCCATATTCTGAATGCCCTAAATGCTTTAAACCTTATGGTTGATGATGTTCCAACCACAATCCCACGAAACTTGGTACACATCGCTAAACCATCATCACATAGGTTGATTGGTTGACATACATCACTTCTTGGCTAACTGAGAAAAGGATAAGGGTTGTTGGTATTTATGTGCTGCACCTTTCTTAAAACCATGTTTGCATCCTGTAGTCGAACAAAGATGGGTTTCTCAAAGTTTATGAATGTTTGCTGCCACACATTGACTGCATAATGACTTGACCCCGCTGTCATGCCATAATCACTTACTGTTTTAAATGCCATCAGTGGCCTGAGATGGACAGCAATTCGCAGTCACATCAAGATAAAGAGCTGGATATAAGGGTGCAATTCCCTATGCTCTTTTCGAAGAGTCTTCTTGGTTCTTTAATGTGCCAGGGGTAAAGCCCCGATACAACACATGTATATACTCAGGCCCAAAAAGGTTACAGCGACCTTGAAGCAGTGTGCACGTTACTGCAGTTTGTACCATGGAAGTTCTTGCACGCTCTTTTCTACTCTCATATCACAAATGCATTTCGATTCTTTTTTTGATAGGTTCACAAAGGTTACAGCGACCTTGAAGCAGTGTGCAAGCAGTGTGCACGTAACTGCAGTTTGTACGAATTGTTCTTGAAAAGTTCTTGCCCGCCCTTGTCTTAAATCTCAAATGATTTCGCTCCCCTTTTGTTAGACCCACAAAGGTTACAGCAACCTTGAACCAGTGTGCACATAACTGCAGTTTATATGAATGGAAGTTCTTGCCCGTTCTTGTCTCAAATCACACATGCATTTTGCTCCTCTTTCGTTAGGCCCACAAAGGTTACAGCGGCCTCGAAGCGGTGTGTGCGTACCTGCAGTTTGTACCTATGGAAGACGAAGTTCTTGACTTTTTCAAGCCCGTCTCGGCAGACATCCTGAAGAAGCTGAAGGCCCGGCCCTGTATTCCCACACAGCCTGACAACCAAGGTATAAAATTGATCCTTTAACTTACTACAACCAACCCTTGTGATTTAAACTGTGGATATCTTTTCTTCAGTCATTGTTTATAATTTCAACAAATCTGGCAGTGGGTGCATTGACTGTTACAAAATCATTCTGTGTACATTGACAAGCAGGTTGATTTAGTGTAAATGTTGCAATGCAGACGAAAAAATACATATATGTACAATTCATATGATTCAACATAAAAGAATGAAAAGACAATAGTTGATACGAAAAGAAAATGAATAGGCCAATGTTTGAGGAATTCATTTGTATGCCGAAGGTGCCTATGAAATTTAAAACAGTTTTTCAAGGAATATCAGGTTTAAAGAACAATTATTATTTTGATCACTATTAATTGATTTGATAACTAACCAGGAGTGGTCGACTGGAAAATGCCCTCTCAGACAGTCCGAGTACGAGATTCCCTTGTGCGAAGTGTCATCACACCAGAACTTCTAAAGACCCACCTGAACCTCTATTATGTGAACGATGAGGTGGCGGCCATCTTGAATCCTGCACTCACTTCCTGTCTCGGCATTGAGACTCTCACTTCAGAACACCTGTTCCAGCTTGGGAAAGCACTCATTGTTTCCATGGGATCTAATTGTGGTAAAGTTTTTCCTCCGTTTTTTTTTCTGATCTTAAATTTTGATCATTTACTAATAGAGGGAAAGCAATGACCCACTGCAAGTGAAAATGGGTCTCATGTAAGATGCAAATATGATGTGGAAATTTGTGACATTACACTGAACCAATCAATTTTTCTTTTTAATTTATTTATCTTGAATGGATATAAAATGACATTTAATTGTAGATTTTCAATAAAGCACAACAAATTGTATGCAAACATAACATGACTTCATTTCAGAAATGATGTTGTTGGAATTTTGTTCTAGTCCTGTGTGCGCTGAGGTTTGCTTTTGGTGTGAGAATAGGCTAGGATTCAAAACTGTGAAATACCAAATTTTCCATTACCGTACTTCAAAATTTCTATAAGCGACCTTAATAAATTATAATTTTGGTCAGTACGTTTCCTTGTGATGTTAAATGGTATGTTTTGAAATCTGTACAGGTTCAGATGAAGACATACAGCTGATATCACGCTGGCTGGCGTGCATGTACCGAAGCCTGGATGACCTTCAGGAGAATGAGGCTATCCTCACAAAGCTGAAGACCCATCGTCTCCTGCCCCTCTCGGACGGCCAGCTGATATCCCTACAGGACAAGACGGTCTTCTACCCCATACCCCAGACTAGAGGAAGCCAGAAGAAGTCTGGCAAAGGTAAGCTGCATATAAACATATTTAAACAAATGCCATCAAATTTGCTAATTGAAGCATGAGAATCAATGTACTTATCTACTAGTATTTGTTTTCTATCAAGAAGTGTTTGTGGTGCAGTTTAATGTGATCTAGGGCCGTTTTGACAAACAGTCACAAGTCAATGTCTAGACTCAGACTCAGAAAGCATTTTTAATGTATCAAAAAAAAAAAAATTCATTCAGTTTTCCAAAATTAATTTAAGTAATGTTTCTATTTAGGATAGTAATAAAATTCACTTTCAAGACTCAACTAGATGGAAAGTTTTAATGAAATGAAGATTTGCAGTTTTGCCACTGAATCTGAACTCAAACTTGCGACTGTTCATAATTATGGCCCCAGAACATTTAAAGATGCACTCTTACTCCCAAATAAGATGTAAATGATGAAAAAATATTGTAAACAATGGTTCTTATGAAGGATACCGTGTTAAATTTGAAAGAAAGGTGCTGAAAACACATTATTTCTACCTTATGAGACGATAGTTGATCACTGTAAACCTTCTAGGACCCACCTGTCATTTGAAATTTGTGCATTTTCAGCTATTAAGTACACCGTTACAATCTTTTCATCAGTAATAAATATTTTTCATAAATGCATTATTTAGTTAGTAGTTAAAGGTTTATCAATCAAAACTTATGTTTATAATACATGAGTATATTTTGATTTTAAGTATGTGTGTCACTTTAAAATATACACTTTAAATATCTAACATATATGACTTTCAGACCCACTGCACTACCTGCGTACAGATGTGAGCAGCTTGCATCCGGGCCTTCTGTCGACAGGGGATAATGAAGTGAACAGTCAGGTTCAGAAACTCTTGCTCAGACTTGGAATAAAACAGTTGTCCCCCTTTGACATCATCAACCACCACATTATCCCCGTCTTCAAGTCTGGGGAATGGGAGGTAGGTGAAAATAAGGGAATGTTTTGTTGAGCTGAATGAATTTTATATGAAGTATAGGTTAGATCAAAATCAAATAAATACTGATTTTGTTATAATTTACATAAAGAATGAATTTTGTATGAAATAAATGTGAGATCAAAATACTGATTTGTCATGAATTACATAATTATATGACATTACGTGTATAAAAAAACAGTCCTCAACATAAAAGGATTTTATAATGTAATATTAATATCTATTTTTTGAAGATCAAATCCAAATATTTTCCAACAAGATATGACTGGTAACAGTATATACCCGAATGTACCAGCAAATCAGAAATTAACGAGCCTTTTAAACTTATTAAAACAAGTTTATTTCCAACACAGAAAAAGTCACTTATTAAAACAAGTTTATTTCCAACACAGAAAAAGTCAACAGAGACACTGGTCTCCTACCTTGTATACATCAAAGAGGAAACTGAGAAGCAGGCATCTGTCTGTAACCTTAGTGAGGTCAAGGATGTTGCCGTGGTGATGACTAATCAGGGGAGAAAACTCCTGAACAGGGAACCAGTCCATTTTCCCACTGACTATGGGAACCAGCTGGACCTACAGGTTCTCTTTTCAGGTGAGTTATTTATAGACATGGGGTGAGATAATTCGTGAGCAGGGAACCAGTTCATTTTCCAACTCATTATGGGAACCAGCTGAACCTAATGCTTCTCTGGTCAGTTATTTATAGGTCACCGGCGAGATAATTCCTGAGCAGGGACCCAGTCCATTTTCCAACTCAGTATGGGAACCAGCTGAGCCTACAGCTTCTCTTTTCAGCTCTTGTGATTTATAGGTAATAAGTAACAAGCAGAGAACCAGTTTCCAAACTGATTATGGGAGCAGGCTGGAACTACTGGTTCTTCTTTCTGGAGGGTTTTTATAGGAAACAAAGGGAAAAAACTCTACCAGATGTGTATGGGAATCCCTTTACATGTTTGAGATTTGCTCAGTGTTATACTGTTAGCTAAACAGTACACTTAAAAATATACATATATTATAAAAGGAATGATGTAATTAAAACTTGGAGTCAAAATACACATGTATGCTTTTATTATGCCCCCTTTTGAAAAAAGTGGGGTATATTGTTTTGCACATGTCGGTCGGTCGGTCGGTCGGTCGGTCTGTCTGTCGGTCGGTCGGAATACCAAATGGTTTCCGATCAATAACTTGAGAACGCTTTGACCGAGGGACCTCATACTTGGTATGTGTATTGGTCATCACCAGCAGATGAACCCTATTGATTTTGAGGTCAGTGGGTCAAAGGTCAAGGTCAGTGTGACCTTTACATGAAAAACGGTTTCCGATCAATAACTTGAGAACGCTTTGACCCAGGAACCTCATACTTGGTAGGTGTATTGGTCATGACCAGCAGATGAACCCTATTGATTTTGAGGTCAGTGGGTCAAAGGTCAAGGTCAGTGTGACCTTAACATGAAAAACGGTTTCCGATCAATAACTTGAGAACGCTTTGACCCAGGGACCTCATACTAGGTAGGCTTATTGGTCATGACCAGCAGATGAACCCTATTGATTTTGAGGTCAGTGGGTCAAAGGTCAAGGTCAGTGTGACTGTAAGCTGAAAAAAGGTTTTCTGATTGTCCATATTTTATTTAAGTGTCCAAATCCTACTAACAATTTGGCTCCCAAGGGGGCATAAATGTTTCACTAACATCTCTTGTTTCCTTAAATTTGATTTCTTCTCCAAAATATGTATTATGAATTGTTAACTTTAGGTAAGAACTCTTTGTTTTGTAATACATCTAGAATACATCCTCAAACTATATAAAATCTATCGGGTTTAAAATGGGCGTTTGGTGAGCATCCATTGCTTACAGCGGTACTCTTGTATAATATTTGATAACTTGTTTCAGGTTACAACTGGACTCTCCTGTCTGACGTCTATCTCCCTGCTACCATGACCAAGAGCGTACAGATGAGCTGGCACCACTTCTTCTCCAAGCTCGGGGTGGAAGATGCATTCTCTGTTAGAAAACGGGAGGTTCTCATCAAGAGGAAAGATTTGGTACAGTTATTATTTATTTGTTTGTTGTTGTTTTTTTCGAAAAATTAAGATAAGGTATTATTATCTTAAGGTATTTTTTAGCCATTATCACTAAAGAGCAGTATTACCCAACTCTGGTCCAATGATGAGTATGAATACATAGTAATGGACTACTTTCTGTTGAGCATGGTCACGTGTTTCTTAGAAAAACCCTTTTAAATATAGGTGAAAACCAACACTTATTCTTTTGCTTTTATTTTCCAGCCTTCATCCCTATGGAACAGTCACAGCCAGTTCTGGCCCCAAGATGAGGATGAATACATAGTGAGGGACTTCTTTTCTGTGGAGCTTGATGGTCTTATTAGGCAGGATGTCAATATGGAGGAAACACAAGATCAGTCTATGTTTTTGCATCAGATGAGAAATCTGTGTATGTACCTGGATAGGCACTTTGCTCAGCAATTCTTGCCATTTACTTCTAGAACACAAGTCGTTAGTAAGGATGGGAAAGAATTAAAGGAAACGGATACATCAATCAGTATTCTGTTGAAATCGTTTCCATGGTTACCAGCTATTGAGACGATGGACACTGTTGATTTAGATGGTGCAGTTAGGAAAGAAACAAAAAGACTGTTGAAAGAGCCTGCAAGTCTATATCTAAGGTCAAATAAAGTAGAGACACTGTTATCAGACAAGGTGTTATATTTGGACATGCAGATGAATTGTACTTCTCTCATCCAGTTCCTTGGTCTAAAGAACGTAGTTCAAACTGAGGTTGTCAAGGAATACCTGTTGAAATGGGGCGAAAGGGAAAAAGCTGATGTTCCGAAGGAGTTTTGTACATCATTAGACCACATGAAGAATGTGTATCAGTATTTGAGTGATGAGATGAAACGACATGAGTTTCAGGAACTGTTGAGAGAGCAAGCAGTGATTTTTGTTCCGAATAAAGGCACTTGGGGCACCCATGATAGTGCAATGGAGGTGGCTGGAAAGATGTTGAAGAGAGATGAAGTTTGGCTAACTGACAAGACGAGCTTGTTTGACAAGCATGGATCACTGCTGGAGGAATTTCATTCCGATATTTGCCGAAAAAGAACTATCATTGGTTATTATTTGGAACCAAACGAGGTTTGGGACCTCTTCAGAGTTGAAGCTAAAGTTGATGCTCAGCCAAAGGTCGAAGAGTATATAGAGCTATTGGTGCTGATGTGTACCACAGGGACACCTAAAGACACCAGACTTTTGACTGATGTGTTGATCATAATGACCACAATTGGTCAGGCTCTGGTGACGAGACCTGAAGGAATGCCTGATGTAAAGACGGCTGATATGGTACTGGAAGGTCTAAAGTCTACTGTGAAGAAAAAACTGAACACGGAAAAGGTATGTCTAGAACGTTTTGAATAAAAATCAGTTCTGAGTTACTTACCCCTGTTTTAATATTACTTAAAAGTAACATATCCCAATCATAATTTTTAGTAAAAAAATTATCAATTTGAATAAAAATTTATTAAATTTAGCTGTTCTGAGCTTACCTGAGCACAATGTGCTCAATGGTGAACTATTGTGATAGGCGATTGTCCGTTTTCTGTTGTTATCCTATGTCAACCTTCAAACAACTTCTCCTTAACCACTAGGCAAATTGCAACCTAATTCCACAGAAATGTTTCTGGGTTTGTCCTTTTCCTGATTCCTAAAAATGAAATGGTTCCATGTAGAACTCTGGTAACCATGGCAACCAAAAGGAAAACTTTGAAACTATTTTTTCTTAGGAACCAATGTGACAACCACTGCAACTACAACAATAGCAGACTTCTTTAGCTCTATATGACTTCCTTTGCAACCAAGGACTTCCTTAGAAACCAAAGACTTTTTGTACTTAATACCTTTATCTACATCAACCAATGATTTCCTTCGAAATTAATGACTTCCTTTGCAAGCAATGACTTTTAAACAATTAATGATTACCTTAGTAGTACCTTTATCTTTAGCAACCAATGACTTATTTTTCAATCAATGATTTCCTTAGCAACCATTGGCTACTATAACTTCCTTTACAACTTTTACTTTCTTAGCCATCAATGACTTCCTTAGCAACCAATGACTTCTTTAGCAACCAATGACTTACTTAGCCACCACTCTCTTCCTTAACAACTACCTACATCCATATCAACCAATCCTTAGCAACCATTGACTTCCATTAGTTAGCTTCCATTGCCATCACATCCGTTGTCCCTGGGAACATCCAGTTGACAATGTTTTGACTTCCCCAGAAATACTTTTGATTTTCCTTTACATTGACCAAATCCTTATCAACCATCAAATTATTCTGGAACTATTACTACCTAATCAAGCAGCAATATCATAAATAACCACTGATTTTTTGTTCATTTTAATCAGGTAAGCAATACAGGGCCATCTGGCCCCAATTTCTCGAAACTTCTTAAGTCCCTTATAACAGGATTAAGCCCTCTATCGCTTACCTGATTAAAATGAACAAAAATTCAGTGTATCAACTAATATACTTCCAAACAAGAAGCCCTTGTTTGGAAGTGTATTAGTTGATACATATTAGATAAATGACAAATTTTGTAATCTCCCACTTCAGTGATTCAGCCAAAGGCAGCTAAATGGGTAAGTGTGTTGGACAGAATGCTGATTGCCAATAAATGATGAAATCATTCAAAAAGTGTTTTGTAATTTCCAACTTCAGGTATTTCCTACGAAGGCACATAAGTGGGTCAGTGTATCAGACAGGCCGCTGATTGCAGATAATCGTGACTTTGAGGAAATGTTTGCGTGCAAGGAGAACGTTCACTTCCTTGACGTGAAAGACAAGACCAAAAATAGGGCCAAGCTGAAGGCAACATCGGCAACCAAATGTATGTTACAATCATTAAGATTCTGGTGTTGTGAAGATTTTATGACAATGTTTGTAATGTTTAATATCAGTTTTTTCCACAAACTGTGCTTTATTATCATAATTATATTTCCCAAAACCCTAATAAATTAATTCATATGTACTCCTAACATGACTTTTATGATAAATATACCCACTTCATGGCTTCCCATTCTTTTAAGTGATAAAATTGATTGATGAAAACTTTTAAAAGAGGTTAACTCTGCTAAAATTGCTGAAATTGACAGGGAGTGGCTAAAATGCTTATTGACAATTTAGTGTGTGAAACAATCAAAACATGGTGTTCCTAAAAACCATTTAATGCCTTTTCAACTGGGAAACCATTATGCACTATTTTTAAACACATAAACTCAGCCGTGACAGCGAATTGATTATTGCGTTTACTCTTTACATCAGGTCAAATTATGTATCATTGGCCTTATACTAGCTTGCATTGACAATTCTAGGCTTGTTACAATGAAATTCTGTATTTGCCAATGTTTTGACCATCTGGTGTCTAGCCCTTTTAATTTACTGAGCGTTTAGTTGATGCAGCTGTTGTGAATTAGACATGCAAGCAATTGATAGAGACCAAAATATTCAATTTATATTTGCATACACTATATTATGTAATAATAAAGTTGCAAATGGTTAACCCTGCAAAGTTGGCAATACCCAAAAATATCACAAAAATGAAAGTAATTCTCAGTAAACCAAAGAATTAATTAGCTTTTTAGGTGAAAATCTTGAACATAAATGAATGTTTATATTGGGAATAAACTGATTTAGTTTTCATATAAACTACTTAGACGAATTAGTTTTTATATGAGCACAAAACTGATTAAGTCTTTTATATTAACTACATACAGAAATTAGCCTTTATATAAATGGTTTGAAATGAGTAGAATTGTGGTTTTAAGTTTTGTCGAATCTCATCAATGTCAATTTTGGCTGGTACATGTATGTTTGAATTTTCTTTCAGCCATTGAACTCCAGATAAATTGGGAGTACATCATGGTTGTCATGGAGACCTGTGGAATACGTAAATTGAGCGATAGTGTCGACATCAAAACGACTCCGGAAATGATCGAACCCTGTCCAGATTTACAAGTATATATCCATTTCTCTGAAATCTTTATGTTCAGTATGGTGTCATTTTTAAATGATGTTATGGCAGTTTATGTTTTTGACTTTGACATCTTTTCCTGTATATGATGTCATTTACTGTACACAATCTGACATCTTTTCCTGTATATGATGTCATTTCCTGTACACAATCTGACATCTTTTCCTGTATATGATGTCATTTCCTGTACAAAAACTGACATCTTTAAATGTACATTGTGGCCAAATTTTGGGGTATGTTTGGGTTTGGATAAAAGTGAAAGCTTAATATGGTCATTATAAAAAGATAGATCAGCTACCAATGACTCAGTATTTCTAATAATAACATAAAGGGGAAATAAACCAAGTTATTGAAATCATTACTAAGCTACTTTGTACAGTGTTTATATCATATGATAAATTATGTCATAAATACTTCTTCGGAAGGCAACATTTTACTTCAAATGAAGACTTAAAACAAAAATAACTTTTCTTTTTCTTCACCATTTTTAACAAAAAATGGCATTCTATGCCGCTCAAAGAGCTCTGCTTTTGTTTTATTACCAGAGTTTGATTAGGTGATTAGTTTCCTCAAACACTTTAACATACCGTAACTGTTTCAAAAATAATATTTTGTCATTGCTCGATCAGGTGGTGGTTTGGGAAAAAAAAATTTGGGAGAGTTTTAAGAAAACTCTCAATCAAACTCTGGTAATAAAACCAAAGGTGGTGCATTGTAAGTGTTGTAAACTGTGCTATGTTTCATTTAAAATGGTGAAGAAATGGTAAAGTTATCTTTGTGAAAAGTATTCATTCGAAGCAAAATATTGCCTTCTAATGGAGCATTTATTACACAATTTATCACATGGTTTACACTCACTGTGTGTTCATGTCATACAATTCAAAAACTTTCAAGAAATGTTTTAAAACCAGTAAATTGTTTTCAATTTTCAGCACTACTTCCATAATGTAGTGCCCCATGTCCAGCAGTTCCTGATGGCGAGATTTGAAGATGTATATGCCCAGCTGGAGCAGACAGGTACCCGACAAATGTTGGCAGAGGCTAGCTTTTATATGGTGAGTACATATTGCTATTAAATTCAAATTCACCCAAGGCGAAGGTTATTTTCAAGTGTCAAGTTAATAGAAGTATGCATGTATATACCTGCTCCATGCATGCCCCGACACCAACAGTGCTACTTTTAATTATGCTTCCCCCATTCATTGGGAGACATATTGTTTTTTGCCCTGTCCGTCAGTCAGTACGTCAGGCCATACGTCACACTTCGTTTTCGCTCAATATCCATAGAACGCTTAGACCCAGAAACTTCATACTTGGTATGCTGGTTGGTCATGACAAGTAGATGACCCCTATTGATTTTGTGATCAGTAGGTCAAAGGTCAAGGTCGCGGTAAACTTGAGATGAATGCTGTTGGTATTCTGTTGATGCAGCAGGTGTGCTTCAAGCATGTAATTACTATTATAAACAGTTGGGCTTCTGTTGTTGCTTGACGTGTATGTCAAGCAGGTATGATACTCATTTGGCCACTGTTGTTGCTGGAGGTGTGTTTAAAGCAGGTATGATAGAAGATTTTGCCTCTGTTATGATTGAATGGATTGTAAATAAATGTGTTGTCTCAGGTTGCTGGTTGATAGCTTCATGAATAACTCAAAAAGTTTGGTACAAATAGCTCAATATTGCATGAAATTATATTTTTGATGTAAAAAATTGGTCCATAAAAATTAAAGTTGTACTTTTTTCATGATGAAACCTATTTTAAGTTTAAAAATTTCTTTTATACTGTATTGGATTCATTGTTAATGTACATCTGCCATGTACCGCAAAATCTGTTGAACTGATTAAACTTTCATAACAATGTATTTGACAGGCATATTTTAACAATAAATTGTGTATGCCGAACTATATATGTTTGTAATGAAAGCCTTCATTTAATTGCTATCTATTTTTACTTTCATGTTTCTTTGAAGCATTATTTAATTGGTCATACATTGTGATGCCACAAAGAAGTAATAATATAATAAATGCTCCAGGCTCAAACTTAGGCCAGAAACCCTTTGTTTATGTCTTTGATGAACAAAGGATCAGTCAGTCATGCAAAGCCATTAAAGTTTGTAAAATTATGAACCTTTCTCAGTTGAATAAAAAAGCATGATAGATAACACACTGATCATCATTTTTACAGAAAATAGTCATTACCCCACCCACTTGTGTTTAGCTTGCCATATCCCCCGGGATTTCGATCCATCCCCCCGGTTTCCTGGCGGGAGATAAAAATCCCCTGGAATTTAATTTTTTTTTTTTTTTTTTTTTGTTAGATATTTTACATCAGGCAATAATGATAAAGTGAAACCACAGTATGTGAGTGAAACTGAATGTAAAGAAACAACTCCGCAAGGGTGAAATGACTGTTTAAAAAAGCTTTGATAAATGCTAAAGGAAACCTTAACAACAAGTGATCAATTAATTTGAAGTAATGATCAAAGGCAAAGAAATATTACTAGTTTGGAAAAGAAGAAATTAATAATTTTCCTTCCATTTTCTTAGTGTCTAAACGTCATCATAGCTGATAGTATTAAGTGGAATTTTTTAAAAGACTTTAGAGGAAGTTAAATTTAATTTACAGTATTACAGTATTACAGTATGACACGACAGTGTATCATAAGAATATGATGAATCATGACATAAAATAATTCTGTATAATGAAAAAGTTAGAGGTTTTCATAGCAAAATATATGTGAATACATTTTTTTGTACTTGCATCTAAAAATACATTGAAATTTTGCCAACTTAAACCTGCTAAAAAAAAAACCCTGAATACAACCAAAATCCCCCAGAATATTCAGCCTTTCTGAACAAATCCCCCTGAATGGTCTCCAGAAAATATGGCATACAATAACTTTAACTACGGCCTAATTATGCAAAACTGTGAAAGATATTCAAGTGAAACTTTAATAGTACACATGTTGCCAAAGATTTTATACAAAGGCTCATAACTCTTCAATATTTTCAAGTTATGCACCTTTTTTTACTAAAAATACAACATGTGAGTGTGAGTGTTCCACAACACTATTGTTCTTTCTTTGTTTCCATGCATGACTGCACACAAAACCTTTATATCACAGACCAAGAAGCTGGAAGTAACCTACTGGTTGATGGGTCTTCGGGAAGAAATCCACGTCGTCAAGGAGGAAAAATGTGCCATTACCCCACCCACCTTTTATTTCCACAAGGACCATCTGTCCTCGACACCTGATATCAATC
Source organism: Mya arenaria (assembly GCF_026914265.1). Taxonomy (NCBI): domain Eukaryota; kingdom Metazoa; phylum Mollusca; class Bivalvia; order Myida; family Myidae; genus Mya; species Mya arenaria. The sequence continues at coordinate 49,789,553 of NC_069134.1, forward strand.
GGGAGATTGCTCGATTTTTCAGTCACGGGAATAATGACTGCAACAATGTACTCAGGTTAGTTAATACTAAAGTTTTGTTAGTTTAATTGTGATGAAAGCTGATTGGTTAGAGAATCAATCTTGAGTCTGCTTCTTGGGAAGAAACCAGTTCATTTTGAGAGGCCGTGAGAAAGTTCCCTTGGTGTGCGATCGACCCACAACCTTGTGGGTGAGAGGTGGACACCTTTACATTATGACATCTCTCGCCCCTTAACATTATGCAGGTTGGAACATAATTGTATAACTTATGTGTTTTAAGTTATGCTAATTTATGAATCACAAAAATTCAGCTACATGTAGCAATACAGATTTATATACATGCATACAATCATTTCCTAGCGTTATAAAGAACAACAAAATTGCAAAAAAGTACAAAAATTATGGGAGAGGTAGTTCCCTATATGTTATAGCTGATGTGTAGCATTTCATTTAATACACTCCTGACAAGGCTTTCAATGTACATCCTTTGAAAATCCTAATTTTATTGCAATTTTAAAAGTTAATAAGAATTTGTATCTACGTAGGGATCAAAACCCTATTTGGTAAAGATACTTTACAGTGTTCTGAAGAAGTCAGATTTTAGCTAAGAACTTGATAACATTATTTTACAGGAGTTTCCTTTCTGAACTATCCACCATTATATCCGGCCATACAGATGAGAGCCCTGAGCACCTGCTTGGCCGCCATGATGCTGGAGACATTGATGTGCCTGAAGGGGAATTATGGGCAGTGTCTGCACCAGTTATGCCGGAGCCCGAACCGGAACCAGAACCTGGTAAGTGGGAGAGATAAATTTGTGTGATAGTAGCTGAGCTTTGGTTGCTATGACGCTTTGGACGTTGAGGTGCCTGAGCTGGATAGTTTGCATTGCTGTTCTTGTTGTGCTTGAGTCCAAATCTCAACAGGAACAAGGTAATTGTATATTTTAGAACCAGAGTAACCATCATGTTTGAATTACTGTAGAGAAACAGACACCGTCCAACAAAGCCGACTAAGTATTCATGATTGTAGATGAGGTTCTTGATATGAGGGCTTGGTCCCCTGTGGTAAAATGCAAATGTAGAAGAGCCTAAAGGTCCAGAGGCCAGCTTATTGGATCCATGGCAGGGTTGGTGGGGCCACTGTTGGGTCTATGGCAGGGTTGGTGAAGCTGCTGTTGATTTAATGACAGGGTTGGTGAAGCTGCTGTTGATTTAATGACAGGGTTGGTGAAGCTGCTGTTGATTTAATGACAGGGTTGGTGAAGCTGCTGTTGATTTAATGACAGGGTTGGTGAAGCTGCTGTTGATTTAATGACAGGGTTGGTGAAGCTGCTGTTGATTTAATGACAGGGTTGGTGAAGCTGCTGTTGATTTAATGACAGGGTTGGTGAAGCTGCTGTTGATTTAATGACAGGGTTGGTGAAGCTGCTGTTTGTAAGGAAAGGGTCTCAGTGGCTTATTAACATTATGCATTAGAACAAATTTCAGAACCAGAAGATCACATGGGATTTCAGCTAAAAGCTTCGGGGCCTGCTTGGTCTAAGGCGAGGCTGGTAATCCTGACTTGCGATCAGAGCTTTAGTATTTGAAATACCTAATACAATGTATTTTCCCTACATTTTAGAGCCAGAGGAACAAATGGGATTTGAGGTCGAGGAGCAGAAGCAAGCCGATGCGCTCCAAGGCGGGTCACATGTCATGAGGGCATGGCCCCCAGTAATGGAACATGTAAACAGGGATAGGCAGGGTAGGGTGTACTTTGAATCATTATTATATTAATCAATTAGCTTTTAACGTTATTAGTCTGCATGCAAATTTTTGTGAACATTTATCAGGAGTGCCCTGAAAAAGTGTTCCTTATAAATTTAGATGCAAGTTCAAAATCAAAATTACTCACATATAAAATCTTAAGTTGTAATTTTGTTTTCAGTATTAGAAAAGTCAGATGAGAAGTCTAGTATCTGGCCACCTCCTCAGGCCAAAGACTACATGAGGTCAATGAGAGAACTACCCAGTAGCGTGAGAGTGGTTGCCAAGTCTGAACAGGGGGAGGAGGATGGAACAGCCAAGGGAGGTCATTCTAATCAGACTGATATGCAGGGAGGGAACTCTCAGAGGGAAAATTTGGATAACCAAGATGGCCACCCTCAAGGAAGACTGAACAGAGATGGTGGTGCAGCGAACTCTGAGGGTGGAATTAGTATGGGCACCAATACAGGGACTGTTGGAGGACACTCGACAGTGGCTGTGGCACATACAACTGGCACCAGTGGTTCAGATGGAGTGGGCTACTCAAACAACCAATCAGCTGTGGCCGTACAAGGCTCCGTAGCATCACCTGTAGATGGTGATATCCATCGTAAGTACAGAGTTGAAATTCTATCAGTAAACAGTAATATACGTTTTATGAGTCTCATAGTCAGTATTCCTTGGCGAGCATGACATTATAATTAAAAAGCAATGAATTCATACATGACCATTGATGTAATCTCTTTACAACGTACTTCAATTCAATTTTATAATATTTCCGAGGGAAATTACTGAAAATTTTACTGTTAATGAAGTAAATTATTATGTTTTGAACCCAAAATGCCAAACATTGTATTGAATGCATTTAAGTATCAAGGAGTTCTATATAGCATAACACTTGTCTATGATCAGGTAAAAGGAAGTACTCAGAAGATGATCAAGCCCAGCAAAGCAAACGTCATTCCGGAGACCATGATGGTGAAGCCCCACAAAACGAAGCAGGACAACAAGGTGAGAATATATAGGGTGAGGGAATAGGGAAGGGAGGGGGGAAGTTAATGCATACACACACTGAGTGAACATTATTTTGGAAACCATGAAACCAACAGGAATATGGGATGGGATAATGGGTTGGGGGGTGGGGGTATGCAGGGGTTTGGTGTGGGGGAAGGGGGCGAGGAATTCAGGGATATAGAAGTTAATGCATGCACCGGATATTAACTTTACAGGGCAATTGAATAGGCATTACATTCCGGCAATCATGAGGGTAAATCTCCACAAGGGATTACAAGACTACTAGAAGAGACATAATTGTATTTTGGGGATAACATATAATGTAATTGCAATGTTATAGTGTTCATTTGTATGGTCATTGTATTTTATCCAATCAAATCTCATGAATATCATGCAATTTAAACGTATCCATATTTTCTTTGTTATCTGATTCAGTTACTTAATCAATCCTAGATTTTCTAGATAACAATGTGTTTGCCTTTTGTTGTTTGTATGCCAGGAAGACATATATCAGTGACAATGGCCGTTCATATATCTGTACGTTGAAACTGGTGTCTCAGCTTTAACTTGATCAATTAAATTCAAATTAAGGTCATAATTCACCCAATGTACAGCAGTGTTGAAAGGTATGTCACACATTCATGCTCTCACATCAAACGTCGGGTTACTATTAGAGGTTACCTGGCAACACCTCCAACAAGGCCAAATAAGGGGGCATTTGTCACGTTCCTGTGACAGCTAGTGTTATTTGTTGTGTAGTATATAAAGGCATTTGTTTGTTTGTAGGCCATCCATCATACCGATATCCAAAACAAACTCACCATGGGGGACATGATGGTATCCACCAGTTTTCTGCTCACAAGAAAGGTTTGTGTAAAATGTCTATTACAAAAACATGGCTGTGTATATTTACAAGCAGGAATGATTCGAGAATATACACTTACGTGGATAACATAAATATTTGCTGATAAAACTTTTTTGAAAACAATAACAAAATTATGAATTTAAACATAAGTTGTAATAAATGAGAAAATGTTGGTGACCCAAATGTATATTGCTTGACCTTAGATGTGATATCTTGGAAAAATAGCGCTTAATAAGATATTTAGAATTACAATTAGATTAGATATATCTGGGGCCTGCTCCTGTTCTCGTGAAACTTCATGGGGGAATTTTGGTCAGTATGTCAAATATGTCAAATTGTCCATTTTCAGTGTATTTATTAAATAAGAGTTTTTTCCCTTGACTTAGTAAATTATGGTCTGAAAACTTGTTATGCATAAAGTATTGCTCCTTCACCGTGTACCTGCACATATGAAATGTTTGTCTGTTTGGCAAATTGTGCACCTGCGATTTGTCTGACATTTTACTTGTTTTAACAAAAGTTATTGAAAATATATAAGCTGACATAACAATGGCAGAATGTTGTAGATTTTATAACGCAAATGCTCATTGCGTCAATTCCATTTACACAACATTAAACCATTCCTGTATCCGAGGGGGGGAGGGGGTATCGATCACTTCTGTGATGTGGATCGAAACTATTTTTCAAAATGTGGTTTTCCCACGATTATTTTTATGTTCATGCAGTCTTTCAACAACTAACACTTTATATGTAAAATGCAACTCTTTAAGTAAAAGATAAAATATATTGTAAATTATTTTCAGGTGATCCTATATGGTCATACATGGTGACAGACTACACTTATGATGAACTTGGCAGTGGAAGTGACCTTCAGTTGCCAATGACCTTGGCCTTGGATGAATCAAGGTCAGATGACAGTACGGTGGGGAAGTGGGGTGAGGAATTCATAGACAAGTATTTATCCAAGCAGAAGGCTCTGGGAAATATCCTAGATTACGAGTGGAAAAATTCAGAAGATGAAACTGGGTCACCATATGACTTCATGGTGACCTTTGGAGATGAAAACGGTTACCATAGTGACTATATTGAGGTAAAAAGTACAAAGTCTAGCGAGAAAGGGGTGTTTGAGATATCTGTTCAGCAGATCAAGTTTGCTGAAGAGAAGAAGGATAAATTTCATATTTTCCGTGTGTTCAATGCAGGAAATAATGAGAAGGTGCGCCTTATTCGGATTTATGACCTAAATATGAGGTTGTCACAGAAACAAGTGAAGTTGTGTATGCTGATTTAGAGAATAGGTTTGTAAGTGTAGGATATGCAAACTTTGATTGACTTATTACATACATTAAGACTTGCCATATTATGTCCTCATGCCATTTACATTGTATGTGTTAAGAATTACAGTATTTTGACAGTTTACATGTGTAGTACAAATCTGTAGTTTGATAGTCAAGTGCTTCATTTGGATTGAGTAAATTTTGAATGTAAAGCATTTCACGTGTAGAATTTTGAATGTCAATCATTTCATTCACATGTAGTTTTTTTAATTAGTGTTGGAAATCGGACAGAAAAAATACTATCGATAATCTGTTTATGAAACCGATCAATGATTGATTATTAATCAATTTTTTTATCTTTGGTCATCATATTTAAGGCATACAGATACAGTACATGCACCACTATTCCCTTACAATATTGTTTGTACACATCTTTGTATAAATTACATTATTTATTCAGAACGCACCATTCTTTTAGTGTGTACAAGTTACTATTACAGAACATGAGACCACAGGCTCTATTTTTTGTCTTACATTTAGTATTGTATACATGTGTAAAATAAACACAGAGAATGATATCAATTTCTTTTAAAAATCAGTCTGTAACAAATATAACAAGCAGGTGAATATTCTGTATGTTTAACAATAACATTTTCTTTCAGAAAACTGAGAAAACTAAATTTTTACATGGTAAAGAGTAAACGGTAACATGATTTAAAAATCACTTTTATACCACAAGCAAGAAAAGTTGAGAACCAATCCTTTAGCTGTTTAAGTACAAAGAAAACTTGTAATAAGGTACTGTAGTGACTTACTGACTTGATAAAAATATGACTAGATAACTTAACATAGTAACACCTTAACATTTCAACATTAACTGGCATTATCCACAAAAAGAAAATTAGTTGGCAGCGGTTACATCCCTTGTTTCTATAAACCATTGTTTGAACTTCACTATCGATTGTCGCTGACGTAGGCCTTTCCGATCAAGTGTCGATTATAAGCGATCATCAGCACAACACTATTTTTAATTTCATGTGTAGTATTTTGAATGTCAATCATTTCATGTGTTGTATTTTGAATGGCAATCATTACATGCGTGGAATTTTGAATATCAAATCAATTAGTTCATGCGTAGTATTTTGAATGGCAATCATTTCATGTGTAGTATTTTGAATGTCGATCATTTCATGTGTTACAGTATTTTAAATGTCAATCATTTCATATGCTACAATATTTTGAATTGCATTTTTTTCATGTGTAGTATTTTGAATGTCAATCATTCCATGTGTAGTATTTTGAATGGCATTCATTTCATGTGTAGTATTTTGAATGTCAGTCATTTCATGTGTAGTATTTTGAATGTCAGTCATTTCATGTGTAGTATTTTGAATGTCAGTCATTTCATGTGTAGTATTTTGAATGGCATTCATTTCATGTGTAGTATTTTGAATGTCAATCATTCCATGTGTAGTATTTTGAATGGCATTCATTTCATGTGTAGTATTTTGAATGGCATTCATTTCATGTGTAATATTTTGAATGTCACACTTTGCACTGTTACAATAGTTAATCTACTTTTTTACCTTTTATATTTTGTTTGCTATTATTGTATGTGCTTGTTGATACTCGTTATGTTGATTTCTACATTGTTTTTTGTTATCCATCTTCAGCAGAATTTATTTTATTGAGTTTAATCAGTTAATGTTTCATTGTCATTTTAAAAGGGATGGAATATGAGTATCTCCGACAGTCAACTTTAAGTTTTTCATAAATGTATATGTATCAATTGGTCTTATAAATTTGATCATAACTGTTGGAATTGTTTATGTAATTGTTCATGGTGATAATCAAAGTAATTTCTTACAAGATGCTTTTCTTTGGGAATCATTGTGCCACAGCTGGGACCAATAATCCTACTCCCAGGACACAGTTTTGTTTTGATGATAAAATTATATCACTTGATCATTCAGTTATTTTGACCTAATGATCATACCGATCATTCACTTGGTATAGAATGTCTTATATTTTTGAACATGTGTGTAAGTCTGAAACTGTTGTTGTACTTGTTAATACAAAGGTAATGTTTCAAATTTTGTATTTTTTTGTGAAATAAATTAAGCAAATAGTATTTCTTTTTCTTTTTTTAAAGATTTTTGCAATCATTCTGTGACATGCTATTTTTAAAACTGTTTGATATACTGCATGTATATTTGATATCTCTGAACTGATGTAAATTATCTATCAGTAATTTATTGCTACTAGGAACATTATTAAACATGTAGATTGTACATGAGTTTACTTTAAGGAGTAAATTTCTTCAAATTGAAGCATTTAGTATATGCACGGACTTACATATATAAACCATATAGGTATGTGGTATATGACATATAATTATAACAACCATGTCTCCCTCAAAGGCTTCACAATCGAAACATAGCTGAAACATACATGTAGTTGTGTTACTAGCAAAAATAGCCGATATAACTATGCTTAGTTTCCGTACATAGAAATTTTATTTTTCACTTATTTTGCCATTTTTTTAGAGACATCTGCTTTGTTCCATCATCCATATTTGTAAGGTAAGTAAGAATGTAAGTCTAAGTATCTGATCATAGTGATTTATCTCAAGTATAACAGTTTTATTACAATTGAAAGATCTGAATAAGTGTGTTATGAATGCAATTTCAACCAGCTACTTACATATATAGTGGCACGTTTTAAGCGTAACATCTTTGTTCCGTTTATAGGTAAAAGTGTCCAGGCATACCCCTGGATCTTTGTTTAAGAACATGGTACCAATGTTCGGTCTTGTCTGTTGGGAACTCGAGCACTCCGTGCACGATGGCTGAGCATGTTGAATGACATGTGGCTATAGACTTGGCATGTGAGAGGCATTGAGCTAAACTTTGGCAGAGGTGGTCCGGTAATCATTATAAAGGAAGTTGCAAGGACCTACAAAGGCAAAGCAACTAGCAGCTTTAATTGTGTGCATGCTATCTTTACATTGACTTAAGACTTTCAGAGAGTTTTTGACTCGACAATACCTGACTTTCATTATCTGTAAAATAAAGTCTTTTTAAGACTATTTCTATGTAACACACTATTGAAAGTGTTTCAGGAAGAGTAATAGTTGTTTGACAATATAAATATTTTCAATTCAGAATTTGAAGCTTATAACAACCAGAGATTCGGTCAATGGTGTGTAGTGTTGAGACTTTTGAGTGCATTGCAAAGTTTGTCTCGCAGAAAACCTGCAGTGGGCCGTTTACAAAACTCATTGTTGTATGTCTTGTCTCCAGCTCTGGTGTAGGATGAGTTTAGGAAGTTTATCCAATCGGGAACCAGACAGTTCCGGGTCCTTCGCAAGAGTCAACAGGACTAATCCATACCTCAACAGTTCTGAAATGGAGTAACGTAAATATCTTATTTATGTCATGATGGAATGTAAGAATAAAATAATTGTTTGTGAATATATTGATCTATTTACGTTAAGGGTAATTCTCCCTGTTCGATACTGATGGTGCCAGGTACATGTACATGAGGGGCGGGTCCAGGATTCGGCGGTAAGGGGGCGTAACTTAGGGGCGTAACCTTTTGACTTGCGCCCCTTCCTTAGAACCGAAATGTATTATAAGTTTAAAGTGTTGATAGGGGAGTTTGTACTCCCCTTAGGAAACTTTTACAAGTTCTAATCCGAAATGGTGCATTTTGGTCGTAAAATATTTCTTTTTTATCCTATATTAAACTAAAAAGTAAACGTGGACGATTTTTTTTAGGGGGGGGGGGGGTGAGGGGGCACTTCTGGATCCGCTAGTGCACATGCACCTGGGAGTAAGTCCCAGCACATAAATGTTCTGAATGGTGGATCCTGGCTAGTTGTCTTCTTCCTTTGTCTACCTTATGAGTTTAGATGTTCGGTGTTAGTTTGTTGTTTGTTGTATTCCACAGAGATAAGGCGTGTGCATTCATTTGCATTCATTAAAATAAGAACCATACTTACTTACACAGTTGACCATAAGTCGACCATGCAGCCATAAACCTGGTCAATACTTTCAGTAACGGTGACGAACCATGTGAACATCGCCTGAGTTGCAGTCAACAGAAAATGACGATGGGTCGTGTGCAAAACCAAATATTGTTTCATCGTCGCTGGAATGTCTGAGTCAGAAAGAGGTAAGTGTAGATTTTATATATAAAGACGTAAGAAAACATTGAAAGCCTAAAACAATAAAACGCAAATCCGACAATACGTGTCTGGCTTAGGTGATCGTGATGCGATAGGACGGCGCTGGACGTGTTATTGAAGTGTACATCATTTCCAACTTACAAATAGCAGAAGGTATTGCGACTTATGTAGATGTTAATGTAACGACGTCTGTTGTTGATGTCATAAGATGGCATCTACTATTGATTTTGAAAGAATAACGTCTGGTGTAGATGTTAAAACAATGGCATCTGATGTGAAAAGAAAGACGTCTGCATTGAATGTAATAATAATGGATACTAGTGTTGATGTAGAAAAATGGTGCCTAATTTAGATGTTGAAAGGATGGTGTCTGCTATTGATGACGAAAGAATGGCGTATAATATAGATGCTAAAATTAAAATACAATACAATACATTAGTGCTTTATTATGCCCCCTTTTGAAAAAAGTGGGGTATATTGTTTTGCACATGTCGGTCGGTCGGTCTGTCTGTCTGTCGGTCGGTCGGTCGGTCGGTCGGTAGGAATACCAAATGGTTTCCGATCAATAACTTGAGAACGCTTTGACCGAGGGACCTCATACTTGGTATGTGTATTGGTCATCACCAGCAGATGAACCCTATTGATTTTGAGGTCAGTGGGTCAAAGGTCAAGGTCAGTGTGACCTTTACATGAAAAACGGTTTCCGATCAATAACTTGAGAACGCTTTGACCCAGGGACCTCATACTTGGTAGGTGTATTGGTCATGACCAGCAGATGAACCCTATTGATTTTGAGGTCAGTGGGTCAAAGGTCAAGGTCAGTGTGACCTTAACATGAAAAACGGTTTCCGATCAATAACTTGAGAACGCTTTGACCCAGGGACCTCATACTAGGTAGGCTTATTGGTCATGACCAGCAGATGAACCCTATTGATTTTGAGGTCAGTGGGTCAAAGGTCAAGGTCAGTGTGACCTTTACATGAAAAACGGTTTCCGATCAATAACTTGAGAACGCTTTGACCCAGGGACCTCATACTTGGTAGGTGTATTGGTCATGACCAGCAGATGAACCCTATTGATTTTGAGGTCAGTGGGTCAAAGGTCAAGGTCAGTGTGACCTTAACATGAAAAACGGTTTCCGATCAATAACTTGAGAACGCTTTGACCCAGGGACCTCATACTAGGTAGGCTTATTGGTCATGACCAGCAGATGAACCCTATTGATTTTGAGGTCAGTGGGTCAAAGGTCAAGGTCAGTGTGACTGTAAGCTGAAAAAAGGTTTTCTGATTGTCCATATTTTTTTAATGCATGCACAGATGATTGGGATTGATGTATAAATGTTTGTATAGAAATGATTTTCTTTTATGTTACTATTTTAGTTGGGCATTTATTTGCCTTCTTAAGTTATCATAAGTAGATGACCTGCCTCATATGCATCCAATGACAAATCAGCTGTCATTTCAGTCCATGCATATTTCATTCAATTGTCCAAATATTTCTGGCAACTTGGCGCTCAGGGGGCATAATGTTTGACAAACATCTCTTGTTTTTAATACAAAGTCCACCGGCTCATTATACAAACTAACAGTGTTCAATGAGTGGGGTCTGTTTTACAACCAAGATTACATAATCAAGAATTATGTACAAGAATGTGTCTCTTGACATGCTTTTTAATGGCAATTCACAAAACAAAAGATTTTTGTTCTTCATCCATGTTTTTACAATAAATCAACACCATTAAAAATAAAACGCAAATGCCACTATACGTTTCTGGCGTACATGATATAAGTGATCGTGACGTAACAGGTGTTAGAAATATACATGCGCGACAAGTGTCAATCATTTCCAGCTTACATGACCAATGTTGTTTATTTTAAAGCAGTAACCTTGCGATTTACTCGAAAGAAATGCAATTGATTAAGATATTTCTCGCCATGGTTGATTCTAAAACCGAATGTTATAAAATCCGTTGCCAACGAGTACATGTTGGTGTCTAGTTCGAGTTCTTTTGACCGTCGATCACATTAATACGAGTTCATTTTAAGAGAAACAGCATTGGAATCTGGACACGTACTGTCTGTGACTATTTCGGTCATATTGATCAATTACTGGAAATGAATGAATATAAACTATGCAGGTGATGCTAAAATGGTTCACAGGTTCTTATTGAACTGCCATTGCCAACAAGTATATGTTGGTGTCTAGTCCGAGTTCCATTGACCATCGGTGGCATTAATGCTGCACTCTCACAGATTTACCATTTTTACAACTTTTTTATTTTTTTGTCTTGGAAGGAGCAAATTTTTGCGTAAATATCTGCAAACAAATGATATAAGATTGCTGACAAAAAATCAGATCGTGGATTTTCATATTCAGTTCGAAAATTAATGTTTTATGGTCTAAACGATTTAAGAAAAATGCATAAAACATCAAGTTTTGAACTTAAAAATAGATATCTGCGATATATTGTTTTGTCAGCAGTCTTATTTAACTGGTTGCCATGGATTTTCGCAAAAATTGGCTCGTTCCAAGACAAAAAAAAGTTGTCAAAACGTTCAATCTGTGAGAGTGCTGCTTTAATATGAGGTAGATTCTAAGAGAAACAGTATTCGAATCCATATGTAGACACGTCTTGTCTGTGACGTCTTCGGTCATATTGGTATTTAAACTGGACAGGTTAATTAAGATAAAAGTGATGCAGGTTCTTATTGAACTCATATATTTGACTATAATGGTACAATCGAACCCCGTTCACTCGAACACCCAGGGACCGGCGAAAATACCTCGAGCCTCAGTAAATTCGAGCCAAGCGGGAACATTTACCTTCAGTATAAAAAATCGGGTCCTTTCATCTAGTTCGAGCCAACGAAGAATTCGAGCCAAGCGAGTTCGAGCAAACGGGTTTCGGCTGTAGTTCCAACTCACTGTATTTCATGACCAAAGTCACATTGATCGGTAAGGACACGGATCAGATTTAAGCGTATAGATGATTAAGACTACATTTCATTTCGGTAGCGATTTTGCTATGTCATAAAGTGAATATGTTTTGACACGGGATTTACGCATGAGTATATAGCCAACGAAATATGAATTACGATCATGTAAAATTAGCATGATGATCACGACAAAGTGTCCTTAAAACCTGACGAGGCGAAGTGCTTGTCAATGAATTAAGTAGTTTTTTCCATGTATTTTTATAGACACTGATTGCTGCTAAAGGTGCAGACACGTTTCAGGCATCTAACAAGAAAAATAAACGTTTGATGTACAATAAGAAAACTAAAGTATGACTTTGATAAAAAAGAAAAGAATAATGACCAAAGACAAAGTGTCCTTAAAACCTGACGAGGCGAAGTGCTTGTCAATGAATTAAGTAGTTTTTTTCCATGTATTTTTAGAGACACTGATTGCTAAAGGTGCAGACACGTTTCAGGCATCTAACAAGAAAAATAAACGTTTGATGTACAATAAGAAAACTAAAGTATGACTTTGATAAAAAATAAAAAAATAAATGACCAAATAAGTTTCATTGTAACCTTCCTCCAGTTTTTCTGTGGTATAATGCATTTTAAAATTAATTGGGCTTTCATTAAATATAATTCCTTTTGATAGGATTTCATTGAAAAAAATAATATTCCTATTCCTGAAACTATTGATTATTTATTGTTAAGTGCTTTCGCTTAGGGGGGAAACTGCATGACATAAATTGAGGTTTTCATATCGCGGTTAGGCTGAACTTCAAGATTACCCCTAACCGCGATATGAAAACCAAATAAATCACACTGTAATTTTCTTCCTGGACTTCCCCCCCCCCCGAAATAAATTAAGATAATTGTGCAAATGTGTCAGTTCAAGATCGAACATGTATGATAAATAAGGCTGAAGTTGTCAGGTTTGAAATGTCTCTCCCAAATTCGGATCATCGTTTGGTAAAGAGACGTTGTAGTGCTGAAATTACAACAGATCACAGGTAATAAATCATTGTATCTGCTTCGACCTTGGTCATAGTGTGAAGCGTCTGCAAAGTCGAAACATATCAATACTATATATTCCAAATAAGAAATATCTTTAACAAAGATACTCGACCGTGGTTAACGAGCGGTTGACTTGTTTTCGAGGGTGGTTTAGATATTTGACCACATTAGAGATTGTTCCAGCTTTAATTGTTGACCGGTAATGGATATTTAGGCGTTGATTACTCAGCATCGTTGGCAACCACGGTACTTTCTTACGTTACACTTACATACATACCGTGGTACAATTGACTGACAAAATCTAGTTTTAATGAATATGCAAGAGGCAGAAGAGACAACTCTTTTTCCAACGAATTCGCATGTTACACTCAAATATTGTTCAAATTACTGTACAATGGCAGTAGCCTCCGTGGCCGTGTGGTCTTGACTACCAAATATTATTGTACTGACGCTTTGACTAAACTATTCCAACACGGCGTAGAGTGACCTTGGCCTATGATTATCGTTCAGCCAGATCGATTCCGAAATTGAATAAAATTTCAATCATTTTTCTCGCTGTGTTTAGCTGTAAAATATAATCTGTCTTACTTTCCTCGGAAAAACCTTCGCGAAAAATATAAATCTTCAAGTTTAAAAGATCATATCCGATACTTATTTGATAATCTCTATTGTATTCTACTTGCTTTACTATTACCCATAATATTTCTAGTTTCACTTTACAATGGCCAATGGAGTTTCCAGTTTTAATTTCCAATGAACAATGAACTTTTTGATAAAAAAAAAATAAGTTCATTTCTGTTCATTTCACAGGGAATGTCCGGGTAAATTCTGTCGGTCAATGGCCGAAAAAGTATAAAGCAAATAAGGCCAATTTAACCACTATGAGCCTCCATCGCTTAAGACAATGAATATATAGGCTCACATGGTATAATGCTTATAAACTCTGGTTGTAGGGCTAATGATATATACGAGTGATACAGACACTAATTACCCAGTATAGAACCTTCATAGTTTCAAGATACATTTCGTCACCTTGGTGCAAGAACGCAACATCTGCTTCTATCTATATATGCAGTTATTGCATTATTGCACTAAGAGGACGATTTTAACAAACTTGTATGTGTGTTTAGGTAAAGACTGAAAACAGACTCAGAGTCCCAATACGGGGACAGTTTGACCTTAGTTCCGGTACCATCTTTGATCTCATTCACTGTATCACTGTTCATATCGATTGTGGAAAATTTGAAGTGGGCTTCTTATGTATGTCAACAAAGTAACCATCAAGTGGCGTGGTAAAGCAAGACGACATTTTTACCACGATAGATGAATACGGCCATGCAAAGTAGTTTTAGCACCCAGTAGTTTTTCACTCACGGCGGTTATCTCTAGTTCATGTATTCATAGTATTTTTAAAAGCATTCCAAGAAGCCTTATTATCTAGACAATCAGTCGTATGTGCGTGAGTGTGTCTTAGAAATTGTTTTCAAAGGCTAGATATATTAATTTATTGGACTTTCAGATAACATTGCCTTGAAAAGTACATACAGTATAAAGATATTTTTGTACTTCGCAGTAACCTATATATTACGTTTTTTATTCAAAATGAGTCAGATTGAAACTGTTTAAACTTAACTATTTGCATGCTCATATCTCTGTTATTCGTTAATACGATTTTTAAAAATTCTCAAACTTCCCCGACTATTGTTTGCCGATTACTATCTTTGTTACACAATATGACAGTTGTCACCAAATTGTGACCTTAGTGTCATAAATGACTGTTTAAAAAGACGGTATTTCAAATGTTTTCTTACCTCATCTTTTAAAATTTTAATTCAATGCCGTCCGTCTTTTGTATGTCACGACTGTATTGTTTACAACTGACGGGTATTTTACTAATCAGATAAACCATAAACTACTTTTTGCTCAGGCGTCTATACCAAGTGAATATTCGTCTTTTAACTAGCACATGTTTGTGAAATATGCGATAAAGATATTTTGAACAGCTGGTAATCATTTTTTCTTTTGATATATTTGCTATTTTAGATTGTTTGTTTTTCGAACAAAAAATGAAGTGTTAGTATCATGCAGAAACCCTGACCTAAAGCCACGGCTAACAATTCAAAACAAGATACGACATTTGTATCACTCACTTGGATTTTATAAAAAAAAAGACTTAAACAAATCAAAATCATTTCATGCGCATTTGACTAGCAAGGCCCATAACACTGGTTAGACAACGAAGAAAGAAAGAAACACGAGAATCTCTTGTTTTGTTCTTGATTATTTTTAACAGTAAGGTCACACAATTCATTTGTTGCATAGAGTTATCATTACTAACTTCAAAACGAAACACATTCCTTTCAGTTTCATAACACTAAACTTGATATGATTTATGCAAACAAATACGGTCAATTGATACCGTTTAACACGAGTTTCCCATACAAGGGTAGGGTTTATAATATGTTTCATACACGCTGACCTTGTTAAACGGTCCGTCATGACTCATCTGGAAAAAAAACCCAGAAATTCGTTCAACACTGTTTAGGTTCAAAATCTTCGTATATCTATTTACAGCCGACCTCTGAAACATTATACGAATAATAATATCTGTCATGTGTTTTCGTTCCGGATCGAAAAATCCTACCCGAGGGCACCTGCGTTGCCAGGTAATGAGGCTTGCCGAATTACCGGCTACGCAGCGTGCCCGAGGGTAGGATTTTTCAATCCGGAATGGACAGACATGATAGATATTTTTCTAGCATACCTTGAATTACACTTTTTTGTGAAAAATGCATGGAAAAACGCAGTTTTGAAAATTTCACCAAAAAGCACGTGCGATGATGTTAACTGACGTCATGACGCGCAGTAATTTTTATTCACTGCATACGTCAAGAAGTTCCTTCAGTATCACGTCTTTAAGGGTTATTTTGTTTTGTTTTAAAGGTGTGTTTTTGTTTATGGAAAGCTACAAGTACCTTAAGCTCGTAAAACCTAGCGGGATATCTCATAATTATGGTTACATAAAATGTAAAATAAAATAAATGAAAAGTATTACGTCACAGCGCCCATGCCAGATGGAATTTTCCAGAATTCACCGAAAATTCTTATCCGGTGTGCTAGAAAAACCAAGTAAAGTCCCTTCACCCGTTGTGTCGCTGTATCAAGCAAAGCTTCGTTGCCCCGTTACTTGAATCATAGTCGTGAGGCATGTAGGTTTGAGAAACAGTTTAAGCGTGTGTATTTGATTCTTTGATTGTTTGCCAAACAATTAATAAAGGGGAATATTAATGCGTCATTAGCACCGAAAGATACGTTTTTTAGAAAACGGGCTTTATATAATTGCAATTGTTAAGTGGGTCAAGGCTACTGCAGTGACTAATTTGTTTAGGTTATACTAAATTTTCCATATCAATTAATATGTATGAAAGAAGAAACGCCTCAACAAAGCGAGGGTATTTACAAATATATAAGTCATGTTATGTCATTGTTCAATTCTATTCGTTTCAACAATTTAAATTGTTCAAGCGCCATCGAAGACAAATATTCAATAAACCTGCATACTGAATTGCTTTATTGTGAGCCAAAAAGAATTTGCCATGATCTCGATAAACTGCAATTATTTTTCACCCATGATGTTTGTTTTTTTCAGTTCTCTTTCACGTAGGATTACCTATCTATTCATGTCTCTGTGCTCTTTATAAAGTATGCTATTCTATTGCTCGATTTCATGGAAAAAGCTTTTTATGATTGACGATTTGTCATCGCCTTGCCAGTGTAGCTTTGTGCAATTAATCGAAATCTATTCATGAACATTTGAATTCGTTGAACTCTTTAACATGCAATGATAAAATTTTCCACTTAATATAAAATATTCGATACATTTAAGCCTTTCTTGTTACCTCTTTTCACGAATTTGAGGTATAAATAATTCAAATTATGACTGAGAGTAAAGTGTACCCGTCAATGTTAGGCGATAATAAGTATTAAACTATGCTTAAGTCCAAATGGGTCTGCGTCACACCCTGGTTAAGGTTTGCATGACAGCACCATTAGGTCAGGAAGTACATCATGTATTGCATTTAAACTTAAGCTATGTGTTCCCCACCACCCAATCTACTTAATTCATAAAGTAAGATAAAACTATTTAGAATCCAATGCAAACTATGGACTTTTATTATTCGATTTAGAAATTCTGGTTGTTTTTTTTGCATGTCAACACACACACACATGTTTATATCTCAGCATTTACTTGATGTAGATGTATTGCATTGATACTTTAAAGAATTATACTCAACCATCCAACCTCTCGTATAGTTAAGTTAGATAACTCTATTTTGCATGTAACGCAAATAAATGCCCTTTATTATTCGACTTTAAGATTATGGTTAAGGTTTTGGATGAAAGCCCATATAGGTTAATATCTCAGCAACTTTTATTTCTAATATATTGAGACTTTATACAACGGTACTCAACCATCCAACCGAATTTGAATAACCGAGTTTATAATAGTAAGCTCTTATTTGCATATATTGTATATGGTGGCTCTTTTTACAAGGGTTTTCAATGAGCCATCGTTTACTATTTGACTTAGAAGTTCTGATAAAGGTTTTGTATGTTGTGTAATTATACAGTTATACATGCATTTTTCACCAAACCTTTGCAATTTTTATGCCCCCACAAAGTGGCGGCATATAGGGTTGCCCTTGTCCGTACGTACGTCTGTCTGTCTGTCTGTCTGTCTGTCTGTCTGTACGTACGTACGTCCCGAAGATTGTTTCCGATCTAATTCTTGAAAGCCGTTTGTCCAATCCTCACCAAACTTTAAACACATGTTTGTGACCATAATATCTTGATCAAATTCGATAGTCATGGAAATCGCTTTAGTCATTTAGGAGTTACGGCCCTTTTTTGCCAAAAATACTTCAAAAATATATGTTTCCAATCTAATTCTTGAAAAGTATGTGTCCAATCCTCACCAAACTTTACATACATGATTGTGACCATAATATCTTGATCAAGTTCGATAGCCATGGAAATCGCTTTTGTCATTTAGGAGTTACGGCCCTTTATTTGCAAAAAAAGACTTGAGATTATCCGGAATAATCATTATGGCTTATTTTCTGTGACAAAAAATCGAAGTGGGGGCATCCGTGTCCTATGGACACATTTTTTAACTTAAAAGCGGCGGATTAGTCGATCGTGCTGTCTCTGTGACAGCCCTTGTTGTATTTCTTGGAGTGTCCTTATCATTGTAGAGCAGCTATACACGTGTCGAAAGCCTCGTTCCATGTCAAACGTTCGGTGTAAAACGCATCCTCCGGTTATGTTGTCAAGAACTGCAATACCTGCATCATATTTGAAACCTTAAGCGTCAACATCTCATTTAAAAATATATATATATACTGCCCAAATGTTATGGTTTTAGGCGATAGGTACCAACGACAGAATTCAACGGCTACTGTCTAACTTTTCGTAGTTTGGATAGTGCGATTCATCCAAACGGCACTTTTGGGTCTTTTCCCCGACGTTTAATGCGACATTTAGGCGATTCTTCGCTTTTTTATTTCGTTCATATTGTTGTCGTTATTTGTGGAATTTTAAGATCGAAATTTTCCGACATGTTATTCCGTTTCCGCTTGTTACAAGAAGTATGCCTTGTCAGGTTACGGGTGATGTTCCCACATAATGTCAGGTAACGAGTATTTTACAGACTTAATACGTTTCGTCAGATCGAAACGAAGCCGACTATTTCTGTCATGGAATGCGACCGATTACCTACAGTATATTTATGTATTGACCAAAATTGAAATAATTGTTATTGGAATAGGTAATTCCAGTATGATTAAAAGGTGACGCCCCGATAAAATTATATATTTTGTTCAAGTCTATAAATAATTCAATGTTTATGGGGATCCTAGAACGCTATCTGGCCAATTATTTTGTATCTACGGCTTTAAACAATGCTGACTTTGGTCGAGTCATTTTCGAACTGTATAGATTAATAAAAAAGGTATTCGCGACTTTTTGAATCATTTTATCCAGATGGTACTTTCTATTTACAGGTTACAAACCATAGATCTCCGTAGTGCTGTTGTTATTTACCAAATACACATATCTTCTTTGCTTGCACCTTCACAGATTAAATATAAAGGAATGGTACTTTTTAAAGGAGCTGGTTTGAAGAGTACTTTTCAACATTTAGAAACAGTATACAACTGATATTTATTCATGTCCTGCATGGCTATAATAATCTCCTCTTCTACAAAATTTTATTTCAATGAATGTTTTATGCCTTGCTCAATGATTTACTTACATTCAAAACGTTTGTTTATACAAACAGGGTACTTTCTGTCAAGGAGAGTCGACGCTCTGAACTGTCGAAAAGCGTCGGTTTGAATTACGTGACGATGAAATCCCAGCACTCTACATCGACTAGAAGGTCCAGGTGTGGATACACAGCGGATGCCATGTAGCACAGTTACGCTCAGGCGTCGTCGGGTTCATAAGAATATTCGACATCCTTTTCGAGAGGGAATTTAGTACTGGGTTTACTCATGTTTTTGTAGAATTTAGGCAATGCAAAACTTTTTTGAAAAAAAGGTACGTCTGCAAATATGATTTACACCGACCTGGGTTTTTTTGTGCTGAGGGCCAATAAGTCGACATAAAGTAAACTGTGTCAAACTAACAATGTCAAAACAGTCAGTTTTTATAAAACCATCTTACTCATAGTTTTTATGATAAATATATCCGGTTTTGTTATAGGATATTTGTCATATATGATACTTCGTGAGGTAGAAATGGATATCGTTCAAAGTGGATTGTTTCTCACGATTTGGATCTGCCGTGTCACGCGAACATACTTTTCTAAGAAGATATAAGTTGTGATTCACAAAACACCGATCTACGTTCTAATTGTGATCTCATGTATATTACGAAATGGGGAATCGTTTATGGACGTATTTGACTAGTTTTAAAAACGCATATCCTTGAAGAAAGTTACGACCTTTCGTTTGTTTGTTGATTGGCGCTAGTGATTATTAAAAGTATATAAAGTAATTTAAAATTAGTGATTTCATCCCTGTTATCGACTTTAGCAAGTTATGGGCACTTTCAAGCCATCTTTTGGTCTTATGATATTTATCTTACCGAAAAAGTATCGCATATAGCTGGTTCATTATCGCGAAAATTGAGTGGTTAACACGAAACTTGAAACTGGTTTATTTGATTAAACGCCTAATTTTATAAGTATATTCAATGGCGTTGTTCACAGTTATGTAAACAAATATAAAATCGACATCAATACAATTTCATAAAACACACGAAACATACTTAAGACAGGTAAATGCGACACGAAACCATTTGCGAACGTTAACAGGTTATCTTAAGTCAGTAATATGCGTCCATACAACCAATCATTTAATTATGTTTTACTTGGTTAATGCAACGTCTATCGTTCGCCAGTAGATAAACCGAAAGGCGCCTAGCGCAGCGCACGTTCGTTCTTAGTAGCAATCTCCAAGGGCTGTCACTCTACGGTAAAAAACAAATAAAGTTGTCGCACCGTTTCTGAAAAAAAAGATTTACTATCGGTTTGCAATCAGTAAGATACAAGGCGAATGCTGAAATATTACAATTCGATTACTAGATTTAACAAAATCAGTATATCAAAGTTCCGCAGAATGGATTAACTGTAAATCATCTTAGAATTGACATAGAACAGTCGGTTTGAAGAGCATTCGTTCTATATCCCCCGGGGCGGGGTGATAAATTTATATTCTAGAGTGGATTCTACTATACTATTCATGTTTCGGATCCTGTGCTATTATAAACGGTGATGGTAGAATTTTGGCCTCGGGGCGTCCCCCTGTATTTTTATTAAATTAATATCAAATACATGTCCGCGCTCTTTGTTTACATGACTCAACTTATTCCTGTTAACATGACTCAACAAGGTCCAGGAATGAACAGGAAGCTTAACCATACATTTTAGGAAATGCCCTTTTCATACCACATAAAAGTGCTGCATGATAACAGAGGAACGATATAAGGACAAAAGTGCATATGTCGTGCATAAGGTATCTGATATCAAAGTGTGTGGGTGGAGAGAAAGGTTTATTTGGCTGGTTTCGTATATTGCGTTGGTAATTTCCTTATGTAAATTATACATCAGAAGTGTAATTGCTTTGATGACATTTGTATCAAAATGGTAATGATGCTGTACATCTAGCACAACTTTGTGCGTAACTTCTAGTTTCCTACCACGACTTGAACGTTACGAGCTAGCATTGTCTTGTTACATGAATTTTAGTTAAATGTCTGAGAATTTCAAACGAGCTTTTTAGGGTGACGTAGGGTAATTGGCACCAACTACATAATTATTTCATTAAAAGAAAAAAAGCATGCAAAGAAAAAAAATAATAATAATACAGCAACAACAACAGCAGCAGCAGTAATAATAATAATTATTATAATAGTCGTAATAGTAAATGAAAAATAATAATAATAATTTAATTGCTAAGATATTTTTATTCGTATAAAAAATTGATTGGTTTTGGTTATCCGTGAGTTTTCTGACTCGGAATCAGTAGCAGTTTTTTAAGAAACACCGTTTCTTTGAACTTGAACTTTATGCTACCTGTAAAAACAAAAGTGTTTACAATTAGTCATGAAAATTGACAATTTTAATGGTCGTTAGTGGCTGATATCAACCAACTTATTGGACCTGCTCATGGTATTCTGACAGATAGTATGTGTAGATTGTTTATATTTTAGCCCAATCCAAGTAACAACACATGCAAATAATCGTAAGCATTTCTCATTGAACGTTTACAAATAAAAACAAAATACACTCCTGTCTTTGCATTTAAAGATTTTGGTGAATTGATTGATCGTGGCTTTTTCTCCACTCAAATACACCAAGTGAATATCGAATCAATGCAACACGATTATAGCCTTCAAATTGGTTGCATATATGGGAGAGAGCCGACTTCCTGTGTCAGCGATTGAGCTTATTTTTGTACCTACCAATGTGGGACTTCACTAAGGGACGGTCGGTTGCGCTTATAGAAGTGACAAACACTTGCTGTTTGCTATCGCTTTCGGGGTTGTACAAAATGGCTATACTTTCGGTGCAAAAAGGCCTACGTGCGGTGCTTTTTAGCTAATTCACGATTCCGCGTCGCTAGGTTTTATGTGCAAACAGTAGTATTATGATGGAGTTTAATGTATTTATAAATGAACAAATGAGACCGATCTAATTCATGATACAAATTCATTTTAGCTCGATTGTGACTAAAGCTGACAACTAAGTGAACCTTGCAATTTCTTTTCGGCAAAATTGTTGAAACAATTAAACCACAGCCACTTCTAGGGTGCTTATCCAGGAATTAACGTTAGTGGGGGCGTGAATTTTCGACATGCACCTTTCCCTCAGAACCTTAATTATTATTGCCTTATGATTGTTTGAAAATGTTGCCAGGGGGGCTTTTTATAACAATTTCTAGTCCGAAATAGTACATTTTGGGTGTGTAATTTTTTTTTTCTCCTATATTGAACTAAAAAGTAATCTTGGACGATTTTAGGGAGGCGCGCGCCGGGTGCGCCCCCGTTAGAGCCGCTAGTGTCTTCAGGCCTGTCATTCGTATTGCAGCTCTTATCATGTAGGATCTCAAGGCTGCGATAAGGATTTCTGCTCTATTTTAACATCTAACAATTTGCCATTAGATTGCAGATTCCTATTTTGAATTAGATTTACAACCTTAATAATCGTTAAACGTTCTTGTGTGTCTTAACTCATCAAAATATTTAAATATTAATCTAATTTTAATTTCATATCTTCCTTTTTGAAAGCATTTGCAAATACATTCATAAATGAGTTAGTCAACGTTCTATTTACTTTAGAAATGGTTAGCGCTCACGAGTTTAAATCTAGCCCGGCCTTTAGATACGCAGGCGGCACTTGTGTCATAAACATATATTATTTTCTTATAATGTCTGACTCTAAAATCGCACAAATGAAAAGAGAAATAAGCCAATTGAATTATAAGGCTCCGTTAGTAGCATAAACACTAATCTATTCATTTTTTTTTAATAAATGCTCTTTTCATGGATAAGGAATAAACTATAAAATACTAGCCTGATCAAAAATATGAATTATGCCACTAAACGTTTATCTTGTTATGAGATATAAACATGTATGTACACTTTGAAACCGAAACTAAAAAGCGTTACGAAAAAGGGGAATTTATGAATGAGCTGTGCTTGGTTATTTTTAATTTCGGTATTCATTTGAAGAAAATGCTATAAAATCATTCCAAGAATCATGCGAGCTCTTTCATAGAAGGTTTTATCTGACATCCAGCTCGTGTACGGGTTTTTAAATATCATTTCACTGTTTATAAATCGCATGTGTTTACATATGTTTTAATTATTTTACTTCCTATGGATTATAGATATCGTGTTTAAATCAAGATTTGTCTGTAATTATGACTGGACTATTCATAGACACTACCGCCGTACGAAATGTCTCAGAGAAGAATTATCATATAAATAATTACATTATATTCCGACAGTGCGCCTAAACGCGTACGCACATTATTCTGCAGATTGGTGAAACAATATAGCTAAGCAGGATTTTATTGAAATGATTGGTAAAGGATGAATCAGTCAAATTTGCCTCAAGACGAGAGTCGGAGGGTGATGCTTGCTGATGGACATGGTGATGACGAACCTCCTCAACCGAATGACAGCAGCTATGGCCAGGTAACGGTTTGCAGAAAGCATTTTATTATTTAGTATTATTAATTGAATTCCTTTATTTAGACTCATCGATTTAGGTCTTAAAATAGTGTTTGTCAAAACGAATTACGTTTTCTTTTCCGATCATGTGAGTAGGATTCCTTCCTTAATTGCACAGTTTAAGCTCAGCTATTCGAAGAATATGAAAGCAATACAACTCACCCCGAGGTCGGAGTCGGCTTTCGTTTACTACTTTGTTCAGGTTGTGCATGAAAGCAAATTTAATATCTCAGCAAAGATGCACAATATGAAATGAATTGGGACTTCCCATCCAATCAGTCTTTTTAAATAGATCAAATAAGATAACTTTAGTTTCCTTATAATTCAAATTATTACCCATTAGTACTTAACTTGGACATTCTGCTTATGTTTTTGCATTTTAGCAAACATATAACCTAATATCACAGCTATTTCTTGACGTATTGAATTGCACTTTAAACCATCCACAATACTTAATTATTAATGAGATTAGATAACTCTATTTTGCATAAAACATATAATGCCCTTTAACTTTTCGACCTAAATTGCTGTAAAGGTTGTGCATTTAAGCATGCAAAGTGAATATATCTCGGCAATTGCTGGATGGATTGCATTGCAACTTTATTCAAAGCCCCCAACCATCCATCGTATTTAACTTATTAAGGCAAAATCTGTAATGCATTATTTTTGAAACTGACTTTCTTAACTGACCATTTTTCCACTTTTAACAAAAGTTTGTAAGTATATTTGCCGTATTGGACAATTTCGCTGTCAAAAAACGTCATTAAGTTTGCTGTAGAGACTCCGTTGCCTGCAGTTTTGAACATCACGTTGATTTCGTATGTATGTATACATATTGAAATAAATAGTTTTTGGAAAACTGACTGAGCAGTAAAGTGCAAATCTTTAAAACTTATGTTTTCAGAAAAAACATGCCAATTTAGAACAAATTTACAAATAAAATCCGAAATAAATTCGCACGGTGTTTTGCGGAAACTCGCCCTACGCTCGGGTCGTGATGATCCTATCTTACACTTTTGACCATGGAAGATACTTATAGTCTATAAGCCTCAAAACAAAGTAAGAGCGGGGTATTCCTACGTGTTTGTAAAACTAATGTTTCGATTGATTTTACCTTCGTATTCAATTGTATCAACATAGGCCATGAACAACTAAATAGGAGGGTGCATTTTAGTGCAATTTGGTTACACATTTCAAGCGTTTTTTGTTGTTTTTAAACAAATGCGTCATGCAAACTTGAAAAAAAAATGAATTTATTTACTTGTTTTAAAATTTCACGTTGAAAGCTTGCACTGCCATTGATGACATTTTGAAATAATGTTTTCCACATTAATTTACTTCCTGCATCATATTAATAAATATATATTTTCGTACATTCATATTCACTTGTTTGATTAATAAGAGCTTCTTTTAATATAGCACACTTAATATTTACATTGAGTAAAACTTTTTTTCGATTTACAAATTAGAGTTGCATAGCGTATAATAAAATATATATATAAAAGTGCCGTTCCAAATGAAATAATATGTATACAAATGTTCAGTTAAAAGGATACAATATGCAATTGTGGCATTTTCTGGTACATCATGAATGTATCTTAATGTATTGTGGATAATTATATTCAAATTTCGAAAATTAAACGAAGCTTTGGTTTTAAAGCTGCACTCTCACAAACTGAACCTTTTGACAACTTTTTTTTGTCTTGGAACGAGGCATTCTTTTTTGCGAAAAACCAAGGAAACAAGAAATATAAGACTGCTGACAAAAATAAGATCGCAGATTTTTATATTAAAGTTCAAAAATTGATGTTAAATGCAGGTTTCTTAAACCGTTAGTAAAGGTAAAATATAATATTAATAAAATATTAATTTTCGAACGGAAATATGAACATCTGCGATCTGATCTTTTGTCAGCAATCTTATATCATTGGTTTGCAGATATTTACGCAATACATTGCTTTCTCCAAGACAAAAATAAAGAAGTTGTAAAACTGGTAAATCTGTGAGAGTGCAGCTTTAAATGTTAATGTAAATTTGCATTGACAGGCGTCGAAACATTGTTCAGTGACAAAAGTGTTTGCTGTCTGTCGGAGTGCCACATACCTAGGGAATTTATATAACACTGTTTATAGCCTCCAAATTATCTAAATAGCTAAGCCATACCTTACAGTCAGAGAATATTTATAACTGTAAAAACAAACTTACCGACAGAAAAAATGGCCATATCATAAATGGTTAACTAATCGTTTAAGCACATAACACTGTGGGAGTCGTGTAACTTCATTATTTGAAGCGCACTACTGTTTCTGAGTACTTCCCTATCCTTCATTTCTTTTCACCACATGCCTATACGGACTGTGTGTAAGTGACTCTTGAATATGAAATACTGCTCTCTGTTAGGAAAACACTTGCCATTACTGATACTGAATGAATGTTGTCAGGGGCGGATCTTGGGAGTTGGGCCTTAGGTGGGTGCGGAGTTGGGGGGGGGGGGGTAGTAACTTAGGTGGCGCAACTCTTTTGACATTGCGCCTTATCCCTTTAACTCCAGACATTTATATATGTGGTTTAAATGTGGTTAATATTGACTAATACTTAGCAATATTAGAAGCGAATGTGTATATTGTACTGCTTTCTTCCGACATTAAAACAAACAAACGTTGATAAGTCCGTCCAAACGGTTTGAATAAACATAAACAAGATGTTTATCTCGGTTGAAATCTTGATGTATCCTGATATCAAATTTTCTCAGAACGATCAATATTCTACAACGTATTTAAAACTGATAATGTGATATGAAGGAAATAGAAAATAAATCCCCCACACGTTTACAATCTTGTTATCAGTAGTAAATATTTTCCATAAATGCATTTTTAGTAAGTATGTAAAGGTTTATTACTCAAAATTTGCGTTTGTCATATATGCGTATGTATTTAATACCTGTGTACTATAACTCGTGTAACCTAGGTGTATTTAATACGAGTGTCACTATAACTCATGTAACCTAGGTGTATTTAATACGAGTGTCACTATAACTCATGTAACCTAGGTGTATTTAATACGAGTGTCACTATAACTCATGTAACCTAGGTGTATTTAATACGAGTGTCACTATAACTCATGTAACCTAGGTGTATTTAATACGAGTTTCACTATAACGTATGTAACCTAGGTGTATTTAATACGAGTGTCACTATAACTCATGTAACCTAGGTGTATTTAATACGAGTGTCAATATAACCCATGTAACCTAGGTGTATTTAATACAAGTGTCAATATAACCCATGTAACCTAGGTGTATTTAATACGAGTGTCACTATAACTCAAGTAACCTAGGTGCATTTAATACGAGTGTCACTATAACTCATGTAACCTAGGTGTATTTAATACGAGTGTCACTATAACTCATGTAACCTAGGTGTATCTAATACGAGTGTCACTATAACTCGTGTAACCTAGGTGTATTTAATACGAGTGTCACTATAACTCAAGTAACCTAGGTGTATTTAATACGAGTGTCACTATAACTCATGTAACCTAGGTGTATCTAATACGAGTGTCACTATAACTCGTGTAACCTAGGTGTATTTAATACGAGTGTCACTATAACTCAAGTAACCTAGGTGCATTTAATACGAGTGTCACTTTAACTCAAGTAACCTAGGTGTATTTAATACGAGTGTCACTATAACTCATGTAACCTAGGTGTATTTAATACGAGTGTCACTTTAACTCGTGTAACCTATGTGTATTTAATACGAGTGTCACTATAACTCATGTAACCTATGTATATTTAATACGAGTGTCACTTTAACTCGTGTAACCTAGGTGTATTTAATACGAGTGTCACTATAACTCATGTAACCTATGTGTATTTAATACGAGTGTCACTTTAACTCATCTAACCTATGTGTATTTAATACGAGTGTCACTTTAACTCATGTAACCTATGTGTATTTAATACGAGTGTCACTCTAACTCATGTAAACTAGGTGTATCTAATACTAGTGTCACTATAACTCAAGTAACCTAAGTGTATTTAATACGAGTGTCACTATAACTCAAGTAACCTAGGTGTATTTAATACGAGTGTCACTATAACTCATGTAACCTAGGTGTATCTAATACGAGTGTCACTATAACTCGTGTAACCTAGGTGTATTTAATACGAGTGTCACTATAACTCAAGTAACCTAGGTGCATTTAATACGAGTGTCACTTTAACTCAAGTAACCTAGGTGTATTTAATACGAGTGTCACTATAACTCATGTAACCTAGGTGTATTTAATACGAGTGTCACTTTAACTCGTGTAACCTATGTGTATTTAATACGAGTGTCACTATAACTCATGTAACCTATGTATATTTAATACGAGTGTCACTTTAACTCGTGTAACCTAGGTGTATTTAATACGAGTGTCACTATAACTCATGTAACCTATGTGTATTTAATACGAGTGTCACTATAACTCATGTAACCTATGTATATTTAATACGAGTGTCACTTTAACTCGTGTAACCTAGGTGTATTTAATACGAGTGTCACTATAACTCATGTAACCTATGTGTATTTAATACGAGTGTCACTATAACTCATGTAACCTATGTATATTTAATACGAGTGTCACTTTAACTCATGTAACCTATGTGTATTTAATACGAGTGTCACTCTAACTCATGTAAACTAGGTGTATCTAATACGAGTTTCACTATAACCCATGTAAACTAGGTGTATCTAATACGAGTGTCACTTTAACTCATGTAACCTAAGTGTATTTAATACGAGTGTCACTATAACTCATGTAACCTAGGTGTATTTAATACGAGTGTCACTTTAACTCATGTAACCTAAGTGTATTTAATACGAGTGTCACTATAACCCATGTAAACTAGGTGTATCTAATACGAGTGTCACTTTAACTCATGTAACCTAAGTGTATTTAATACGAGTGTCACTTTAACCCATGTAAACTAGGTGTATCTAATACGAGTGTCACTTTAACTCATGTAACCTAAGTGTATTTAATACGAGTGTCACTTTAACTCATGTAACCTAAGTGTATTTAATACGAGTGTCACTTTAACTCATGTAAACTAGGTGTATCTAATACGAGTGTCACTTTAACTCAAGTAACCTAAGTGTATTTTATACGAGTGTCACTTTAACTCATGTAACCTAGGTGTATCTAATACGAGTGTCACTTTAACTCATGTAACCTAAGTGTATTTAATACGAGTGTCACTATAACTCATGTAAACTAGGTGTATTTAATACGAGTGTCACTATAACTCATGTAACCTAAGTGTATTTAATACGAGTGTCACTATAACTCATGTAACCTAGGTGTATTTAATACGAGTGTCACTATAACTCATGTAAACTAGGTGTATTTAATACGAGTGTCACTATAACTCATGTAAACTAGGTGTATTTAATACGAGTGTCACTATAACTCATGTAACCTAAGTGTATTTAATACGAGTGTCACTTTAACTCATGTAACCTAAGTGTATTTAATACGAGTGTCACTATAACTCATGTAAACTAGGTGTATTTAATACGAGTGTCACTATAACTCATGTAACCTAAGTGTATTTAATACGAGTGTCACTATAACTCATGTAACCTAGGTGTATTTAATACGAGTGTCACTATAACTCATGTAAACTAGGTGTATCTAATACGAGTGTCACTATAACCCATGTAACCTAAGTGTATTTTATACGAGTGTCACTATAACTCATGTAACCTAAGTGTATTTAATACGAGTGTCACTTTAACCCATGTAACCTAGGTGTATTTAATACGAGTGTCACTATAACTCATGTAAACTAGGTGTATCTAATACGAGTTTCACTATAACTCAAGTAACCTAGGTGTATTTAATACGAGTGTCACTTTAACTCATGTAACCTAGGTGTATTTAATACGAGTGTCACTTTAACTCATGTAACCTATGTGTATTTAATACGAGTGTCACTTTAACCCATGTAAACTAGGTGTATCTAATACGAGTGTCACTTTAACTCATGTAACCTAGGTGTATTTAATACGAGTGTCACTTTAACTCATGTAACCTAGGTGTATTTAATACGAGTGTCACTATAACTCGTGTAACCTATGTGTCTTTAATACGAGTGTCACTTTAACTCATGTAAACTAGGTGTATCTAATACGAGTTTCACTATAACTCAAGTAACCTAAGTGTATTTTATACGAGTGTCACTATAACTCATGTAACCTAGGTGTATTTAATACGAGTGTCACTATAACTCATGTAACCTAGGTGTATTTAATACGAGTGTCACTTTAACTCATGTAACCTAGGTGTATTTAATACGAGTGTCACTATAACTCATGTAACCTAGGTGTATTTAATACGAGTGTCACTTTAACTCATGTAAGCTAGGTGTATCTAATACGAGTGTCACTTTAACTCATGTAACCTATGTGTCTTTAATATGAGTGTCACTTTAACTCATGTAACCTATGTGTATTTAATACGAGTGTCACTTTAACTCATGTAACCTAGGTGTATTTAATACGAGTGTCACTTTAACTCATGTAACCTATGTGTTTTTAATACGAGTGTCACTTTAACTCATGTAACCTAGGTGTATTTAATACGAGTGTCACTTTAACTCATGTAACCTATGTGTATTTAATACGAGTGTCACTTTAACTCATGTAACCTAGGTGTATCTAATACGAGTGTCACTTTAACTCATGTAACCTAGGTGTATCTAATACGAGTGTCACTTTAACTCATGTAACCTATGTGTATTTAATACGAGTGTCACTTTAACTCATGTAACCTATGTGTATTTAATACGAGTGTCACTTTAACTCATGTAACCTAGGTGTATCTAATACGAGTGTCACTTTAACTCATGTAACCTAGGTGTATTTAATACGAGTGTCACTATAACTCATGTAACCTATGTGTATTTAATATGAGTGTCACTTTAACTCATGTAACCTAGGTGTATTTAATACGAGTGTCACTTTAACTCATGTAACCTATGTGTATTTAATATGAGTGTCACTTTAACTCATGTAACCTATGTGTATTTAATATGAGTGTCACTTTAACTCATGTAACCTATGTGTATTTAATATGAGTGTCACTTTAACTCATGTAACCTAGGTGTATTTAATACGAGTGTCACTTTAACTCATGTAACCTATGTGTTTTTAATACGAGTGTCACTTTAACTCATGTAACCTAGGTGTATTTAATACGAGTGTCACTTTAACTCATGTAACCTAGGTGTATTTAATACGAGTGTCACTTTAACTCATGTAACCTAGGTGTATTTAATACGAGTGTCACTATAACTCATGTAACCTATGTGTATTTAATATGAGTGTCACTTTAACTCATGTAACCTATGTGTATTTAATACGAGTGTCACTATAACTCATGTAACCTATGTATATTTAATACGAGTGTCACTTTAACTCGTGTAACCTAGGTGTATTTAATACGAGTGTCACTATAACTCATGTAACCTATGTGTATTTAATACGAGTGTCACTTTAACTCATCTAACCTATGTGTATTTAATACGAGTGTCACTCTAACTCATGTAAACTAGGTGTATCTAATACGAGTTTCACTATAACTCAAGTAACCTAAGTGTATTTTATACGAGTGTCACTATAACTCATGTAACCTAGGTGTATTTAATACGAGTGTCACTATAACCCATGTAAACTAGGTGTATCTAATACGAGTGTCACTTTAACTCATGTAACCTAGGTGTATCTAATACGAGTGTCACTATTACTCGTGTAAACTTGGTGTTTTTAATACGAGTGTCACTATAACTCGTGTAAACTAGGTGTATTTAATACGAGTGTCACTTTAACTCATGTAACCTAGGTGTATCTAATACGAGTGTCACTATAACTCATGTAACCTAGGTGTATTTAATACGAGTGTCACTATTACTCATGTAAACTTGGTGTTTTTAATACGAGTGTCACTATAACTCGTGTAAACTAGGTGTATTTAATACGAGTGTCACTATAACTCATGTAACCTAGGTGTATTTAATACGAGTGTCACTTTAACTCGTGTAACCTAGGTGTATTTAATATGAGTGTCACTATAACTCATGTAACCTAGGTGTATTTAATATGAGTGTCACTATAACTCGTGTAAACTAGGTGTATTTAATACGAGTGTCACTTTAACTCATGTAAACTAGGTGCATTTAATACGAGTGTCACTTTAACTCGTGTAACCTAGGTGTATTTAATACGAGTGTCACTTTAACTCATGTAACCTAGGTGTATTTAATACGAGTGTCACTATAACTCATGTAACCTAGGTGTATTTAATACGAGTGTCACTATAACTCATGTAACCTAGGTGTATTTAATACGAGTGTCACTCTAACTCATGTAAACTAGGTGTATCTAATACGAGTTTCACTTCATGTAACCTAGGTGTATTTAATACGAGTGTCACTTTAACTCATGTAACCTAGGTGTATTTAATACGAGTGTCACTTTAACTCATGTAACCTAGGTGTATTTAATACGAGTGTCACTTTAACTCATGTAACCTAGGTGTATTTAATACGAGTGTCACTATAACTCATGTAACCTAGGTCTAGGATAAATTCTCGCATTCTGTTGACCAGCTGTATTTGTAAATGCACGTGAGTTATACCTACAAAAAATAAAATATATGACGGTTAAATAATCAAACTGAAAGTTGGATAGTTTTATCGGCGGTCTTTTGCGCAGTTGCAATGATTATTGATAACCATAACTCGCGAACTTAACACATCTGCTGTGAAACACATGCATTTGTAAAATCAAGGTTGAGACTTACATCCTTGTTCAAAAGCCTGTAAGTTTATATTTATTTTTTATGTCAATATCGGAGAAAAGAGTAATACAATACGCTCAAAATGCAACATTTCGAACTAGATATTGTTAAAACAACTGCCAACATTTTAAATCTATTTAAACTTTTGGTTTTGAGAGGGGGCGCTTGTCAGATGGTAACGCTTCCTCTGACGTCAGTTCCTGGACCCGTCCCTGAGAAAACAAAACGTAAAGAGCACCACTAAGGGACCACACATGCATCGACACAGCACTTTCTTGTCAATGAACTGACCGCGAGTCTTGCCCATCCTTTAAAAAAATACCATTCTTACACGTAAATGTTTTTTAAGATACAATGCAATATCAAAATTACAACTGTAGTTAAGACTAGAGAAATGAAACCATATCCAATATTCAGAGCTGTGGGACCACTCTAGATGTCATTCAACGCAGGTTTCGCAACATTTTGGGTACAAAATTACTCCTTTGGCGACGGATGGTGGTAAAACTCCCCCTTTGGCTACAAAATTCTGTTGAAGTCACACTTGGGGATGTGACGGGGTCAAGCCATAATGCAGCCATTATAGGGCGCGGGCAGACCTTTATTAACTCAACAACAACAACAACACATGCATCGACACAGCTTTATCATTAACTGAAGGGATTACCGCGTTGGAATGGTCAGTAGAACTCGACAGTCAAACACTAGCTCATTGGGGGCTTAACTGGTTTATATACGCATAACCCCACACCGTCCCACCACGTTTCCATATTCTACCCTCTATATACTGGTTCAAAATATTTTATCGTCTTTTGGTATGGAGCCTTTATGCCTAAATAGAGAAAACCCTACTTAGATAGAATGACAAGTACATGTTTTTATTTATTATAAATTTACATTGTTGTAAAATTTACGAAAAAGTTCAGTTTAAACTTCATTTATTTTACAACGATTGTGAAGAAAGTTATTTAACGTATGCTAAGTCGCTCTCGTTTGCACGATGTTGATTGGTCTCGTGTTGTGGGGGAAATCAGTACCCGAAAAAATACTTGTTCGGCTTTGTGACCACTAACCAAACTCATATGCAACCAAGTCGGGAATCGAACCTTTAAAAAACCCTTTTACAAGTGATATAAGTCATCCTAAATTTGGACATAGATCTAACAGTTCATCAGAGGAAAGGCAACTGTATCCAAAATTAATAGTGTCAGCATTTTTTTAAAGAAGACAATTTCTTAACTGATAGTTTAATGGAAAGGGCATTTTCCAAAAAAAAAAGATCATAAATCTATCAGGTTGTCCGGTTAGCGCATTGGTTAGCTCACTCGCTTCTCACCAAGGCGACCGGGGGTAGATTCCCGGCCGGGGCGCATGTGAGTTTGGTTAGTAGTCAATAAGCCGGACGAGTGGGGGTTTTCCGAGTACTCCGGTGTCCCCCACAACACAAGACCGCACTCACGCGCAACATCGTGCCAACGAGAGTGACTTAGTATAAGATATCATAGCTTACTTCACAATCGTTGTAAAATATAATGTTAAAATAAATATATCTGATTTACATCAGGATTAGACTAATGAGAACGATTTGAAAAGGGATTATTATATTAGTTAATACAGATACATATCAGGTCACAAATAAGTAAGAACACATAAACTATATATATTACTACTCAGAGTTAAGATAACAAAACACATTGTGTCTATTCGATTTTGCAGCGTTATTGATTATAGGTGCACTTATTATTAAGTACGTGTTTCTTTAAATATAAAAAAGGAAATCCTGAGATCATGGGATCCTTATATACGCTTTGTGATTTATGTTGATTTTCTGGCATTCAGTATGGGATTTACGTTGAGTTTCTGACATTCACTTTGGGGTGATACGTTGAGATCTTGATATTTACTTTCGGTATATAAATACTTTGTGTAAGGTAAACACATCTGGATGTTTTTGCATTCTGGCACAGAAAATGAGTATGTGTTCAAGGAACCGAGCTCATTCTGAGCAAATAGCTTCAAACTTATTTTCGAGTACTGTAAGTTAACTTGCTTTTACTAGTATACTTCTATAAATTTACGGGAAACACGAACGAACGCAGTTGGGTTTTTTATTCAAATTTAGCTGCGTATCGTTGTCATTGTAAATATTGCTGGTGATCTTTTATGTGATTTCCAGTTAATGCAATACCCTGATGCAAAAACTTGAAACAAAACTCACGAAATCGGAAATGATAAAAATGATACTACGTACTACCACTACCACTACCAGTACTACTACTACTACTACTAGTACTACTACTACCACTACCACTACCACTACTACTACTACTACTACTACTTAAAAAATAATCACAATACTACTACTAATAATAATAGTAACAATACTAATAATAATTGTAACAATAATAATCATAATTGTTAGGATTACAATGAGATAGCTTGTTTGACGATGGTTGAATAGATTTATTTAGATCCTTTCGGTCAATTTCATTCTTATAAAACATTGATACTGTTAGTGCGTCTGTTTTAACTGATAATACTATTGTAAACAAGTAAAAAACATTATCTGCTGAGAAGGCGATAGAGGTTCTGGTTTCATTATGGGTCACGTATGTCAACAAGAACGGTGTTATATAGCTTCGGTATTTTAATAAAAATTGAGCGATTTAAAGCATTGAATATAGGCGTTTACAATCTACCCTTCTGCCAAGTATTGAATGACAAAATTGCTATCATTTAACAGCTGGTCTGCGCTATTTTAAAGATCTTAGATATTTTGGATTGACAATAATATTATTGACAGCTCATAACAGGTTCAGCTGCGAATGTCAACGCTGCATGGTGACTTCAAAAGCGATGTTGAGCCCAGTCTGACTTTTCTAGTGTTCTTATCGGTGCAAAGTTGCGATGTGAACGGTGCTTGATTTGCAAACAGTGGTATAAGACTAAAACTAGTTTATGCTTCCCGGTGCTACGCGAGGTATAAAGCAGTGACCTAAATTATAAATACTTAATGCAAAGTCCTGCATGTGCATGTGGAGCTGATATTGAAGTCGTGGAACAATTTCTCTTCCAGTTCAAAATATATTTAATAGAAATGTAAAGGGAAACCCGTGCCTTCCATCCGCTTAAAATCGACAAATTACTGTGTGGCTTCGACAACCTTACTGATGAACAAATTGAGATCATTTTTATACGAGTTCAAAAATATATAAAGAATACTAAACAATGTTTAATTAACTTTAATCGCATTTAATGGTGTCCTGTTCTACTAAAGCGTTGAACTTGACGCTCGACCTTGACTTTTGCAGTTTAGAATACAACCTATAGTTTCAGCCAATGCAATTACAGCATTTAGTACTAGGCTTAAAGATCCGCCTACTGCCACTCATCTGATACACATCTCTTGAGTCATTGACAATGTGTCAGCCAATTAGGTTGTATTCTAAGTCAGTAAGATTACTTGAAGTTACATCTTAATGATAAAGAAGGGCTACGCTTACTCTGTCCATTCTTAATCATTAAGGTATTAATTCATATCGTCTAACTATTACATTGTCATTTTACAATATCAAGAAGGATCCAAATGGGCGGATTATCACTGGCCAAGTTGACTCTCATTTTTTTTTTAATTACAGTGTGATATTTCACTTAAATGATCATAACAAAATTAAAAAAAAAGTTCAGATATTAGCTTATCAATTAATATTGATTTAATTAATAGCTACGTGGCCACAATATCCCAATTTTCCTCGACGCCGCTTAAAGTAATGTCATGCCTGTTATACATTGTCCGTCAGACTCCCTTGTGTAATCAAAATTATGTTTTGCAGAGCAACAGGCGATCAACCGTTCGACGCTGGATTCCTAAAATATTGGTAAGAAATTTGTCTTACTTGTGTAATCAATAATCAAAATATAGATTTTTAATAAACAAATATGAATTTAGTTAGTGGTCGCAAAACCAGACAAGTGGGTTTCCTTCGGATACTACTGTTCGCCAACAACACAATACCTCACTCTCGCGCATCCTGACTCTCTTGTAACATCGTGCCAACGAGAGTGATCGATATAATGTTGCAATAACTTGTTTAACATTCGTTGTGAAATAAGAGTCTAAACTTGGAATAAACAAACTGAAGAATAAAACAAGACGTTAGTGCACTAATATAAGAATTATATAAGGATATTTATGTGACACCGTTTGTTTATTAATAAAACAGTTTTTTTTTCTTTAGTTCGGCACATTATGACATGCAGTATTTCAGATTTGTAAAAATCAATTTGCAGTAATTTATTTCAGAATGCAATAGTTTCATTCGCGCTATTTTATTTCAGATTGCTACATCAGAATGCAACAGTTTTACTTGCGGTTATTCATTTCAGATCGGTACCGTTTTACTTGCGTTAGGTTTCGTTATCGGATATTGCATCAATCATCAAATAAAACTCGAAGAAAACAGTAACCCTCTCCAGCTAATATCTAAAGAACAGGGTGCGATATTTCTCCGAGATCAAAGTATGTTGGCTTCTTTTACTTTCTAGTTGAACATATCTGTATCATCGAATAATAATGTTTAAATCATGTACATACGATATTTGAAAGCTATGTCAAGCGTATAATGCTTAACTTGTTGGAAATTAATTGTTCATTATATTCTAGTATTTACACATTCATTGCTTTACTGGCTGGCAAGTGATCATTGCTTTACTGGTCGCCAAACGTGTATTGTTTTACTGGTTGGAAATTGTTCAGTATTTAAAATGTTTTAGCGAGCATTGCATTTGACTATATTTGTTTAAATCAATTTAATGATGTTTATCATTTATATTCATTTAAAAACCATTTAGTTCTTCAAACGGTCGTTGATTACCTCCTTGCATTTTTCAGATAGCCCTGATCTCCTTGTGAACCCTAAGCAACCCTGTAATGATAGCCATTACTGCGAGAAATGTAGAGCGACTGTAATTTCTTCTGAACATCGGCCTAAACCTGAAGGCAAGAGCTCTATTTTGGTGGCATATAACTTACGTAAGATAACCTGTTAACGTTCGCGAATTGTTTCGTGTAATCCTCTTAATTTTCGCGATATTTATCTAGCTATCTATAAATGCATTCCAGATTCAGCCGCTAACACGTTAATTAGTAGAGGTTTGCGAATGCCAATGAGTAAGTAACATACTAACTGGTTAACTAGATAAGATTCGTTTTACCAGTTACCTTTTAAAACATTCTACATTCAGGTACTAACAGGTTATCTAGTTATGGTTTGCGAATTCCACTTAGTAAGTAAAATACTAAGTGGATAACTATACAAGATTCGTGTAACCAGTTACCTATTAAAACATTCTACATTCAGGCGCTAACAAGTTATCTGTTAAGGTTTGCGAATGCCACTGAGTAAGTAACATACTAACTGGTTATCAAGATAAGATTCGTGTTATCACATAGCTATAAATTCACATTTGGCTTCTAAGCAGTAACTGATTATCTAATTATTGATTGCGAGTTCTAACTTGATAAGATTCGTGGATATGGTCAGCAGATCAAAGGTCAATAATGCATTCAACTATTTTCGGACAGTAGTTTCCGCATAATCAGTGAATTATTTTTTAACAGAGGACCATGCCTCTCCATCATACTGATACCATCGGCCCGTATTGACATACGACATTGTTGTGAACGGCAGCCGTTCAACGATCACAATCAAAAAGTTCCGTTAAACTTGGTTTGTCAAGGCGTAGTCATTACCAATTTATTTTTAGCTCACCTGTCACGTAGTGACAAGGTGAGCTTTTGTGATCACTCTTCGTCCGTCGTCCGTCCGTCCGTCCGTCCGTCCGTCCGTCCGTCCGTCCGTTCACAATTGCTTGTGAACACAATAGAGGTCACAATTTTGACCTAATCTTTATGAAACTTGGTCAGACTGATCATCTCTATAAAATCTAGGTCAAGTTCGATATTGGGTCATCTGGGGTCAAAAACTAGGTCACTAGGTCAATTAGTAGAAAAACCTTGTGAACACAATAGAGGTCACAATTTTAGCCTAATCTCAATGCAACTTGGTCAGAATGGTCATCTCTATAAAATCTAGGTCAAGTTCGATATTGGGTCATCCGCGGTCAATAATTAGGTCACTAGGTCAATTAGTAGAAAAACCTTGTGAACACAATAGAGGTCACAATTTTAGCCTAATCTCAATGCAACTTGGTCAGAATGATCATCTCTATAAAATGTAGGTCAAGTTCGATATTGGGTCATCCGTGGTCAACAACTAGGTCACTAGGTCAATTAGTACAAAAACCTTGTGAACACAATAGAGGTCACAATTTTAGCCTAATCTCAATGCAACTTGGTCAGAATAATCATCTCTATAAAATCTAGGTCAAGTTCGATATTGGGTCATCCGCAGTTAATAACTAGGTCACTAGGTCAATTATTAGAAAAATCTTGTAAACACAACAGAGGTCACAATTTTGACCTAATCTTTATGAAACTTGGTCAGACTGATCATCTCTATGAAATCTAGGTCAAGTTCGATATTGGGTCATCTAGGGTCAAAAACTAGGTCAGTAGGTCAATTAGTAGAAATACCTTGTGAACACATTAGAGGTCACAATTTTAGCCTAATCTCAATGCAACTTGGTCAGAATGATCATCTCTATAAAATCTAGGTCAAGTTCGATATTGGGTCATCCGCGGTCAATAACTAGGTCACTAGGTCAATTAGTAGAAAAACCTTGTGAACACAATAGAGGTCACAATTTTAGCCTAATCTCAATGCAAATTGGTCAGAATGATCATCGCTGTAAAATGTAGGTCAAGTTTGATATTGGGTCATTCACGGTCAATAACTAGGTCACTAGGTCAATTAGTACAAAAACCTTGTGAACACAATAGAGGTCACAATTTTAGCCTAATCTCAATGCAACTTGGTCAGAATGATCATCTCTATAAAATGTAGGTCAAGTTCGATATTGGGTCATCCGCGGTCAATAACTAGGTCACTAGGTCAATTAGTACAAAAACCTTGTGAACACAATAGAGGTCACAATTTTAGGCTAATCTTAATGCAACTTGGTCAGAATGATCATCTCTATAAAATCTGGGTCAAGTTTGATATTGGGTCATACGCAGTCAATAACTAGGTCACTAGGTCAATTATTAGAAAAACCTTGTGAACAAAATAGAGGTCACAATTTTAGCCTAATCTTAATGAAACTTGGTCAGAATGATCATCTTAACATAAGCTAGGTCAAGTTACATATTGGGTCAACCCAGGTCAAAAACTAGGTCACTTGGTCAATTAGTAGAAAAACCTTGTGAACACAATAGAGGTCACAATTTTAGCCTAATCTCAATGCAACTTGGTCAGAATGATCATCTCTATAAAATTTAGGTCAAGTTCGATATTGGGTCATCCGCGGTCAACAACTAGGTCACTAGGTCAATTAGTACAAAAACCTTGTGAACACAATAGAGGTCACAATTTTAGCCTAATCTCAATGCAAGTTGGTCAGAATAATCATCTCTATAAAATCTAGGTCAAGTTCGATATTGGGTCATCCGCAGTCAATAACTAGGTCACTAGGTCAATTATTAGAAAAACCTTGTGAACACAACAGAGGTCACAATTTTGACCTAATCTTTATGAAACTTTGTCAGACTGATCATCTCTATGAAATCTAGGTCAAGTTCGATATTGGGTCATCCGCGGTCAATAACTAGGTCACTAGGTCAATTAGTAGAAAAACCTTGTGAACACAATAGAGGTCACAATTTTAGCCTAATCTCAATGCAACTTGGTCAGAATGATCATCGCTATAAAATCTAGGTCAAGTTTGATATTGGGTCATTCACGGTCAATAACTAGGTCACTAGGTCAATTAGTACAAAAACCTTGTGAACACAATAGAGGTCACAATTTTAGCCTAATCTCAATGCAACTTGGTCAGAATGATCATCTCTATAAAATCTAGGTCAAGTTCGATATTGGGTCATCTGCGGTCAATAACTAGGTCACTAGGTCAATTAGTACAAAAACCTTGTGAACACAATAGAGGTCACAATTTTAGGCTAATCTTAATGCAACTTGGTCAGAATGATCATCTCTATAAAATCTGGGTCAAGTTCGATATTGGGTCATACGCAGTCAATAACTAGGTCACTAGGTCAATTATTAGAAAAACCTTGTGAACAAAATAGAGGTCACAATTTTAGCCTTATCTTAATGAAACTTGGTCAGAATGATCATCTTAACATAAGCTAGGTCAAGTTCCATATTGGGTCAACCCAGGTCAAAAACTAGGTCACTAGGTCAATTAGTAGAAAAACCTTGTGAACACAATAGACGTCACAATTTTAGCCTAATGTTAATGCAACTTGGTCAGAATGATCATCTCTATAAAATCTGGGTCATGT
The DNA here is from genome assembly GCF_026914265.1 of Mya arenaria. Classification (NCBI taxonomy): domain Eukaryota; kingdom Metazoa; phylum Mollusca; class Bivalvia; order Myida; family Myidae; genus Mya; species Mya arenaria. The sequence goes on from NC_069134.1 coordinate 49,830,708, forward strand.
TCGATATTGGGTCATCCGCAGTCAATAACTAGGTCACTAGGTCAGATATTAGAAAAACCTTATGAACACAATAGAGGTCACAATTGTAGCCTAATCTTTATGAAACTTGGTCAGACTGATTATCTTTATAAAATCTAGGTCAAGTTCCACATTGGGTCATCCGCGGTCAATAACTAGGTCACTAGGTCAGATAGTAAAAAAACCTTGTGAACACAATAGAGGTCACAATTTTAGCCTAATCTTAATGAAACTTGGTCAGAATGATAATCTTAACATAGGCTAGGTCAAGTTCCATATTGGGTCAACCCAGGTCAAAAACTAGGTCACTAGGTAAATTAGTAGAAAAACCTTGTGAACACAATAGAGGTCACAATTTTAGGCTTATCTCAATTCAACTTGGTCAGAATGATCATCTCTAGAACAATATAGGTCAAGTTCGATATTGGGTCATTCGCGGTCAATAACTAGGTCACTAGGTCAATTAGTAGAAAAACCTTGTGAACACAACAGAGGTCACAACTTAAGCCTAATCTAAATGTAACTTGGTCAGAATGATCATCTCTATAAAATCTAGGTCAAGTTTGATATTGGGTCATTTACCGTCAATAACTAGGTCAATAGGTCAATTAGTAGAAAAACCTTGTGAACACAATAGAGGTCACAATTTTAGCCTAATGTTAATGCAACTTGGTCAGAATGATCATCTCTATAAAATCTGGGTCATGTTCGATATTGGGTCATCCGCAGTCAATAACTAGGTCACTAGGTCAGATATTAGAAAAACCTTATGAACACAATAGAGGTCACAATTTTAGCCTAATCTTTATGAAACTTGGTCAGACTGATTATCTTTATAAAATCTAGGTCAAGTTCCACATTGGGTCATCCGCGGTCAATAACTAGGTCACTAGGTCAGATAGTAAAAAAACCTTGTGAACACAATAGAGGTCACAATTTTAGCCTAATCTTAATGAAACTTGGTCAGAATGATCATCTTAACATAAGCTAGGTCAAGTTCCATATTGGGTCAACCCAGGTCAAAAACTAGGTCACTAGGTAAATTAGTAGAAAAACCTTGTGAACACAATAGAGGTCACAATTTTAGGCTTATCTCAATTCAACTTGGTCAGAATGATCATCTCTAGAACAATATAGGTCAAGTTCGATATTGGGTCATTCGCGGTCAATAACTAGGTCACTAGGTCAATTAGTAGAAAAACCTTGTGAACACAACAGAGGTCACAACTTAAGCCTAATCTTAATGTTACTTGGTCAGAATGATCATCTCTATAAAATCTAGGTCAAGTTCGATATTGGGTCAATTACCGTCAATAACTAGGTCACTAGGTCAATTAGTAGAAAAACCTTGTGAACACAATAGAGGTCACAATTTTAGCCTAATGTTAATGCAACTTGGTCAGAATGATCATCTCTATAAAATCTGGGTCATGTTCGATATTGGGTCATCCGCGGTCAATAACTAGGTCACTAGGTCAGATATTAGAAAAACCTTATGAACACAATAGAGGTCACAATTTTAGCCTAATCTTAATGCAACTTGGTCAGAATGATCATTTCTATAACATCTAGGTCAAGTTCGACATTGGTCCATCCGCGGTCAATAACTACGTCACTAGGTCAATTAGTAAAAAAACCTTGTGAACACAATAGAGATCACAATTTTAGCCTAATCTTAATGAAACTTGGACAGAATGATCATCTTAACATATGCTAGGTCAGGTTCGATATCTCCTTAACCCCTTGGCCAATCATGATGAAACTTGGCAGGGATGTTCCTTGCATGAAGCTCTACCAAAGTTGTTCAAAGACATGGATTCCATGCGAAACTCTGGTTGCCATGGTAACCGATAAGAAAAACTTAAAAAAAATTCTCCTCCAAAACCACAAGGCCTAGAGCTTTGATATTTGATATGTAGCATCACCTAATGGACCTCTACCAAGATTGTTCAAATTATGCCCCTGGGGTCAAAAATGACCCCGCCCCGGGTCACGTGGTGTACATAGACTTAGATATGGAAAACTTAACAAATCTTCTCCAAAACTAGAAGTCCTAGGGCTTTGATATTTGGCATGTATAATTACTTTATGGACATCTACCAAGATTGTTCTAATTATGCCTCTGGAGTGATAAGAGGCCCTGCCCGGGGGTCGCAAGTTTTACATAGGCTTATTTAGTGAAAACTTAAAATCTTGTCTAAAACCACAAGGCCTAGGCATTTGATATATGGTATGTAGCTTTACCTTGTGGTTCTCTACCGAGATTATTCAAATTATGCCCCTGAAGTGATAAGAGGCCCCACCTAGGGGGTCACAAGTTTTACATAGGCTTATATAAGGAAAGTGTTTAAAAATCTTCTTGTCTGAAAATGCAAGGCCTACGCATTCAATATTTGGTATGTATCATAACCAAGTGGTCCTCTACCAAGATTGTTCAATTTATGCCCCTGGGGAGAAGAGGCCCTATCCTGGGGGGAGTCACAAGTTTTGCATAGGCTTATATAGAACAAAAAACTTCTTGTCTAAACCAACAAGACATTGGCATTTTATATGTGGCATAACCTAGTGGCCCGCTACCAAGATTGTTCAATTTGTGCACCTGTGGTGAAAAGAGGCCTCACCCTCGGTGTCACAAGTTTTACATAGGCTTATATAGGAAAAAACTTTAAAATTTTCTTGTCTGAAGCCACAAGGACTAGGTCTTAAATATTTGGTTTGAAGCATTGCCTACTGATAGGGTCATGTGGGGTAAAAAACTAGGTCAGTGGGACAAATAAAAGAGTGGCCTCTAGGGGCCATACTTTTCATTGGATCTTTATGATAATAGGTCAGAATGTTCACTTTATTTAGCAAAGCTACAGGTGAGCGATACAGGGCCATCATGGCCCTCTTGTTACTTAAAGTCTTCACGAGGTCTAGCTTTTGTTTGACATAACAGTGCTGAGGGATGGTGTTCTATCCTTTTAATGTTGAATTTGAAAATGAACGTTTGTTGTTGTTCTTTACATCAATGTTTATTCTTTCGTGTTTTTTTTTCAGGACGAACATGCGCAAAAAGTGATTTCATCAAAGAGCCCGGTCAGTATCTTCTCTTTTTTAAAAAGTTTTTTTTTTCACTTGGCGTTCAATAGCCAAGGCGAAGAAAACACGGTTTGATAGTGACAATTTAAACAAGTTAATCGAAAAAGTATGCTTTGTTGAATATGCTGACAATATAAATGAGGGTTGATTTGCTGATAATATAACTGGGGTTTGTTTAGGTTGACAATATTACTAGAGTGTTTTTAAGGTTGACAATATTACTCGAGTTTGTTTAGGTTGACAATATTACTAGAGTGTTTTTAAGGTTGACACTATTACTCGAGTTTGTTAAGATTGACACTATTACTCGAGTTTGTTAAGGTTGACAATATTACTCGAGTTTGTTTAGGTTGACAATATTAATGGGGGCTCGTTTAGGTTGACACTATCACTGGGGGCAATTATCTACGACATGCTCTGTTGTTCATGCCTTAAACACCACTCACCTTTCTCTTCTTTAAACAGATTGTTTCCCATGCAATGGAAGTTGTATTTCATCGGATGAACTGAGAAAGCTCGTGGGTGACCATATTAAATGTAATGACACCACTGTGGAAGTTACATGTAAGTGATAATCAAATGAGCTTATATGTACATGCACGAAGCATGAAGTTCAAACTCTGCAATGATCCCATTTAGTGGCAAACAATCAAATATGGAGAGATGGTTGCGCCTGTGAAGCATGGCATCACTTTGTACGGCGTCGTTGTCGTCAGCGTCACATGTTCGTTTCTGATTAATAACCTTTAATGACTTGTTGTAGAGTCTTAACACTTGGTATGCACATTAGGCATAGTGCGTAGATGATCCCTATTGTTGATAGGGCAATATTTCAAAATTTAAGATTATGATGACTTTTACCTGAACCCTTTTGGACGCTCCCTACAGACGTCACACCCGATTCACAGAATTCTGGGACGTATGCTTGTCTTGTTCGTATTTGTTAAATGGTTATGTCGGTTAAAAGCTATACACAGCTTATGTTTCAAATGTTATATGGAATCCGACAATAAACCAATATTGCCTTCATACATCCAGAGGCTGGTTTTATAGATAAATATGAAGAACGATTGCTGTTTTTCAATAGCAGTATATTCCATTTAAAATGAAGAGTTTATGGCAATACATTATTTTTATGTTGTATATGATTTATTTCTTTTGAATGCATTAGACTATAATGAAGTCGAAAATTAATGATTGTAAATACATATGTATAGGCTGTCACCTGGTTCAAATGGCCCCTGATAAATACTGCGGGAAGAACGGTGATCTCATTTGCAAAAACAACACAGAACCGCCTTTTTGCAACTGCAAATGCAACTGGACAGGAGAGATGTGTGACAAAATGGATGTCCAAAAGGTGATACATTAATAAGTTATTCTCCCACTTTATACGACCAAAACCCGAAGAACTTTAATGACCTTTTTTGCATACTGTTCGTTATTTTAGATTTTACTGTGTGGCTCGAACTTCTGCTGTTTTCATAGGATGACTTCACGACTGATAGGAATGGCAGCCACGATGATTTGTTATATAATTTTATCTTGACATTGCCAACCCCTTAGTAATTGTAATTTGAATCCCCATATTCATAATGTAATATGAATTTTGGATGACCACTTTGTGAGTCGAATAATTTCAGTTTAAGGTCGTTCGTAAAATGTCTAGTATTATGTGTAGAATTCGTAAGCAGGATGAGTCGCTGTATTGCAAGAAATTATTTCGTGGACCTCTTGCAAAGTAGCATTCCGAAAAGCGGCATTACGCGAGTAGTAAGTGAGGAAGTCCTACTTTTGGTTATCGATGAACATTTTTTTTATCTAAAAAAGATTTTGCAATCCACAGGTAATGTGCAATTGTTTCACTCTTGGGAAACCCATTGCCTATGCGGACAGTATGAAGTCTTGCAACGATGCTGGACGACCTGCAAACTGGACTGAGTGCATTTTAGACGGAAAACGAGAAGATACGGCAATGAACTGTATCTGCGCTCCTTTAAATACAACAGATATAAGATGTTAGTATATTTCATAGAAATAAAATGCAAGCAAGAAACTATTGTTGGTACGAATTCTTAACATTTTTCCGTCATCAGCAATAAAACGAAAATCCTATCCATGCAGAAGACCAAGAATGAACAAGAGGCCCAGTAGTGATAGGTTTGTAGTTATCAAGGATAAACCAGTTTTAAAACCTTTTAAAAGTTCCGAGTGTAAGAAATCGAATTGTTCATTTAATAAAACATAAAAGTAAACACGAAAAATAGAGATTTTTTTTTCGAAACTTGGTCAGCAACATGCGCAATCGGGACGCTTGGGATAACATTTAATTGTCACCATTTAAAATGCTTATGGAAATGTATCCATATGCAACAAGTAATCTCTTTCTCTATTCATGAGCTTTCAACAAATAAACTGGCTGAGACCAAGAATGTTCCTATACCTCTATTTGGTCTAACCCCTTTGATTGTATTTCAGTTCATCTTGATGAAAAGAAAGATCTACAGAATTGCAGTTTTTCACAGTCTTAAAAAGGTATTAAAGAACTTGACGTATATATTAAGCGCTTATAAACTATTTGATAAGTCTTTATTTATATTCTGATAACGACAAAAATGTACTGTTATGATTTTATTGTTGGTGCATTCCAAAAGATGAACTAGTTATTCTGTATTTATTCTTTATACCTATCATCTTTAAAACGTTAAAAAAATGTTTAACATTTACACGGATATCATTAAGACAATATTGAGGATAACTTGATTACCAATAGTAACTTATTGTTTCTTTTTGTTGCCGGATATATTGTGTTATAAAACATTCCTGATGATGTGAAACAGCGAAATAATTCCATTTTATTTGTGATATTAAATCGGATACTAAATGATTGCAGATAATCAGGATATTGCTGCTTGTTTCATTTTTTTCTGGATAAAAAAGATCTTTGCCCATTATATGTTTAAATAATAAGCTATCATTGGCTGAACATATTGTTGTATAATATTTTGTTCTATTACGTGAACATTATCCGGTTATTAGGCAAAGGTTGAAAACAGTCTTTTTTGAAATATGAAAAAAATTATATGACATGAAGTAAATTCTTAATTATTAAACGGGTAGATGATACAATTGCAAGAGAAAAAAATTGTCAAAAAACTTAAATAAAATTGACATCGTTGTGTACAACACATTGAATCTTACTTACTGATGTATCACATGGCTTACGACACATGCATCTTTCGCAGTTTCGGGGCATGTTTCCAATTTGAAATTAATTATGGTTTCTACCACGTAAATCCCAATAAGTCTAAAAATAGCGTCGGTATATGTATTATGTATATACCGACGCTATTTTGACAATTTCATTTTCTTGCAATAATCTTTACTCATAAACAGATATGAATTAAACTGGGAAATCAGAATGTACTTTTTTAAACGGAGAAACACAGATGCGACAGCAACATGATTGTTTCGTTCATTATTTTAACCACGTTAAGTAATGTATTATCGGCCTCCTACATTAGCTCGCATTGACAATACTGGGCTTGTTTTGAGGCTGTTCTTTGCTGGTTTTTAAACCAGCTGCTGTCTATCACCTTTAAGATTTGGCGGAGTTGTTGCAGCGAACGAGCCCTTTTAAATTATTAAGATATTAATTCAGGTGATCTAACTGACTTAGAATACAACCTCATTTCCTGACACATTGTAAATACTTATTCCTAAAGATTTTACATCCTGTCATCTAACTATTTACTAAATTCGAAAATAAGTTTCACCATTAAAAAGCCACCTGCTACATTTTTTATAACTAGAAATAATGCTAGTTAACATTAATGTGTTTATACGGGCAGCATGGATGATTTTGTGATTTTTCGTTTGTTGGTTAAGTTATGTTATATTGTTGTTGTTAAAATTGTTGTATGCATTTTTTTTGTGGACCAATGAATTTAATATTACATGTATTCAATTTCCCGCCTTTTTTATACTCCACTGAACTCTTAGTCCTTATCATTTTTGATAGCTGCCTTCTCAAAGATTGCCAGGTCTCAAATCTCAATCGTTTGGGAAAATGCCGAAATTTCCATTAGTTAGTAAAGCTTTAAGCCATAAAACATCAATTCTTGTATCACTGATTTCAAGACATTAATACGCAAAATTGGGTTTTTTAAAGATAAAAAACCTGTCAAACGGTCAACCTGTCAGAGTGCAGCTTTAACTCAAGAACGAATTGACTTAAGTACTTAAATTATCTATATAGCTAAGTAACTGTAGTTGACAATCATTTGTAGTTATTGGAACCTACGTTTCGCCGGTCCAGTTGTTGTTGTATTTCTTCGGAAAGAAAGTCACATCCATATATTAAACATATACATAAAGCTTATACATCTTGTAAATTGTCAAACTAATTTATTTCATGTTTGTCTCAGAGTTCATGTACAGTCGTTGCAAAAACAATGCTTATGTATGATCCAACCTTTTTTTTAAGTTCACTTACGTAATCGTTTAACGACAGAATTTATTATAACAAATGATGTAGGAAATTGAACTGAAATCAAAATACAGTCGAACCCCGTTGGCTCGAACTCAATGGGACCGGCGAAAATACTTCGAGCCTCAGAAAAATCGAGCCATCGATGACTTCGAGCCAAACGATTTCGAGCCAACGGGGGTCGACTGTAATTACTTTGTTTGGTTTTATCTGCCTTTACTTCTTTATGTACTCGTAGAAGAGGCTTGTTATGTCACTCTTGGTATATCTGGTTCATCGTTTCAATGCAATATACATACGAACACGATCGACAGACAGCCCACATCCACCGAACCGGAAATTTTATACTATCATAAAATAACCATGCATTATGCTGACTGTTAAAATGACGCGCTTATTCAAAATCAATACATACGCATGCATAACAAACATAACTATTGACTGATTTGCCTTTAACTACTTACTAACGAATGCATTTATGGAAAATATTAATTACTGATAACAAGATTGTAACCGTGTATAATAGCAGAAAGCGCAAAAATATTAAATGATTGGTGAATGCTAAAAGATATACTGTGTTCTACTATAATCCCATTAGGTAAAATTACCGTCTTTTATGCTCATTTTTTTTCAAATCAAACTCGGTACCCTCCACAAGAACCATTGTTTTCGACATTTATTCCTCATTTTTGGAGTGCATTTTTAAAATTATTTTTGTAATTAAATAAAAGATATGCATCAAAATGAGTTCAATTAAATTTCAGGTATTCGTAAGGTTGTATCCAAGTTTGCATTTTATATTTCACTTCTTTATTTTAACGAGTGATGTTTTTTGTTGTACCATTCGGAACACGGCCATTTTCCGGCGGTTTACAATGTTATAAATCTTTATATTTAACTACGCTGCAAGTATTGATCGCGTTGTGATTTCAGTTTAGCAGGTAAACATAATGACTTCACTCTAGAGAATCTAAATTATTTATACAAATAAATAATTTTACGAGCTACTTCTACTTATGTACCGCGTAAATCCGGGGTTGTTTTCGATGGCAAATGGCCGAGGAGTTCCGAATGCTTATGTGAATGCTATTTCTGTGTAAACATGCTAGTTCTGTGTTACAGCTTTTTTCCGAAAAACGTGTTTTGAAACACACCAGTGTCCAATTTCTCGAAACTTAAGTCCCTTATATAAATAACATGAATAAGCTAAGCTCGCCTTTTTGTTTTTCAATAATTTGCGTAATATTAACTTCTTTAAGAACTTTTCTACTTTAGATAGGAATTAAAGTTATGATTATCACAATAAACCATTTTCCTTTCATAAAAGCTTAATTTAAGTATGTATTTTAGCTAATTGAAATAAGCTACTTATGCCTGTTAAGTTTAAGAAGTTTCGAGAAATGGTGGGCGATTTGAATGTGAGCACTTTATACTTAAGTGACATATTCCTTTTGAAATACATTGCGTTTATTTTCTAGTCTTTTAAACGTGCTTATGGTGAACTTTGACCTAGGTGCATATTGCTCATGTCCCGAGATTAATGAGTAGCTGTTAAGTGACACAGAAGAATAATTGCAACAATATTTAGCCCTAATAACTGTGAGTCGAATTATATGTGATATGTTTCATTTATGCAGTGGTTGATTTTAACTTCAGTATTGACCATAAGTGGTCGGACACGTGCTGGATATTCAGGAAATTTCATCAGTGACCGAAAGGTGTCCGTTACAATGTAATTTTGATCGGATTAAAAACGTAGCTATGTATGTATACTAGTGTGTGTTTTTTATGTGTTTAATGAAATGGCTTTGTGCACTTGTACAATGTATAAATTTCTGGTTGTGTACACCAATAGTTCATATGTTGTTGTTTTTTATACTGTTTTATTTTCTACTGTTAACATATTGTAAATATATATAAAAAATGCAAATGATTGATTATCATATTCCATTCTGGCCAATGCAAGAAGAGGACGAGGAAATAACTTAAGTTCAGTGTTTGTTGTTCCGTGAATAAACATGTGTTTCATGAACTATGAACAACCTGTATTTATAACATTAATAAATGTTTGACGCTTAAACAAAATGATAAAAAACACAATCGGACATGTTTTGTCAAAATTATAGAGCAAGTTCAATTATGTATGCATGATAATGCGTCGGTAATATTGCATTTGAAAAGTCATAAAGTCGAATTATGGTTTTCCATTTACAAAACAAAACTTGAAATCTATGGGACAAGCCCAGAAGCCAAACCTTAAAGCTGCACTTTTCACAGATTGATAGTTTTTACCCCTTTAAAAATAATTTATCTCCGAATTAGCTGATTTTGGCATCAATCCCTTCAATTCAGTCATAAAAGATAACTCACAATAGAATAGAAATTAGTTGTTTGGAAAACTGCCGAAAAAATAGTTTCTTATAACGCGTTAATAACGTAAGACAAAGAATAAAAAAGTTGTCAAAACAATAATTCTGTGAGAGTCAGCTTTAACAAAGACCACGTTTAACGGTACAACTCTAAGGCCTATCAGACACTAAACAAAGGACATACAACTTGAAAATAAATAACGGAAGGACAACACTCCCATCAACATATCGTTATATATCACCGCCTTTGAACGGTCAACGAAACATTACTGCATTATGGATCTTAACTAGTTTACTGCAGGGATGTGATTTGTCCGCGGATTCGCAGAATTCCGCGAATCTAATGGCCCCAGAGACCCCCCCGCCCCTCACAAAAAAATAATATTTTTTTTACCTGAAAAAAAATATTTGGTTGCTTGCAGTGTTTAAGTTAATATTCCATAAAATGAAAGTCAGGAGAGCCCTCAAAAGAGCTTCGAAGAAGCCATTTTTTCTTCTACAACAGTGTGCTAACAATATAAAAGAGCTAAATATGAACATGAATACGATAAGGTCACTTTGAGATGGAGTTGATCAATCAAAACGCGTCTGCTGTACTTTTGAAATGAAAATTTTAAGAATAATTTTAAGAATAATTTAACGTGTATCTATGAAACACATTTGTTTAATGAAAACATTGAACAGAAAAATAGTATGGAAACATATTCTTTGTGTAAGCAAGACCCTGACCTTTGACCTACTGAAATCGATACCAATAATGTTCATTTGCCATTCATGGCCAACCTGTTTTACCAAGTTTGAGGTCCCTGGGCATAATTGTTCATAAATAAATGACCGGAAACCATGTGGACAGACCGACAACATAAAATAAAAGCTTAATAGGCGTGAGCATCAACTTTAAGGAATATATTAACATATAAGAGTACTTTACGAACAAGTGCTCACCAGGGAGATACAGAGTTCACTGCAAATGAATAAAAATCAAGCCGGAGCAACTGTGCCAACTCCTCAAAAGGTACGATACGGTACGATAGCCCACACATCTTGCCTTAGGTCATTCGAGGTTTAAAAACCTGTGTTCATACATATTCAAAATGGTGGTAGAATTTTGGCCACCGGATGTCCCCCTGTATTTTTATCAAATTAATATCAAATACATGTCCGCGCTCTTTGTTTACATGACTCAACTTATTCCTGTTAACATGACTCAACTCGTTCCAGGAACGAAGCATTTTAGGAAATGCCCCTTTCATACCACATAAAAGTGCTGCATGATAACAGAGGAACGATATACGGAATAAGTGCATATGTCCTGCATACGGTATCTGATATCAAAGTGTATGGGTGGAGAGAAAGGTTTATTTGGCTGGTTTCATATCTTGCGTTGGTAATTTCCTTATGTAAATTTCCACTGTGATGCGTAAATTTGCTAGTAAACTTATTTTCGTTTTCTGGAAATTTATCTGGGATCACAAAAATACATCATACATCATAAGTGTAATTGCTTTGATGACATTTGTATCAAAATGGTAATGATGCTGTACATCTAGCACAACTTTGGTTAGCCGTGAGTTTTCCAACCAAGAACCAAGGTTGCTGTTTTTTTAAGAAACACCGTTTCTTTGAACTTAAACTTTATGCTAAGTTTTAAAAACAATATTGTGTACAATTAGTCATGAAAATTGACAATTTTAATGGTCGTTAGTGGCTGATATCAACCAACTTAATGGACTTGCTCATGGTTTTCTGACAGATAGTATGTGTAGATTGTTTATATTTTAGCCCAATCCAAGTAACAACACCGGCAAATAATCTTAAGAATTTCTCATTGAACGTTTATAAATAAAATAAAATTCACTCCTGTCTTTGCATTTGAAGATTTTGGTGAATTGAATGATCGTGGCTTTTTCTCCACTCAAATACACCAAGTAAATATCGAATCAGTGCAACATTATTATAGCCTTCAAATCGGTTGCACGTATAGGAGAGAGCCGACATCCTGTGTCAGCGATTGAGCTTATTTTTGTACGTGCCAATGTCACTGTGTTGGAATGGACACCGGATATAGCTAAAAAATGATCAATCGATAGCGTTTGATTTTGACACATGGTCAGTTTTCTATCATTGTTTGTATTTTACGTTGATATATTTAACAAAATAGAAGAGTTTTGAATTACTTGAAACTGTGCAATATACGACTATGATGGAAATATGTCTCCTCTTTGTATAATAGCCCAACTCACTCTGAAAGTTGCATTATCGCTCACAAATGTTCATTTATGTGGTACGATTTCAAACATAAATCAACAAAATTGAAAATAAGAATAAAAACTGAATCGAGCGATTTCATTGTAATTACATAATCTAGTAATGTGTAAAATATCAGTTTGATATATTTTGTTGTTACGGAGATATTCATACCTTTTGATGCCCTGGCAGTGTACTGGGGATAGATGAAGCAAATAAATAACACCACAGAGGATAGCTATCAAGTGGACTGAGGATAGTAACGATGTATTTAGAATAACGAGACTGTAATAATGATTACGGCTATTTATCTATACGCGAGCTCGAGGGAAATTGTTCGATGTCCATATCGAGGGATGAGAGCAATTTGTATTTATTGTATGCACTTAAAACTGTTTCATTCATACATATAAGTTAACCATGATGTGTTTTTCACCAGCATCAATATCTAAAAATTTGAAATACGCCGGTAATCTGATTTATTGAGTAACTCAAAACATATGGCCGAAGAATGTTTTTGGTGTCTGCTATCTATATGTATAGTATTGCGTTGTAAATCAAGGTACGTTTTTGCACACAGAAAGTCACCAGTAGGGAATGAGATATTGTAATCAAATTTGGAACACGTTAAGCTTTTTTCTTAGCTTGGGTCGATTTTGGTATTACTTAGAACAGAATAATGGTCTCTGTTTGTTCATTTCAGTTAGAAAAAAATGTATTGTGACCAACCCTGATATTTACGCAGCTTGCATTCATTACGTTCATTTAGGAGAGCATTGATCAAACTCATTGTTTACTAAAGTTTGCTCAATAATTTCTTATGAAATTGTACTCTCACTTTTTGCAGATTATTTGAAAGTTAGAAATAGACATATACATGTATATTGTATATTAACAGTGTTACTGTCAATTTTGTCCCATTTTATATGTTATCACCAGGACACAAATTTCTCAACTTTGAAACTATCCCCAGTACATTATACGGCTATCCCCAGTACAGTACTGTGAACATTTCTAAGGGCATATCTTTACAGTTTAAAAGTTACATTGCCATATCTCACAATAAAAATAGTTGAGCTTATGCTTGTGAAAACCTTCGATTCAGATGTTTTATTTATTCGATATATTTCCTAAAAATAACAATACTTGTCGAAATTCTGTAAGTTTTGAGGTGATCAGCTCAGATTTGGAGAAACATTTTACGAAGTCTGCTAAATCGTAAGCACTTTAAAGTATACCATAGGCCAAATTTAGTATTCAGCTATTAATTCAAATACTTGCTTCATTTGTGGATACGATAGATATGCGTTTACACAGCAAGATCTTACCTCTGGTAAATTAAAACAACCGCATATTTGTCTGTTTACTTATCACTTTTTGAGCTATATCCGGTGTCCGTGACAAACACTTGCTGTTTGCTATCGCTTTCGGAGTGGTACAAAATGGCTATACTTTCGGTGCAAATAGGCCTACGTGCAGTGCTTTTTAGCTGATTCATACGGAATGCCGTTAGGGCCATCGCCTATGAATGTGTTGATCTGAAACGCGATACTCGATAGTACGATAATGAAAACGCGAAATCACGAAACTACGATGGTGAAAACGCGACAGTACGATGATGAAAACGAGATAGTACGATGATGATAACGCGAAAATATGACAGTACGATGATGATAATGCGATAAACTATCGTGTTTTCACCATCGTACTGTCGCGTTTTCACCATCGTAGTTTCGTGTTTTTGCGTTTTCATCATCGTACTATCGCGTTTGCATCATCGTACTATAGCCTTCCAGTTCGCATGCGCTTAAAAAATGTCGATTTCAGGGGTGCTTATATTAAGTAATTCTATCATGTCTTTAACTGAAGCTTTTATCACGCATTTTTAATTGATCTGAAATACTGTTCATTAAAAGTTTCAACAACGATTGACACAATAGTAGTATTTGTAGCAGTAGTAGTTGTAGTAGTAATGGTAGTAGCAGTAGTAGCAGCAGCAACAGTAGTAGTAGTAGTAGTAGTAGTAGTAGTAATGTCTTTTTTACGAATGATAATTCTACTACGACTATTATTGCTTTTGCTACTGCCGCTGCAACTGCCACTGCCACTACCACTAACATATCTACTACGACTACCACTACTACCAATCACCACTACCACTACAACTACGACTACTTCCACTACCACTACTACTACTACTACTGCTACTACTACTACCAATACCACCACTGCCACTTCCACCACCGACACCACCACCACCACCACCAATACCACTTCCACTTCTACTACTACTACTACTACTACTACTACTACTACTACTACTACTACTACTGCTACTACTACTACTACTACTACTACTACTACTACTACTACAACAACTATTTCTACCGCTCCTACCACCACCACCACCACTACCTCTACCACTACCACTACCACAACCACTACCACTACCACTTCTACCACTACCACTACCACTACCACTACCTCTACTAACACCACCACCACCATCACCACCACCACCACCACCACCACCAACCACCACCAACACCAACACCATCACTACTGCCACTACTACTACTACTATTTCTAATAACACTACTACTGCCACTAATACTACTACTACTATTTATTCATAGTTGTTTAAACTTTTAATGAACAGTATTTCAGATCAATTCAAAATGCGTGATGAAAGGTTCAGTTGAAGACATGATTCAATGACTTAATACAAGCTCTCTTCTATGCGCATGCGCACCGGAAGGCGATGATGATGAAAACACGACAGTACGATGGTGAAAACGCGATAGTACGATGATGAAAACACGACAGTACGATGATGAAAACGAGATAGAACGATGGTGAAAACGCGATAGTACGATGATGAAAACACGACAGTACGATGATGAAAACGCGATAGTACGATGATGAAAACGCGATAGTACGATGATGAAAACACGACTGTACGATGGTGGAAACGCGATAGTACGATGATGAAACACGACAGTACGATGATGAAAACGCGATAGTACGATGATGAAAACACGACAGTACGATGATGAAAACACGACAGTCAATGATGAAAACGCGATAGTACGATGATGAAAACGCGACAGTACGATGATGAAAACGCGACAGTACGATGATGAAAACACAACAGTACCATGATGAAAACGCGATAGTACGATGATAAAAACGCGACAGTACGATAGTACGATGATGAAAACGCGAAATCACGATATTAAGATGGTGAAAACTCGACAGTACGATAGTGAAAACACGATAGTTTATCGCATTATCATCATCGTACTGTCGTATTTTCGCGTTTTGGTTATCGTACTGTCGCGTTATCATCATCGTACTATCGCGTTTCATCATCCTACTATCGCGTTTTCACCATCGTAGTTTCGTGATTTCGCGTTTTCATCATCGTACCATCGAGTATCGCGTTTCAGATCAACACATTCATAGGCGATGGCCCTAACGGCATTCCGTAGATTCACGATTCCGCGTCGCTAGGTTTTATGTGCAAACAGTAGTTTTTTGATGCAGTATAATGTATTTATAAAGGAACAAATGACACCGATCTTTTTCATAATACAAACTCATTTTAGCTCAATTAATTGTGACTAAAGCTGACAACTAAGTGAACCTTGCAATTTTTTTTCGGCAAAATTGTTGAAACACTTAAACCACAGCCACTTCTAGGGTGCTTATCCAGGAATTAACGTTAGAGGAGGCGTGAATTTTCGACATGCACCTTTCCCTCAGAACCTAAATTATTTTGTCTAATGATTGTCTGAAAATGTTGCCAGGGGGGCTTTTTATAACAATTTCTAGTCCGAAATAGTACATTTTGGGTGTGTATTTTTTTTCTCCTATATTGAACTAAAAAGTAATCTTGGACGATGTTAGGGAGGCGCGCGCCGGGTGCGCCCCCGTTAGAGCCGCTAGTGTCTTCAGGCCTGTCATTCGTATTGCAGCTCTTATCATGTAGGATCTCAAGGCTGTGATAAGGATTTCTGCTCTATTTTAACATCTAACAATTTGCCATTAGATTGCAGATTCCTATTTTGAATTAGATTTACAACCTTAAAGTAACACTATCAAAATCAACACATACAAATGTATTACAAACATAAATTTTGAGTGATTAACCTTTAACTACTTACTAAATTATGCATTTATGGAAAATTTCAATTACTGATAACAAGAATGTAACCGTGTATTTAATCGCAGAAAGCGCAAAACTTATAAATGATTGGTGAATACTAAAAGATTTACTGTGATCTACTATTGTCTCAAAAGGTTGAAATACCGTGTTTTATGCACATTTCTTTCAAATTAAACTCGGTATCCTTCATAAGAACCTTTGTCTTTTGACATTTATTCATCCTTTCTGGAATATTGAAACAATAATATTAATTGTGGTAAATCTTACGTGGGAATAAGAGTGCATCTTTAATAATCGTTAACCGTTCTTGTTTGTCCTTACTCATAAAAATCTTTAAATAATAATCTAATTTTAATTTCATATCTTTTCTTTTTGAAAGCATTTGCACATACATTCATAAATGAGTTATTCAACGTACTATTCACTTTAGGAATGGTTAGCGCTCACGAGTTTAAATCTAGCCCGGCCTATAGATACGCAGGCGCACTTGTGACATAAACATATATTGTTTTCTTACTATGTCTGACTCTAATATCGCACAAATGAAAAGAAAAATAAGCCAATTGAATTATACCGTCCCGTTAGTAGCAAAAAACACAAATCCATTCATTTTTAAAATGAAAGCTCTTTTCATGGATTGGGAATAAAATATACGAATACTAACTTGATGAAGGATATTAATCAGGTCGCTAAACGCTTATCTTGTCATGAGATATAAACATGTACGTTGAAACCGAAACTAAAAAGCTAAATAAAGGGGAATTCATGAATGCGTTCTGCTTTGATTTGAAGAAAAAGCTATAAAATCATTCCAAGAATCATGCGAGCTCTTTATTGAAGGTTTTATCTATTATCCAGCTCGTGTACGTGTTTTTAAATATCATTTCACTGTTTATAAATCGCATGTGTTTACATATGTTTTAATTATTTTACTTCCTATGGATTAATGATATCGTGTTTAAATCAAGATTTGTCTGTAATTATGACTGGACTATTCATAGACATTACCGCCGTACGGAATGTCCCAGAGAGGAATTATCATATAAATAATTACATTATATTCCCATTATTCTGCAGATTGGTGAAACAATATAGCTAAGCAGGATTTTATGGATTCGCCTCAAGACGAGAGTCGGACCGAGATGCTTGCTGTTGGCATTGGTGATGACGAATCCTCTCAACAGAATGACAGCAGCCATGGCCAGGTAACGGTTTGCAGAAACTTGCATTTTATTTAGTATTATTAATTGAATTCCTTTATTTAGACTCATCGATTTAGGTCTTAAAATAGTGTTTGTCAAAACGAATTACGTTTTCTTTTCCGATCATGTGAGTAGGATTCCTTCCTTAATTGCCCATTTTAAGCTCAACTATTCGAAGAATATGAAAGCAATACAACTCACCCCGAGGTCGGAGTCGGCTTCCGTTTACTACTTTGTTCAGGTTATGCATGAAAGCAAATTTAATATCTCAGCAAAGATGCACAATATGAAATGAATTGGGACTTCCCATCCAATCAATCTTTTCAAATAGATCAAATAAAATAACTCTTTTTCCTTATAATGAAAATTATCACCCTTTAGTTTTTATCTTGGACAATCTGCTCATGGTTTTGCAATTTGGCAAACATAAGCTAATATCACAGCTATTTCTTGACGTATTGAATTGCACTTTAAACAAGGATTTTTAAACCATCCACAATACTTATTATTAATGAAACTAGATAACTCTATTTTGCATAAAACATATAATGCCCTTTAACTTTTCGACCTAAAATTGCTGTAAAGGTTGTGCATTTAAGCATGCAAAGTGAATATATCCCGGCAATTACTGGATGGATTGCATTGAAACTTTATTCAAAGCCCCCAACAATCCATCCCATTTAACTTATTAATGCAAACACTGTAATGCATTTTTTGCGTTTACTATTCGACTTCTGGTTAAAAGCGGTGAACTTGTCGAGCGCGCTGTCTCTGTGACAGCTCTTGTTCCTGGTCATTGTTAATTGAAATAGTGCTTCCCACGAGCTCAATAATTAGCTTTGACTATGCTGTAACTTCTGAATAATGGATTTTAATTGTCCAAGTTTTCCAAACTGACTTTCTTAACTGACCATTTTTCCACCTTTGACCAAAGTTTGTAAGTATATTTGCCGTATTGGACAATTTCGCTATCAAAAACGTCATTAAGTTTGCTGTAGAGACTCCGTTGCCTGCAGTTTTGAACATCACGTTGATTTCTTATGTATGTATTCATATTGAAATAAATTGTTATTGGAAACCTGACTGAGCATTAAAGTGCAAATCTTTAAAACTTATGTTTTCAGAAAAAAACATGTCAATTTAAAACAAATTTACAAATAAAATCCGAACTAAATACGCAAGAAACACTTTCGGTCATGGAAGATACTTATAGTCTATTAGCCTCGAAAAAAAAGTAACAGCGGGGTCTTCCTACGTGTTTGTAAAACTAATTTTTCGATTGTTTTTACCTTCGTATTCAATTGTATCAACATAGGCAATGAACAACTAAATTTGGTCACACATTTCAAGCGTTTTTTTTTGTTGTTTTTAAACAAATGCGTCATGCAAACTTGAAAAAAATGAATTTATTTACTTGTTTTAAAAAATCACATAGAAAGCTTGCACTGCCATTGATGACATTTTGAAATAATGTTTTCCACATTAATTTACTTCCTGCATCATATTAATAAATATATATTTTCGCACATTCATGTTCACTTGTTTGATTAATAAGAGGTTCCTTTAATATAGCACACTTAATATTTACATTGAGTAAAACTATTTTTGTGATTTACAAATTAGAGTTGCATAGCATAAATATTAATTTTTGAACGGAAATATGAACATCTGCGATCTGATCTTTTGTCAGCAATCTTATATCATTGGTTTGCAGATATTTACGCAATACATTGCTTTCTCCAAGACAAAAAAATAAA
The DNA here is from genome assembly GCF_026914265.1 of Mya arenaria. Taxonomy (NCBI): domain Eukaryota; kingdom Metazoa; phylum Mollusca; class Bivalvia; order Myida; family Myidae; genus Mya; species Mya arenaria. The sequence goes on from NC_069134.1 coordinate 49,850,039, forward strand.
AAAGTTGTAAAACTGGTAAATCTGTGAGAGTGCAGCTTTAAATGTTAATGTAAATTTGCATTGACAGGCGTCGAAACAAGTGTTTGCTGTCTGTCGGAGTGCCACATACCTAGGGAATTTATATAACACTGTTTATAGCCTCCAAATTATCTAAATAGCTAAGCCATACCTTACAGTCAGAGAATATTTATATAAAAACTGTAAAAACAAACTTACGACAGAAAAAATGGCCATATCATAAATGGTTAACTAATCGTTTAAGCACATAACACTGTGGGAGTCGTGTAACTTCATTATTTGAAGCGCACTACTGTTTCCGAGTACTTCCATCTCTTTCATTTCTTTTCACCACTTGCCTATAGGGACTGTGTGCAAGTGACTCTTGAACATGAAATACTGCTCGATGTTAGGAAAACACTTGTCATTACTGATACTGAATTAAAGTTGTTAGGGGCGGATCTTGGGAGTTGGGCCTTAGGTGAGTGCGGAGTTGGGGGAGGGGGAAAGTAACTTAGGTGGCGCAACTCTTTTGACATTGCGCCTTATCCCTTTAACTTTAGAAATGTTTATATATGGTTTTATGTGGATAGTATTGACTAATACTTGGCAATATAAGACGCGAATTTGAATATTTTAATGCTTTCTTCCGATATTAAAAAAACAAACGTTGATAGGTCCGTCCAAACAGTTTGAATAAACATGAACAAAATGTTTATCTCGGTTGAAATCTTGATGTATCCTGATATCCAATTTGCTCAGAACGATAAATATTCTACAATCTATTCAAAACTGATAATGTGATATGAAGGAAATAGAAAATAAATCCCCACATGTTTACAATCTTGTTATCAGTAGTAAATATTTTCCATATATGCATTTTTAGTAAGTATGTAAAGGTTTATTACTCAAAATTTCCGTTTGTCATATATGCGTATGTGTTTAATACGAGTGTCACTTTAACTCATGTAACCTAGGTGTATTTAATACGAGTGTCACTATAACTCATGTAGCCTATGTATATTTAATACGAGTGTCACTTTAACTCATGTAACCTAGGTGTATTTAATACGAGTGTCACTATAACTCATGTAGCCTATGTATATTTAATACGAGTGTCACTTTAACTCATGTAACCTAGGTGTATTTAATACGAGTGTCACTATAACTCATGTAACCTAGGTGTATTTAATATGAGTGTCACTTTAACTCATGTAACCTATGTGTATTTAATACGAGTGTCACTTTAACTCATGTAACCTAGGTGTATTTAATACGAGTGTCACTATAACTCATGTAAGCTAGGTGTATCTAATACGAGTTTCACTTTAACTCATGTAACCTAGGTGTATCTAATACGAGTGTCACTATAACTCATGTAAGCTAGGTGTATCTAATACTAGTGTCACTTTAACTCATGTAACCTAGGTGTATTTAATACGAGTGTCACTATAACTCGTGTAACCTAGGTGTATCTAATACGAGTGTCACTTTAACTCATGTAACCTAGGTGTATTTAATACGAGTGTCACTATAACTCATGTAGCCTAGGTGTATTTAATACGAGTGTCACTTTAACTCATGTAAGCTAGGTGTATCTAATACGAGTGTCACTTTAACTCATGTAAGCTAGGTGTATCTAATACTAGTGTCACTTTAACTCATGTAGCCTAGGTGTATTTAATACGAGTGTCACTTTAACTCATGTAACCTAGGTGTATCTAATACGAGTGTCACTTTAACTCATGTAACCTAGGTGTATTTAATACGAGTGTCACTTTAACTCAAGTAACCTAGGTGTATTTAATACGAGTGTCACTTTAACTCATGTAACCTAGGTGTATTTAATACGAGTGTCACTATAACTCATGTAACCTAGGTGTATTTAATACGAGTGTCACTTTAACTCATGTAACCTAGGTGTATTTAATACGAGTGTCACTTTAACTCATGTAACCTAGGTGTATTTAATACGAGTGTCACTTTAACTCATGTAACCTAGGTGTATTTAATACGAGTGTCACTATAACTCATGTAACCTAGGTGTATTTAATACGAGTGTCACTTTAACTCATGTAACCTAGGTGTATTTAATACGAGTGCCACTTTAACTCATGTAACCTAGGTGTATTTAATACGAGTGTCACTTTAACTCAAGTAACCTAGGTGTATTTAATACGAGTGTCACTTTAACTCAAGTAACCTAGGTGTATTTAATACGAGTGTCACTTTAACTCATGTAACCTAGGTGTATTTAATACGAGTGTCACTTTAACTCATGTAACCTAGGTGTATTTAATACGAGTGTCACTTTAACTCATGTAGCCTAGGTGTATTTAATACGAGTGTCACTTTAACTCATGTAACCTAGGTGTATTTAATACGAGTGTCACTTTAACCCATGTAAACTAGGTGTATGCTCGCATCCTGTTGACCAGCTGTATTTGTAAATGTACGTGGGTTATGCCTACAAAAATAAAAATTATGACGGTTAAATAATCAAACTGAAAGTTGGATAGTTTTATCGGCGGTCTTTTGCGCAGTTGCAATGGTTATTGACAACCATAACTCCCGAACTTAACATATCTGCTGTGAAACCCATGTATTTGTAAAATCAAGGTTGAGACTTACATCCCGGTTCAAAAGCCTGTAAGTTTTATATTTATTTTTTATGTCAATATCGGATAAAAGTGTAATACAATACGCTCAAAATGCAACATTTCGAACTAGATATTGTTAAAACAACTGCCAACATTTTAAATCTATTTAAATTTTGGTTTTGAGAGGGGGGCGCTTGTCAGATGGTAACGCTTCCTCTGACGTCAGTTCCTGGACCCGTCCCTGAGAAAACAAAACGTAAAGAGCACCACTAATGGACCACACATGCATCGACACAGCACTTTCTTGTCAATGAACTGACCGCGAGTCTTGCCCATCCTTTAAAAAATACCTTTCTTACATGTAAATGTGTTTTTTTAAGATACAATGCAATATCAAAATTACAACTGTAGTTAAGACTAGAGAAATGAAACCATATCCAATATTCAGAGCTGTGGGACCACTTTAGATGTCATTCAACGCAGGTTTCGCTGCATTTCGGGTTCAAAATTACTCCTTTGGCGAATATCCCATCAACCGATGGGGGTAAAACTCCCCCTTTGGCTTCAAACTTCTGTTAAAGCCACACTTGGGGATGTGACGGGGACAAGCCATAATGCAGCCATTATAGGGCGCGGGCAGACCTTTATAAACTCAACAACAACAACACATGCATCGACACAGCTTTATCATTAACTGATGGGATTACCGCGTTGGAACTGTCAGTAGAACACGAGTTCAGTCAAACACTAGCTCATTGGGGGCATAACTGGTTTATATACGCATAACCCCTCACTGTCCCACCAAGTTTCCATATTCTACCCTCTATATACTGGTTCAAAATATTTTATCGTCTTTTGGTATGGAGCCTTTATGCCTAAATAGAGAAAACCCTACTTAGATAGGATGACAAGTACATGTTTTTATTTATTAAAAATTTACATTGTTGTAAAATTTACGAAGAAGTTCAGTTTAAACTTCATTTATTTTACAACGATTGTGAAGAAAGTTATTTAACGTATGCTAAGTCGCTCTCGTTTGCACGATGTTGATTGGACTCGTGTTGTGGGGGAAATCTGTACCCGAAAAAATATTTGTTCGGCTTTGTGACCACTAACCAAACTCATATGTAACCAAGTCGGGAATCGAACCTTTAAAAACCCCTTTTACAAGAGATATAAGTCATCCTAAATTTGGACATAGATGTAACAGTTCATCAGAGGAAAGGCAACTGTATCCAAAATTATTAGTGTCAGCATTTTTTTAAGAAGTACGATGTTTTGCTCTTGAGGTCAACAAAAGACGCCATCTGACAAATAGAAAACAAAACAATATACAATAACGTCATTTGAATGTTCAACCTTGCTCTTCCTCACTTTTCTTTTAAATATTACTACATAAGCGAAGGCAATTCACCCAAGGGAATTTGGTATAGAAACAAGCTCAGTAGCCAAAAGGTTCAACGTAAACCCCGTTAAGACAAGAGACTGACGATTTATGTTATATACAGACAATAATGTTATTTCTTAACTGATAGTTTTATGGAAAGGGCATTTCCCAAAATAATAGATCATAAATCTATCAGGTTGTCCGGTTAGCGCATTGGTGAGCTCACTCGCTTCTCACCAAGGCGACCGGGGTTAGATTCCCGGCCGGGGCGCATGTTAGTTTGGTTAGTAATCACCAAGCCGGACGAGTGGGTTTTCTCAGGGTACTCCGGTTACCCCCACAACACAAGATCGCACTCTCGCGCAACATCGTGCCAACGAGAGTGACTTAGTATAAGACATCAAAGCTTTCTTCACAATGAGAACGATTTGAAAAGGGATTATAATATTAGTTAATACAGATACATATCAGGTCACAAATAAGTAAGAACACATATTATATATATATCACTACTTAGAGTTAAGATAAAAAACACATTGTGTCTATTTGATTTTGCAGCGTTATTGGTTATAGGTGCACTTATTTTTAAAATTTAGTGATAACAAGTACGTGTTTCTTTAAATATAAAAAAGGAAATCCTGAGATCATGGGATCCTTATATACGCTTTGTGATTTACCTTGATTTTCTGGCATTTAGTTTGGGGTGTTACATTGAGATCTTGATATTTACTTTCGGTATATAAATACTTTCTGTAAGGTAAACACATCTGGATGTTTTTGCATTCTGGCACAGAAAATGAGTGTGTTCGAGGAACCGAGCGCATTTTGAGCAAAGTTCTTCAAACTTATTTTCGAGTACTGTGAGTTAACTTGCTTTTACAAGTATATTTTTTATACATTTACGGGAGACACGAACGAAAGCAGTTGGGTTTTTTTATTCAAATTAAGATGCGTATCGTTGTCGTCGTAAATATTGCTGGTGATCTTTTATGTGATTTCAAATTAATGCAATACCCTGAAAACTACTACTACTACTACTCTAACTACTACTACTACTACTACTACTACTACTACTGCTACTGCTACTGCTACTGCTACTACTACTACTACTATTACTACTACTACTAATACTACTATAATAATAATAATAATAATAATAATAATAATAATAATAATAATAATAATAATGATTATAATAATAATAGTAACAATAATAATAATTGTTAGGATTACAATGAGATAGCTAGTTTGACGATGGATACATAGATTTATTTAGATCCTTTCGATCAATTTCATTATTATCTTACAGTGTTACTGTAAGTGCATGTGTTTCAACTGATAATACTATTGTAAACAAGTTAAAAACGTTATCTGCTGAGAAGGCGATAGAGGTTCTGGTTACATTATGGGTCACGTAAGTCAACAAGACCGGTGTTATATAGCTTCGGTATTTTAATAAAAATTGAGCGATTTAAAGCATTGAATAAAGGCGGTTACAATCTACCCTTCTGCCAAGTATTGAATGACAAAACTGCTATCATTTAACAGCTGGTCTGCGCTATTTTAATGATCTTAGATATTTTGGATTGACAATAATATTTTTATGATTGGCGGCTCATAACAGGCGCAATTGCGAATGTCAACGCTGCACGGTGACTTCAAAAGCCATGTCGAGCCCAGTCTGACTGTTCTTATCGGTGCAAAGTTGCGATGTGAACGGTGCTTGATAAGCTTGATTTGCAAACAGTGGTATAAGACTAAAACTAGTTTATGCTTCCCGGTGCTACGTGAGGAATAAAGCGGTGACCTAAAATTAGTACTTAATGCAAAGTCCTGCATGTGCATGTGGAGCTGATATTGAAGTCGTGGAACACTTTCTCTTCCAGTTCAAAATATGTTTAATAGAACCTATAGAAATGTTTAGAGAAACCCGTGCCTTCCATCCACTTAAAATCGACAATTTACTTTTAGCTTCGACAACCTTACTGATGAACAAAATGAGATCATTTTATAAAATGAGATCATTTTATACGAGTTCAAAAATATATAAAGAATATTAAACAATGTTTAATTAACTTTAATCGCATTTAATGGTGTCCTGTTCTACTAAAGCGTTGAAGTTGACGCTCGACCTTGACTTTTGCAGTTTAGAATACAACCTATAGTTTCAGCCAATGCAATTACAGCATTAAGTACTAGGCTTAAAGATCCGCCTACTGCCATTCATTCGATACACATCTTCTGAGTCATTGACAATGTGTCAGCCAATTAGGTTGTATTCTAAGTCAGTAAGATAACTTGAAGTTACATCTTAATGATAAAGAAGGGCTACGCTTACTCTGTCCATTCTTAATCATTAAGATATTAATTCATATCGTCTAACTATTACATTGTCATTTTACAATATCAAGTCGGATCCAAATGAGTGAACTATCACTGCCCAAGTTGACTGTCAATAAATATTTTCAATTATTTGGTGATATTTCACTTAAATGATCATAACAAAAACATATGATTTGCTTTCAGATAATAGCTTATCAATTTATATTGATTTAATTAATAGCTACGTGGCCCCAATTTCTCCAATTTCAAAAAGCGCCAAAGTGCATATCTATAGTGTGCTTCTTTAAGCCGCAATAGCTGTTTTAAGTATGAGGATATAGTGTGTGATTTCGATTTTTTTTCTTGCAGGATATAAGCCTCGACGCCGCTACAAGTATTGCCATGTCTGTAGTACATTATCCGTCAGACTCCTTTGTGTAATCATAATCATGTTGTTTTTTCAGAGCAACTCGCGATCAACTTGTCGACGCTGGTTTTTTACAATTTTGGTAAGAGATTTGTCTTACTTGTGTCAACAACCATCAAAATACTGAAGAGTTTTTGTTAACAAATATGAGTTTGGTTTGTATTCACAAAACATTCATTGTAAACTATGAGTTTAAACTTAAAATAAACAAATTGAAGAATAAAACAACAAGTTGTTAGTGCACTAATATAAGACTTATATTGATATATTTATGTGTTACGGTTTGGTTTTTTCTGGCACTAACAATGTCATATTAATAAAACCGTTTTTATCTAGTTCGGCACATTATCACCTGCAGAATTTCCGATTTGTACAAATCTATTTACAGTAATTTATTTCAGATTGCTATAGTTTCAATTGCGCTTTTTTATTTCAGATTGCTACTGCAAAATGCAATAGTTTCACTTGCACTATTTGTTTTCAATTTGCTTCATGAGAATGCTACAGTTTCACCTGCGGTAATTCATTTCAGATCGCAACAATTACACTTGCTGTAGCTTTCGGTATCGGCTATTTCAGCAAGCCTCTAATAAGTACCGAAGAATCTCATCCGAACATATCTAAAGAACACGGTGTACAATTTCTCCGACAACGAAGTATAGTGGCTTTTTTATTCGTTTACTTGTTAAATATATGTATTATCAAATTATAACGTTTAAATCATGTACGTATGATATTTGAAAGCTAAGTTCATAACCTTTTGTCTACAGTTAACGTACAAATGTTGTTCATAGACGAAGTCCATTTTAACAACTGTGTAGGCTATCTTCAGTAAAAGAACATATCAATTTATTTTGAGTATTCATTTCCTGATTTCTGAAATCCTTCCGTTTTTTCCAGTCTTTACATATTCATTGCTTTACTGGTCGGCTACTGTTCATTGTTTCACTGGTCGTCAAGCGTATACTGCTTCACTGTTAACTGGTCGGAAATTGTTCATTATATTCTAGTCTTTACATATTCACTGTTAACTGGTCGGAAATTGTTCATTATATTCTAGTCTTTACATATTCACTGTTAACTGGTCGGAAATTGTTCATTATATTCTAGTCTTTACATATTAATTGTTAACTGGTCGGAAATTGTTCATTATATTCTAGTATTTACGTATTCATTGCTTTACTGGTCGCCAAGCTTGAATTGTTTTACTGGTTGGAAATTGTTCAGTGTTCTAAAATGTTTCGACGAGCATGGCATTTGACTAAATTTGTCATTTAAATGATGTTTATCATTTATATTTGTTTAAAAACCGTTTAGTTCTTCAAACGGTCGTTGATTACCTCCTTACTTTTTTCAGATAGCCCTGATCTTCTTGTGAACCCTAAGCAACCATGTAATGATACCCATTACTGCGAGAAATGTACAGCGACTGTAATTTCTTCTAAACATCGGCATGAACATGAAGGCAAGAGCTCTTTGATGTCAGTATGATATATAACGTTCCATATGTTCTATAGAGACGTGTAGTTTTTTTTTTTTTTTTTTTTTTTTTTTTTTTTTTTTTTTTTTTTAATTCTAATAAGAATGAATGACAGCGCATAAAGTAACTTCAGTTAAAGATTTATTCAGAAGAAGGGTTTGTTGGAAACAAATTAGTTAATAAATTATAAAAGTAAATAGATAACGACAGTATATTTTCTACATAAAACATATATGTTATGCCATGTGCATGATTGATTATATATACCTATTATTCTCATTTATGAATTGAAAAACTGCAGAGACAACCCAAGTTGTCAAAAATCCTAAAATAAACCCAGTTTAGGGGCAATAAGCAAGGGCCCAAACGACACTGAACTAGAGACACAAACATATTTACACCACCTACACCAATTCACAGGCCAGGCCAGATTTCATACATATTGAGAGTACAAGCACTAAATATACTGGAAAAACAATGAAAGACCTTTATTTAGAAATGAAACTGCATGTTTAATGTAATGTTTTTTTCTGAGTTTTATTTAGATACATAAGATATATATTTTATTTTTACATACATATATATTTCATTTGTGATGATTGTTATGTTTTGACTTTATTTAAGATGTAGAAATTCCATCTTACAGTTCATATAGTTGAACATCAAAGTGTTCAAAACTACATGCATAGCTCAATTGAAAACCTGATTTTTGTATAATAAAATTAATTAATTTAATGCATTCACATAAACTACATTTTTTTATCTAGATAAATCCCAGAAAAAATATTATATCAAACATGCAGTTTAATTTTTAAATAAAGGTCTATTATTGTGTTTGTGTATATTTAGAGCTTGAACTCTCATTATGTATAAAATCTGGCATGGCCTGGCACGACATGCTGAGTCAGCAGGCCAGGCCAGGCCAGGCCAGGCCAGGCCAGGTTTTAGAATATGCCCTCCGAGCAAAAGAAACTAGCAGTCTTTTGATAAAAATATTGGCATACCGCATTGATAAATATTTGGGTACCGCCTTGGAATGGTCATTGAAAACACTACGGATTTCACTGGGAGCTTTATCTAGTTAGCATGGCAATAACCTCACTATAGTTTCATCTTTTGTCAATAATGACTAAAATAAATAAATAATGCCTCACCAGAAAACGCATCAACTTGCAAACAAGGGGTTTTCTCGTTTTAATGTTGTGTTTGTGAATGAACTTACGGTGTGTGTTTTTTACATCAATGTTCATTTTTTCGTTATTGTTCTTACAGGAAAAGCATGCGAAAAAAAATTCTCAACAAAAAGCCCGGTTTGTATATTCTCTTTGAAAAAATATTTTTTATATCACTTTTGACTTTCAATAGCCAAGGCGTAGAAAACGCGGATGGATAGTGACAAATTAAACAAGTTAATCGAACATGTAAGCAATGTTGATTATGCAGACTATATAAATAAGGTTTGTTTTGCTGATCATATGACTTGGTGTTTGCTTATGTTGACAATATAGTTTGAAAGGGCCCAAACGACAATGAACTAGAGACAAAAACATATTTACACCACATTCACAAGTACACATACCAAAAACAAACTTACACCACAAACTCAATTACAATTACAGCAAACAAAATACACCTTCATCAAAATGCATTATTTTTAAATTATGGGATCACCGCCTTGGAACGGCCAAGCAAACATAGTTTCGCTGGAACCCGAGTCGACCGGGGGCTTTAACTAGTTTAATGGCCATAACCTCACACTTGTACCCTTAATTAATCAACAAAGTTTGACGGTACGAGTGAACAGATACACGCAAAGAACGGAAGACAGAAGAACCCACTCCTTGCACAAAAAACAACAAGCTGTCTTTTGATAAATATTGGAATATCGCGTCGATAAATATTGCGGTGTTCCGTTTGAATGGCACCGATAACACGGATTTTACTGGGAGCTTTATCTAGATAAGATGGCGATAACCTCACTATTGTTTTATCAAATGTCAATAATTACTAAAATCATATTTAATTTACTAAAATAAAACTTAATAAATGCAACATCAGAGCACGCATCAACTTGAAAACAATGATGAATCAAGCAAAAGATAACAAATAAACTGAATAATTAATTTCAAGTACTCAGCGATTAGATGCAAGTCTAGTTATATTATGGTTCATTCCATGAAGATAGGTCATATATTTGCAAATACGTTTTGGTCGGCCTTGACCAGTAGATTTCCCCTTTTGAATTAGGATGAGCAGGTCAAATGTCAATAATGCACTCAACAAGTTTCGGACAGCAGGGTCCGCATAATCAATGGACTATTGTTTGACAGAGGACCATGCCACTCCACCATACTGCCATCGGCCGGTATTGACACACAGCGTTGTGGACGACATTCGATCAAAGATCACCATAAACATCTTTCATTAAAGGGACTGTGTCACAGATTGTCACTTTTTTTTTCTGTAACGAATCTCAGGACAATTATCTAATATGTTACGCTTTGATATCATAATTGTAAAAAAAGTACCAAAATGTAAATAAAAATTGTGTCGGAGACTGGGTTCGAACCCGCGTCGCCAAAATTGAAGACCAGTGTCTTACCTACTGAGCTATTAAGGCTTATTCACTCGTGTGACATAATTAAACTATAAACCTACCTCGGTAATATCACGTAATAACACCGACTAGCCAATCACGCATAAGGAATGAATTCTACCTGGTAGACATACCCAGTAACTTTTTAAATGGAAAAATACGAAATAACTGCTGAACTTTAAAAAGTTATAAACTATGTGGTACTTCAGTAAGTAAGTTTCAATGCATTGTACACATCGATGCCAAGTTTATGTCATTTTTCAACAATATTTTTTTTCGCTATTTTATCATCTGTGAGACAGCCCCTTTAAACTTATTTCTACTGAAAGTATTCATGAGGTCTAGCTGTTTCTGACATAACAGCGCTGGGGTGGGATTCTCTCCTTGTTGTGCTAAATTTGAAAAGAAACTTATGGTGATGTCTTTTTTCATTAATGATTATTCTTTCGTTTTTGTTCTTCCAGGACAAGGACAAGTATGCCGTAAAAATCCTCTCATCGAAAAGCCCGGTCAGTATTTTTCTTTTTTGACTTTTAATGCCAAGGCGAAAAATAAACGATTGGATAGTGACAATTTAAACAAGTAAATCGAAAATGTACGCTTAATTACTGTTGATTGATGCTGACAATATAATTAAGGTTTGTTTTGATGATAATATAGCTTGGTGTTTGCTTATGTTGACAATATTACCAGAGTTTGATAAGGTTGACACAATCACTGTGGGGGGGGGGGGGGGTATGCTAAATTACTACAAGTGATTTAGACGAACTCATAAAGTTAAGCAGAAATGATATGATTATGCAATCTTGTTCAAGAAACATCGTTAAGCAGAAATATCAGGATCATGATAACGTGTTTACTAACTCATTCAAAAGTTGAAATATTAAATTAAGCTATCGTGTGTATGTACTTATTGTATAGTAGTAATGTTTGGATCTTGTTATCATGTTTACAAACTCAATGTTACATCATGCTTTCGTGTATTGTAAAGTAGAAATGGTAGGATTATGCTATATACCGAACTCGTTGTAAATAGAAATGGTAGGATTATGCTATATACCGAACTCGTTGAAACGTAGAAATTGTAGGATTATGCTATGCCAAACTCGTTGTAAATAGAAATGGTAGGATAATGCTATACCGAACTCAGTGTAATGTAGAAATGGTAGGATTATGCTATATACCGAACTCGTTGAAAAGTAGAAATGGTAGGAGTATGCTATGCCGAACTCGTTGTAAATAGAAATGGTAGAATAATGCTATTCCGAACTCGTTGTAAAGAAGAAATGGTAGGATTATTCTATACCGAACTCGTTGTAAAGAAGAAATGGTAGGATTATTCTATACCGAACTCGTTGTAAAGAAGAAATGGTAGGATTATGCTTAACCGATCTCATTGTAAAGTAGAAATGGTAGGACTATGCTATACCGAAAACAGTGTTAAATATAAATGGTAGGATAATGCTATACCGAACTCGTTGTAAAGTAGAAATGGTAGGATTTTAGTATGCCGAACTCGTTGAAAAGTAGAAATTGTAGGATTATAGTATGCCGAACTCGTTTTAAAGTAGAGATGGTAGGATTATTCTATACCGAACTCGTTGTAAAGAAGAAATGCTAGGATTATGCTAAACCTATCTCATTGTAAAGTAGAAATGGTAGGACTTTGCTATACCAAACAAAGTGTAAAATATAAATGGTAGGATTATGCTATACCGAACTCGTTGTTAAGCAGAAACGGTAGGATTATGCTATACACCGAACTCGTTGTAAAGAAGAAATGCTAGGATAATGCTATACACCGAACTTGTTGTAAAAAAAAAATGATAGGATTATGCTATGTTCCAATTTCATTGTTAAGTAGAAATGGTAGGATTATGCTATACCGAACTCGTTGTAAAGAAGAAATGGTAGGATTATGCTATACCGAACTCGTTGTAAAGAAGAAATGGTAGGATTATGTTATACCGAACTCGTTGTAAAGAAGAAATAGAAGGATTATGCTATTTTACCGAACTCGTTGTAACGAAGAAATGGTAGGATTATGCTAAACCGTACTCGTTGTAAACTAGAAATGGTAGGATTATGCTAAATACCGAACTCATTTTACAGTAGAAATGGTAGGATTATGCTAAATACCGAACTCATTTTACAGTAGAAATGGTAGGATTGTGCTAAATACCGAACTCATTTTATAGTAGAAATGGTAGAATTATGCTAAATACCGAACTCATTGAAAAGTAAAACTCATTTTCTCTACGACATGCCCTGTTGTTCATGCTTTAATCACCATTCGGTCATCTCTTGTTTGAACAGATTGTTTCCGATGCAATGACAGTTGTATTTCAACGGTTAACCTGACAAACCTCCTGGGGCAACACATTATATGTAACACCACCGTAGAGGAAATTGTATGTAAGTTTTAATAGAATGAACCTATATTTACATGCACGAGCCATAAGTTCAAACTCTACTAATGATACAATTTAGTGGCAATCAATATGGGGTGTCTGTTTCGCTTGCGCAGCATGGCAGTACTTGAACGGCAGCGTCACATGTTCGTTTCCGGTTAATACTTGGTATGCACTGCTTGGTATTTGTCATAGTGCGCAGATGGCCCCTATTGCTTTAGGGTCAATATGTAAAGGGCCAGGAGCGAGGTGACTCTTATCGAACACGTATGTACGCTCCCCAGTCTACTCACCCGATTTACAGAATTCTGAGACGAATGCTTTCAATCTTCCAAAGCCATGTTTAGTAGATAAATATGAATAACGATTGCATTAGACTATTATCAAGTCGAAAATTGATGTTTTGTTTTTACATATGTATAGGCTGTGACCTGATTCAAATGGCACCTGATAAATGCGGAAATAACGGTAAAATCATTTGCAATAACGTCTCAAACCCACCATTTTGCAACTGCAACTACAACTGGACAGGACTGACGTGTGACCAAATAGATTTCCAAGAGGTAATACATTAATAAGTTGTTTTTTAACGACCCAAACCTGAAGAACCTTTGTGACCTTTATGCCTAGTATTCGTAATTTTATTTTTTACTGTGTGGCTAAATTGAGGCAGTCTTACATTTGTTTATCGATAAAAAAAAAATATCAAAAAATATTGCAATCCACAGGTTATGTGCAATTGTTTCACTCTTGGGAAGGCCATTGCCTATGCGGACAGTATGAAGTCTTGCAACGATGCTGGGCGACCTGCAAACTGGACTGAGTGCATTTTAGACGGCGAACGAGAAAATACGCCAATGAACTGTATATGCGCTCCTTTAAATACAACAGATATAAGATGTTAGTATATTTCATAGAAATAAAATGCAAGCAAGAAACTATGTTCGGTACGAATTCTTTACATTTTTTCAGTCATCAGTAATGAACGAAAATCCTTTCCAAGCAAATAACAAGAATGAACAAGAGGCAAATTAGTGATAGGTTTGTAGTTATCAAGGATAAATAAGTTTTAAAACCTTAAGTTAGAATGTTAAAAAATCGAATCGTTCATTTAATGAAACCTAAAGTTAACACGAACATATAGATATTTATTTTTCTTTATGTCAGCCTCATGCGCAATCGGGACCATTGGGTTGACATTTAATTATCACTATTTAAAATATTTGTGTAAATGTATCCTTATGCAACAAGTAATCTCTTTCTCTATTCATGAGCTTTCAGCAAATAAACTGGCTGAGACCAAGAATGTTCCTATACCTATATTTGGTCTAACCCCTTTGATTGTATTTCAGTTCATCTTGATGAAAAGAAAGATCTACAGAATTGCAGTTTTTCACAGTCTTAAAAAGGTATTAAAGAACTTGACCTATATATTAATCGCTTATGAACTATTTGATAAGTCTTTATTTATATTCTGATATCGACAAAAATGTACTGTTAAGATTTTATTGTTGGTGCATTCCAAAAGATGAACTAGTTATTCTGTATTTATTCTTTATACCTATCATCTTTAAAACGTTAAAATATGTTTAACGTTTACACGGATATCATTAAGACAATATTGATGATAACTTGATTACCAATAGTAACTTATCGTTTCTTTTCGTTGCAGGATATATAGTGTAATAAAACATTCCTGATGATGTGAAACAGCGAAATAATTCTCATTTAATTTGTGATATTAAATCGGAGACTAAATGATTACAGATAATCAGGATACTGCTGCTTGTTTCATTTTTTTCTGGATAAAAAAGATCTTTGCCCATTATATGTTTAAATAATTAGCTATTATTGGCTGAACAGATTGTTGTATGATATTTTGTTCTACTACGTGAACATTATCAGGTTATTAGGCAATGGTTGAAAACAGTATTTTTAGAAATACGAAAAAGTTATATGACATGAAGTTAATTCTTAATTATTAAACGGGTAGATGATACAATTGCAAGAAAAAGAAATTGTCAAAAAACTTTAATACAATTGACATCGTTGTGTACACCGCATCGATTTTATTTTCTGATGTATCACATCGCTTATAACACATCTATCTTTCGCAATTTTCGAGCATTTTTCCAATTTGAAAATTCATTATGGTTTTCTACCACGTAAATCCCAATAAGTTTAAAAATGGCGTCGGTATATGTATCTTTACTCATAAACAGATATGATTTAAACCGGGAAACCAAAATGGGCTATTTTACACGGAGAAACACAGATGCGACAGCAACATGATTGTTTCGTTCATTATTTAATAATGTGATGTATTATCGGCCTCCTACATTAGCTCGCATTGACAATACTGGGCTTGTTTTGAGGCTGTTCTTTGCTGGTTTTTAAACCAGCTGCTGTCTATCACCTTTAAGAACAGGAGGAGTGGTTGCAGCGAACGAGCCCTTTTAAATTATTAAGATATTAATTCAGGTGATCTAACTGACTTAGAATACAACCTCATTGGCTGACACATTGTAAATGCTTATTCATAAAGATTTTACATCCTGTCATCTAACTATTTACTTATATTCGAAAATAAGTTTCACCATAAAAAAGCCACCTGCTACATTTTTTATAACTAGAAATAGTGCTAGTTAACATTAATGTGTTTATACGGGCAGCATGGATGATTTTGTGATTTTTGGTTAAGTTATGTTATATTACTAAAATTGTTGTATGCATTTTTTTTGTGGACCAATGAATTTAATATTACATGTATTCGAATTCCCGCCTATTTATACTCCATTGAACTCTTAGTCCTTATCATTTTTGATAGCTGCCTTCTCAAAGATTGACAGGTCTCAAATCTCAATCGTTTGGGAAATTGCCGAAATTTCCATTTTTAAAGCGTTAGTAAAGCTTTAAGCCATAACACATCAATTCTAGTATCACTGATTTCAAGACATTAATACGCAAAATTGGGTCTTTCAAAGACAAAAAACCTGTCAAACGGTCAACCTGTGAGAGTGCAGCTTTAACTCAAGAACGAAGTGACTTGAGTACTTAAATTATCTATATAGATAAGTAACTGTAGTTGACAATCATTTGTAGTTATTGGAACCTACGTTTCGCCTGTCCAGTTGTTGTTGTATTTCTTCGGAAAGAAAGTCACATCCATATATTAAACATATACATAAAGCTTATACATCTTGTAAATTGTCAAACTAATTCATTTCATGTTTGTCTCAGAGTTCAAGTACAGTCGTTGCAAAAACAATGCTTATGTATGATCCAACCTTTTTTTAAGTTCACTTACGTAATCGTGTAACGACAGAATTTATTATAGCAAATGATGTAGGAAATTGAACGGAAATCAAAATACAGTCGAACCCCGTTGGCTCGAACTCAAAGGGACCGGCGAAAATACTTCGAGCCTCAGAAAAATCGAGCCATGCGGGATTTTTTACCTTAAGTATAAAGCAAACGGTCCTTTACATCTAGTTGGAGCCAACGATGACTTCGAGCCAAACGAGTTCGAGCCAACGGGGTTCGACTGTAATTACTTTGTTTCGGTTTTATTTGCCTTTACTCCTTTATGTACTCGTAGAAGAGGCTTGTTATGTCACTCTTGGTATATCTGGTTCATCGTTTTAATGCAATATACATACGAACACGATCGACAGACAGCCCACATCCACCGAACCGGAAATTTTATTGACATATCATAAAATAACCATGCATTATGCTGACTGTTAAATTGACACGCTTATTCAAAATCAATACATACACATGTATAACAAACATAAATATTGACTGATTTGCCTTTAACTTTTTACTAACTAATGCATTTATGGAAAATATTAATTACTGATAACAAGATTGTAACCGTGTATAATAGCAGAAAGCGCAAAAATATTAAATGATTGGTGAATGCTAAAAGATATACTGTGTTCTACTATAATCCCATAAGGTAAAAATACCGTCTTTTATGCTCATTTCTTTCAAATCAAACTCGGTACCCTCCACAAGAACCATTGTTTTCGACATTTATTCCTCATTTTTGGAGTGCATTTTTAAAATTATTTTTGTAATTAAATAAAAGATATGCATCAAAATGAGTTCAATTAAATTTCAGGTATTCGTAAGGTTGTATCCAAATTTGCATTTTATATTTCACTTCCTTATTTTAACGAGTGATGTTTTTTGATGTACCATTCGGAACACGGCGGTTTACAATGTTATAAATCTTTATATTTAACTACGCTGCAAGTATTGATCACGTAGTAATTTCAGTTTAGCAGGTAAACATAATGACTTAACTCTAGGGAATCTTAATTATTTATGCAAATATACACGTAAATTACTACAACTAATTAAGACTATATTTTTGTTTTTACGAACTACTTCTACTTATGTACCGCGTAAATCCGGGGTTGTTTTCGATGGAGATGGCCGAGGAGTTTCGAATGCTGATGTGAATGCTATTTCTGTGTAAACATGCTAGTTCTGTGTTACAGCTTTTTTCCGAAAAACGTGTTTTGAAACACACCAGTGTCCAATTTCTCGAAACTTCTTAAGTCCCTTATATAAATAACATGAGTAAGCTAAGCTCGCTTTTTTTGTTTTTCAATAATTTGCGTAATATTAACTTCTTTAAGAACTGTTCTACTTTAGATAGGAATTAAATTTATAATTATCACAATAAACCATTTTCCTTTCATAAAAGCTTAATTTAAGTATGTATTTTAGCTAATTTAAATAAGCTTCTTATGCAAGTTTAAGAAGTTTCGAGAAATGGTGGGCGATTTGAATGTGAGCACTTTATACTTAAGTGACATATTCCTTTCGAAATACATTGTGTTTATTTTCTAGTCTTTTAAACGTGCTTATGGGGAACGTTGACCTAGGTGCATACTGCTCATGTCCCGAGAATAATGAGTAGCTGTTAAGTGACACAGAAGAACAATTGCAACAATATTTAGCCCTAATAACTGTGAGTCGAATTATATGTGATATGTTTCATTTATGCAGTGGTTGATTTTAACTTCAGTATTGACCATAAGTGGTCGGACACGTGCTGGATATTCAGGAAATTTCATCAG
The DNA here is from genome assembly GCF_026914265.1 of Mya arenaria. NCBI lineage: Eukaryota > Metazoa > Mollusca > Bivalvia > Myida > Myidae > Mya > Mya arenaria. The sequence goes on from NC_069134.1 coordinate 49,868,352, forward strand.
TGACCGAAAGGTGTCCGTGACAATGTAATTTTGATCGGATTAAAAACGTAGCTATGTATGTATACTAGTGTGTGTGTTTTTTATGTGTTTAATGAAATGGCTTTGTGCCCTTGTACAATGTATAAATTTCTGGTTGTGTACAACAATAGTTTATATGTTTTTTTTATACTGTTTTATTTTCTACTGTTAACATATTGTAAATATATATAAAAAATGCAAATGATTGATTATCATATTCCATTCTGGCCAATGCCAGAAGAGGAGGAGGAAATAACTTAAGTTCAGTGTTTGTTGTTCCGTGAATAGAAAAATAGTATGGAAACATATTCTTTGTGTAACCAAGACCCTGACCTTTGACCTACTGACGTCGAAACCAATAAGGTTCATTTGCCATTCATGGCCAATCTGTTTTACCAAGTTTGAGGTCCCTGGGCATAATTGTTCATAAATAAATGACCGAAAACCATGTGGACAGACCGACAACATAAAAGCTTAATAGGCCTGAGCATCAACTTTAAGGAATATATTAACATATAAGAGTACTTTACGAACAAGTGTTCACCAGGGAGATACAGAGTTCACTGCAAATGAATAAAAATCAAGCCGGAGGAACTGTGCCAACTCCTCAAAAGGTACGATACGGTACGATAGTCCACACATCTTGCCTTAGGTCATTCGAGGTTTAAAAACCTGTTTTCATACATATTCAAAATGGTTGTATCTTTGTTCAAACAAGGTCAACAAACAAGGTCAAAAGGTTGAATGAGTTACAATGAATGAATATTGGGTGACCAGTTCTGGATCAACTGTGTTGCGTCATCTATGTTGGAGGCCAGGTATAAACTAGTTTAAACCCTCAGAACACTCGTGTTTCCGTGAACTTGTGTTTCTCTGACCGTCCCAATGTAGTTATCCCATCAGGTATTGATAAAGCTATGTGAACGCATGAGAGGTCCTCTGTGGTGCTTGTACGTTTTATCTCTTGTGCATTGTCGGTCGTACCATTTACACGATGGAATTGAAAAACCTAAATTATATTCGTTTAGAGCAGTAACTATCTAACTTCTGGGCAGATATTAATGAATCCTACGTCAAGTGTGTATGTATAAGACACAAACAATAATTCGAAACTTTATCGCGAATTACATTTTAATATGCACTTGTCCTCGATGGTCATTACCGCAAAATGCGATTCTCTTTTAACGTCTGCTCATAAACCTCACATAAACTATTACCCGTGAAGTTTACATTTACTGTTTGGTCTCTCACAATGCATCATCCGGAGGTAAACATTATTCTTAGAATGTGCTTGTTGCAATAACCATCGTCTCTTTTGAAAATAGGATCTTAAGGCCATACTTACTTAAATACAAATTTTAATATTGGTGTTCACCTCTCACCCACGATTTTGTAGATTCAATCTCTTCTGGTCTTACGTAATCACTGGAACGGAATCGCGCGTGATGAATATCAGCAATTAGCTAAACAAGCTAGAACACAGGAGTATTTCTAAGAAAAAAACATAGGAGAACACTGCTTAGTTTATTTAATTAGAATTTCTGTTGGGTATCTATGTTGGCCCGTTTTCTATAGGCCTCCGTTTTATTACATCGATGGATATATTTGACACTTTTGATCAGCCTTGGTATGTCACTTGACAATAAGTAAATAGCTATCCCAAGCATCAAAGAACTTGTAATTATCCCAATGGCCAATGCTGAAGTTCGCGTGTCACAGACACTGACCTTTGACCTCATGTAACGTTTTGTTCTATTTTTAGGCATTTCCAGAGTGTGCGCCAGCCATTTTTCCCATTCTTCAAATGTGAGGTTAGTTTTGTTGTACAAATGACACAGACAAGGCCAAATGTATATTGGGGTTATATATTTTGTTGGTTTTGTTGTCATTTCAGACACTTGTGGCGTAATGCTCCTAAGCGTCGTCGTTATCATGGCTGTTGATGATGTTGTTGCACTTGCATGGGTCAAAGATGTAGTTTCAGTTAAGAAAGATGAGTCTGTTGTCATTTCGAAATAGGTAGTAGCTATTGAATTAAGAGGTAACGTAGTTTCCGAATCATCAAGTGAAGACACTGAAGAAACGATATCGTCTGAAAATGTTGAATAACTTATTTCTGCTGCAGATGACTCAATTATAACATTTGTTGCAGATACTACAGCAAATTTATCAGCTGAAGTTGTCTGGGCAATTGGGTTTACGGCGGATGTTGGTGCTGACCAAATGGAATCGGTTGTTGTTATTGAACTAATAAAACGAGTACCAGTAGAAAGTATCGAATCGGTTAAAGATGTTAAAATAAACGCGTCTATTATAGATGTTGAAACAGTAGTAGCTGTTTCATGTGTTGAAAGAATGGTGTCTGTTGTAGATGTTGAAAGAATGGCGTCTGATGTTGATATTGACAAAATTGCATCTGGTGTAGGTGTTGAAAAACTGGCGCCTAATAAAGAGGTTGTAATGGCGACATTTGCTGTTGATGTTAAAAATGGGACGTCTGGTGCAGATGTTGAAGCAATATATCCTGATGATGATACTGGCGAACTGACGTCAATTAAAGAACTTGAAGATATATCATCCGTTGAAAAGGAAGAAGACGACGGATATATCAGTATTGCTGTTGATGTTGAAGATACATCGCAGTAGTGTTTTTCGGGTGGTATGTCTAGAAAAAAGGTGTAAATTGCAATCATTTATACGCCATGAAAACGAAATATTTTATCAACTAAAGATAATGTAAAATATTAATGAAATATAAACTACGATAACATAAAGACGAAACATTTCTTACATGGATAGTTGCTTGTTGCTGGGCACACAGTCAACGGTTCTATCGTTGGAAGCATTGCGTCAGTATTTATACTATGTGTTGATGCTGAAAAATAGCAAAGTTATTGCAAGGTAAGCTATAATGAAAAACGTAGTTAGTATCTGAACACGTTGATGTATCTCCTTAATATCAACTTCGTAACGATTGTGAGATCTAATTTAGTGTGTCAAGAATGTTATTTCAAGTAGATGCTTACAGATATAGCACGTTTTAAACACAGCATCATTGTTTCTTTTAAAAGTAAATGAGTCGTGGCATTGCCCTGGGTCTTGGTAAAAGAACAAGGCACAAGAGGTTGGCCCTGTCTTCACGAAGTTCCAGCACTCCATGTCTCCGTGCACAGTGGTGGAACAGGTTGATTGGCATGTGGCTGTAGGTTCAGTGTACGAGAGCCCTAGCGCTCCAACTTGGCATAGGTGGTCCGGTACAACATCAAGAAAGTCGCAAGGACCTACAAAGGTATAGCAACAAGCAACTTTAAATGTTTGCATGATCACATATTTCAGAATAGTTTAGACGCTGAATGAGGCAGATTAGTCGTTAACATATGCCCTTAATGCACGTATTACAAACTAATGGTAGTGTTAAAGGAGTATTTCAATTAAAAATAACTACATGTACTTTCATTTCAGATTTTGAAGATCGTTCAAACAATCAGAGATTCTGAATTCGATGAATTGCTGGAATTTATGAGTAAATAGGACTAAGTACCGATATCTATCTCGCATAAAAACTGCAGCTGGTCGGAACAGCTCCGTTTTACAAAACTCCCAGTTGTATCTATGGCGACACAAGTCTTGTTGCCAGCACTGGTATAGGTTGAGTCTAGGAAATTAGTCCATTCGGGAACCAGGCAGTCCCTGGTCCACTGAAGGGAGCAGGGGTCAACCGGTCGTGTCTCTGTCAGACCAATCCATACGTGACCAGTTCTGCAATTGAGTAAGGTAAATATGTTACTCATAATATAACGCAAGACTAAACTAATATATTTTGTAGTTTGTAAATATATTGATTTATTGATAATGTGTCATCATCTGTCTAATACTGCCGGATACATGTTCTGAAAGATGGATACTTGGGCGTTCCGTTGGTTTTGGTTCACGTCAGATTTATGGTGTTTATTAGTTTAAAGATGGCATACATATACTAGAGATCATGTCCGGTACCATCCACACCGCCGTCCTCGGCGTCACATTTTCGCACTTTAAGGTGAGCATTTCTTATCCAATCGTTATCAAACTTGGTTACAGCGATTATTAACAAAATGTGGTTACAATATTCAAGGGCATGGTATCTTAACAAAACTTAAGAGCCAAATATACCGCTCATGATAAATAATTCCAGCTCAAACGGGGGGAGTTCCAAGCAGGCGACATATTTAATAATCAAATTCAAGTTATCACATTTAAGACGTGACCATCTATTTGTTCTATATAAACAAACAACCAACCTTTACTTACAGTTGTCCATTAGTCGACCATTTAGCCATAAACCTGGTTAATAGTTTAAGTTTCGACAGCTGGGAAACTCGTATCAAGTGACCATTGTATGAATTGCAGGTTTTAAAGGCAACTGAAAAGGACGCTGGGGTCGTGTGCAAAACCAAGTCTTGTTTCACCGTCGTTGGTATGTCTGAATCTGAAAAAAAATTAGTGTAGACTTTGAATATAACGTAAACATTAATACCCTAAGCTTTCACACCCCACAAACCACCCCACCCGAACCCCATCTTTTAAATAACAAAATAATAATAATCCAAAAATGCGGCTCACGTGAGATGATTTACCTAGTTGTAATAGAGTGTTTGTACGAATAAAAATAATTTCAAGCGCATTTGACCGAGGTTGTTGCAGCAGGAAATTTATGAAAATGAACGCGCTTGATTATGATATATTTAACCTTTTGAAGCCGAATGGCCAAAAGTACATGTAGGTGTCACGTTATTTTTTTCGACTCGCAATCACAAAAGTACGAGTTGGATTGAAAGGGAACATCTGAGAATGGACACATACTGTAAACCTTATGGTCTCAACAGTATTCAAATACACAACCTAATATGATATAAGTGTTATAAATGAAGTTTATGAAAACTATGCATGCTATACAAAAAATGTTCACAAATTCCAATTACGTTCACTTTCATCGTTTGCAACTTTCTCTACTTCATCCTGATAACAATTTTGATATAATATAGTGTTATGACAGGTAAGTCTCGCGTACGTATATACCCCCAACAAAAATAATTGCTAAATTGTATAATTTGCATGATGACCACGCCTAGAAGGTGTTCTGAAAACTTGATTTTAAATGCTAGAAGCATTAGGGCTTTTCGAGGAATTAAGCCTCTTTAAAACATGAAACTTTAAAGACACATACATATAATTAGAGTGATTTCTTTGTCCCTGCTAAATACTCCGTTACTTGTTAAGCACCTATCAAGAACTTAAAGCCATTTGATGTGCACATTGAAAATGATTTTGTGCTTTTAACCAAATTATGAAAATAATTGCCAAATGCGTAATAGTGTAAACCTCTTCCAGTTGAATTGTGGTTTAAGGGGATAAAAATGAAATGGATTTTAGTTTAATATAATTTATATTGATTTGACTTCATCAAAGCATTTATTCATAGTATTGAAATTAGTGATTATTTATAATTTGCTTCGTAGAAAAGGTTTGAATCGGAGAAAAAGTACAAGAAGAAAATTAAAGTATGATCAATTTTGTTTTCAGATCACGGTAAAGGGAAATCTTGAACTTCAGGCAGACATAATGATAAATTATGATAATTGTTCGAACCTGTTTGTTCAGTGTCTAACATGTAAAATAAACCGTGCTGAAATTTCACGTACCAAATTCAGGAACATTATTGGATGGACAGAGGGACGGAATGGTGCTGACGTTACAACAGGACACAGGGAATATCCCAGTATCGGCTGCCACCTTGGTCGTAGTGTGAAGAGATTCTACAAAATAGTAAATACATAAATGTTATTCATTTCAAAATATTTTACAGACATTTCGAAATGATAAACATTGATATGTTTTAATAAAACCACTATGAACTTAAATCGCTTAACCGAGTTACATAACTCTTATGACTCATTGAACACATGCAGAAGAGCACATGTACTTAAAGTCTCATGCATACTCGTACAAGAATCAAGAGTTTTGGAGTTAACTCAATAATCAATTAGGTAGGACAGACACAATGAACCCAGCGTAGAACATGCCCTGATTTCAAGATAGCATTTAAACAAACATACGAATGTGTTTTCCATATAGTGAAAAATTGTTATATGACAGGTGTTAACAGACGCGATGAGGGCTTACTCGAGGGCTTGACTCAAGCACCAGGATAATGATTTGATCGATCTTGGTGACAGAAAATTGCATTCAGTATCTGCGGCATAAGCCGTTTCATAAAAATATCAAAACACGTGAGTGGCAAAGGCAGACGGACCTGATCATGAACTTATATGTTAGTAGAGAACTTTTGTTTGTTCTAGTGAACCAATGTATTATATACAAAACCTCTCGTTAAAACACCATTATAACCATGTCCATTTATCTGTCTTTATCGTCTGGTAGAGTTCAGAGAAGCGAATGATGATCATTTTAGGCAATCGTACGTCCGCATTTACAAGCTCGATTCAATATTAAACCATGTCAAATTGCTGAACTATTTTTTAAACTTTATACACCTATCACGAATAACATTTGTCTGTTTGTTTAAACACTGCCCTTGTTTAGGCATTTAATGTTAAAAAGCAAAGCAATGCAATGTGTTTCCAATTTATTGAAACCGTGCTCAAGGTGTATAAAAAAAACATGTTTATTTTCGGATTATCGACCTACTACTTGTTCACCCCAACCTAAATTGTTCTTTACTGCCTTTGTATTATATTAAACTCAATTACTTAAATTTTCAGTCAATTTCATAATGTTTAAGTAATTCACTGCCCGATACAATGTGCCATTTTCTCCATTAGTATCCTGTCCTTTATACCGTTTCACCCTTTTTCCTTTTCAAAATCTGCCTAGAACTGTGGGTCGGAAAGCAGGGAAATCGGGATAGCTTTGATTTAATCATCACATGTTAAAGTTCTTGAATTAATAAAAAAACTGCTTCTATCAGACACATGTTCACGTGTCGAGTCGTTGATTTTAGCTCTATTACTATTGGTTTATTGGTTAATTTAAAAACATTTAAGTTATTTGACCTTTGCCACAATGTATAATTATAGTGTATGTCAGAACCTTGACCTAAATACGGTACATACCGACTATATATTCTACTGAATGAGACAGTGACGTGGACATTTTTGTATGAATACAGCTACAGGGTTTTTAAATGAATAGCTTACCAGGATGATTACCTGTCGATTAAAAAGAAGATAAACATTTTGCGGTTAAAATAAGATATGCACGAATTGCATGGTATTGCTTCGTGCATGGTACCCACTGTAATAAGTAGGCTGAAATCATGTAAGTAAGTATTCATTACCACCATTTTAAAAGTATTACCTTTTCAATGATATACCACGAAAGGAAATAAAATATGTCAATGCAAACACTAATACCCTTCCATATGAGCTTCCTGTACAATACATAGGATTCGGTTACAGTCGTAACGCTGACATTTTCAAAAGTTGCGTCATCTGTAAAATGTAGATGACACTCGTTAGCGCCCTCTCGCAGTGTGAACGCCCAGCACTGCTGTGTTTCAAACTCTTTGTCGTTGCACATCCGTTCACAGTTGACATTGGATACATTATACGGACCGAGTGATACTCCAGCGCCAATGTTATGCGCCGTACCAAAATCATAACTCCATTGTCCCGTTGCTGAAATTACAAAAAATTTGGATCTTAGTATTTAAAGCGCAATGTGTATTTAATTGATAAATTTATGTACACATGAATTACCAAACAATATTTATAGGGATATATGGATGCATAATAAACACAAAGTGATAATTTGTTTTTAGAAAAAGGTCTTAATGCTATGAAATTATATTTAAATGTGTCAATACTATTCTATGTTAAGATCTTTCAAAAGTTTCCATATGACATAGTTTTGAAAAAAAAAAACGCACGGGTATTTGCAGATCCATTAGTCATTTTATGCTATTGTTAAATTCTATCCTTGAACAAGTAAATACCAAGTGCCATTTAAGAATTTGAGAGGTAAAATCTAGGACAAACAAGTTTATCTAATTTACCTCTTGTTCCAGTGCAAACAAACCCATGTCTCTGTGTGCATTCAACCGTGTACCACAAGGTCGAGGTCACGTTTATCACGGTACACAAAGCGGTGTCCGCCTGGTTAGGGGACGGGGGACGCCGGGAGTCCCAGTTTGTAGACCCAGGCGCCAGGCAGTGCGACCATACCCGGATATCCGGGTCAGTGATCGGACTTGGCTCATGAAGTCCTAGCCATAGAAATCTGAAACTTTAAAGTGAATGCTTATATTTATAATATTTGAAATTGTATTTGACTGCATTGTCAAAACGTCACGGCCTTGCTTTCTATTGACTCCTTCCAAATAAATGCCACTTATAGTAAATGCAAATATGTAAAAGGATCATTAAGTCCATTAATACATAAACTCGCCACTTGTATGTCATACATCAACATATTGAATAACTTCGCTTCTATTGCGTGCAAAAATGTATTACCCATATTTGCCTTCACCTCCATTAACTGCAAACTATTACCCAAACGAATATTGAACAAACTAAAAAACAGGGGTTTTTACATTTCTTGTGCTTTATAATTTACTCTCATGTCTCTTTCATACCCTGGATAAGTAGGCTTTTCCTTTTATATGAGATCGCTCGACTTCGTGGAAGAGCCTTTAATGATAAGCTTAAATATTTTATATTTGATTAATCATCAGTACACATGAGCGCGCTTTTAAAGCAGTTTCACTACGATACAGTGCATATCTATTATGAGCAGTTAAATCCATTGAAATCGTGTTCATGCATTGGTAAACAACTCTTAAAGCTGCACTCTCACAGATATACCATTTTTTCAGCTTTTTTTTATTTTTTGTATTGAAAAGATCAAATTTTTGCGTAAATATCTGCAAACCAATGATATAAGATTGCTGGCAAAAAATCAGATCGTAGATTTTCATATTTCTGTTCGAAAATTAATGTTTTATGGCTTAAACCGTTACTAACGGTTTAAGTAAAATGCATAAAACATCAATTTTTGAACTTAACTATAAAATTCTGCGATCTAATATTTTGTCAGCAGTCGTATATAATTGGTTTCCATGGATTTTCGCAAAAAATGGCTCGTTCCAAGACAAAAAATAAAAAAGTTGTCAAACGTTCAATCTGTGAGAGTGCAGCTTTGATAATAAACATGTTCTTTCTACTTCTATGTTTAACTTTTCACGGATTTAAGAAAAAAATATAATAAAGATGTATAACTGATATAAAAGTATACCCGTAAATATGAAGTATACCACTCATGAATTAGTATCTAGTTTACCAGTTATTATGCCATGTATTAAGTGGAAATCTCAAACTTAAAACTGTACAGGTGGTATGGCAAAAAGAGGTAGCAGGTGGCAGTTCTGTGCACTTTTAAGCCTGTGTTTATTCTTATGATATTTATCTTACCGAAAACCTTTCTTTAATATTTACAAAATAGATAAATAATGATCGCGAACATTAAGTGGTTAACAAAAACCATTTACCAGTCAACAGGTTTTCTCCCACCTCAGATAAGTAGATCCAATAATTAAACCATGCTAGATATTCTTATCTTGCCCACGGGCGAAGATAAAATGCCCGTATGAAACTCCTTTTAATGGTCACCACATTGTAATTACCTCCCTTGTTGAAGACTGTCGTCTGTAGCATCAAGGAAATCTTGTCTTATGGTAATATTTAGAGCGCTAATTAATTATTTCTCGCTTCAAATGTCACCATAAAACAGTTTTCACACACCATTCAAGAATAATGTTTCATTCTCCTTAGAACTATTTAAAATACCGATTTGACTATTAACATTAACTGGATCAATGCGCGCATATCCATGACAACCACGTGCTATCGCATATCCATACGCAATTATTTTCACTAAGCACTAAAGAGTTCCAGCAAAAAAATATTTTAACTTAATTTTGTTTAACTGAGGTCGGAGAAAAAGCATCTACCATAGCCGCTCGTGTAAGATAGGTTAATCCCGACCCTCGCGCAGGGTGTTTTGCGGAAACTCGGTAAACCTCGTTTCCGCAAAACACCCTACGCTCGGGTCGGAATGAACCTATCTTACACTCTCGGCCATGGAAGATACTTATAATCATACGGCAGTTATATGACACCATACATAAAATATGAAATTATTCATGAGTTGTAAATTTCTTTAAATACACCGCCCGCGTTACCTATTTATTTCATTATTGTATTTATTATGCAACTGTTGAAGGGCAACATAGGTTGAGTCATTGTCAATATTGAGCAGCAGCATTCCGCGATCCATACACGTGGTGAAAGCCTCGTTCCAGGTCCAGTTTCCAGGGTAGAACGCAACTTCCGGTGACGTCATCGATGAGTTGTTAAGTACATAAATACCTGCAAATTATTACGAAGATTAAACGTCCATACGAGTAAATTAAATCGCAGTACAATTTATTCATATAGTTTATATTGCTATGGCAAGAGTGATTACAGAAAAATTGCCGGTGTAACGTTGTAAAGTGACCCCCATAGAATAATGACCCCCCGGTCATTATTTTATATAAAATAATGACCATTTTCTATAAAATACTGACTCCCCTTATAAAATAATGACCCCCCGATTTTATCTGTAAAATATTGACCCCCCCCCCCCACTTAGCCTGTTACTAACATATCTATATCAATTCAAGTCACTGTCGTGTTTCTATGGCTTTTATATTTGTTGTTGTTGTTTTTGCTTCTGGAGCCGCTGCATGTTACTGCTGCAGAAGCTGCTGTGTCTACATCTATTGAAATGAAATATAAAATTGCTTCCATTTGAATTTCATTTAAATTATCATCAATGTAATACAATATACATAAGTCGCTTTAACGTAGCTGTATATGATTCAACTTCAAAGACAACATTGTTCTACTTCATCTGACGTTAGATAGCCTTTGTTCATACCGTGGAGGCATTGCTTAAAACGAATGTGTTAAAAATGCAAGGCTTTGAGGAGCTATTTAAGCAGTCACTGTTCGTGCCATGACTTACATCAAAGTCCATGATGTCACTGAGCGGTGTTTTTTATGTTTTATGCAGACTGCATCATTTCTAAAAATAGTTCCTTTGATTTACCTCAGAAAAGCCGCTCGTTCAACATCAAAGAAAACGACAGCGACACCGAAAGCAGTTCTACGTAAACGCGTGTATATATAAAGGTCTGTGGTAAGCAGTCAGTCCAACCTTGCAGCATGGACGAGAAAGATTACACAGATGTTGTAGAGTTTGTAAAAAATGGGAAGTATCCCGTTTCTGTAAAAGACAAGAACAAAAAGAGGAATTTTCGTAGAAAGTGCAAACCTTTTATTTTTGATGACGGGTTGTATTATAAGAAAACCAGCTCATCAAAACGTTTGCAAGTTGTTAAGAAAGGGAAGACAGATGACATCATTCAGAGCATGCATGCATCAGATCACGGAGGACATTTGGGAGTTTCAAAAACGTAAGTTTGATATAATGATTTCATTATCATGACCAAAAAGGAACTTGTGATTCCTGTGAGCCTGTGTTAGATATGACATTTAAGATTATTTAAATTAGTACGAAAGCTGAATAACAAAAGCGTCAAAACGTGACTGAACTCGTAATAACGAGATAAATATCTCGTAAAAACGACTAAGTATCTCGTTATAACGAGACAACTATCTTGTTATTAGACTTGTACGGATTATGACGGACACGGACACTGAGAGCGAACAACCGACAGGCAGGGGATACTCTCAAAGTTATTTCATGCTTTAAAACAGTCATGTATGTATAAATAAGGCGTATCAGATGAGTCGTTTTACAAACTAACATTAAGCTCTAGATCTTTGTATCAGTTATGATTAATTTTCGATTATAATAACTGTAAATATATTGTGAGAACAGTCCGAACGCAATATTTTGGTTTTCGCTGACAAAACCATTATACTGAAAAAGGTAAAGAATATATAACGGTACTTGATTTTAAAGTTTATAATATAGGTGAACAGGTCTTTGGATCATTCCATTATTAGATAAAACTGAAATAAAGTGTTTTGTCTATATATTGTCCGCTTTTCATGCCAATAGTAAATGATACTGGTTTATTTTGATATGCAGTGTGCAATATTAAAGTATAGTCCGTTTAAAAAAGCTGATTATGAGATACGAGTTTATTGTCAATAAATAGGGGTGTAATGATCGGATGACTCCAGGTAAATGTTATTGTTTTGATAAGTATTTTATTTACTTGATGCATTAGCATATTCACTTTAATTTAATTGTCCTCTAAAATGCTCTGTACTTAATGAAATTACAGATATTAATTTCTCATATAGAGTCGCTGGCCCAGTGGTATCGTTCAGATCTATGACGATAGCGGTTGTGGGTTCGAACCTCAAGTGAGGAAGTTTTTTTTATGCCCCCCCCCCCCACAAAGTGGGAGGCATATAGTGATTGCACTGTCTGTCCGTTCGTCCGTTCGTTCGTTCGTCCGTCCGTCCGTCCCGTTTCGTGTCTTCGTCATAACTTCTTAACTGTTGAATGGATTCGAATCAAACTTCACAGAATTGTAAAGCACCATGAGAAGGTGTGTCGCGTCCAACTCTCAGTTCCCCAGGTCCAAGGTCAAGGTCACACTTAAAGGTCAAAGTTCAAATCTTTCGTGTCTTGGCCATAACTTCTTTACTATTGAATGGATTTGAATCAAACTTCACAGAATTGTAAAGCACCATGAGACGGTGTGTCGCATCCAACTCTCGGGTCCCCCAGGTCCAAGGTCAAGGTCACACTTAAAGGTCAAAGTTCAATTTTTTCGTGTCTCAGCCATAACTTCTTTACTATTGAATGGATTTGAATCAAACTTCACAGAATTGCAAATTTTGAGTTCAAACATTTCAAGGTCAAGGTCATCCTTCAAGGTCAAAGGTCAAATTAAGGTCAATGTGCTAGGGGGGCATTTGTCTCTTACAGTGACAGCTCTTGTTATTTCATTTTTGGAAAGAATTACATAGTTTGTATTTAGTAATGTTATGTAAAAATCTAAATCACGAGAACCTCACTTATCTCGATTTTGCATGTATAATTCAAATAAGGTCCGAGTACACATAATAAGTAGACAGTATCCTCCAAGTAAACTATAAGAATGCCAGGAAAGTATTTGAATTCCGCCGAAAAGGAAAAGGTTGTATCTGTGCACTTATGAGGATCGAACCCATGATCATAACATGTGTAGTGTTCCGCATTCTTCCATTATACCACTACGCCACAGTCATTGAAAGTTGCTTATGTAAACTCAAAACTAATTCTAATAATTCTATCGTCATTTAGAACATTTAGAACAACATGTATTGGATTTCAACTTGTCTCAGGTGCATCCATGGCTAGCTTTATTTTTAGTAATGATACTACAGTGAAACTTGTAATAGGTGACTTTCCGTGAGACCTTAACAAAAAGGTCACGTATGACTGGGAGTCTTTTAATTCAGGTCCACTAACGTCAAGTGTTTCAATTTATTATTTGTTCTTGTAAATCCTGATGCCTGTCTTTTTCTTGGATTATGGTATTTAAATTGATATAAGATATTCCCTATTTAGAATATGTATACGTATTTGCATTATTATTTGTCTAATTCCTTTTTACTTGTTTTGCAAGCCATTTTGTCTGCCGTGATATCATATTACTGCACATCGGTTGAGTTTTCAAATCCCGCGTTTATTCATCGGGTAATGGATAGGTTTATATGAGATTATATTTCCATCATATTTTATTATTGTTTGGTAATACTAAAAGGAGCAGGGATTTTGAAATTTCGAAATTTTAATTAGGTTGGTAGCTCCAATTCGATTTTCTCACAAGAAAAGTTGTTCGTACGGATTATATAAAATGAACTCGTGCATCCACAGATCGTCCAATTTTGGACATATTAGAAGTTATGGTTAAATTGACTTAACTCAGATAATAAAAGAGAAAAATAAACATTTTTGCCATAGCACACAGTAAAGTTAACACGCTGGTAAGAAATCCAAGATCCGAAGCGCTATATGTTAATGACTGAAAAATGCATGAAATTCGTTTAATTAAGCCATATTATCATCACGGGGTGCAAACATTACGGTCGTTTGTGGCGTCAGACAGGGAGTCTTTTAATTCAGTCAGTGACTTTATATAGATTTTTTTACGTCAGGCGGTCGTAAACAGGGTCGTATACGGCAGGAAGTTGTCTAAATCAGTGAGTCGCTAAGGCAAGGTTGACTGTATTTTGGTAACTTATCTGGACTAATAGTTATGTTTGCTTTGTTTCAGATGGGAAAAGATTTCGACTAGGTTTTACTGGAAAGGATGTTTCGAAGATGTACACACGTTTATACAGAACTGCGACAACTGTCAAAGAAAGGTGAACCTGAAGAAAGCAAAGAAGCCACTGCGACCTATCACAGTTCCCGCCGAGGCTTTCAAGCAAGTGGGCATGGACCTTATAGGTCCTCTAGAAACCTCTTATCAGGGTAAGTTTTGTCTGTCGGTTTGTTGGGCTGCTTTGGTAGACCCTGGTGACTTTGACTCGTAGACAATATATGTCGGGGCATTGTGGTGCCGCATAGCGGTGTTGCTGCATAAAGATGGTCAAACAAAATTATGCGGCGATTTTCAACGCATGCAGAGGGCATGTTTAGGCGGCAGAAAGGCCCCCTTTCGCCGCATAAAGAAACCCATTAAAACATAAACGATAATTACTAGTTACTTCTATGAAGTTTCAACCAGACCAGGATCTAGTTTTATGTACTCACTCTCTCTTCCTCTGAAAAAGTCTTAAGTTCCGAAGGTCATTCCATCTTAAGTGGGGGCATATTTTATTCACTATACATTATATAGGGAAAAAAATTGTGAACGCAACTTCTCCTACACCGCTTGGTGGATTTTGTTCAAACTTTCACAGATGATCAACCTTAATGTGTAGATGATCGTAAAGACAGGAATTTTGGCTGTGATTGGTTTTAGCAAAATTATGGCCTTTTGATGTTTTATTCACTATACATTATATATGGAAAAAAAATTGTGAACGCAACTCCTCCTACACCGCTTGGGGGATTTTGTTCAAACTTTCACAGATGATCAACCTTAATATGTTGATGATCGTACAGACAGGAATTTTTGCTGCGTTTAGTCTTAGCAGAATTATGGCCCTTTGTTGTTTTATTCACTATACATTATATAAGGAAATATTTGTGAAGTAATAATTTTGGTATTAATATACTTATTAATTTCATATTTGAACACAACAAAGCTTTGAACTGGACCTTCAAAAAATTAATATGAAGATAACCTTGGCCTCTGAATGACCTTGACCTTCAAATTTAAAGCCTCATAAGGCCTTTGTGTTTGGAGTGGCTGCCACTATTTTTGTGACTAAAGTATACTAAAGAAATTATATATTTTTCAAGTTAAATTATATAAGAAATAACTGTTTTCTTAAAGCTTTTTAACAGATTTGTATATCCAATAAGCATTATAAGGAAAACAAAATATTTTATTACCTCCCTTAATTCTTTTTACTATATGTTTACATGTAGGATAATTAAAAGTGAGTGTTTCTTTACGTTTTATTGTTGACATTCCCTATTTAGACAAATGTTAAACCCATTTTTAACATAAAAATAAAAGCCTTATGGGACTTTAAAGTTTGAAATTTCCCAAAAGTGACTAAAACTTTGCTATTTATTTATTAGTTTTCTTCATGCTTGAGCACAACAACCTTTTTAAGACAAACTTAATATGCGCTAAAGATCAAATGATATAACATGTTACTAAGCATCATGTAGGGGTGCACCAGTGTCCTATGGACACATATCTAGTTGTTTTATGCGTGGCATGTCGCCGCATAAAGGTGGTCACCCTCTATATGCGTTGAAAATCACCGCATAAACGAGTCCGACCACCTTTATGCGGCAACACCGCTATGCGGCACCACAGGGCATAATAATGTTATGACCCCCGTAATAATACTATGACTGGGGGTCATAATACTATGACCGGGGGTCATAATACTATGACCGGGGGTCATAATACTGTGACCGGGGGTCATAATACTATGACCGGGGGGTCATAATACTGTGACCGGGGGTCATAATATTACGACTCCTCCACACATAGGAAAATGAGTCTCACACAAACCACTATATGAGGGTTATTTTCTGTGTGAGGCAGAGTCATAATATTGTGCCCCCGGTCATAAACTGTGACTGGGGGTCATAATTTTACATCTCCCCTACACATAGAAAACGCCCTTCACATAGTACCAACGGTTGCACTGCTCATTTTTAGTCACTATTATGCATAAAAGTAATGATGCGACTCATATTTCTATAAGGATCAGTTTGCTAAGTTACAATATACTTATATTGATAAAATCACCATGTCCAGTCTTCACGTGGTTTGACGGTGAAGTTAATGCTAAATGATGGTGGAAAACAACCTACTGGGTATTTCACCTCTGTACCACCGTACTCATTTGAAACGTTGTAATACATTGTAGTCAGTTTAACTTGAGATTTTTAGTTACTGGAGCGGTAGAGACGTATCGGTAATGCACCTGTTGAGTGGTGGTAAACTGAAATAGATTTTACGCAGTTTACGATTAGTTACAAGCAAAGCGACCGCCCATGTGAAACAGGGCCATGTGCGAAAGCAACTGCATTTCTTTTTAAGCACTGTAAATATATGTCGTATTTTTACGGGAAAACCATAGTTTATTAAATTAAATTTTGATAGTTCTGTATTTTTACGGGAAAACCATAGTTTATTAAATTAAATTTTGATAGTTCTGTAACTTAAACGCCGTCGACGGTTGCCAGCTGATATGTCAATGTACCAGCTGTTTATGACCTGTCAGTCAAATATGATCAGGCTTATTAGTCCCCTACGAGGACTATAGGAATGCCCTCCGTCAGTCTGTCCGTCCGTCCGTCTGTCCGTCCGTCCGTCCGAAAATCTGGATCCCGCGATATCTTCAAAATACTTAAAAAAAATTCATGAAACTTGGAATAGTGATAAAGGGCAATATGGAGATTATGCACGTCTTTTTATTTATTTATTTTTTTCGTTTTTGCGTCCGTCTGTCTGTCTGCTTTAAAAAACATTCAACACATCTTTAACCTAACTGGATTCCACTATATCTCCAAAAGTACATTGAATTTTTTTATGGAACTCCCCTACCGGTGTAACCGAGATAGGATTGCCCTCCGTCCGTCTGTCCCGTCTGTCCGTCCGTCCAAATTTTGTTTCCGGGCTATTTCTTGAAGACTATTGGCCAGATTTCAATTATTTTTTTTAAGAGTTATAGCATTTGACTAGCAATTTGCAATTTTCAAGCGAAATGAATGGGGGATTTTTTTCTTAAAGTAGTTTGTATAGAACATATCAACTGTAAACTTGAGAAAGATATTATTAAGAAACAGAGTAGTGCTTTTTTATTTTCCTTCCATTTTTGTCGAGCCCACCTTCGGTGAACTCGACCCTTAGTCGCCAGGTTTTGATGTTCGCTATATGTGCGTGCATGTGTCCGTCCTGATTTTTACGGACCATAACTCCAATTTGAATGAAAATGGAGGAATTTCTGTAAAAACTTCACACAAGTGATCACCTCCATGAGTTCTAGTTCTGCGCGCATGAACTGGGTTTATGGGTCAAAGGTAAAGGTCTTCTTAGAGATCACTGATAAATGCTTGTGCAGGGCATATCTGGTAACTGCATGAAGAGATTTTTTTTACTATAACTTCACACAAATGTTAACTACCATGAGATCTAGTGTCGCACGCATCAACCAGGTCTCCAGTTAAAGGTAAAGATAACAGAGGTCATTAGAAGTGCTTTTCTAGAGGATATCCTATATGCATGAGGGAATTTTTATGCAACATCTTAAAACTGCGATGCTGGCCCGTAGACATGCAGAATGAAATTCTAGTTTCTATGCAAACTCAAACTTGAAAAGAAACATCTATCGGCTGGGGATATACTAGTATTGTCTTTGACAATGCATCGTTGATTAAAATAAGTATTGTAAAATGCTTACATTTATACATTTCAGGAAACAAGTACATTGTCGTTATAACAGAATATTTGACAAAATGGGTAGAGGCAGAAGGGATTCCAGACAAGTCATCTGAAACTGTACTATCAGTATTCACAAAGTTTGTCACGACACATGGTTGCCCCAGCGTATTAATAACGGATCAGGGGAGAGAATTCTGCAACGACTTGAATGAAAAGTTTTGCAAGCAGTTTGGGATAGAACATAGAATTGCATCAGCATATCACCCACAAACAGGAGGACATACTGAAAGATTTAACAGGACTTTGTGCGATATGCTTGTGCACAGTGTAGATTTGTCGCAGAAAAATTGGGACATTAAGTTACCATACGTACTGTTTGCCTATAGAACGTCTAAACATGAGTCGACGAAACAAACACCATTCTATCTTGTGTTTGGAAGGCACGCACGCTTACCAATAGAACTAGACTTAGCAATGCAATCGGATGATAACCAAGACTCTGAATTGTCACTAAAGGAAAGAATAGACTCGTTCATTAAACTGTCGTGCAACAGAAAAGAAGCATCGTCCAATATTAAAACGGCACAATCGAAGCAGAAGAAATATTACGATTCTTCACTACCTAAAGACGATACAGCAGGTTTTGAAGTCGGCGACCAAGTCCTTCTTCATAACACCAGAAAATTGACGAGAAAAGGAGGGAAATTGGGTCTAAAATGGAAAGGACCATTCAAAATAACAAAAGTAACTGGAAAAGGCACTTATTTCCTAGAAGGAATGAAAACAAGTGTAAGTGGGAACAGACTGAATCGCTATAGGCAGAGTAATGACGATGCTGCTACAGATAACACAGAAAAGCGACCAACTGAAGGTCCAAAAGATGACCACAGTCTAATAAACAAAGAAACAGGAACCCAAGCAAACGAGAAAGCGTTTGAAAGACCTGCAAAAAGAAACGATAAATCTGACGACTGCAATCTCCCTCCAAAAAAGAGAAGAGTATCGCGAGAAGATGTTGCAACACAACCTACCAATTCTACAGAATCTACTAATCAAGAACCCCAACCATTTCAATTCAGACCATCTAATCAAGAATGGCAGGAACAAATCTCGAGTGTATTTAAGTCGGCAGTCAAAAACACGTATGCATCCGGTCCAGACAAATATATACGACGAGACGCCAAACCTACTAAAACTGTAAACATGCGTGGGGATGGCAATTGTTTGTTTAGAACATTCAGTTATTTAGTTTTTGGCGTACAAACACACCATAGCTTGATAAGGCAAGCGATTGTTGACTTCATGAAAGAAAACGAAACTCTAATGAAAGGCATTACACGTGATTCGGTTTCCAGATATCTAGACACGTCAATGATGGCCTCCGAAAACACTTGGGGAACAGAAGTGGAGATATTTGCTTTTGCAACTCTCACCAGAAGCGTTGTGTATGTTTATTCACAGTATGGCAGTAAGGAACAGTGGCGTTGGTTAGAATACAAACCGTTAGGCCTCATTGGTGGTAATTTAAGGGGTCGAGCAGTGTACATTCAGAATTCCAGCGACCATTTTGTCCCGGTGCTAGAGGTAGATGGCGAAGAGTTCTCAAGAAAGCCATACAAACGAATTCGGAACCACATTCCAGAAAGATACCACGCCCTTATAAGTGATGACATATTAGATGCTGCTTTAGTGAATTGTTACGCAGACGAAGCCTTGCTATTAAAACTTGACAAAAGTGTAAAGACTGTATATGTGAAGGCTTTTACTAACACGCCTTACAATGTAGAAGGGCTGCGTGGGTTATCTGACGAGGTGGATGCAAATATTTTCAATATAGTATGTGACTGGAGCGATGTCGAAAACATACTTAATTGATAAGTGACACGTGCAAGAATAAATCAACAACTCAGTGGAGAACGATACAATTTATGCTAAATTTGGTTTAACATATTGCATCTGATGAGCATAACAATGCGTGCTAAATATACCTTGTGTGATTTACTAACTAAAATAATAGCTTAAGATATAAACATATGTGACATGTAGTTTTACCAAAGCACAGGTCAACACCCTGGGACGTTTTGTTGGATTCGCCTCTATATTCCATACAGTTTTAAATAAAAAGTCCTTTCGTTTATGAAATTGTCCTTATTATATACCGAACAACACTCCCGAACCACGGATATATAGGATCTCACATGAGTTGTCATATGATATAAGATTTTATTAAACGAGCTCAAGAAAATGTTACATAGCGAGCCTCGGGCGAGCTTTATAACATTTTCTTGAACGAGTTTAATAAAATATTATATTTTTTGACAACGAATGTGAGATTCGTTTTATCACATGACTTAAAACATAAAAATAAAACATATAAAATAAACCCTTTTTAACGCTATGAGTACGCACGCTTTTCACGCCTTTTTTCTATATGGAATGTATTGGCGGAAATGAGTCACGTCAAAGTTATATTACACGTGTTAAATATAAAGAAATTCGTAATGATTATATTACATGAAAAACAAGCGATGTCATGTGATAAAATCAGATCTAGCAAATTCAACGATAATGCTACCAAGACCCGTATCTATATTCACACAAAAGTAAAAACACTCTAGAGGCCACATTTTTATATGAATCTTTATAAAATTTGGTCAGAATGCTAGTTAATTCGAGTGAGTTTAAAACTGAGTCATATTAGGTCAAAATTAGAAGTATGTCCGTCCGTCTGTCCGTTTGTCCGTCCGTCCGTCTGTCTGTCTGTCTTCCGGTAATGTCAAACACCCCGGGGACGTAGACATGGTTGCGCGTCAAAATCGCAAGAAGGTTTAAAGAGTAGTTTAAAAAGATTTAAAAGAATGTTTAAAAGGGTTAACTAGAAATACATTCTGCATGCCCACGGGCAGATGTCGAGCCCGCTTTGTAGGTTTAAATTTTCACAGAAAGATTCATAATGGACATTTGTGAAGATGAAAGAATGATAATGACCTTGACCTTTGATATTGTGACCCCAAAAACAATAGGGGTCATTTACTCAATATGGGTGATCATCCTATCAGGTTTGGCAGCTGAAGGTTGAACAATAATTAAGTTATTGAGCGGAAACCGTTTTCAGTTTTAAGGTCTATGTAACCTTGAACTTGTTATTTGACATTTGACCTCTAAGTGTGACCTTGACCTTTGCCACAGAGACATAATTTTTTCGCGCGACACACCGCCTTGCCATGGAGAACATTTATGCCAAATTATATTAAAATCCCTCCATCCATATAGAAGTTATGCTCCGGACACGGATTTTGCGCCGACTCCAAGTGTGACCTTGACCTTTGACGAGCGGATCTGGGTGGTGTGCGCGACACGTCTTCTAATTAAGGTTAAAATATATCTCAAGTTAATGTTAAATTCCTTCAAAAAATGAGCGAGATATTTCGTCACGCAATCTGATTGGCACATACGAAATAAACAAGTCTCCGTGACGTCATATGGGCTGGCCACCGCTCTTCCGAATAACGGACGCGATCGTCGTGTTAATAAGATGCAATCGATTTTCTTAGAAGATAATCCAATAAATCGACTATTATTCTTTTGATATAAGTAGAAATAATATAAATGATAATATAAATATAAGAAATGAACGCCTTCTCGCTATAGTTCAACGGGTATATGAATACAACAAGTAGCGTGCATAGTTAACGTAAACCCTTCGGGGTTTACGAACTATGCACGAGACTTGTTGTATTCATATAATCGTGAACCGACGCGAGAAGGCGTTCATTTCTTAAATATAGCTGCACTGAACTGCTCAGGGGTAGGGAGGAGGGCAACAGTAAGTGGTAGGTTGTTCCAATGGTACACAGTCCTGGGGAAGAAAGAACATTTATGATAATAAGAGGTTGCTGTAATTAACCTGTAACTCAGATCTTTTGCATGAATTGCTTATCCTTTTTGTGCTAAATGATTTCTAAAACCACTTTTCGAATGGTCATGAAAAGAAAAAAGGGATAATATTTTTAAGTCATTCATCATTGCTAGTTCCATTAATCTGTGTGGGACGTTTAATCACTATACAACTTTGATGACTACGAAAATGATTCAAATCACTAACAAACACTTGTCACTTACAGTGCACTTACAGTGATTCTGCTTGTATAATTAATAATTATTTAATTTCAATCGCAGAGAGGTTTATATAGTTGACTCCTAATCCAGTTGCACAGATTCGATTCTTAGGCGAGGAAGCTATCGAAGTATGTTACATCAGATCAGGATTAGACGAGTTCTGGTAAGAAGTCCAACGATACTAGATTGAAATCCAGCCACCCTCGCCCCCTGAAAACTAGCTAGTTCTGTGATTATAAATATTTTTGATTGTTGATATTCAAACAGGCCGTAAATTACAACAAGTAGTTGCGTATTTTGTTGATGGAACGTTCCTATGCAGTCCATCGCCTATGTTTTAAATGATAAACTGAGCAGCGCACAGTTTGTATGCCTGTCACCCATACACGACCCTGGTAGGCGTCGAACTCACAACGGTGAGGGGCAAGTGATTCTCGGTCGGAGACTTTAACCATTTTTTCTTTCCACACAAATAGGCATCGGTAGTGGTAATCCCTGAAGCTTGGATCAATTCCATCTAACTGCGGTCAAAAAAAAACGTGCAGTATGGACGCATGCACGGACGGGTGCCATCTCTCCTCCGATGTCTATGGATGAAGATAATTATGTTGTGCAAGTGTACCTTAGATAGGTTAGGTCAAGGTTTGGATTGGGGGGGGGGTCCTTATTCTATAGGGGGTCACATTTCTACGTGAGGGGTCATTTTTCTACGTGTGAGGAGTCATAATATAATGACCCCCCAGTCATAATATAATGACCCCCCGGTCAATATTTTATATAAAATAATGACCGGGGGTCATTATTTTATATAAAATAATGACCGGGGGGTCATTATTCTATGGGGGTCACTTTACAACGTTACACCGGCAATTTGGTGTTTGAATACATTAGCGGTAATTGAGATCTTTTAACTCGACATTTTATATGACATTTAGTCGACTCGTTCTGTTATTGTACATACATGTTATCGTAGTTCAGAATACAAGCTATATTTTAGTCATTGAAATACCAGATAGGCAATCTTTAAGTACTAGGCCTCTTCTGCGCACACTTTGGTTCAGATTTTGCGTTCACAATATGTCAGAGTCTTAAACAGTTAGATGACCTGAAGTTATATCTTGATGATTTAGAAAGGCTCGTTCGCTACGCTCACTCCGCTTATTCTTAATCATTTAGAATTTACCTGAAATCTTACTTTTACACAGATACGAACATTATTCGAAGCATGCGTTATTTTACGGACATAGTACATAGTCATGCTGATACGAGACAGTGTGATGTTATACCAACCTTGTCGAAGGGATTTGATTCATTATCCGATGTGAATAAGTTATCGTTAATATTTTTAATGTTATGGAATATATCACAAGCAAGCTTAGCGAGCGCCGTGATATGTTCCATATCATTCAAAATAATTTATTCTCTATGCGTGCAGGTATTGGGCAGGTATTGCGCTGAATTTGATAGTAACAACTACAGATTATGTGCATCACAGAGACATAACCAAAATATCAATTTTAAGTAGCATTATAAATCTTCAATATAGAGAGGGCGTCCTGGACAACATCTGTTAGTTTGGATTTCGTTACAACGTACATATGTCGAATTTTAACGTGTTTTATTGTCTGGCTATTTACCACAGTCAGTGTCAGGTAGCTCCGACGTGTTGTTATCAACCACCGAAAACACCTCTTTGTTAACAGCACCTTTAAAAATGAATTGTATAAATGATGATGTTCAAAAGGCACCAGTATGAAGCAATATTATAAATGAGTTTTATCAAACATAACAGTATATATTATATTTTCAACATTAACTCCACTTTAATGATACACCCCTCTTCAACATTAATTTTGACCAACGATTTACTTACTTTCAAAGCATCTTTTCACAAACAGGGTACTACCGATCGAGGAGAGTCGACGCACTGAATTGTCAAAAAAACGTCGATTTCACAACGACGTGAAGTCTACAAGAAATTGCGTTGACGGTGAAGCCCCAGCATTCCTCCACGACTAAAAGATCCGGGTGTGGAAAAATAGCTGATGTGACGTAGCACAGCTCGGCGCATGCGTCGTCGGTTTCATACGGATATTCGACGTCGTTTTCTGGAGTGAAATCAGTACTGGTGTCACCCATGGTATTCTGAAATGTTTTAAAACCTGCACGGCCCTGAAGAAGAGTAGTGAAAAATTGTATTCGAGCAGACTTGTTTTAAATAAACCATATATTTCTTTTGTTTCCATTATCCTCTTGGGTCTTTTGAGAAAGTGTTTTTTTTTATCTACGAAACTTTGGAAAATATTTCGATCCATCGTTAAAAGATATGTTAATTGTTTCCTGCATAATAAGCCTTAGCATCGGTTGAAAATCGATGAAAATGTTGGTTCTGTCGTATCACGCAACCGTACAAATCAAAATTTGTACGTTGTGAACATGACTTATGCACCAGTCAATTGTAACCACGCCCCCAGGTCCGGGGAATAGCGGGGACGTTGACTCTCGGTCCAGCCAACCCCCGCCAAATGCCCTTGCACCCAAGGGACCCTAGGTAAGGCCCATTCCCCGCTATATTTTGCGCGAAGCCAAAACCACCGCATTCACCCGGCACTGCGGGGCCACCTGAAAGGTAAAAACATGGCCCATTTCTCCGGCTATCCCCGGTAAACCCTCGGACCTGGGGGGGGGGGGGCGTGGTTACAATTGACTGGTGCATTAAATTAGGTCCAAAATTTAGTCAATTTACTTTTGAGAACAAATTTTGGTTAATGAGTGTGGAAATTTGTTTTTGGTCTTCATGTTTGTCTTATATAAATGTTGCAATACTTTGCCAAAATGTGTTGATAATAAACTTACCATTCTCATTTGTACAGTAAAATGGAGATTTTCCCGAACATTTAGCTTGTGAGTAGTCATGGCTATACGTCGTTTGTGTTTCTGTAACCGTCTTGATAATTTCGTGATTAATGCAGTATGCCTCTGGGGTCGCCATCGGCATTTTTATACGGATCCGCCGCATTCCAGTAGATAATCCGGAAGTCGTCAAGCGCAGAGCACTCACTTCCATAGTAATGATCCCCAAGAGCTGTCACCTTTCTGTGCATTCCAATCCAAGCTGGCGGGCCGTTGCTGTAAAGAAAGGTATGACTAATACATGACGGGTAATCATTGGAGCCATAACATTATGTTATGTGTTGAAAATGCTCCAACGCGTCGTCCGTTATAGTGCCAATGAGTGGAATATGGATGTAAACAGTGAGGACGGTTTCTTATTTTTTTATTTTAAGAGGTTTATACGAGTAAATTTAAAAAAAATGGAGAATGTATTTCCATATGGCCATGAGTTGTTCTAAATGTAAAAGTTCTGAACAAAATTTAATATCTGATCGTCTAGAACTTGCATAACTTGCTAGTTGCCACTCATTGGCACTATAACGGACGACGCGTTGGAGCATTTTCAACACACAACAAAATGTTATGGCTCCAATGATTACCCGTCGGGTAATAGTGTTAATATATGTATGCTAGAAAGCGTAAGTTGAACTATTGAAATTTATTTATACATACTCTTTAGATCCTAAATTTAACATCCACTAGAATATTAACTTATCATTTTGTTTTCCTTTTCGTGATATATATTCCCACTGTGGCAAAGTGTCAAGTTTTAAAAGAACTTTGTTCCGCGTACAATTGCATAATCAAGAATATGCATTAAGCATGTAATTGCTTTTTATCAACTTGGTCATATTCATTGAAAACCTTTGTTCGTAATTCCACGCGTCTCATTACAAACATCATCGTCTTGCAACATGACTTTTAGACGAACGTCTGAATAAAAGTTCATAAAGTCATGTGTGAAATTTAGAAACAGGCGTCAATGAATACATCTCGTGTCACACGGCCCATATACTGTACAAACATTTCTAGTCGCCGTTGATTGTGAAGTTGTTTAAGTTTGTGATTTGTATCCGGTGTAACGTTGTAAAGTGACCCCCATAGAATAATGACCCCCCGGTCATTATTTTATATAAAATAATGACCATTTTCTATAAAATACTGACTCCCCTTATAAAATAATGACCCCCCGATTTTATCTGTAAAATATTGACCCCCCCCCCCCCCACTTAGCCTGTTACTAACATATCTATATCAATTCAAGTCACTGTCGTGTTTCTATGGCTTTTATATTTGTTGTTGTTGTTTTTGCTTCTGGAGCCGCTGCATGTTACTGCTGCAGAAGCTGCTGTGTCTACATCTATTGAAATGAAATATAAAATTGCTTCCATTTGAATTTCATTTAAATTATCATCAATGTAATACAATATACATAAGTCGCTTTAACGTAGCTGTATATGATTCAACTTCAAAGACAACATTGTTCTACTTCATCTGACGTTAGATAGCCTTTGTTCATACCGTGGAGGCATTGCTTAAAACGAATGTGTTAAAAATGCAAGGCTTTGAGGAGCTATTTAAGCAGTCACTGTTCGTGCCATGACTTACATCAAAGTCCATGATGTCACTGAGCGGTGTTTTTTATGTTTTATGCAGACTGCATCATTTCTAAAAATAGTTCCTTTGATTTACCTCAGAAAAGCCGCTCGTTCAACATCAAAGAAAACGACAGCGACACCGAAAGCAGTTCTACGTAAACGCGTGTATATATAAAGGTCTGTGGTAAGCAGTCAGTCCAACCTTGCAGCATGGACGAGAAAGATTACACAGATGTTGTAGAGTTTGTAAAAAATGGGAAGTATCCCGTTTCTGTAAAAGACAAGAACAAAAAGAGGAATTTTCGTAGAAAGTGCAAACCTTTTATTTTTGATGACGGGTTGTATTATAAGAAAACCAGCTCATCAAAACGTTTGCAAGTTGTTAAGAAAGGGAAGACAGATGACATCATTCAGAGCATGCATGCATCAGATCACGGAGGACATTTGGGAGTTTCAAAAACGTAAGTTTGATATAATGATTTCATTATCATGACCAAAAAGGAACTTGTGATTCCTGTGAGCCTGTGTTAGATATGACATTTAAGATTATTTAAATTAGTACGAAAGCTGAATAACAAAAGCGTCAAAACGTGACTGAACTCGTAATAACGAGATAAATATCTCGTAAAAACGACTAAGTATCTCGTTATAACGAGACAACTATCTTGTTATTAGACTTGTACGGATTATGACGGACACGGACACTGAGAGCGAACAACCGACAGGCAGGGGATACTCTCAAAGTTATTTCATGCTTTAAAACAGTCATGTATGTATAAATAAGGCGTATCAGATGAGTCGTTTTACAAACTAACATTAAGCTCTAGATCTTTGTATCAGTTATGATTAATTTTCGATTATAATAACTGTAAATATATTGTGAGAACAGTCCGAACGCAATATTTTGGTTTTCGCTGACAAAACCATTATACTGAAAAAGGTAAAGAATATATAACGGTACTTGATTTTAAAGTTTATAATATAGGTGAACAGGTCTTTGGATCATTCCATTATTAGATAAAACTGAAATAAAGTGTTTTGTCTATATATTGTCCGCTTTTCATGCCAATAGTAAATGATACTGGTTTATTTTGATATGCAGTGTGCAATATTAAAGTATAGTCCGTTTAAAAAAGCTGATTATGAGATACGAGTTTATTGTCAATAAATAGGGGTGTAATGATCGGATGACTCCAGGTAAATGTTATTGTTTTGATAAGTATTTTATTTACTTGATGCATTAGCATATTCACTTTAATTTAATTGTCCTCTAAAATGCTCTGTACTTAATGAAATTACAGATATTAATTTCTCATATAGAGTCGCTGGCCCAGTGGTATCGTTCAGATCTATGACGATAGCGGTTGTGGGTTCGAACCTCAAGTGAGGAAGTTTTTTTTATGCCCCCCCCCCCCACAAAGTGGGAGGCATATAGTGATTGCACTGTCTGTCCGTTCGTCCGTTCGTTCGTTCGTCCGTCCGTCCGTCCCGTTTCGTGTCTTCGTCATAACTTCTTAACTGTTGAATGGATTCGAATCAAACTTCACAGAATTGTAAAGCACCATGAGAAGGTGTGTCGCGTCCAACTCTCAGTTCCCCAGGTCCAAGGTCAAGGTCACACTTAAAGGTCAAAGTTCAAATCTTTCGTGTCTTGGCCATAACTTCTTTACTATTGAATGGATTTGAATCAAACTTCACAGAATTGTAAAGCACCATGAGACGGTGTGTCGCATCCAACTCTCGGGTCCCCCAGGTCCAAGGTCAAGGTCACACTTAAAGGTCAAAGTTCAATTTTTTCGTGTCTCAGCCATAACTTCTTTACTATTGAATGGATTTGAATCAAACTTCACAGAATTGCAAATTTTGAGTTCAAACATTTCAAGGTCAAGGTCATCCTTCAAGGTCAAAGGTCAAATTAAGGTCAATGTGCTAGGGGGGCATTTGTCTCTTACAGTGACAGCTCTTGTTATTTCATTTTTGGAAAGAATTACATAGTTTGTATTTAGTAATGTTATGTAAAAATCTAAATCACGAGAACCTCACTTATCTCGATTTTGCATGTATAATTCAAATAAGGTCCGAGTACACATAATAAGTAGACAGTATCCTCCAAGTAAACTATAAGAATGCCAGGAAAGTATTTGAATTCCGCCGAAAAGGAAAAGGTTGTATCTGTGCACTTATGAGGATCGAACCCATGATCATAACATGTGTAGTGTTCCGCATTCTTCCATTATACCACTACGCCACAGTCATTGAAAGTTGCTTATGTAAACTCAAAACTAATTCTAATAATTCTATCGTCATTTAGAACATTTAGAACAACATGTATTGGATTTCAACTTGTCTCAGGTGCATCCATGGCTAGCTTTATTTTTAGTAATGATACTACAGTGAAACTTGTAATAGGTGACTTTCCGTGAGACCTTAACAAAAAGGTCACGTATGACTGGGAGTCTTTTAATTCAGGTCCACTAACGTCAAGTGTTTCAATTTATTATTTGTTCTTGTAAATCCTGATGCCTGTCTTTTTCTTGGATTATGGTATTTAAATTGATATAAGATATTCCCTATTTAGAATATGTATACGTATTTGCATTATTATTTGTCTAATTCCTTTTTACTTGTTTTGCAAGCCATTTTGTCTGCCGTGATATCATATTACTGCACATCGGTTGAGTTTTCAAATCCCGCGTTTATTCATCGGGTAATGGATAGGTTTATATGAGATTATATTTCCATCATATTTTATTATTGTTTGGTAATACTAAAAGGAGCAGGGATTTTGAAATTTCGAAATTTTAATTAGGTTGGTAGCTCCAATTCGATTTTCTCACAAGAAAAGTTGTTCGTACGGATTATATAAAATGAACTCGTGCATCCACAGATCGTCCAATTTTGGACATATTAGAAGTTATGGTTAAATTGACTTAACTCAGATAATAAAAGAGAAAAATAAACATTTTTGCCATAGCACACAGTAAAGTTAACACGCTGGTAAGAAATCCAAGATCCGAAGCGCTATATGTTAATGACTGAAAAATGCATGAAATTCGTTTAATTAAGCCATATTATCATCACGGGGTGCAAACATTACGGTCGTTTGTGGCGTCAGACAGGGAGTCTTTTAATTCAGTCAGTGACTTTATATAGATTTTTTTACGTCAGGCGGTCGTAAACAGGGTCGTATACGGCAGGAAGTTGTCTAAATCAGTGAGTCGCTAAGGCAAGGTTGACTGTATTTTGGTAACTTATCTGGACTAATAGTTATGTTTGCTTTGTTTCAGATGGGAAAAGATTTCGACTAGGTTTTACTGGAAAGGATGTTTCGAAGATGTACACACGTTTATACAGAACTGCGACAACTGTCAAAGAAAGGTGAACCTGAAGAAAGCAAAGAAGCCACTGCGACCTATCACAGTTCCCGCCGAGGCTTTCAAGCAAGTGGGCATGGACCTTATAGGTCCTCTAGAAACCTCTTATCAGGGTAAGTTTTGTCTGTCGGTTTGTTGGGCTGCTTTGGTAGACCCTGGTGACTTTGACTCGTAGACAATATATGTCGGGGCATTGTGGTGCCGCATAGCGGTGTTGCTGCATAAAGATGGTCAAACAAAATTATGCGGCGATTTTCAACGCATGCAGAGGGCATGTTTAGGCGGCAGAAAGGCCCCCTTTCGCCGCATAAAGAAACCCATTAAAACATAAACGATAATTACTAGTTACTTCTATGAAGTTTCAACCAGACCAGGATCTAGTTTTATGTACTCACTCTCTCTTCCTCTGAAAAAGTCTTAAGTTCCGAAGGTCATTCCATCTTAAGTGGGGGCATATTTTATTCACTATACATTATATAGGGAAAAAAATTGTGAACGCAACTTCTCCTACACCGCTTGGTGGATTTTGTTCAAACTTTCACAGATGATCAACCTTAATGTGTAGATGATCGTAAAGACAGGAATTTTGGCTGTGATTGGTTTTAGCAAAATTATGGCCTTTTGATGTTTTATTCACTATACATTATATATGGAAAAAAAATTGTGAACGCAACTCCTCCTACACCGCTTGGGGGATTTTGTTCAAACTTTCACAGATGATCAACCTTAATATGTTGATGATCGTACAGACAGGAATTTTTGCTGCGTTTAGTCTTAGCAGAATTATGGCCCTTTGTTGTTTTATTCACTATACATTATATAAGGAAATATTTGTGAAGTAATAATTTTGGTATTAATATACTTATTAATTTCATATTTGAACACAACAAAGCTTTGAACTGGACCTTCAAAAAATTAATATGAAGATAACCTTGGCCTCTGAATGACCTTGACCTTCAAATTTAAAGCCTCATAAGGCCTTTGTGTTTGGAGTGGCTGCCACTATTTTTGTGACTAAAGTATACTAAAGAAATTATATATTTTTCAAGTTAAATTATATAAGAAATAACTGTTTTCTTAAAGCTTTTTAACAGATTTGTATATCCAATAAGCATTATAAGGAAAACAAAATATTTTATTACCTCCCTTAATTCTTTTTACTATATGTTTACATGTAGGATAATTAAAAGTGAGTGTTTCTTTACGTTTTATTGTTGACATTCCCTATTTAGACAAATGTTAAACCCATTTTTAACATAAAAATAAAAGCCTTATGGGACTTTAAAGTTTGAAATTTCCCAAAAGTGACTAAAACTTTGCTATTTATTTATTAGTTTTCTTCATGCTTGAGCACAACAACCTTTTTAAGACAAACTTAATATGCGCTAAAGATCAAATGATATAACATGTTACTAAGCATCATGTAGGGGTGCACCAGTGTCCTATGGACACATATCTAGTTGTTTTATGCGTGGCATGTCGCCGCATAAAGGTGGTCACCCTCTATATGCGTTGAAAATCACCGCATAAACGAGTCCGACCACCTTTATGCGGCAACACCGCTATGCGGCACCACAGGGCATAATAATGTTATGACCCCCGTAATAATACTATGACTGGGGGTCATAATACTATGACCGGGGGTCATAATACTATGACCGGGGGTCATAATACTGTGACCGGGGGTCATAATACTATGACCGGGGGGTCATAATACTGTGACCGGGGGTCATAATATTACGACTCCTCCACACATAGGAAAATGAGTCTCACACAAACCACTATATGAGGGTTATTTTCTGTGTGAGGCAGAGTCATAATATTGTGCCCCCGGTCATAAACTGTGACTGGGGGTCATAATTTTACATCTCCCCTACACATAGAAAACGCCCTTCACATAGTACCAACGGTTGCACTGCTCATTTTTAGTCACTATTATGCATAAAAGTAATGATGCGACTCATATTTCTATAAGGATCAGTTTGCTAAGTTACAATATACTTATATTGATAAAATCACCATGTCCAGTCTTCACGTGGTTTGACGGTGAAGTTAATGCTAAATGATGGTGGAAAACAACCTACTGGGTATTTCACCTCTGTACCACCGTACTCATTTGAAACGTTGTAATACATTGTAGTCAGTTTAACTTGAGATTTTTAGTTACTGGAGCGGTAGAGACGTATCGGTAATGCACCTGTTGAGTGGTGGTAAACTGAAATAGATTTTACGCAGTTTACGATTAGTTACAAGCAAAGCGACCGCCCATGTGAAACAGGGCCATGTGCGAAAGCAACTGCATTTCTTTTTAAGCACTGTAAATATATGTCGTATTTTTACGGGAAAACCATAGTTTATTAAATTAAATTTTGATAGTTCTGTATTTTTACGGGAAAACCATAGTTTATTAAATTAAATTTTGATAGTTCTGTAACTTAAACGCCGTCGACGGTTGCCAGCTGATATGTCAATGTACCAGCTGTTTATGACCTGTCAGTCAAATATGATCAGGCTTATTAGTCCCCTACGAGGACTATAGGAATGCCCTCCGTCAGTCTGTCCGTCCGTCCGTCTGTCCGTCCGTCCGTCCGAAAATCTGGATCCCGCGATATCTTCAAAATACTTAAAAAAAATTCATGAAACTTGGAATAGTGATAAAGGGCAATATGGAGATTATGCACGTCTTTTTATTTATTTATTTTTTTCGTTTTTGCGTCCGTCTGTCTGTCTGCTTTAAAAAACATTCAACACATCTTTAACCTAACTGGATTCCACTATATCTCCAAAAGTACATTGAATTTTTTTATGGAACTCCCCTACCGGTGTAACCGAGATAGGATTGCCCTCCGTCCGTCTGTCCCGTCTGTCCGTCCGTCCAAATTTTGTTTCCGGGCTATTTCTTGAAGACTATTGGCCAGATTTCAATTATTTTTTTTAAGAGTTATAGCATTTGACTAGCAATTTGCAATTTTCAAGCGAAATGAATGGGGGATTTTTTTCTTAAAGTAGTTTGTATAGAACATATCAACTGTAAACTTGAGAAAGATATTATTAAGAAACAGAGTAGTGCTTTTTTATTTTCCTTCCATTTTTGTCGAGCCCACCTTCGGTGAACTCGACCCTTAGTCGCCAGGTTTTGATGTTCGCTATATGTGCGTGCATGTGTCCGTCCTGATTTTTACGGACCATAACTCCAATTTGAATGAAAATGGAGGAATTTCTGTAAAAACTTCACACAAGTGATCACCTCCATGAGTTCTAGTTCTGCGCGCATGAACTGGGTTTATGGGTCAAAGGTAAAGGTCTTCTTAGAGATCACTGATAAATGCTTGTGCAGGGCATATCTGGTAACTGCATGAAGAGATTTTTTTTACTATAACTTCACACAAATGTTAACTACCATGAGATCTAGTGTCGCACGCATCAACCAGGTCTCCAGTTAAAGGTAAAGATAACAGAGGTCATTAGAAGTGCTTTTCTAGAGGATATCCTATATGCATGAGGGAATTTTTATGCAACATCTTAAAACTGCGATGCTGGCCCGTAGACATGCAGAATGAAATTCTAGTTTCTATGCAAACTCAAACTTGAAAAGAAACATCTATCGGCTGGGGATATACTAGTATTGTCTTTGACAATGCATCGTTGATTAAAATAAGTATTGTAAAATGCTTACATTTATACATTTCAGGAAACAAGTACATTGTCGTTATAACAGAATATTTGACAAAATGGGTAGAGGCAGAAGGGATTCCAGACAAGTCATCTGAAACTGTACTATCAGTATTCACAAAGTTTGTCACGACACATGGTTGCCCCAGCGTATTAATAACGGATCAGGGGAGAGAATTCTGCAACGACTTGAATGAAAAGTTTTGCAAGCAGTTTGGGATAGAACATAGAATTGCATCAGCATATCACCCAC
Organism: Mya arenaria; assembly: GCF_026914265.1. NCBI lineage: Eukaryota > Metazoa > Mollusca > Bivalvia > Myida > Myidae > Mya > Mya arenaria. The sequence continues at coordinate 49,902,366 of NC_069134.1, forward strand.
AAACAGGAGGACATACTGAAAGATTTAACAGGACTTTGTGCGATATGCTTGTGCACAGTGTAGATTTGTCGCAGAAAAATTGGGACATTAAGTTACCATACGTACTGTTTGCCTATAGAACGTCTAAACATGAGTCGACGAAACAAACACCATTCTATCTTGTGTTTGGAAGGCACGCACGCTTACCAATAGAACTAGACTTAGCAATGCAATCGGATGATAACCAAGACTCTGAATTGTCACTAAAGGAAAGAATAGACTCGTTCATTAAACTGTCGTGCAACAGAAAAGAAGCATCGTCCAATATTAAAACGGCACAATCGAAGCAGAAGAAATATTACGATTCTTCACTACCTAAAGACGATACAGCAGGTTTTGAAGTCGGCGACCAAGTCCTTCTTCATAACACCAGAAAATTGACGAGAAAAGGAGGGAAATTGGGTCTAAAATGGAAAGGACCATTCAAAATAACAAAAGTAACTGGAAAAGGCACTTATTTCCTAGAAGGAATGAAAACAAGTGTAAGTGGGAACAGACTGAATCGCTATAGGCAGAGTAATGACGATGCTGCTACAGATAACACAGAAAAGCGACCAACTGAAGGTCCAAAAGATGACCACAGTCTAATAAACAAAGAAACAGGAACCCAAGCAAACGAGAAAGCGTTTGAAAGACCTGCAAAAAGAAACGATAAATCTGACGACTGCAATCTCCCTCCAAAAAAGAGAAGAGTATCGCGAGAAGATGTTGCAACACAACCTACCAATTCTACAGAATCTACTAATCAAGAACCCCAACCATTTCAATTCAGACCATCTAATCAAGAATGGCAGGAACAAATCTCGAGTGTATTTAAGTCGGCAGTCAAAAACACGTATGCATCCGGTCCAGACAAATATATACGACGAGACGCCAAACCTACTAAAACTGTAAACATGCGTGGGGATGGCAATTGTTTGTTTAGAACATTCAGTTATTTAGTTTTTGGCGTACAAACACACCATAGCTTGATAAGGCAAGCGATTGTTGACTTCATGAAAGAAAACGAAACTCTAATGAAAGGCATTACACGTGATTCGGTTTCCAGATATCTAGACACGTCAATGATGGCCTCCGAAAACACTTGGGGAACAGAAGTGGAGATATTTGCTTTTGCAACTCTCACCAGAAGCGTTGTGTATGTTTATTCACAGTATGGCAGTAAGGAACAGTGGCGTTGGTTAGAATACAAACCGTTAGGCCTCATTGGTGGTAATTTAAGGGGTCGAGCAGTGTACATTCAGAATTCCAGCGACCATTTTGTCCCGGTGCTAGAGGTAGATGGCGAAGAGTTCTCAAGAAAGCCATACAAACGAATTCGGAACCACATTCCAGAAAGATACCACGCCCTTATAAGTGATGACATATTAGATGCTGCTTTAGTGAATTGTTACGCAGACGAAGCCTTGCTATTAAAACTTGACAAAAGTGTAAAGACTGTATATGTGAAGGCTTTTACTAACACGCCTTACAATGTAGAAGGGCTGCGTGGGTTATCTGACGAGGTGGATGCAAATATTTTCAATATAGTATGTGACTGGAGCGATGTCGAAAACATACTTAATTGATAAGTGACACGTGCAAGAATAAATCAACAACTCAGTGGAGAACGATACAATTTATGCTAAATTTGGTTTAACATATTGCATCTGATGAGCATAACAATGCGTGCTAAATATACCTTGTGTGATTTACTAACTAAAATAATAGCTTAAGATATAAACATATGTGACATGTAGTTTTACCAAAGCACAGGTCAACACCCTGGGACGTTTTGTTGGATTCGCCTCTATATTCCATACAGTTTTAAATAAAAAGTCCTTTCGTTTATGAAATTGTCCTTATTATATACCGAACAACACTCCCGAACCACGGATATATAGGATCTCACATGAGTTGTCATATGATATAAGATTTTATTAAACGAGCTCAAGAAAATGTTACATAGCGAGCCTCGGGCGAGCTTTATAACATTTTCTTGAACGAGTTTAATAAAATATTATATTTTTTGACAACGAATGTGAGATTCGTTTTATCACATGACTTAAAACATAAAAATAAAACATATAAAATAAACCCTTTTTAACGCTATGAGTACGCACGCTTTTCACGCCTTTTTTCTATATGGAATGTATTGGCGGAAATGAGTCACGTCAAAGTTATATTACACGTGTTAAATATAAAGAAATTCGTAATGATTATATTACATGAAAAACAAGCGATGTCATGTGATAAAATCAGATCTAGCAAATTCAACGATAATGCTACCAAGACCCGTATCTATATTCACACAAAAGTAAAAACACTCTAGAGGCCACATTTTTATATGAATCTTTATAAAATTTGGTCAGAATGCTAGTTAATTCGAGTGAGTTTAAAACTGAGTCATATTAGGTCAAAATTAGAAGTATGTCCGTCCGTCTGTCCGTTTGTCCGTCCGTCCGTCTGTCTGTCTGTCTTCCGGTAATGTCAAACACCCCCGGGGACGTAGACATGGTTGCGCGTCAAAATCGCAAGAAGGTTTAAAGAGTAGTTTAAAAAGATTTAAAAGAATGTTTAAAAGGGTTAACTAGAAATACATTCTGCATGCCCACGGGCAGATGTCGAGCCCGCTTTGTAGGTTTAAATTTTCACAGAAAGATTCATAATGGACATTTGTGAAGATGAAAGAATGATAATGACCTTGACCTTTGATATTGTGACCCCAAAAACAATAGGGGTCATTTACTCAATATGGGTGATCATCCTATCAGGTTTGGCAGCTGAAGGTTGAACAATAATTAAGTTATTGAGCGGAAACCGTTTTCAGTTTTAAGGTCTATGTAACCTTGAACTTGTTATTTGACATTTGACCTCTAAGTGTGACCTTGACCTTTGCCACAGAGACATAATTTTTTCGCGCGACACACCGCCTTGCCATGGAGAACATTTATGCCAAATTATATTAAAATCCCTCCATCCATATAGAAGTTATGCTCCGGACACGGATTTTGCGCCGACTCCAAGTGTGACCTTGACCTTTGACGAGCGGATCTGGGTGGTGTGCGCGACACGTCTTCTAATTAAGGTTAAAATATATCTCAAGTTAATGTTAAATTCCTTCAAAAAATGAGCGAGATATTTCGTCACGCAATCTGATTGGCACATACGAAATAAACAAGTCTCCGTGACGTCATATGGGCTGGCCACCGCTCTTCCGAATAACGGACGCGATCGTCGTGTTAATAAGATGCAATCGATTTTCTTAGAAGATAATCCAATAAATCGACTATTATTCTTTTGATATAAGTAGAAATAATATAAATGATAATATAAATATAAGAAATGAACGCCTTCTCGCTATAGTTCAACGGGTATATGAATACAACAAGTAGCGTGCATAGTTAACGTAAACCCCTTCGGGGTTTACGAACTATGCACGAGACTTGTTGTATTCATATAATCGTGAACCGACGCGAGAAGGCGTTCATTTCTTAAATATAGCTGCACTGAACTGCTCAGGGGTAGGGAGGAGGGCAACAGTAAGTGGTAGGTTGTTCCAATGGTACACAGTCCTGGGGAAGAAAGAACATTTATGATAATAAGAGGTTGCTGTAATTAACCTGTAACTCAGATCTTTTGCATGAATTGCTTATCCTTTTTGTGCTAAATGATTTCTAAAACCACTTTTCGAATGGTCATGAAAAGAAAAAAGGGATAATATTTTTAAGTCATTCATCATTGCTAGTTCCATTAATCTGTGTGGGACGTTTAATCACTATACAACTTTGATGACTACGAAAATGATTCAAATCACTAACAAACACTTGTCACTTACAGTGCACTTACAGTGATTCTGCTTGTATAATTAATAATTATTTAATTTCAATCGCAGAGAGGTTTATATAGTTGACTCCTAATCCAGTTGCACAGATTCGATTCTTAGGCGAGGAAGCTATCGAAGTATGTTACATCAGATCAGGATTAGACGAGTTCTGGTAAGAAGTCCAACGATACTAGATTGAAATCCAGCCACCCTCGCCCCCTGAAAACTAGCTAGTTCTGTGATTATAAATATTTTTGATTGTTGATATTCAAACAGGCCGTAAATTACAACAAGTAGTTGCGTATTTTGTTGATGGAACGTTCCTATGCAGTCCATCGCCTATGTTTTAAATGATAAACTGAGCAGCGCACAGTTTGTATGCCTGTCACCCATACACGACCCTGGTAGGCGTCGAACTCACAACGGTGAGGGGCAAGTGATTCTCGGTCGGAGACTTTAACCATTTTTTCTTTCCACACAAATAGGCATCGGTAGTGGTAATCCCTGAAGCTTGGATCAATTCCATCTAACTGCGGTCAAAAAAAAACGTGCAGTATGGACGCATGCACGGACGGGTGCCATCTCTCCTCCGATGTCTATGGATGAAGATAATTATGTTGTGCAAGTGTACCTTAGATAGGTTAGGTCAAGGTTTGGATTGGGGGGGGGGTCCTTATTCTATAGGGGGTCACATTTCTACGTGAGGGGTCATTTTTCTACGTGTGAGGAGTCATAATATAATGACCCCCCAGTCATAATATAATGACCCCCCGGTCAATATTTTATATAAAATAATGACCGGGGGTCATTATTTTATATAAAATAATGACCGGGGGGTCATTATTCTATGGGGGTCACTTTACAACGTTACACCGGCCGTCAAATCTGATTTAAAATAACAATTCATATAGTATAATTATGTTTTGATGTAAATACAGCGCCTTTACCATATTGGCAGGTCATTCCAAGGTGACTGGGATGCAAGTGTCAGAAGGATGTTGAACAATGAGTAGTACTCAATGTCAAGCAATCGTCCTCCCTTTTTAGAACAGATAGCGTTGGCGTCGTGCCACGAGTGGACGTCGGTGTAAAGGGTAATCGTCGTCAGGTTCCTTATTGGTGGCGGGCCGCAGTCCGCAACTGAGTGAGTAGAGTAAGGGTTATGTTAGGGAACTATGAAAAAGGTTATATAAATCATTTTCAAGAGTTAAATTTATATATTTTATATTCAAATAAGATCATTGAATTTTACTTGATAATCCTAACTGAATACTGTTTAAGTCATGGTAATAAAATATTGAAATGGTTTACGGAGAAGAGAGACAACGAGTGTTTTAAGTAAACAGCGCCCTCACGCGATAGGTGATGATTAGATTGACAGTACTAAGCACATATGGGCATATAAAAGACACGAACTCGATTGAACATAATTTATAGCACACTCGAACCAACTTGAATTTTTCCCTGTATACATAAAAGGGAAAAAACACAATACTTCTTAAGATGAGACTGTTGCAAAAATGACAGGGTTAACATAAATTACAGAAAATGACAAGGAATATGTTGAATATATTGAATTATCTGCTTTTTGCATAAACATTTATAAAAGTTAAAAATAAGTTTACTTACAAGAGAAAATGTGAATCAGAATTAAGTATTTCATATCCAGAACTGATATTATATTATCTTCGTAGAACTTAATATCAACTGTTAAATCTTTCTGATACCACCGCCAAGACATGATACATCGATCGTTAGATCTGCAAGGAATCAAAGACCAAAAAATAAACTTTCCTAATTAAGGAAGAGCTGGAAGTGGCATTGCTATTTAAGACTAATCTTTTCCGCAATTATCGCAGGTCGGTTCCTTGCTCAAAGATATCATATCCGGAAAAACACGAAACCAGTATTGAAAACTTTCCAACTCAGAATCGGCCATTTAGTTGAGAAATATTTTTCCATGAAATACAACTTTATGCAACTTAAACTCTAGTATAAAAATGTTTATGAAATACAATGTTTATAATTACATTTCAGTTATAGAAATTTAATTTGGTCATTATGAGGCGATATTGAAACAACTGTTTTATACGTGCTCATTAATTTGACAGTATCAAACCAAAAACGATTTGTATTGAAGATAGTTTAACAAGCAAAAACACTAGACTTTTCTCATTGAACTGCGTTGGCACTTAACATTTAACGATTTCAAATAAGATATTATGAAACATGAAGGTTTAAAAGCGTGGTTAAAAACGATCATATAAAAGTAACTGATCTGAAGACTTTTGACATTTCTATTTGGCAAAACTTGAATTGATATCGTATAACTGAATGCCTTAACAAATTCTTGAAAATAAGTCACTTCTGGCCTGTCAGTCATTTTTTAGCTTTTATTATGTTCGCAAGTCTTGAATGATCTTTCTCAATGATAAGCACTTTTTTTAAATAGTAACAATCTTTCAATTGATTAATAATGAGATTCGATATTATCATTTTATTTTAAATATTGTCAAGATGAATCTTATTACTATTTCTATACTCGGAATATTCAATTTTCGTTTCATATCTTAAAGTACAAAATTCCACATTTTGTCGTTTAGCTAAAACTTTGGAAAAGCCGCAAATGACTAAAGCACCCGAGTTAATTTGTAGAATGCTGAGGGCTTTGCAAAAAAATCGGCATGTTTTAATTATACGTTTGTTTATTTTATACATCCTGTTAACATCTTGGTATTGCTATATGATACGAAGAAGCGTATCGCGTCCCTAAATTGTTTCATTGACATGTATTAACACCTCGGTGTCACAGATGATAAGAAAAAATATTGTTATACTTGTTGATTTGTTTTTTGTAAACCGAAACTGAAATTGGGGAAATCATATGTATTCACCTGCACTTTGTCATTAGTACTCTTAAATCATTTTCAGAAAATGCGAATATTGTTGAATTCATGTTATTACAACAACTAGATTATAATTCTTAGAATCGTGTGAGTGGTTTTCATCGTCACTGTTATCTTAACCACGCTCGTCTAAAGTCCATTGTTCAAAATCTGGAATATTGTTTAACTGTTTTCATTTTACATGCGTTAACTTAAGTTTTTAATTGCAATATTGTGCCCTCCTACAGCTATCGAGTGTAGATCGAGTTTTTCTATGTTATTATGACTACTCTATTCATAAATTGTAACAACTCTTGGATAAACATGGTGAAATATTAACATCCAAATATTTATGTTTTAACCTAAAGTGTGATAAAAGCTGTGGTCACGTGTTCTTGCAAGTCACTGAAACAATAGCGGTTCTTGGAGTAGCTAAGACTAATTCGAATTACCATTATGTGTGCCTTTGATAATTAAAATGGACAAGACAAACAAAGACCAAAAGAAACCATTAAAGAGCGGTGAGGACGATAAAGATGAACAAAGGTCTGATGCACCTCAGGTAAGTTTATATTTAACTTCAACAACATTGATAATGCATTACTAGCTGCGTGAAAATACATATTAAATATACGTGTACACGATTGTTATATTCAAAAGTGTAAGGGACAATACAATTTTATTACCATTTTCATGTCGATTTTCGGCGAGCGGATATGCTTACCGTTGAAAACAAGGGCGATGCTGTATTTAAAGATGCACTCAAACTCCTACAATTAAGATCTACCACAGTTAATACAATTGTTTTAATATACCAAAAAGGAAGAATAAATGTCGAAATCAATTGGGTTTTTTTTGGAGTATACTGATTAAATTTGAACGAAAGGTGCAGAAAACACGGTATTCCTACCGTTTGAGACGATAGATCTTTTAGCACTCACCAATCGTTTAATATTTTTGCGTATTCAGTTATTAAATGTACGGTTACAATATTGTTATCAGCTATTAGTAGTTTCCATCACTGCATTAGGGAAGTAGTTAAAGGATTCATACTCAAAATGTATGTTTGTTATACATGAGTATGTATTGATTTTGAAAAAGAGTGTCACTTTAAGGAATGTGCAGTCGTTGGCAGACTATTTGATCGAACCATATTTAAGGACAAGGCTATAAAGACAAAACTAAAGAAAACTCTAAATGAACCGCATAGGTAGCGTTATTTTTGAATATTGGATTTTATGGCAGAACAACAATAAATCGATTATTGTTATTATATGATTAAGGCTATCGAACAGGCATACCTAAATATAAAACTAATGGAAATAAACTTTATTTATATTTTAAGGCATGTTGACACAAATCTCACCCCAACCCACGGCGTTGGTATTTATGACCCTTGAGAAATTGTATCCATTTTTACGCGGGGTAGCTTAAATAATTTGTTGTCGATTCAAATCCATAATTATATAAAAGTTGGTGACTCCATATTAAGAAAACAACTGGTAAGGTAGTGCTCATTGAGTAAGATAATGTTCATTATTCAAGTGATATCAAGATAACACTCACTCTCATGCAAATGTAAATGCGCATATACAGCTACCAAACGGGGAAACTACCTAAAAATTCCTCCAAAAGGTTTATTTCCCTTTACGCAAATTTTGCTTTACATTCATTGACCAAGTATGGCCGGAGAAATTTATGCAGCGGAGACGCGCGTTTGTCTCTACGATGTGAGTAAATTATTTTCTTCCAGTTTTGAATTGTTGTTTTATCTTGCCTCCTTCAATCATGTTGTATTCGTATTTATATTAATTTATACATATATTTGGTGGACAATGCAAAATATAAGCATTTTAAACAGTTACAAAACAAGGTCAAAGATATAATTGTATGCATACGTTATGCTTTGCTCATGTACACAATATGCAAAATATAAATCATTCCACATATTGTAGGAAAGGGTCCTGGATATGTCACTTATGTGTGTGTATGTGTTATTGTAAACATGTTTATTAACCGCTTTAATGACGTGTAGAAAATATATTATAGGTTTATTGTTAGCTTAAAACAAATACAAAACTGTAGTAGGTTTATTGTTAAGAGTGAAATAATGTTTACATGTTTATTTTTGGGCATCGACCCAATGGTTAGTGTATATGGTATGATTGAGTGCATAGGTCAATATCAGTAGTTTCGTTTCTTTAGAAGAGAGATCCTTTGAAGGCAACGACTTGACCTGCACAATTTCCATAGCATGCTAACAGCAGAGACGGTTTTTAGAAAACTCATATACACTTACCAAAATCAAACAACAGAGTCCATGGGCATTCCTGCAGCATTTTAGATAGGACGCCTTAATTGCTTGAGCCGTAAAGGTATTTCGTGATTTAGGTCTCCAAAAAGGATGAAAGCAGGACGTATTGGATACTTCCGCTGGAGCATTTTGAATTTTATTTTACAAAAATGAAAAAAAAAAAAACATTTCCAAGCATTTTGATCGCCAACATTTAGTGGAAGTACAACAAACTTTAAACAGTTAAATGTTCCATGGTTCATGGTAGTAGAAGAGTGGTTCTCGGATTAGTTTTGATTATTAACCGGATTTTTCAACAACAAAAATACGGGTTATAGAATGGCGAAACCGGGCGGGCGGGCTTTCGTTAACAATTCTGCGTTAAACTTTTTATTCAATATCATAAACAGTTTTTATTCAATTGTTATGAACCTTTATTAAAATACTTGTCCACATGCTGTCTTGATCATTTGTGAATATGGGACACCTTAGATTAAAATCTAGGTCATTTAGGTCAAATCTTAGGAAGTTTTTATTCCATGTCAAAAAGTAAATAGTTTTTATTCAATTGTTATGAAACTTTGATTGAATACTTGTCCACATGTTGTCTTGATCAATTGTGAATATGGGTCACCTTAGATAAAAAAAACTAGGTCTCTAAGTCAAATATAAGGACGTGTTTTTCATTTTATGTCATAAAGTCAATCGTTAATATTAGGGATGTAAACGAAGAGCAATATATATATTTGAATATTCGGTTATTTTTTCGATCGAATATTCGATTATCATAATGCATATTAAAAAAGTGTAGTAAACAATTATTATTATTCGCTGCAGTTATTATCGAGGCCTCTTTAACCTTCTTTGTCGTAGCCAGTTCACGCGAGGTCGAGATATAATCCACACTTATATTTTAATAAACCGCCAGAAAGAATGAAATGAAAGATGTAATAAAACAGGATATTATAAACCGTGTTGATTTGAAAATAGGATTGCTAATGTTGTTCATTTTCTTTGTCTCAGTAATGTAACAACGAGTACACCAACCATCGGATGAACATGAACTCGAACAACGCAATAGCAACATCGAGAAAGACAATAGAATGTGAATGTTTGGTAGTTTTTTTTATTAAATTTTTCCTGTTTGAAATTTGTTGCAATTGTCAGAATGGATACCGTTTTCAATAAAAACTTTAATTGTCTCTATCAAATCACATATATTCAATGTACATATGTATGCACTTTGCAATGTGCAAAAGCTTTGTTATACAGTCGAACCCTGTTGGCTCGAATTCAAGGGACCGACGAAAATACCGCGAGTCTCGGACAGTTCAAGCCAATTAGAATGCTTACATTCAGTATAGAGAAATCGGTCCTCTGCAGCTTGGAGTTTGAGATAATAAAGCGAAATAAGCATACACAATTAACCAGAAGTGTGTTGATTTCAGTGCAAGATCGTATTTTATTTCACTTCATGAAGTAAAAGAAAACAGAAGAAAAAATGTATATGACACTGGTGATACGATCTTACCCTGAAATCAACAAATGTCATCTATATATTTTTAAATTATTAAGTAGGTTCCTCTGCATTGAAATTGAAGCAACTACGTATATTATCAGTTAATGCTAAAGTACAAAACTAGGTTTGCGGTTACTTTTTCCATATTATTTTTCAAAATTGAAAATATAAATAAAAGATTGCGTTTTGTTTACAGAACAGAACAGAACAGATTTTTAAAAAATGGGGCTAAATGTTGGAAAAATAAATAAAAGTGAGAATTTCTGGAATTTGCCAATAACTGTGTCTAATTTTGCAATAAAATTACCAGAATTACTGTATGTAATAGATATCATATTACAGTATAATATTATACCTTAAGTACCAGCGAACAGATTTTATGCATTTATCGATTGAATCCTCTTAAGGCGTTTACACTAGCCCCACCGACCCTATTTGTTCCTCCCGACCCTTCACCTTTCATTGTCGTTTTGATCGACATGTAGATATTTTAAATATCTTCCTAAATAAATAAATACATTTAATTAAGTGAACCTGATAGAATTTTACCATTTAATATTTAATTTTCTTCTACGGTAATGATGTACCCTGGTATAGGTCCTGGGGTTTGGAACAGAATCCCGGTGCTCAAAAGAACAAAAAAAAACAACAGGAAACAAATAAGTTATTCCTACCTACCTACCCTTTTTTACGAGATATTAGTGGAAACAAATAATATTTTTGTTTGGCCTGAAAGATAAAAATGCTCGAGTTGCCATACATGAAATAGTATATCAAAACCCCATAATTTACTTCCTGGTTTTCCTAATGTATATTTTATATTCATTTTCGCTTTGTGGTTAAGTAGCTAGTGATAAATAACATTCGGAACTCATCGACCATGTTTTATAAAAAACAACCTCGTTTACAATGTCAGAAATCTTTATATTTAAACACGCTGCAAGTTGATCGCGTGATAATTTCAATTTAGCATTTAAACTTAATGACTTTACTCTTGGGAGTCTTAATTACTTATGCAATTATACACTTCACTGGAAATCAATTTAAACTCAGATATAATAAATAAACGTTAAAACACTAAAATTAACTAAACATATATTTTTTTAATTTTTCGAACCTCTTCTACCGATTTACAGGCATACAGCCGAGGTTGATTTCGATGGAAAATGACTTTGCAGTTCTGAATGAATAAATTGAGTACATTCAATATTTGGTTGCACAAGAATTCGTAGGTGTGTCGGGGGTGAAAAAGTAAAATGCAAAATATAATGTTATTTGTGTCGAAGGTTAGTGAAAAGAATAGTTATTGCGTAGTTGTTCATCTTCGTATTACTTATTAATTGCGCATTGGCGTGAGTCATGTCGAAATATTCGTTTATGTAAGTTTGCAATATTGAATTCAAATATTGTATTGTAACAATGTTTATGTTCTTATATGATGCACATAAATGTGTTTCGTTATCTAACAGTTTCGAAGATGTATTTAGTGTTTTAAAACAAGTCTATAAAGTATTATTATGACCATCATTATCATTATTAATATCATTTTTATCATTAGCACTACTTTTATTTCAATTTTTATAATTTCAAATTTAATAAGTTCAATTATTATTAGTATTAGTAGTAGTAGTGGTGGTGGTGGTGGTGGTGGTGGTGGTAGTAGTAGTGGTAGAAGTAGTAGCTGCAGCAGCAGCAGCAGCAGTAGCAGCAGCAGTAGTAGTAGCAGTAGTATAACAAGTAGTAGTTGTAGTAGTAGTAGTAGCAGTAGCAGTAGCAGTAGCAGCAGCAGGAGTAGTAGTAGCAGCAGCAGTAGCAGCAGCAGGAGTAGTAGTAGCAGTAGCAGCAGCAGGAGTAGTAGCAGTAGTATAACAAGTAGTAGTAGTAGTAGTAGTAGTAGCAGTAGCAGTAGCAGCAGCAGCAGTAGCAGCAGCAGCAGCAGTAGCAGCAGTAGCAGTAGTATAGATGGGGTTGGGGGTAAACCGAGGTATACGTTTATATTCAGGTATTATCTGTGTCAATATTGATTTGCATTGGGTTGTGGGAGAGAAAAAATATCGAAAACAGAGCTGTGATGCATTCTAGTTTTAAATTACCCAATAAGCAATACATCTTTAGAAAACAAAATTCAAGTTAAGAGCTATGGTACATTTAGCACTGGAAATAACGAAATAGGTATTTGATAGTGCTCCGTCAGACGGCCGTATTGTGAAAAGGTCTGTCGAAGTGTTTTAAGAAACTAGACTCTCAATCAAACTCTGATAAAGACCGAAGGCGGGGCTCCGTAACCGGCGTAGACTGCGCTTTATTCCATTTAAAATGGTGAAGAAATGTTGAAGTTGTCTTTGTTTAAAGTCTTCATTCGAAGCAAAATATTGCCTTCCGACTTAGCATTTATGTCGCAACTTACCACGTGGTATACACACACTGATAATATATGTTTTTTTTATTTGAAAGCATTCATTGTCAAAGTATTGACATAACTCTCGCAAATTAACAAGCTTACATTATGTTTTAGACTAACTAAAAATGTATTACAGTATTAGATAAGTGTTAATTAAGTCAGCTAATGTGCATTTTCCAATAATACAGTAAAAAACTACAGGGATAGGCCAAGTTGTAGAAAATTTAAAGAGCCCTGTTTAGTGGCACACGACAAGATCAATAAGGACAAACGACAATGAACTAAAGAAAAAAACCGTATCAAGATAACCCACAGTCACGTGCAAATAAGAAAATAAGAATATTAATATCATTCCGAAACAAACCGGGAAATTACCTTAAAATTTCTTCAAAAGATTTATTTCTCTATCAACAATATGTTTAAAAACGGTTATTTATATGTGAGTTTTGAATTGTAGTGTCATTAAATATTTATTGCAGAGGGAAACCAGATGAACTATTTAAAAACAAATGGAAATAAAAAGCTGTAGTAAAATGGTTCAATCAGTATCCTTCGAAATAACGTGATGTAAAATATTAGTTTTAATAAAAGTGCAAGCGGGTGACGGGTCCGTTTTTTTTTTCAAACTAGCCCCGGCCGTAAATTAATGACCCGTCGTTGCATAGTGAAAAGTGGTATATGTTTAGAAGGAATACGTCGTGAAAAAACAACTTTCTTATTTTGCAAGGATTTTTTAATGGGGTCGCAAATCATTCGTTTTCACTCAAGACTTCACTGGCTCCATCACCCGCTTAAAGGGACTCGACCAGATGATACAAATGCAAGGAAAAATACAATTGTTCGAACATTACATGAAATTGACATCGATGTGTACATCGCATTGAATCTTACTTACTGACGTTAAACATCGCTTACGACACAGATCTTTCGCAGTTTTTGCGCATATATCCAATTAAAAATATACTGGGGCTGTCCAACCACGTAAATCCCAGTAAGTTTAAAAATAGCGTTGGTATATTTATCTGTACTCATAAACAGATATTACTTAAACTGGGAGACCATTAAGCGTTATTTTAAACGGGGATGAAACCCAGATGAAAAAAACCAGCATGATTGTTGCGTTTATTCTTTTAATCATGAAAAAAAGTATTATCGACCTCATTCTAGCTCTCATTAAGAAATTCTAGGCTTGTTTTAAGAAAATACCCCGTTTGCCGAATGTTGGACCATCTGGTGTCTATTCCCTTTAAAACTAACATGTTTATGGTCTCAAATCGAGGGCACTTAAGTAAAGCCAGCCAACCGGTGGTGTCTTTGAAACCAGGATGTATTCTGTATATCCGAAGTCGTTGAATTTCTATGCATCTTAAGTCCTTGATAAAAACCGGGCCCCATTTTCTCGAAACATCTTAAGGCCCTAGTAACAGGATCAAGCTTAGCACGCTATTTTTTATTTTAATGTAAGTGTAAAATGTGTAATATTCTCTTTTTAAAGCCTTTTAATGCCTTTAAAGGAAATTATATTTACGATAAATAAGATAAACTGCTTGTTGTTTTATAAATCGTTTTTAAGTAAGTAATTTTGCTAAATAAAATAAGATACTTAAGTGAGTTACGCTTAAAAACTTTCGAGAAATTGGGACCCGGTCTAGGAATGTTTCGGTTCAAGCTCGGGCAAGACGCCGCGTGTAAAGAAACTAGCCAGTAAGATTGCGAAAGTATTTAAAACGCCAAGATGATTCAATTACTATTTGAAATTTAACGCTAATCATTTACAACGATTTTGTTTTCAAATTGAATGTTGAAATGTTTTCAGGGTTGATTATTACCCTTTGCGCCAATTTTCAACGGAGTCAAAATGCATAGTAGAGTCATGGGAAAACCCAGTGAAGTCGATTCCGTCTGAAATACCAGTACATCTTTTGTAAAAAACATAAACGATATAGGGTTTTCCGATAAACATCTTTCAATCATATTTTATCGCTTGCCGTCGTGGGATCCCAGAAAAGAGAATTTCCCAACAAAATCCTCTAACTCAGATTTATCAATCAAAATAGAAACTTGATTTTTCAAATGTACATGGAGTTCAAGTGCAGCATTGAATTAGAATACCAAATATGAGCATAAGCGCTATATATAGAGGAGTGAATATCCTTGTTGGATACATGAATATTTAATGTACATGCAGTTTAGCGAAGCATGATATTGGAATACCAATTGTAAGCACAATCGCTATATGGATAAACATATAATACTATTGGTAGCAATAACAACGTAAAAAATTAATTTAATGCGGTATATTAAAGTGATATATCATTTTAAAGGTTACGTCATTACAAACTCAAATATGCACATTTTTTCAAAATCCATCAATTTTTGACAGAATTATGGCCCTTTTAATTTTACATTTTTATCAATTTTTCTGCCAAAATAGGTCAAATTCAAAACTTCGGAATTTAAATGAAATAAATAATATCAAACAACACATTTTGTTTATTTTCTATAAAATTAATACACATACCTAAATATCAGAACCTAAACAAAGTTTTAAGCAAATTATTTTACTTTAAGAAAATGATGAAAAAACGTCCATTTTTAAGAAATTTTAAAATTGCTTTATATTTTGAAGAATGAGCTTGAAAAAGGTAAAAGACAAAGAACATTTACATTCTTCCATTCACTGCTTGACTGTTGCATTTTTACAATTAATAGTATTATAAACAGGAAGATTAAAGGCAAACAAAAAATTAGTTGCCATGGTAACCATTAAATAAAAAAAAAAAAAAATGCTTTAAACATCGCTTTTTGTTAAAAAGGAGAATTATGTACATCTTGCCATGATTTGCCTGACAGTTGTAATAAAGGTGAACTTCAACCCATCTAGCAATTCTGAATATTTCAATATAAGTATGAGATTGTCAGCAATTTTCAAGGTTAAATTATAAATATAATTGTATACAAAGTATGACCAAATGATTAACAAATAACAGAAATATTTCATTGACTGAAGCAGACATGCTAAAAAGTATCACATTGCAAATACAAAGGTTTTTAGACAACAATTACAGTTTCTTAAGAAAACTAGACCCTATAGTTACCATGGCAACTGTTTAAAGTGACACTCTTATTCAGTATCAATACATACACATGTATAACAAACATATACTTTGACTGTTAACCCTTTAACAACTTACTTAATAATTCATTTTTGGAAAATATTAAGTATTGATAAAAATATTGTAACCGTGTATTTAAGCTGAAAAAGCAAAGATATTAAATGATTGGTGAATGCATAAAGATTTACTGTGATCTACTATGATCTCAAATGGTAGAAATACTGTCTTTTATGCACATTTCCTTCAAGTAGAAGTAGGCATCCTTCATTAGAACCATTGTTTTCAACATTTATTCATCCTTTTTGTAATAATAAAACAAAAGTATTAATTGTGGTAAATCTTATGTGGTAGTAAGAGTGCATTTTTAAAAGAACCGACTTTTTTTAAATTGACATGGAAACTATACACATGAATAATACCAGATAATGTTTAGAAACAAACATAAGGACAATATTTCTGTTTCAAACCAAATTTAAAATACTTTAATTATTGGAATCAAAATGTGCATAGATTTGGAATCATAATGTCCATGCATGTATTTGTAACCATTCATGACAAGTTTTACACATAAAAAGAAAACATTTTATATAGAAACATTTTCACTCTATAATCACTCAAAAAATGAAGGAACTGTTAAGGGGTATTTGGAAGTGCAGATACTTCTTATTGCAAGAAAATTAATCCTCTTTGCACTACACTGTAATCTTGGATATTTCAGGAATTGAGAGAGAATCTGTGAGACACTTCATGGTATGACTGTTGCATGATAGAACCACTGTCAAATACTGAAAAATACTGTCAAATTACACCAAGCTGTTTTTTTTCTCTCAGAAACCATCATGAGCCTGAAAATATAACAAAGGAATGTGTTGATTTCAATTAATACACATGTTCACAAAAGAAACTACATGCATTCAGTTTATATGGCAACATATATATACAGATGTATACATACAATGTAAAAAGGTTTTATCACATTTAATTAAGAGAATACATTATATTACCAGATATTGTCTTAATATTGTCTTAATAAAGTTGACATACATACAGAGAGAAATAAGGATTTTCTAATTTAAAACTTCATACTGTTCAACATTTTTGTCCACTTTTTTGTACATAACAAATTACATTTTCTCTTTAATAATAATTTATTTTTTCCTTTCAAAATTATTCCTCAAACAAGTCAACATTATATTTTTAATAGAGCAAATAAATACAATTTAACAAAAAAGTACATACAATTAGGTTACTGAATCTGCATCAGTCCGGTGAGAGGGAAACTGAAAGTAAACAGAAACATAGATAATTATGTATTATTCAGAGAGGGACAACTATGTATATATATGTAATGAGGTTTGATGTCTATACACAGATTGGTATTTACTAGAATCAATTTAAGAATCAATTCAACTTTACAGCTCAAAAAAATGTCAAAAGCATTTATTTTACAAATGATAAAATATGTCATCATACAAAATGTCAAAGTTTATAAAGAGTTCTCAATAACTTCAGGTATGATTTCAAAGAAAATTAAGCAAATGGCATGTTTATGAGATATTCTCTGGTAAATATGCATCATAGTTCTAAGTTACCTCAGTTCTGCAATCCTTCCCATCATTCTGACTGGCTGAATTTGAGTGGTATGAATGTATTCTATGGCTTTATTTCTCACTGAAAGGAAGAAAAGATTAAATAAAAAAGGGAAAAAAAACTAATAAATGACAAAACTGACCACCCATGAATTGGCAGACATACTAATGTGTAAAAATACTCAAAATATTTAGTCAAAAAGGAAGAACAGCCATTTATGGAATGTGAAGTTTAAAATAATTTCAAATGAATAATCAAAACATTGAGTTAAAAATTAATGACAGCAATTGAAATCCTATCATAACAGGAATTCCAATAAATCTGAAGACAAATAATGTTTAAAAAGTTGAATAATTTTTACAGAGAGTGATTTTATAATCCAAGTAACTAAACAGAACATAAAAATGTTTCCTGAAATTTACACATTAAAACATTGATATGTTGAAATTTGAAACTTTCCAATTATTATTTAAGTATTAGTTACTTGGTGATAATGTATGATCTATAAACAATTAAAATTGGTAGGCATCCAATTAACTGTTTAGAAGATTAAAAAAATGCTTACTTTCTTAGTTTCAATTGTGAAATGCCTATATAAGCCAGCTGCATTTTTCTTATTAACCAATAAAACACTAAATGGAAACTTGGCGTTGTAATTTGATTAATTGGGTTTTGGTTGTCGAGCTCTTTTAAGTTATTTAATATGAAGTTGTCGGTCAATGCCCGTTGCAGAAACATGCACATAAACAATAACAAACTTCAGCTTGACAGATTCTTAATTAATAATATAGAATGGCTTAATAAAAAATAACTGCCAATTCTCCAATAGTTTATTTACATTTTTTAAAACCGAAAGTGACCTGATCCTTAAAGAACCCGGTCTGTTTATTTCATTAAAACCAATCACAATATTGCAAATGTCTTATTTATTCAAATTATAAAACATTTGACCAATGTTCATGCAAAAGAATTGGCAACCCCTTATAAATAGCATTCTAAATATAATAAAACAATGATATGCAAAAACCTACCTCAATGTTTACTCAAAATAAATTACTATCTACAGAGGTTGGCATTTAAAAAGTAAACAAAAATTACTTCCTGGTTAATTCGGATACTCTCGGCTTTTTAGGTTGCATGCCTTATGAGTCATCAAATTGTTCTTGTTTTTGGCCACTCTCAGAAACGATGTGTTTATAAATAGCCCTTGCGGAAAAATGCGACAGATTACTGAATCAAATGGATAGTATCACTGTGTAGATAAATGAATGTATTTTCAGAAATTCGATGATGCATTGTTGTTCTCTTTCGATTTGGACCTATAATTCAGCATGTTTTATCCCCTGTTTCAGTTTTTGTCAAAATAAAAGCAGAAAATATACATAATAATTCATTAAAGTTATACTCACCGATGCAGGAGACGTCAATGTATCCTTGTAAAGTCATTGACAATCAAAACAAATCTTAAAATATCCGAAATCGAAAGGATAAAATGACAGTCAAAACGTCCCAAGACCGGCAGAAAAACGACATATTACAAAAAATGCTTGTGAAACTTTTTGCTCGTTTTATTTTGTTTCACATAATTAGATAAAACCCGTACTACAGTTGATAGATAATTTATTCATGATTATTTTGGTACCATTTTCGGCAGTAAGTATAAATGTTTGCAGGAGTAATATCCATTGGAGTGAGGAGTGGTATTAGCATTGTGCAGAATAGGGAAGTGTAAAAAACGACGTTACGTTGTTATTGCTAGTATTGGATACATAAATATGAACTACAGTGTGGTAATTGAGGTACTTACATTTTAGATTTACATTTTTTATTTATTATACTTTAGGATTTTGAAGCAAACAGATTTTTTTGTTACACGGACTGGTGCACACATTGAGTTTATCATCACGTCGTATTTATTGTTTAGTATGCCTATTGCATTTTCTTGACATTTGCTTACTATAAATTTGCGCTAATGTTCCCACTTTTTTCCAAATTTATGGTGGCATATTACTGCCGCAAGATGATCTGTCGATTTTTGCGAATTATTTCGTGCTAACCATGTATTTTTTCGCGATAACCGTATAGCTATTTAGTTAATAAATCTAATAATAATGGTCTAAACTCGGACTTGAAAGTGCCCAGAACAGCCACCTGTTTTCGTTTTTAGCTGTATAACACATGTAGACACATCCAGTAGATTTCGAACACGCAAAAACTGCGAAAAGATGCATACATGTGTCGTAAGCAATGTGATTCTTCAATAAGTTTGATTCAGTGCGTTGTATATAACGGTATCAATTTTATGTAAGTTTAAGACAATTTTCTTTTTTTCCTTGCTATTGTATCATCTGTTGTGTAGTCCCTTTAAAGTGCTTTATAAACGACTTTCTCCCTTTTCACATTTACCCAGTATAACTCATCAACTTTGGTTGAGGTATTTAAACATAGCATGCAACTTACTTTTTCATTTTTTTTCACTTTTAGCGCGATGACGATACGAGGCACTCGCTGCCGGTTGAGAGAAATTGTTTGAATAAAATATTGGTAAGTTATTTTGAACTTTTAGCAATATGTTCAGCAAGTAAGTCTCAACCGATTTGAGAGAAAATCAGTGATAAAAAGGGTTACCTTTCATCTGTGTCAAATTTTTCTAGTTTTTCTCTTGATCTCTGGAAAGAATTTCCAACAAAAAAGTTATTTAAGTAGAGACATAATAGTTAGTAGTTAATGAACATGTTTAACAAGAACATTTGAAAGATTATTTGAAAGTTATGATTTAATGTTTAAAGTTTATTGAGTCGCATTAATAATGAACAGTCAGGGCTAAATTATCTGTCAGTTTTCTGGCAACATTGTATAGGTGTTTTTGTTTTTTCCAGTGTATAGCACTGTTTGTGCTCGGTTTACTAGTCGGAGGTGTAGCTGTCTACTTTTATACGACTAAGCTAGCGGACTCGCATGTTCATGAGACAAGTTTTACTGAATGTCTGCAGAGCAATGGTATGTGTTTTGTTCTGTTTTGGGACATAGATGTACAGTGTATATATATCTGACGTCACCTGCAAAAATGAGTATTTTGGAGGTATACACAACGACAAAAAAAAGCAAAACAGTTTTACTCCATAGATTACGAAACAGACTTATAACAATGTGATTAATAAAATTAATGTTTTATTCTCGACAATATCTTAAAATAGCTATGATTGCCTGCTTTTCAGACAAGCAGCTCGCAAAAATGAAAACGAATCATATTTCATTAGTAATGTACCTTTTTCCCGTCTCCACATTATGTTTGGCAGTATCGAAAATAAATCAGGTAGAAATCACACCAATTGGTCAATATTTTAACCGGAGTTGAAATTGTTTTGGTAAAACATATGAGGAATGTCTTTCACGTTTACCAAACGTAATAAAAATGCAATCGCTGCATTTTACAAATGATTTTTTTTTTGCTGTTTTTCATTGCCAGCAAAAGACACGTTTTTATAATGAACTATAAGAAAATAAGCTTTTATTTGTTGTCTTCAAACCGATTAGTCGGCGTAATAATGTGTACGTTGTGTCCCTGTTTCAGTGTCGATTTGGCCCCTTGCCTTGTGCCTCTTGCTGCACTCTCACAGATTGAACGTTTTGACAACGTTTTCTTTTTTGTCTTGGAAAGAGCCAATTCATGCGAACATGCAAGTATACCAGTCATATAAGACTGCTGAAGAATGAGATCGCAGATATTTATATTTAAGTTAAAAAAATGATGCTTTATGCATTTTTCTTGAACCGTTAGTAACGCTTTTAGCCATAAATCATTAGATTTCGAAAGGAAATATAAAAATCTGCGATCTGATCTTTTGTCAGCAGCCTTTTATCAATGGTTTGCAGATATCTACGTTAATATATTTTCTCACTCCAAGACAAAAAATAAAAAGAGTTGTAAGAACAGTAAATCTGTTAGAGTGCAGCTTTAACAGGGATTATATTTATGATTTTAATTACTGGGATTGTCGCTGAAGTTTTCATTGTTTTATTGAACTTCATCTAAAGTCTTAGGTTATATAAGTGTTTATTATATACTACAAAAACATGAATGGTCCTGACTTGGAACAATTCGAAATTTAATCAACACATTTGCAACTTTGTTTTTAGGTCTGGACATGTCATACATAATTTTACATCCAGCGAAGCCTTGCAATTCAACCGCCTGCAAGATGTGTATGACGAATGTGATTGCTGGACACGTACAAATACCTAAAGGTAAGGTGCACTTGCTGTTTCTGGGGGTGGTATTCAATATTGTTCTTAGTTGGATCCAAGAACGATGTAGCTTATCGGGTTACTCATAAAAATAACGAACCTATACAGTAATGGAGCCAATGATGTATGACCATAAGATCGACTTAAGTCGCATGTTAAATACCAGTCCTGGTCTGTTTAAACTTAAACTTTCCATTTTGTTAAACGTAGCGTTTTCTTATAAGCTGGTGCGAAAGTATATAATTTAGTATCTGTTTTATCCAGGGTACCTTAACCAAAATGAAATGAGTTCCTCCCTAAAACAACGTTATCATTACTGTTTACACAGCTGCCTCTATCTGTGTTGAAGTTTTTGCTTCAACTAATTTGACATTACCCTTCTTCAGGAAGGACGTGCCCAAGGCATAGGATAAATGACACTGGTAGGTAAACTTGAAAGCTGCAATCTAACAGATTGAACGTTTTGAAAACTTTTTTTCTTATTGTACGTCTTGGAACGACTATTTATGTTCAAAAAATGATGTTTTATGCATCATTCTTAAAGCGTAAGTAACACTTTAGCCATGTCAAATGTAAATCTGCAATCTGGTCTTTGCCTCTGTGAGCGTGCAGCTTAAACTAAATGCACTAAATGTATATACTTTTCATTGAACGTGATACGTGGTTTGAGTCATTTTGCGTATTATTTACAATCGTAAGGATTCTACCAGTTTAGGTAAAAGTTGTAGTTTATGATTAATAGCGAAATGTCTAGATTTCCATTTTCTATTTTACCATAGTTAAGAAAACATAAAAGTCCAATGTTTTAGTTTTAATTTATCGCCATTTCTTTGCACATCATCTTTCCTTGCATTTCTAACCTTTACAATGATTCAAAATAGAATTTTAATACTCTTACTCACTTAGTGCATGCGGTGAATAATGAATGCCGACCCTGACATGGTATTTCAGTAAGCGCAATCGACTTCTATACCACAGATTGCCTCCTCTGCAACGGATCATGCTTGTCCATCTCGAGGGCCACCCGCCTCATTGGACAGCATATTAAGTGCGATGACAATACTATCGAGATAAAATGTAAGTACACTGGTGGTATACAGTGTGTGTATACCACGTGATAAATTACGTCATAAATTCTAGGTCGGAAGGCAATATATTGCTTCAAATGAAGACTTTCAACAAAGATAACTTCTCCATTTATACACTATTTTGAATGAAATATAGCGCAGTCTACGCCGCTTACCTAGCCTCACCGTTCGTCTTTTACTTAAGTTTAATTGAGAGTTTAGTTTTTTAAAACACTTCGACATACCTTTTTACAAATCCGCCGCCTGATGAAGCACTGTCAAAACATTATTTTTAAAACGGGTTTGTCGAAGTGTTTGAGAAAACTAATCACCAAATCAAACTCCAGTAATAAAACGAAAGCGGTGGTCTTTGAGCGGCATAGACTGCTCTTTGTTTCTTTCAAAATGATGTCGAAAAGAAAAATTATCTTTGTTTTAAGTCGTCATTCGAAGGAAGATGCTGCCTTCCGCCGAAGCATTTACCACGTGGTATGCACACACTGGGTAAAGTCCTATCAATAAAAAATGGTTTCTTCTATAACTTACACACGCTTATCATTTCATTTTTTGTCGAACAGCATTTAAGCTAAACTCTGAAAGATTGACCGTTGTGGCAACTTCTTTAATTTGTTTTGTCTTGGAATGTGTCAATTGTCGTGCAAGTGTCTGGAAACTAGTAATATAAGACTGCTGATAAAATATCGGATCACTGAGTTGGCATTGATATCAATCACCTGATTCCGAGGCAAACAAAAAATAAAAGTGTGAAATCTGTAAAACTGTAAGATTGTAGCTTTAAGATATACAAAATCATCACTAAAAAATGAATCAGATAATTCACCGCCTGTTAAATATTTTTAAGGCTGTGACCTTCAACAAATGCAAAAGGAAAGTTTTTGTGGCAACCACGGTGAGTATATTTGCATCAACAACACGGTGCCACCGTTTTGCAACTGCTCTCCAGGTTGGACAGGCAAGAACTGTGATAAGAAACATCTCGAAAAGGTAATTTTGGTGGGCTTATTTCGTGTTTCGTCCATAGATGAAATAATAATTAATATGTGTTATTATTATTATTATAATTATTATTATTATTATTATTATTATTATTATTATTATTATTATTATTATTATTATTATTATTCCAATGAAGCCGCTCATTTGTTATTTATTCTTTGTAGATGATCTCTCTTTCAGAAAGAATTATTCCTATTCAAACAAATTAATGAAAGCTGCACAAATTGACAGTTTTTTGTTGTTGTTATTTTTTGGCTTAGAATCAGTTAATTTTTGGGTAAATGTCTGGAAACCAGTGATGGCTGCTGAGAAAAGATCAGATCGTAGGTTTCCATATTTGCTGGTTTTTTTTATCCCCCCCCATCATCTTAAAGCGTTAGCGAAAACAATATTTTTTAAACGTAAAAATGAAAACTGCGATCTGATTGTTTTGTCAGTAGTCTTGTATCAATGGTTTCCAGTGATTATATCAATTCTTTCTCCAGCCAAAAATTCTTTAGTGATAAAATGTAAGATAAATAAGATAAGAATATTAAAACTATTTTGACATTTTGCGTTGTAGTAGGTTTAGAGCATTTTTCTTTTAACAGATCAGGTGCAAGTGCTTTGATATTGGCATACCTATCGCCTACCCCAGTAACACCCCAGCCTGCACTGACCACAGGCGGCCAGCGAACTGGACAGAGTGCAGTCTGACGGATGGCCATGATCCTAGCAAACTTCATTGTATATGCACTACGGCCAATGCAACCACTTCCAAATGTACGTAAAGGCTTACATTTTTTCTGTGTATACATTTTTGGCTCGTCTGTTTATCAAAGAATATAAATGTAGATATTGTCATAGCCTAACAGACTATAAGTATCTTTCATGGCTGAGAGTGTAAGAAAATTTCATCCAAACCCGAGCCTAGTAAGTTTTGCGGACACGAGGTTTACCGAGTTTCCACAGAACACCCTGTGCGAGGGTTCGAATGAACCCATCTTACACGAGCGGCTATGGTAAATGCTTTTTCTCCCACCTCAGTTAAACAACATAAAGTATAAAAAAAGTATTTTTTCGCAGGAACTCCTTTGTGCGTAGTGAAAATAATGTGTGTATAGACATGTGATAATTCGTGGTTGTCATGGATATGCGCGCAGTGATTCAGATTATGAAAATAATCGCGATCAAATCGTCCTTTAAATGGTTCTGTTGAGAGAGCAGCATTATTTCTTGAAAGGAGCGTGAAAACCTTTTATGGTGCCATTAGAAACGAGCAATAATAAATTTGGATTTTAAATATTGCCAGAAGAAAAGGTTTCCATGATGCTACAGACGACGTTCATCAACAAGGGAGGTGATTGTGTGATGACAATAAAAAAGGAGTTCCATACGGATCCTTGTTTTATCTTTGCCCGTGGGCAAGATGAGAATTTCAAGCACGGCCAAAATTTAGGATCTACTTATCTGAGGTGGGAGAAATCTGCGTCGGCCATAATTCAAAACTTGTTCAGGATATTTAAAGACATTTGGTACACATAATGCCACAGGCAATTCTTACGCGTGCAGTTAGACCCATAACACTGAATTCTAAAATGAATTGGAATGAAAAACAAACAAGCGGTGGCGTTCGCTCGGTGGCGATCTCGTTTAAACCTGAAGTATGTTCTATGTTCAAACATTATTTGGTATCAGGAACATAATAACGAACAAGTGAACACTGGTAAACACGTTAAACTAATGCACCAGTTAATTGTTACCACGGTCCCCAGGTCCGGGGAATGGAATGGCGGGGACTTCGACTTTTGGTCCAGCCAATCCCGGGTAAAACCCCTGACCTACGGGGACAAACTGCTAGAATAATCCCCGCCAAATTCTCCCGCACCCCGAAATACCTAGGTAAGGCCCATTACCGCTATTTTCGGAACCAAAACAAAACCACCGCATTCACTCGGCACTGCGGGGCCACCGAAAAGGTATAAACACGGCCCATCCCCCTCCCGCTATTCCTCCGGACCTGGGGGCATGTTTACAATTGACTGGTGCATAAATGACAATTCTTAATAGAATTTTTTGATGGTAAATCAAGTAAATGTATATGAAAAACATTGCCAACGAAACATGAAACATTCTAAAATGAAGTAAACGTTTTGAATAAAATATTTTCAGACGTTGAATACACTGGTGAAAAACTACCAGACTGTGAAATAGAGCCGTCCTGATGTAACAGAAGCTTTTAACTGGAACAGGTAAGAGCACCTTACGAATTGTTATTTGAACAGTGTCTAGATATTTCCATGCAAACATATTTTCCTGTAATTTACCGAGATAAAATATCTTAATATTTATATAGTCAACCCCGAATGATTACAAAGGCATTTATCATACCATACGTACATAATGGTACCATTAATGGTGTCATTAAACTCATTGGAACAGCAATCGCCTAACATTAAAGCGTGCCAGATACAATGTGTTTCCAAACGGTTTGTACCAAACTATTTGAGATATTTCTGACAAAGCCTTTTTTTTTTACAAAGTTAAGCTCTTGTTTCTGAAGTAATGCGTACTTATTATTAAAATGTTGGTCTTTAATTGTTTGCCTGGGTTGTCAGAAATGCTATTAATGACTTTACTGCCTTCATTCATGCTGGGATAAAGTGAACACCTAAAACCGGTTTAAAATCCCAGTGACCTTTGGCTTTTAAAACACTATTGTGAATAAGTGCATTAGAACAAAGTCATAACTTACAAAAATGATAAGTTAGGATTGAATATATACATGTAGCTTGGAGCTTATTTTTATACCTCTCTCCTGATATGTCCATAAGTGTAAACAACATTTTACAGAATTAAAATGTCAAAATAGGGCTGTGTAGTTCGAGGGTTGTAATAATTGCGTCACTAGAAGGAAGCAATATGTCAATGGTTATAACAACAGTTAGAATTCTTTTGTCAATCATATACGAAAGGTTTGGAAACATAAACACTATAACATTCCATGCTCACAAAAGACTAGAAAATAAATAACTGCATTGAAATAATAATGCTAGATATATACATGAATAACATTTGGAATACCTCAGCCATTTTTCATAGAATATAACCTCGGGTGCTTATGGACGGTTTACAAAGTCAGAAAACTTAACATTTAACTACGCTGCAAGTAGATCGCCTAGTAATTTAGCAGTTACCCTTAATGACTTAACTCTAGGAAACTTGAACTATCTATGCAATAATATACTTCACTGGCAATCAATTTCAACTTAGATATACAAACTGTAAGTTAAAACACAAAAACTAATTAATACTATTATCTACAAATGTACGAACAACTTCTATTGATGTACCGGCATACATCAAAGGTTATTTTCGATTGAAAATGGCCGAGGAGTTCCGAATGACATGAATTGTATTTAACTATGGTGTAATGTCTTTACTTTGTAGGTAGAAGTGACCAACAGTCCCTTGATGTGTCCACCCGTGGTCTTCGTGCATCAAGAAATAACTTGCTAATCCACAAAAAGAGGCAAAAGTTCATAAATTCAAACGTATTCTGAAACTCACCTTTCAAAAAATAACCAGGGACATTTCTAATCCGTGTGGTTTCTTTTATGACAGTAGCATTTTATACGCCCATCTTTGTATTTGTTGTCTGAAAATGTGTACATACAAATTATTGTGTCATTAAGTTTAAGCATGTTATATACTTTTGTAAATGTTGCATGATGAATCTATCACATATATATGGTAACAAAAGATGCAGCTTGTAAATACAAATGTCAATGTTTGTACTTATTACCTTAACCAAACATCAGTGAATTGTACATTAATTGATCTTGGATGTTGGTGGCGACATTACACGAGGCTCCATTAACGTCGCACACATTAGAAATATACGAAATGTTAATATCTAAAAATGCTAAAACATGATTATATAGAAGGATTGTTTAATATCATTGAGTTTTCTTCAACATATCTAAAAGTAAGAATAACAAAATCATAAAAGTATTGTTGTGAACGGCTCAAGTCATATATTTCATATACAAATCTCCAAAGGTAAAAAAGCTTTAATTCAATTGAACAGAATTTGTAAACAATGTCAAACACCACACGAATGCTAAGTGAATGACATTAACACAAATTACTAGATATTTTTAATTTTCATTGAAAGACACTTAACTTTCACAAGTCGGTATCATCTAATTGCGGTAATTTTATATTTACAAATGTTGTGACATTGAACTTGTAAATAGTTACATAATTGTGTATTATTTTTATTTTATACGATAATTTATTGTTTTCATTTCTGAAGTTGTGACAGCTATAAAGATTTCAGCTCAACTTGTTTTCCTCTGTGGTAGCTTTAAACTTTTTTTTATTTAATGTCAATAGTGTAAATCATATTTAAATATAATTGACAAAAATTCTATCACTTAACAGTTCCTGTAATACGAATAAATAAATCAGGATAATTACTATTAACTGTTGAGATAAAATAAGCATGCATGGCATTACAACTGTTTTATAAACCGCAATTCAGTGATTGATAAAAAAAACTACATCATTATGTATTCATACAGTTGTAATTACCAGGTTACATTCATTGGTTAGACCCAGGTTACATACAATGTTAGCCCCTGATTACAAACAATGTTAGCCCCAGGTTAAATACAATGTTAGCCCCAGATTACATACAATGGTTAGTCCCAGGTTACATGCAATGTTAGTCCAAGGTTACATACAATGTAAGTCCAAGGTTACATACAATGTTAGCACCAGAATACAAACAATGTTAGCCCCATGTTACATACAATGTAAGCCCCTGGTTACATACAATGTTAGCCCCAGGTTACATACAATCTTAGCCCCAGGTTAGATACAATGTTAGCCCCTGGTTACAAACATTGGTTAGCCCCTGGTTACAAACATTGGTTAGCCCCAGGTTACATACAATGTTAGCCCCAAGTTACATAAAATATTAGCCCCAGGTAACATACAATGTTAGCCCCAGGTTACATACAATGTTAGCCCTAGGTTACATACAATGTTAGCCCCAGGTTACATATAATCTTAGCCCCAGGTTACATACAATCTCAGCCCCTTGTTAAAAACATTGGTAAGCCCCAGGTTACATACAATGTTAGCCCAATGTTACATACAATGTTAGTCCCAGGTTACACACAATGTTAGTCCCAGGTTACATACAATTGTTTGTCCCAGGTGACATACATTGGTAAAACCAAGGTATCATACATTGCTTAGTTCCAGGTTACATACAAAGCTAAGTCCAAGGTAACATACATTGGTTAGTCCCAGATGACATACACTGGTTTGTCCCAGGTTACATACAATGTAAGTCCAGGGTTTCATACACTGGTTTGTCCCTTGTAACATACACTGGTTAGTCCCAGGTTTCATTCAATGGTAAGTTCAAGGTTACATACACATAAAAGTCCCAGGTTACATACAATGGTTAGCCCCTGGTTACATACAATGGTTAGCCCCAGGTTACATACAATCTTAGCCCCTGGTAACATACAATGGTTAGCCCCTGGTTACATACAATGGTTAGCCCCATGTTACATACAATGGTTAGTTCCGGGTACCATACAATGGTTAGTCCCAGGTTACATACAATGGTTAGTCCCAGGTAACAAACAATGGTTAGTCCCGGGTTACAAACAATGTTTAGTCCCGGGTTACATACAATGGTTAGTCCCGGGTTACATACAATGGTTAGTCCCGGGTTACAAACAATGGTTAGTCCCGGGTAACATACAATGGTTAGCCACAGGTTACATACAATGGTTAGTCCCAGGTTACATACAATGGTTAGTCCCGGGTTACAAACAATGGTTAGTCCCGGGTTACATACAATGGTTAGTCCCAGGTTACATACAATGGTTAGCCCCAGGTAACATACAATGGTTAGTCCCAGGTTACATACAATGGTTAGCCCCAGGTGACATACAATGGTTAGTCCCAGGTTACATACAATGGTTAGTCCCAGGTTACATACAATGGTTAGTCCCGGGTTACAAACAATGGTTAGTCCCAGATTACATACAATGGTTAGTCCCGGGTTACATACAATGGTTAGTCCCAGGTTAGATACAATGGTTTGTCCCAGATTACATACAATGGTTAGCCCAGGTTACATACAATGGTTAGCCCCAGGTAACATACAATGGTTAGTCCCAGGTTACATACAGTGGTTAGTCCCTGGTTACATACAATGGTTAGTCCCGGGTTACATATAATGGTTAGTCCCGGGTTACATACAATGGTTAGTCCCGGGTTACAAACAATGGTTAGTCCCGGGTTACATACAATGGTTAGCCCCAGGTTACATACAATGGTTAGTCCCGGGTTACATACAATGGTTAGCCCCAGGTTACATACAATGGTTAGCCCCGGGTTACATACAATGGTTAGTCCCGGGTTACATACAATGGTTAGTCCCAGATTACATACAATGGTTAGCCCCAGGATACATACAATGGTTAGTCCCGGGTTTCATACAATGGTTAGTCCCAGATTACATACAATGGTTAGTCCCAGATTACATACAATGGTTAGTCCCAGGTTACATACAATGGTTAGTCCCGGGTTACATACAATAGTTAGTCCCATATTACATACAATGGTTAGTCCCAGATTACATACAATGGTTAGCCCCAGGTTACATTACATACAATGGTTAGCCCCAGGTAACATACAATGGTTAGTCCCGGGTTACATACAATGGTTAGTCCCGGGTTACAAACAATGGTTAGTCCCAGATTACATACAATGGTTAGTCCCGGGTTACATACAATGGTTAGTCCCGGGTTACATACAATGGTTAGTCCCAGATAACATACAATGGTTAGTCCCAGGTTACATACAATGGTTAGTCCCAGATTACACACAATGGTTAGCCCAGGAGGTGAATATGTTCCAGTCTTACACTGATACAAACTTTTTTATTTTAGTTAAAGATATGCTTAAAAGCGGTATTAAAGACGTTTAACTGTATTTCATTAGAGAACGCGTCAAAATGTATTTGCACGTTACAATAACGTCATCGTTGATATTGTGTCCAATTTCAGTGCTTGCTGATTTGTTAAATTTGGAGAGCCTAGCGTACTTTAAATTTTCAAAACAGTGAATGATATCGAATTGATAGTATCCTTGTCTGAAACGTGAAATATTTCTGTCATTATTCTGAAAAATCTCTATAAACCACGGGAAAGCATATAATAAATTATGTTATTGGAGAGGTTAGTTTTTTCTCTATACAAGCTTCTGAGGGATCATTAGATGGGACCACTTATGCAGGCTGTTTGTTTTGAAAAAAAAATCAAAAAATGATTTGTTCCGTTATCTCTTCGATTAGCTTAAGCAGTATTGTTATTTTATTCAAATTACATTTATGTTGTAGTGAATTTTTTTGAATTGTTTGAGGGCTATTTATTTTTATTTGGTTTGACCGTATGAGTGTCATTTTGTTTAAACGTTACTTTAAGCTAATAAATTACCGAAACTGTATTTACTTTTTATTCATTCATTATAAGAAAGGTAACAGTCATTAAGACGTTATAGTGCCTTCTAGTAACTAACTGATTTAGCTGATCGCTATACACTAACGGGGAAAATGTTCATTTTTCTTGAACTGCTTGGTCTTAAATGTTGCCGAAAACATATTTATATGTTAAAATTTTGAAATTTGCGACGATATATTTTCGCAAATACTTTATAATTTTATTCCAAAAGAGTAAATAAATAATCATCAAACTGCTTTTATAAAAAAATATTAATTGACTAAATGACACCATCAAGGTGTGGTCGTCGCAAAGTGCCAACTACGGAGGTTCCGGCAAAGAAACAAACCGGTTGAATTCAATCGTAAATGTGTAATGTAAGGAAAACATTATATGTGTTTATCGTTTTTCGTTACAATTTTCATCACCCTCCTTGTAAGAACTCAGCCCACATCTTGTACATTCTACAGTTTTTACCGTCGCACAATAATCAGATTACAAAGATTCCATCAAAAACGTTAGAATGTGGTTTATGTCGTTTCCGCAGTAGTGTTGTCCTAACTTTTGTCCCTTGTGGTGACAAAACAAATCCTTGACCTGTGTTTACCTCTCTATCACTGAAGAAGTGCTGGGGTATTTATGTACTCGAGTGCAGGGCTGGTATTCAATATTGATCTTATCCTTATCCTTAGACATGCCTAAGTGATTTCATTCTGCTTTTTGGTCAGCTAAATACACAGGCCAATACTTAGATTATAATCTTAAATTTATGTTCAATCTAAGTTGCTTGTTGAAGACGACCCCTGGTGCTGGTATTCAGTATTAGGCTTTATTGGCTCTAAGAACGATGTAGCTTGTCGGATTACGTGGTTTTTATATCTGATCAATAGAGTGAATGAAGTCAATGGTGTATGACCATAAGTTTAACTGAAGTTGAATAATGAATACCACCCCTGACGAATAATAAATTTACAAATGAAAGCGACATACCCGTATACAAAACATATTTTATTTCATCTCTAATTCTTTAAACGCCTATTATCAAATCGTGTTCGTTTTCCTGTACGCTGCGTTATCTGGCAACCGGCAGGTGCCCTCAGGTCGGATTTATTCTATCCGGACCGGAAACACATGACATATGTCATTAAATCATGAGCATTGTAACTGATACATTTCGAATAAAATAATATAAAACGAAATCAAATATGACAGAGAGCAATGCTGACAAAAGTATAAATCCTATAGAATTGAGAAGGAACCAAAACATTTTTAAGTCTCTGTTCTGAAGAAAGCAGGTTTCGTCAGGCTTACCTAGATTGACATGAAGTCATTATCATAATGCACCAGTCAATTTTAACCACGCCCCCCAGGCCCGGGGGTATACCGGGGATAGCCGGGGAAATGGGTCGTGTTTTTACCTTTCAGATGGCCCCGCAGGGCCGGGTGAATGCGGAGGTTTTGTGTTCGCAAAACTATAGCGGGGAGTTGGGATATTCAGTTTGTTCTCAAAACGCCAACAGGGGATCGATTCATGCCAATATAAAATATATTCTTCACCTGTAACTCCACAATATTTAACACTGCATTGTTAAATAAAAACACAAAAGTTACACATAAATTATTTTAGCCCATACATATCTCTTATAACATTTTAGTGTTTAATGAAACACTAATTCAGATCGACCTCTGTCAACAAAGAAACGCAAGAGCTATCTAGCAGGTGTCCGCTATCTTTCCGCTCAAAATACTAAGCGCTGGAATCCGTCGTTCTTGGCTATGAAAACAACAAGTGGGATATGGGCGGGTAGAGTCGCCAAAACAAAAATCGTCAGACTCTGAACCGCGGCTGTTTATATATGGACTATACTTATAGGTGCAATGCTAGACAGAGTACCCACGTGTGGGCTGTATCTTTGTCAAGCATGGATGGATTCTAAAATAAGTAGGAGCCAGTACTGAACCACACGAGGTAAATAGCAGAAGGTTACCTTTTTAATGACTGCAACAACTTTTAGAAAACAATCATGGCAAAATACAAAACAAGGGAAATCACAAGTGTTTACTTTTTATCAGTGTCTACGGTGTAAGGGAGATAATTATGTACTGGCGCGGAACATGAACGCGATGTGTCGTGGCGGATACACGTGTGGTTTAGTAGTAACACAATTGACTATCAATCCAGGGATCACACCTTTGATTCCCCGTCGCACCAATTAAAATAAATACTAACCAGGGTTACATTCTGTCGGTGCACTATGCTCCAAAAGCCTCAAATGACTAACAATCTTAACGGGGCACTCGCCGAATGGCGCCAAGGCCCGAATGCGAGTATTAAGAAGCTTACACGCACATTGAAAAGCCAACGTCCCTTCTTTAAAGTCACACTTTTTGATTTTGAGTTTAATTAGGGAATACTTCATATACACACATAGTTAGAGTATAGTTTATTGTGTCTGTGCTGTTACTTTGTCATGCACGGAGATATTTTAAGATTATTGCACATGTGTTCGGTACATTAAAACGACGTGATGGTACAAGACCTACGCCCCTGTCTCTCACTGCATCACTCCTTCACACTTGACATCAACTGTCATGGGGGCCGGTGTAAGGAAATATTTTGACGCCCATGTAGGATAAAGACCCCCGGTCATTATTCTTAAGAAAAAGTGAGGGACGAAGAGGAGGAGAGAGAGAGAGAGGGAGACCCCGGGGCAAATTATATATCGACTCCAAGGTCTCCTATAGAAGAAGTAAAATGATACCGGGCAGTCTTTATTTATATGTGTAACGAAATTCTTCGTATTATGTTTATTGAATAACTTTAAACAGCAGATGAAATTTTAGGTCCTTGTATCAATGTAACTTTGAAAACAAAAATCTTAAAAAGGACCATTTATTTGGAAAAAAAAAACATCTTTAAGAGAAAGAGTTTTCCTAACACTGTAAATGTGTGGTTGATTGTCTTATTATGTTTAAACTACGTGTACTCCTTTAGTATCGTCGGCAGCCACCGTTATACTTCATAAATACTGTGGGACATATGACTGACAAAATCTCGTTGTAAGGCCTAAGGCATGGAAGACAACTCTCTTCCAATTAACTCACATGCTACAAATAATACATTAAAGGCGGACCCGGTTCAATTCCGGCTTTCGCCAGAATATTTTTGCGAGAAAGACAGCTAAATTAAACTACCAATCGTCTTCTATATAAACATTTGTATATAAACAAATCTCTTTCCAAACACACTTTTGGATCTCTTATAAGTTACGTTAATTTGTTCAATTTCACGTCACAATTATATTTTGTCCCATATTATGTAAATATTCTGAAAATAAAAATACGTTTTATTGTCTTTGGTATTTATCAACCCGATGCCTCAAACACAATAACGATATTGAAAACTGATCACACAGTGTTAAATATAGTGTACTGTAATCTTTGAAATTTAAACTGAGTAGCTTCCCTTAGATTAAAATTAGTCATTTTGTGATTATGGTATGTTCATAATGTTAGTGTGTATAATAATAAAATAAGGGTTTATTTACTTACATTATGAATGATATTTCAATATTCTGTTGTCAAAATGTTCAAATAAATATTAAAATGAAAATATAAAATATTTTCGCTTTGTAATATTTATATGCTATTTTGAAATATGATTTCGTATAGTTAAAATCTTCTTTACCACTTCAGCATTACGAATTAGTCTAAATTAATAGACCTTGATAATGGCATTCTGCTATGAAAAATGGTAGAAACTTCCGTCCATATTCAATAGTATTGATTAAGTAACAAATATAACCGAAAATGCCCTAACAAACCTGCAGGTCTCGTGTATCTTATAGGACCAGACACGCTTTAAACTGTTAAACAACCATTTTTTCTCATTTACATGTATCAACTATTTAAGCAATATCTTTCAGTTGGTGGAATTCCGCGAACACAGAAAAAAAAGTAAAAACACTTTAAAACCCTCAAGCTTCGACCAACCTTCCATACTTGCATGCATGGCATACCGGATATACTGTTTATGATAGGGAGAATGAAAATGTTTTCTGGTAATTATCTGTAGCATTTAAAACCTTTTTAAAGCCCCTCCCTCCCATTCTGCTTTATGATAGGGAGAATGAAAATGTTTTCCGGTAATTATCTGTAGCATTTAAAACCTTTGAAAGCCCCTCCCTCCCATTCGGCTTTCCCACTCTTTCCCAACCATCCCAACTCACGTTTTACCACATCTGATATTAAATAGTATTAGCTTCAGCCACCCACATCCCACTCGCGCACAATAATGTTTATGATAGAAAAAATTAAAGTGTTTCCCTGAAATTAGCTGAAGCATTTTGAACCATTTTATAGCCCCTTCCTCCACACCGGCTTCCCCACACCCTTCCCCTTCCCCCGCATTCAGAATACCCTCCTCACACAGAGTATTGATATGGGAAAGTGTTTTCTGGTATTAAAAGAAGCATTTGATTTTGAAAGTAATTTTTGGGAACTTTTTATAGACCCTCCTACCCTCTGACTTCCCAACCCAACCCCAGCTGCCCACACACACGACATTATATTATACACCACTCCCAGATAATATAGAATGAACACCTCCTCGCATACTCTATTGTATATACTTATGAAAATTAAAGTGTTTTCTAGTTTGTTTGCTTTCCTGAGTAATTCCACCGACCCTATCAACTTCCACTTCAATCAATACAATCAGGTCTTAAATTTTTGGCAATGTTATCATATTGTCATTGTGTAGGTTAGGCAATGGTTTATCCATATATGTATTTGGTCAGGTGCTCTTAATTGGCAGCCACAGAGTGTGACACATTTTAGATAAAAAAACATAATGCATACTTCATGTGAACACTCAACAAAACGCTTGTTTCATTTTCAAAGTTCAAATTAAAGCTCTATTTTGCAGTTTTAATTGCTTAAATAATTATTAAAGAAAAATTATAGGAGAGCTCTTTTTGGTTGAAAGATATAAGTTACCTGCTGTTCATACTGTATTTCCCAGGGATCCCGAAGGGACACCACCAGTTGAAATCAAGTGTCCCTTTTCAAAGTCAGCTGTCCCTTTGAAGTTTGTGTAATGATAGTAGTAAGTATTAGCTTTTATATAATTATGCTTGTTTTACAAAGAATTTTACATGATAATTGATGTAGAAGGGCTCTTCAGATTAGTATTTTAATGGGGTATATATAAAACTATTTTAAGCGTTGAAAATATCACAAAAAACTTGTTTGTATGTTTTTAGCAATTTCATCATTATTTTGTATGCTTGAGAAATTAAAATATGTATTCAAATCTGTTTTCATCCAAAATTTAAAAAATAAATATAATGCAGAACAATTTTGTCTACAGAAATTTGCATCCATGGGGAAGTCGACTATCAAAACCAATGACACTTAATAACTTCCTGTGCTAAATATACCCCAAATAAATAATCTTTATGATGGTTAATTTGTTTTTGTTGATGAACTTGACATGTATATTGGGTTTCCATCTTACTATCTGCCAAAATATTGTGATGTCTTGTCGGGAAACCAACCTGACTTGGCCAGAGGCCCGGGATTCCCTCTATGAAATTTAGTGCCTTTGGGATCCCTGAACTCTGTTAGCGTTGAATGCTGATAACTCTATTGAAGCATTAGTAATGCTTTTCACATTGAAGTAATTTAGGCTTGGATTGATTTAATTCTGTTCAAATGAGTTATATAATCTGCCAGTTGCTGTTTGTTGTTTGTTCTTAAAATTCAGTAGAAAGTAACTCAATATTAACATAGTGAAAAAGTTGGTGCCAACACCAACACAAGAAAAAACACTTGTTTCCATTTCTGTAGTAAACTATGAGTTTGCGAAGGACAAATCAATTTTCCTACAGAATTTATCAAAATTATTTTATAATTAAATAACTCTAAATAATTATTGCTTTACTCTCTCTTAAATCTTCTAAGAGTAATTTTAAGCAATTAAATCAACAGAGTATTTATCAGGGAGTCCAGGGTGTTGTCAGATACATATATAATTACACATCTTTGCATTGTTTGATGCAATATATCTTAACCAGAAAGTGTTTTCTCATTTTTCA
Source organism: Mya arenaria (assembly GCF_026914265.1). Lineage (NCBI taxonomy): Eukaryota > Metazoa > Mollusca > Bivalvia > Myida > Myidae > Mya > Mya arenaria. The sequence goes on from NC_069134.1 coordinate 49,939,952, forward strand.
ATCATTTTTTGTGGACAATAGTTTTAGGTCGCTTGGAAAAATCAGGTGCGGTAAATCTAACACCCAAAATATCTTTTTTGTGTGGCATAAGTCTATAACATGTTCGATAGTCTCACAAAGTCTGTTAAAATCCTGCCTGCTAGAGATCATAGCTACACACTGTAAGAAGGGATTTCGACAGCAGGTCATATTTAAAAAAAAATAAAATTGTTGCCTGACACCCTCGACCCAAGTCATTTTGACAAACTTTCCTTCTAAGTAAGATTTTATCAAAAAAATGCAGTTTTTCTTTATCCCCTAGGTTTGCCTCCCCAGATATTCAAGCTTATATTAAACAATGGACCAGAAGGCTGCAAGCAGCTTAGTCAACTTAAATGTAGACGGGAAACTGCTGACATGCCCTCGGGATGTGTTAGTGAGAGAGAGTGACTACTTCAGGGCCATGTTTGACAGCAATATGATGGAATCAAATACAAAATCTGTGACTCTTCACGGACAGGTAAACTCCTGCTAATTTCAGATCTGTGTCCTCTGACTAAAATTAGTCCGAACTCTTAACATGTTACTATCACAACTGCTGCCATTAAGTCCTTAAGAGTGACATAGTTTAAAGAAACCAACATACATGTATCAAGGTTGATGACAATTGCTCAAATGCAGGTTAGAAGCAATGTTTAAGTCACCATGGTATTGACTGCTGTTAAGCATAACCCATAATATCAACAATTACTAGTAATTTGATTTTTATCTCATCTGCATTTATTTCAAGGAGTTAAGATATTGTGGTAGTCTTGGTGTTGAATGTTTCGTGTAAAAACCAGGTTAAAAAAAAAGATATTCAAATGAAATGTGGCATACATTCAGCCATTGACAATATATGCACATGTTATACATGGGCTAAAACATTGACTAGAATTATTGTTGGAATATACCCCTAGTTTTACCGTAACTCCAAAAATGTTAAAGATATTCAAATGGAACATGGTGCACAGGTTGCCAGAGATATTATGTGCAACTATAGCAAAGCCCATAATTCTTACTTTGATAAATTGCCCAGTTAGCGTAGAGGATAGCACACTTGCTTTTCACCAGGGCGACATGGGTTTGGACCCAGCCTGGACGCATGTGAGCTTAGTTTGTGGTCACAAAGCTGGACAAATGGATTTTCTCCGGGTACTCCGGTTTCAGCCCGAAGTCGAGACCACTCTCGTGCAACATCGTGCTATTGAAAATGACTTAATATAAGTTATCATAACTTTCTTCACAATAGTTGTAAAAAAAATAATGTTAAAACTAACTCTTACTCTAATAATTGCCCAGTTATTTCCCTTTGACTTGAAAAACAGATGAGCAATTGGCAGTGTTCGTTCACTTTTATTGATAGATATATATCATATTTTTGCAGGACTATGATACGGTTGTAACACTTATGGATAGCATGGATACAGGAGATTTGAGGATTGATCAAGACAGTGCTGAGAGCCTACTTACATCTGCCGTCATGTTACAAGTAATAATATTTACAGTGTAAAACTGAACTTCATCACTATAATATATATAAAACGCCTTTTTCAATAATGGTTGCCATGGTAACCAATTAAGTTTCATTTATTTTCTCAATAATAATTGAGAATGGTTTTGAAAATATATTGTTGTCGTTATATTGTGGGAATTGTGTATATTGTAGTGATGAATATTTATTGCATCTGTGAATACAAATGTTTCAATAAATTCTTGAACTTTACCGAATTTCCAGCTGTTTCTTAACCAAGTGCCCTTCTAGTTTTTGTCATAATTTCGTAAATAATAAGAATTTTTGAATTTTCTTTACAGTATTTTTATCCTAAAGAATAGTAAAGTCAGAAATTACTCATATCTCATTTTAGCCCAAAAAGTTGTTTCGGGCCAAAAATCCCGTGACTGGTCATATTATGTTAAAGCTGCACTCTCAAAATATTGACAATTTAGACATGACTTTTTTATAACGTCTTAATTTTTTGTCTTAGAATAAGCCAATTTTAACGTAAATGTCTGTTAACTTGTTTACCACTCATGTAAGACTGCTAACAAAAATACAAATCTCAGTTTTCTTATTTACGTATAAAAAACATTACAAATGCTTTAAGAAAAATAAAGATTTCGGCAGTTTTCCAAATAATTGAGATCTGTGCTATTTTGAGTTTTCTAATATGACTAATTTGATGTTATTTATGCCACTATCAGCTGATTTTGTGACAAAACTGAAAAGAAAAGTCAAAAATGTCAATATGTGAGTGTGTAGCTTTAAGATTGCAACAATGTTTTGCCTACAACGGTAACAGTTCTTGTGTGATATTTCTTAAAAGGCAATATTAAAATATTTTTTTAATAGGGGAGATAGTCATTGACATGTTTTGTGATTTCAAAGCTAGTCATTTGAGTTTATTCACAAGTATGAACAATATTTTGGTATTGTAGATATATTTGACAGAAAAGAGTGGATGCTAGACATCAAGCTTGGACTTCTAATTATCAGTGTGGTGTTCACACAAGTATATGTTGCAGTTTGCCGAAATAGTTTTTTGCAAATTTATCTCTTTCTTGTATGTGTTAGCCTACTGGTACTCCTAAAATTGTTTCCCTTGTTTCAATTTCCTAACTGTTGTACAAGTAACCAAGATAAATAGCTTGTATTATGTAATCCACTTTCAAAACCTGTGCCGACTCAAACCTACGTGATGTAAAACAGTTGCACAATTCATAAGTGTCCTTCATATCAACTCAAATTCCCATGACATGGAACCCCAAAAAATCATCAGCTAGACGCTTAAAACCTAAAAAATTATTCACATACTTGGATAACGTAGTGCACATGAAGCAGTCCACACGTACACAGATAAGTAGAATTTCACGATCTCTGTTGACTATGTATTGAGCCGTTGACTTTACCATCTACTTACTATTTATGTGTAATCATTTCAACTTCAGATGAAGTCCGCAATTGACACATGCGAGGGTTACTTTCTCACCGCGCTGGATGATTCAAACTGCTTTGAATTAGCTGACCTTGCAAAAGCCAATATTCTACATAGATTGTACAATGAAGCCAAACGACACTCCCTATTCTACTTCCAGAGTGTACGCAAATATCCTCAGTTTCTAGAATTAAATGCTGTTCCTTTGAAGCAGTATCTATCTAGTTGTTATTTAAACTGCAAAACAGAAATCGAGATTGTTGATGCCATAAATGACTGGCTTAATCATGATAAGGGAAGCCGTGAGAATAAACTGGGGGAATTGCTGGAATGTGTAAACCACACCGACTTCACAAGGAAGGATTGGGCTTCATTAGCTCAACACACGATTGTTACAGGTAAGTTTGAAATGGTATTCATTCCAAAAATATGTTATCAAAAATGAAGAATGAATTGAATAATGCACCAGTCAATTGTAACCACGGCCCCCCCAGGTCTGGTGAATAGCTGGGACTTTGACTTTCGGTCCAGCCAACCCCGGCTAAAATCCCCGCCCTGCTGGGAAGAACAGGTGGTAAAATCCCTGCCAAATGCCCCTGCACCCCATGGACCCTAGGTAAGGCCCATTCCCCGCTATATTTAAAACGAAGACAAAACCACCGTATTCACCCGGCACTGTGGGGCCACCTGAAACGTAAAAACACGGCCCATTTCCCCGGCTATCCCCAGTATACCCCCTGACCTGGGGGGGGGGGGGGCAGTGGTAACAATTGACTGGTGCATTACTACTTCATTAAAAAAAACAATGGGTAGCGAAGCATCAAAACATAATATAACAAACATACAGGAGGAAGCAAAGCAGCCAGACATAATATGATAATGTGATGGAAACTACAGGGAGGGGTGTTGGGGTCAAGCAGCCAGACATAATATGATGGGAACTACAAGGGGGGGTCAAGCAGCCAGACATAATATGATGGGAACTACAAGGGGGGGTCAAGCAGCCAGACATAATATGATGGAAACTCGGGGGGGGGGGGGGTCAAGCAGCCAGACATTGTATGATGGTAACTCGGGGGGGCAGCCAAACATTATATGATGGAAACTACAGGGGGGGGGGGGGGGGTCAGGCAGCCAGACATATTAGGATGGAAACTACAGGGGGGATCAAGCAGGCAAACATAATTTGATGGAAACCATAGGGTGGGGGGTCAAGCAGCCAAATATTATGCGATGGAAACTACAAGGGGTGGGTGGGGTTGGGGTCAAGCAGCGTGACATAATATGATGGAAACTACGGGGGGGGGGGGGGCGGGGGGGGGGGGGTCAAGCAGCCCGACATAATATGATGGTAACTCGGGGGGGGGGGGGGGGCCAAACATTATATCATGGAAACTACAGGGGGGGGGGGGGGGGGTAAGGCAGCCAGACATATTAGGATGGAAACTACAGGGGGGATCAAGCAGCCAAACATTATTTGATGGAAACCATAGGGTGGGGGGTCAAGCAGCCAAACATTATATGATGGAAACTACAGGGGGTGGGGGGGGGGGTCAAGCAGCCAGACAAAATAGGATGGAACCTACAGAAAAAAGTCAAGCAGCCAGACTTAATTGGATGGAAACTACAGGGGGAAGCCAGGCAACCAGACATAATAGGATGGAAACTACAGGAGAAGTCAAGCAACCAGACATAATCTGATGGGAACAACAGGGAAAAGCCAGGCAACCAGACATGATATGATGGAAACTACAGGGTGAAGTCAGGCAGTCATACATGATACGTTTGGAACTACAGGGAAAAGTCAGGCAGCCAGACATAATATGATGGGAACTACAGGGTAAAGCCAGGCAGCCAGACATAATATGATGGAAACTACAGGAGAAGTCAAGCAACCAGACATAATATGATGGGAACAACAGGGAAAAGCCAGGCAACCAGACATAATATGATGGGAACTACAGGGTGAAGTCAGGCAGTCATATATGATACGTTTGGAATACAGGGAAAAGTCAGGCAGCCAGACATAATATGATGGGAACTATAGGGTAAAGCCAGGCAGCCAGACATAATATGATGGAAACTACAGGAGAAGTCAAGCAACCAGACATAATATGATGGGAACAACAGGGAAAAGCCAGGCAACCAGACATGATATGATGGAAACTACAGGGTGAAGTCAGGCAGCCAGACATAATATGATTGGAACTACAGGGTAAAGCCAGGCAGCCAGACATAATATGATGGGAACTACAGGGTGAAGTCAGGCAGTCATACATGATACGTTTGGAACTACAGGGAAAAGCCAGGCAGCCAGACATAATATGATGGGAACTACAGGGTGAAGTCAGGCAGTCATACATGATACGATTGGAACTACAGGGAAAAGCCAGGCAGCCAGACATAATATGATGGGAACTACAGGGTGAAGTCAGGCAGTCATACATGATATGATTGGAACTACAGGGAAAAGCCAGGCAGCCAGACATAATATGATGGGAACTACAGGGTGAAGTCAGGCAGTCATACATGATATGATTGGAACTACAGGGAAAAGCCAGGCAACCAGACATAATATGATGGGAACTACAGGGTGAAGTCAGGCAGTCATACATGATACGATTGGAACTACAGGGAAAAGCCAGGCTGCCAGACATTATATGATGGGAACTACAGGGTGAAGTCAGGCAGCCATACATGATATGATTGGAACTACAGGGGGAAACCAAGCAACCAGACATAATATGATGGGAACTACAAGAGAAGTTAAGCAGCCAGACATAATATGTAGGAAACCACAGGGGGAGCAAATCTGCCAAACATTTTACAATGATTGGGTTAAAACTTTCAAGACATGGGAGATTAAAGCTAAAGAGACAAGGTAATAAAATGGTCACTCAGAGCATGAGCTACCAAGCAACATCTGAGCTCTCCAGTGTTCCTAATTTTTCCCAACATTTCCTGCTTTATGGATCTTTTTCATTAAATTTGTTAACTGATTACCTCATGAGTCCAAAGAAGCACATTTTATCAATTGAAACATTGCCGACGTGAAATGGCCTGATGACAATAAACTTCAATAACATGAAACTATTTTTTATGGCTTATTGACATTTTTATAAAAAAAATCATGTTGTGGCTTTCTTAATTAAAATTGGAAAGATTATGTGATTAGTTTAACTCTCATTTGACTGTTGTAGCTCTTTTTCAATTCTCTTTTATTGAATGCGTTCATATCTTCTTTCAGACTGTCTAACTGCAAGGGCTTGGATGAAAGACAAATCCAGTCTTGGAGACCTATCATTGCACATGAATCGGGTACAACATTTATTTACGTCAATTTTGGTATATTTTTATCATATATGATTTGTTTATGTGTTTGATTTTAAATGTGTCACTTTGGAAAGTGATATCCCACCAAATTTAAATGAAAATTATATATATATTGTTTTTAAAATGGTACAGTCAAGGTAAATGAGAAAACTGACAACAAAACCTCACGCCCACAAGGACTCATATACAAGATTAATTTATCTGTTAAGCCTTTTGTTGTATCTTAAAACTAATGCTATTCAAAATCTTGGAATTCAAAGACATTGTTTGAGCATATATCAACATTTGTTGAGGAGTTTCAGCTGTCAGTACCTTAGTTTTAACACTCCTGGCCCCAATTTCTCGAAACTTCTTAAGTCCTTTATAACAGGATTAAGCTTAACTCACTATATTTGTTATTCTATAATATGCGTTATATTTACTTCTTTAAGAGTTTTTATGAATTAAATAAGAAAAATCTGTATGCTAATTAGAAGAAACCATTTTTCATTTATCAAAATCCATTATTAGTATATATTTTGCCTAATTGAAATAAGCGCCTTAGGCCTGTTAAGCTTAAGAAGTTTCGAGAAATTGGGGCCAGATGATTTGCCATACTTTATTTTGTCATACAAAAAAGTGCATTTTACAAAAACATGAGCGAGTCCCTTTAATGGTAAAATGACTTTTGTTCTAGAGTCGGCAGGTACCGGTGGACATCTTCTGCGTCAGATTCATGGAAACATCAGAAGCTAAAAGAACAGCTGCAGAACAGGTTACTCAAGACATTGTTGTGTTTGATGAAAGACACTGCTGCGTAAAGAGTGTAAAATTGGTGGAGGATATCTATGGAAAAGATAAGAGAATATTTGGCTTTCAGGCAACAGTTGTTGGTAAGTCTTTTCGCTGCCCCTTAAATTTTATTGACTGAAATTAAAATGTTGAACTGGGGTCTGTATTTGCCTATCGGTTCGGTACTGTCCGGGAACGGCGTTTATTCATACCAGCCAGTTTTGGTGTGAACATTCACATGTAAAAAAGGAGAACTGTTATGATGGTGCTCAAGGTTCGTTTAGAAACACATGTACGTGTATATGGTCCCTTATGCAATAAGAAAGAACATGAACACAGATTCAACGTAGAAGCAGTCCTCAAAGAAAATAAAGATAAGAATGTAACCCCCCCCCCCCCCGCCCCACCTCCCATCCCCATTTAAAATAAAATAGGTATGAAAATCTAGCAATTAATTTATTTTGGCCTTGTCAAAATTATAGTTTACAGAATTAATGATGACTTATGTGCATTCGTTATAGGTAAAGATTTGTACTTGTCTGGAGGTCAGAGCGATGTTTTGAGGGGCAAGTTTGTGAACGAGGTTTGGAAGTATGATGGTTTCCATGGTAACTGGACGGTTGCAACGGAGATGGCTTTGCCTAGGCGACACCATGCAGCATGTGGATCAGACACAGAGCTTTTTATCCTTGGAGGGTTTGGGAAATTCAGAGTGATGCTGGACAGTTTTCAGAAATACGACACAACATCCGGTAATTTAAAGTGACACTTGTATTCAGTGTCAATAAATACACTTGTATAACAAACATAAATTTTGACTGATAAACCTTTATCTACTTACTAAATAAAGCATTTATGGAAAATATTGATTACTGATTACAAGATTGTAACTGTGTATTTGATAGCTGAAAACACAAATATAATAAATGATTGGTGAATGCTAAAAAATGCACAGTGATTAACTATCATCTCATAAGGTAGAAATTGTGTGTTTTATGCACATTTCTTTCAAATAAAACTGGGTATCCTTCAAGAACCATTGTTTTCGACATTTATTCATCCATTCTGGTGTATTATAACAATTGTATTAATTGTGGTAAATATAATTTGGGAGTGCATCTTTAAAGTAATTTGTAATTCTATTTTTTCTTCAAGAAAGGGTCTGTTTAGTATATCAGCATAACTTTTCCTCTTGAATATATATATGTTGACTGTTTATATTTTATGTAACTGTAATCTTAAAAAGATATATCCATAATTACTTTGCTTCAATTTGGAAATTGTGAACTTTGCAATATTGTTTATCAAACATGCATACACCAATTATAATTCTTATGCGAAGAGAAAGCCTTGTACTATTTTGGACTTTGTTTTTTGTGTAGGTGAATGGACATCATTACACAACTTTCCAAAATCCTGCTACGACAGTGGAATGACCTACACATCAGATCGCATATTTGTGACCACTCCCAGTGTGTATGTGTATACACTCAGAACAAACACATGGGCAAGCGTGTGTGAGGATAAGATTGCCAGTGAATGGATAACCACCCAAATAACACCCCTTGAATATGATGGCGATCTATACTTGTGTCCTAAAGACGGATTTAAGCTTTGCTCGGATTGCTTCAATGTTGACGAAAATGAAATTTACAGAAGTGCTGATGGTTGGTCGGTGTTCGATTTGCAGAAATACGAAACCAAACTTGGTATTCAAAGCATGACCTTTTTCAACCAGACTTATTACTCAGTCACTCATGATGGTGTTTTGTGGAAGGGAAATTTGTTTTCAGATCGATTAACTTTGAAAAGGCTGAATAAAGAACACGAGCTGATTGGACATTACAAACCCATTGCTGTGCCTAGTTACCCGTATTTTAAAATATCAGAGGATTGTTCAAACACGGAGGATTGTAAAACATTTTAAATAACAGTTACCAATATGTAATGATTATGAATTGGTGTACACCAGTGTATTGTTATTATCTTAAAATTGAGTACAGTTTCTTCCCCCATATTCACGTAGCTTCGCAGTGGTATTGGTGTTTTTCTACAAATCATACAAATCTGTATGGATATCGGGGACAGATCCTGGAATTGACATTAGAGGGGACGTAATTTGAATAGTTTAAAATGTTGACAGGGGTTTGTGGGATACTGACTTATACGCTTTAAGGGGGCGTGGGCGATGGGTTCACCAATGACAGCAATATTGTAACTGTGTATTTAATAGCGCAAAAGTATTAAATAATTGGTGAATGCTAAAAGATATACTGCGGAAAGGTAGAAATACCGTATTTTATGCATATTTCTTTCAAAATTCAACTCGGTATCCTTCATAAGAACCATTGTTTCGGCATTTATTCATCTTTTTAGGAATATTAAAACAATATTATTAATTGTGGTAAATATTATTTTAGGAGTAAGAATGCAACTTAAATAACTCCTAAAGCGTTCGAATAGTCAAAATATTATCACATTGATCATAGATCTCGAACAGGACCATGCCATACATTACTTTCTCTAGAGTCGAAACTCGCCAACTCGGTTATCTAAATGTTCTGATAACGTCGATCTTTTGAATGTTGTTAGTCTAGTTAGACATTATTATTTTTTCGGTTATCTCGAATGATCGATATCTCGAAGTATTTGCCGTGGTCCCAACGACTTCGATATAGCGAGTTTTCACTGTATATAGGAATAATATCTCGGGTATGTTCGACGAAAACATGCTGGAACTAATGATATTAGTAACTTTTTAAGGCATGACCGCAAACTTGTCTCTATTTGACCAACATTATATACCGCTCTCGAACTTGACCCTATTTCATCATTTTATCCGTATTGCTCAGAGATGCTCTGAGTTATGTATTTTTGTCCCAACAGGACATTAAATATTTTTTCAAACACGGTTAATATTATCGATACCAACCAAAGCGCATCATCTCTTGGAAACATAATTGACCAACGATCCCGCTGCACATTCAGAACTGCTCGGCCATTATCGATCAAAAACAAACGGGTGTATACGAACGGTTTACACTGTCAAAAATCTTTACATTTTTACTGCGCTGCAAGTAGATCGCGTAGTAATTTCAATTAAGCAGTTAAACTTTATGACATAACGCTTGGGAATCTTTTTTTAACGACCTATTTCTACTGACTTACCGGCAGCCATCCGATGTTTGTTTTCGATGGAAAATGGCCGAGTAGTTCCGATTGGACCGCTGCAGTGAATTCATGTACGTGAAGTTAGCGGCCTAGCGGTCCCTATTTCAAAGGAATTGTTCATGCGTTTTTTTGGAAACAATGTTTTTTTATTCATAAATTTTCTATTCAGAGCATCTTTACATGTATATCAATGCGTTTTCTTCTAAAACAATGATAGGAAAATGTTGAAAATCGCTTCAAAATGATATTTTGTGCGATACCATTTAGGCCACTAGGCCGCTAACTTCACGCCGCTCGGCGCTAGGCCGCTGAACTGCTTGAACGACTTTTTGGAAACAATGTTGATAATCGCTTGAGATTGATAATTTGTGCATTAAAACAGTTAATTTATCATTGTTTTAGAAGAAAACGCATATAAAAATGCTCTGAATAGAATACAATTTATGTTCGCTATGTTAATATATGATATATAATATATGGTTAAAACAATTTATATTTCTGATATAAGATATATTCCGAAAACAGTAAACTAACGCTTATAACTGCAGCCATATTTGTGTACTTTTGATCAGCTGTCTGTGTAAAATGCGGCGCCGATTTTTTTTATCGAATGTTCGGGCCCCGATGTCATTTTCAAGAGACTTTTTCGTTTCGTATGCTATATTTTACTCGACAATCAGGTTCAATTGTTTATTTGCTCAAATTCTTATACATGTATAAAATTTAAATTGTGACAAAACAACTTATTTGTACACTTAAATCAATAAAGATGTGCCCCTGGTAGAACCGCCACTGGGCAGTCTTGACTTTTTTAAATTCTTTTCTCGGAATCAGCTAATTTTGGTATCGATGCATTCATTTCAGTCATATAAGGCAACTCAAAATAGAAAAAGATCTCAATTTTAAAAACAAAACTGCCGAAATTTAAGCTGGAGTTACGCTTTTAGCTATAAAACATTACTTTCCGAAACGTAAATATGAAAAATGCGACCTGATCTTTTGCAAGCAATCTTATATCACTGGTTTACAGATATTTACGCAAAAATTGGCTCATCCCAAGACAGATTAATTGCTAAATAGCCAAAACGGTCTGGGTTAGAGCAGCTTTAACAGCTCTTGTTAACATTCTGGTCATTTTCCGATCAGGTTTTTGAAAATCTACTTTATATCTATTCTGTGAAAAATTCAACGTTTTTAGCTCGACTATTCGAAGAATAGGTGGGCTATACTACTCGCCCCAGCGTCGGCGTCTGATTAAAGTTTTAGGGCAAGTTGGGATTTTCACTTGTAAGTCCAATACCCTACATTCAATTGACTTAATACTTCACACAGTTGTTCAGGGCCATCACATGATGAGGTCAGATAACTCCATATTATTCTTTACACAGATTATGGCCCCTGATTGACTATGGAACTTAGGTTAAAGTTTTAGGGCAAGTTGGAATATTTATTAATAACTTCTATATCCTTTGTTCAATTGACTTAATACTTCACACAGTTGTTCAGGACCATCACACAATGAGGTTACATAACTCCATATTATCCTAAATACAAGTTATGGCCCCTGATTGACTTAGGTTAAAGTTTTAGGGCAGGTTAAAGTTTTATGGCAAGTTGGGATTTTCACTTAAAACTTCAATACCATTCATTCAATTGACTTAATACTTCACACAGATGTTCAGTGCCATCACATAATGAGGTAAGATAACTCCATATTATCTTTTATACAAATTATGGCCCCTGATTGACTATGGAACTTAGGTTAAAGTTTTAGGGCAGGTTGGGATATTGTTTAATAACGTCTATACCCTTCATTCAATTGACTTAATACTTCACACAATTGTTCAGGACCATCACCCAATGAGGTTACATAACTCCATATCCTTAATACAAGTTATGGCCCCTGATTGACTTAGTTTAAAGTTTTAGGCAAGTAAAAGTTAAGGGCAAGTGGGATTTTAATAAAAAAAACTTCTATACGGTTCATTAAATGCACTTAATAAAATTCAAAATTATTTACGACCATCTTACAACAAGAAACATAACTCCGTTTTAAGCCTAAATACAAATTATGGCCCTTGATTTTTTTTATTTCCTTTGAAAGGCATATTCTTAACCACATTTTCATAATGGGAAATCAAGTTATTTGAATGACTTGCGTCATTGTTTGGGTGGGCTGGTGGGAAGGCAGCATCAGTTACCTTATGTATCGAATAATTTTAGTTAGGTTTGACATAAAGAGACCAAACTTGGTATTATTTCATTGTTATTGTATTATAAGTCAAAGCGGCGTAGTCGAGCGCGCTGTCTTACGACGGCTCTTGTTTTAAATCAAATTACAAAGGCTCCCTTATTGTATGTATGACTAATTTTATTACGAAAATATGCTGACATATTCACTAATAATAGAATAAAGCGGAATTACATCTTGAAAATCATAAAATTACCAGGTCATCTTCTGTCATGGTAAACCAAATTTAAGCTGACATGTTTGCTAATAATAGAAACACGGGAATTCCATTTCGATATCATAATGCGTAGCAAGGTTACTATGTCATTTTTTTCACACAGTTATAGTTTTTGCAAAATTGAACATGAGCTGACATATTCGTGTATTTTAGTAATAGATACAGTACGAGTTCTTCTTCAAAAGTGTCCTCTTACAGACGTATGAAGCCGTTTCGCTAGGACGAACACAAAATCCGAGACGATAAGTTTATTGCATACATTTGTGAGCAAATACATGCATTAATAATAAATAAATAAATACAGATTTATAAATAGATACATAGAAACATTTTTTCCGAAAGATAAACATTAGATTATCATGGCCTTTCTAAATACAATGTATCGGCTAGTGGGATTACTCGAAATTCTCTTGCACGGTCCGCTTACAACCGCAAGAAGACACTTTTCAATAGCTCTGCTGGGGTATAGTCGTTAAAGAATAAAACGGAATTCCATTTGGATATCAATGTTTGATCCTACATGTTCGTTTCTCTAATAAAGCTATGCGACATACTTGTGCGAGTGTTCATTTTTTCATGAAGAGGAAATAACTACAAATTGAAGTAAGTTTGATAATGACTTTATTTGTTGTACAATAGATATACATTTAAAGTAGCCTCGGTAACGATAACACAGTGTGCATTGTCTTTCTAGACGCTTTGCCCACTTAGAATTAATGATAGAAAACATATGATTATTTAGCGATTAGCTTATACGGTATAAATTGACTATTACTGATACGAATATTACATCGTGGCGGATCCGTGGTCTAGAAGTAACACACTTGACTGTCAATCCAGGGGTCACTACTTCGATTCCCCGCACCAATTAAAAAGTACAAATTGTCTTCCGGGAGGGACGATAATCGGGGGTCCCGTGTGGCAGTGCTCTACACTGTTGCAAGTTAAAGAACCAGGGTAGCTCTAACCAGGGTTATATTCTGTTTGTGCACTTTGCTAATAAAACAAACTAAAATTTCTCATCGGGGCACTCGCCGAATGGGCCTTGCCCGAGTTTGAGTATAAATAAACTTTCACCCCCCAAAATATAAAAACTGTCTACTAGTACCTTATATAGACCACATAGAAATGTCATTTACCATATCATATCATAAACCTTTGATTATGGCAACTACGTATTTTGATAGTATTTGTGCAGATGATATTTTTGTCACGCACGTAGTGTCTTGTATAATACTGATTTATGATTGTACTATGATATTTTCCTTGTAGCGTCTTGTGTCACTTGCTTTGTGATTGTTTGGCCTTCACATAGGATCTTGGTTAAATGTAAGACTATTGAGATTGTCCTTGTTCTTTTTTAATTGTATAGTCTAAAGGTTTCATAGGAAAATACTTATGTCGCGTAAAATCGTTTTTTTCTTTAGGAAATTAAATTATTTTGTAACGTGCGCCGCCAACAAACACCGACATATCCCTTCAGAGAAAAGCATCCTTGACTCTGAAGGGGTCCACCGGTTTTTATATACATTTAATTCTCAATCCACACAGAGCTCGGGCTTTGCTAATTTGCATATTACCAACCAAGTTAACATACGTACATGTACTTCCGTTTATAACGGAATGTTACTATGAACGCACATCCGCCGCATACAGCGGGCCGTTACACTTTCAAAAAAATCATATTGTTAAAAGTTCTGTTATAGTGTACGTGTTTAAATATTGTTCACCCATGGCACCATTACGGCAAGAATGTCATGTGTCAGACCATCAGTGATGCGGAATCATACTACTGGTTGCAAATCAGTTAATCAAAGCACGATCACAATTTCATTTTGCACCGGCGACAGTCAATTTGTTCGGTCGGCTTCGACCAGTCCGGTTACACTCTTCAAAGAGCTTCGCGTGTCATTGCGACATTCTTGCGAGTGTTATTAAAAGCTATGGTGTAGTATAACCAATGTAAAATATTCTCTTCAGTAGTTATTTCAATGTGCAACGGAGACGTATACGCCAATTTGCTGACGGAGGCAGTAGGTTTCTGTGACGTGTGCAGTCAATTGATAGGGGCTCCTTTATCGTATATGAAATCCATTTGGTGGATTTTGGCGAAGTTAAAACCATGAACATGCTTCACGACTTTGAAATACTCCGTCCTTTCGGCAAACATATGTACATATAACAATTCTTGATGGGCAAACGAATGAAAAAGCAGAGAAGGAATCTTTTGGTCCAGTTCTTAGGTAGCTGTACGATACAAATGTGGTTAGCAGTGCTTGTTTAATTTCCTTAATGCATACAAATATGTTGCGTTGACTGTATATAAAAGCACATGTAAGCAATTATAACGATACCGAAAAAGATTTGCGTTTTTGACCTGTTATAGAAAGAATTTTCCATTACCGATATTGTGAGGTATCTGAATGACACACACATATGGATAGGACGACTAACAGTGATGTAAATTTTATCGAAGCCTTAATAGTACTTTTCACTGAGATAGGATTTGTCATGGTATTGGTTGATACCAAACAGGCAGTGAGTGCATACTTTCCATAACTCTAGTCTTTCCTTTCAGCATGGACCATGACCCAGACAACTATAGAGTAATGTCGCTGAGACTGTCCAGGGTGCTAAATGATATAGGGGTTAACAACTGGATGATTCGTCGCAGGAGAAGAACCTTCTTGGCCATGAAAATCGACGGAATTAATAACCATTACATCAATAGCTCGGTCTATTGTTTTGGAAGTCAGATTGAAGGTACCACGACTCTGGGCATGATGTCCGATACCGATATGTTGGTGTGTGACAACAGCCGTCCTGCAATACTAGATTGGACTGACTGGAAGCTTGGAAAGACAGCTCTGATGGTGGCGAAAACAGAGCAATCGCAGCCAGGGTATTGCAATCTTCAGATTCTGAGTTCTGCGGAACCACTACCAGTAACATTTGGTACATTGCATGACGATATCAATGAAGAGTTGGGTAAACACTGTCGAGTACTGCTGAATACTATTGGGCGAGACCCAAACATGATATTCCATATTGAAAGTGGCTTCCAGAAAATGGGACGTCGGATGAGTTTTTCAGAGGACAATGATATTGTTTTTGCTTTTCATTGTTCTCGAATACCAAAAGAATGTAAATTCTTATTTCATAGGCCTCGCCCCGGACACTGGCCAAGGTCTGACGTTTTGGAGAAAATTCGAGAATGCGGTACGTTTATTGTACCACAAAGTTATACAAAAAGCATGCAGTCTAAATTTGAATGGAAATTCTCAACTTCAATGATGGAACGACTGCTGATGTTTGATTTGAGCACTATCCAACTGAAGACGTTCACGTTTCTTAAAATGGTCAGTAAGACATACATCAAGCCTATTGTTGGAGATCGACTGAGTACTTTTCACCTGAAGACAGCTTTCCTCTTTACCATTGAGAGCTATCCTCCGGACATTTGGAAGGAACACAACATTCTACAGTGTGTCAACTTTTGTCTATCAACACTCCAACGCTGGTTCAGGATTCGTATATGTCCTCAGTACACCATTGCGGGCGTTGACCTTTTTCTTGGAAAGCTTCGGAAGAATGAATTTACCATCTTGTTACAAATTGTATCGGCAATCAAAAATAATGTTTTGCCAATGTTGATAGACATATCGATGGACCAGCTTGGTCAAAGGATGTTGCAGCTACTTGATTCTTCAGAGCCAACCAACATTCTCTCAAGCAGACTGCACTGCCTTCAGATCACAGCTTTGCATTGCCTTGAACGCATGCTAAATATAAATTTTCGTTTACTTGGCGTTAACGAAATTGGAATAGCTCTTCCAAACGACAAATGGGAACGTTACATTTATGACTTAAACATACGAATTACGTATGGATACCTAGCTTCAATAAAGGCTTCAAATTGCATAAAGTTACAACAACCGATTTGTGCAGATATTTACAAGCTTTACAATCTTTCTCTAGACTCAGACCTTACTTCCACCAGGTTGAAATTTGCGTCTATGTTGTATTGTATTGGCAAATTCTGTGATGCAGTTGCAGTTTTGGACAACACGGAGCAATTATTGCATTCCAATGTATGGCAGTTCAGTCCACATTCACTAAGAGGTCAATGTGAACCCACGGACGATTTTCTTTGGGATCTGTTGCGGTTGCCGGTGGGTGATGTAATTAAAACATCAGTTGCGTTAAGTGTCATTTTCAGTCCACTAGAAAGACATTGTTTGCCCAAACATTTGGCTAACGAAACTAATCTCATTGGATATCAAGAAAGCTTTGAACACGAACTCCCAATTTTGGAAAAAATGAAAGAGTTTGTGATGATTGATTCTATCCCATACCTTCACTATCTGCAGTATCTTAGCTACAGAGAACTCGATCAGTGTGACAGAAAGCGCACAGCTCTACAGAAACTGCAACTCTATGTGTTCGAAAGGAGTAAAGGATATGGCCACATCGATACTGCAGCCAATGTCTTAGGGCATTGCTATGAACTTGAAAACATGTTCGATGAGGCATGGCATTGCTACTCAGAATCGCTCCGGCATAATCCACACAACAATGCTGCAAAAGGCCACATCACGAGGATCATACAACACGGAGCTCTGTAAATAAATGTAATTTAGTACCAACGTTACAACTTAAACATTATCCTGATATGCGGCAACTGGGACGAATTTGGCAATACATCGTTTTCACTTAAAGAATGGATTTTCAATACACATCTTGTCTTCAGAACTTGAGTTCTAGTTTTCGCAACGTGGGATATGAGGATATCGCAATGCATTTCACTTTACGTTATGCATATTACGTGTATTGGGCTCTGAACCAATTGCAATTGTGCGTTTAAGTTAGGCCTAAACAAACACACATTTGGTTCGGGTTACCCGACCCTACCTACGGAATAGGCGCCGACCCTGCCGTTTTAATAGTCAGTTTGAAAAAAATGAAAAACTTAAAAAATAAATAAAAAAAATCTGTTTTTTTTAATATGGAGTTTTAAACCTTAAATGCTTATACAGGTGATAATTTTAACACCATTCTCCAATGATGAAAATGACATTCTGATATAAAGCCTAAAAATAAAAAATAAAAAAGCGTACCTATCCTACCTATTTTTGAAAAGGATGTTACCCTAACTCGTTTGTATTTGGCATTAAAACTATACAAGTGCCTTTAAGCGACACTAATAGATCGTTCGAAATTGACGTTTACATTGTACAACCATTTCAAATGTGCCATTGAGTTACAGATGTTTACACGGTGGCGTAATCGACTCTGTTTGTTTTGACAATAACTTAATAAATAATCCGAGTCAAGCATTCTCATCAACATTTATAAGACCAACAAAGTAACCGAGAATAAATCCTTTATTGCTTAGTTAAACCACTTTGACTGAAAGACAAAGAAAACGCAACTAAACTAAGTGCAATAAACAATATGAATAAAACATTTTATAAAAGTCAATATCATATTAACACAGGTATTCAAAATAGTTAACATGATTGAAATTGTATCCATCACAGAGCTAACAAGGAAATACACTCACCAAAAATAAAATTATATAAAATTATAGGAGTAATCCCCAAAACCGTTACAAACCTCAAATACATATATAAACGAGAGCAATCACTGGCTATCAGAGCACCCACTACACCACCTTCCTGTAATAAGAAGTATCACTGGGAGATGTGTATGCTCATTGCATGGCCGATGTATTTGATAAGGCATCAATGAAGTAAATGGTCCTAGTAATTAGAAATAAGGACCATAACATCTTAACATACTTAAGCATAGCACAGTTTTAGATTGAGACCAAACACAATTTAATGTTTCGTTTGAACAGTTTAAATCAATACCTCAAAACAAATAAAGTTTAGTTTAAATCAATACCTCAAAACAAATAAAGTTATGAAAGGAAGAAACAAACTGGTATTACAATAGCAATCAAAAACTGACATATCCCCGTCGATTACAAAAGTATCAACTTCGTCATACAAAATGATTACAATTAAGGGACAATAACTACAAAATAACTGCACTCAAACGTATGGTTCATGTGCACTGCACATCTCCATAATATGAGACCTATCTGTATGAAGGCAATACCTCAAGGAGTTTTCAAAATATGCTCCGCGCAAATAATAAGTATGAACACTAACAAAGGGCAATGAATAAAAAATATTGCACCCTGAGTTAAAGTTCTTGTGTACTGCATTTTTACTCAATGATACCTTTCTGTATAATTGTGAAGTTTTAAGTCAATATCTCAAAGACTTCACGTTATGTGTCGCATAAAAATAAGTATAAAAATAGCTAAGTGCAATAACTAACAAAATACTGCAGCAATGCTTATGGTCCCTGTGCATTGCACCTTTCTTTTATGGGATCTATCAGAATATGAAGTTTGAAGTTAATACATCAAAGAAGCTTTTTCAAGTTATGCTCCGGATCTAAAATATCTATGAAAAATATACTGCAGACAAGTCGTGTTTCTGTGCACTGCCAATTTTCTTAATGAAATATATCTGTATATGAATTTGAAGTCAAAACCTCAAAGAGTTTTCAAGTTATGCTCCAGACAAGACTGTCCGGTTGAGAGAAGTAAACAAAATAATCGAAGGGCAATAATTAAAAAAAAAACATATATAAAAATGGTTCTTTTGCACAGCACTTCTTCCCAAACACTCAATATATGTATGAAGTTTGAAGTAAACACCTCGAAAACATACGTTATAATGAAATAAATAGACCGATGTTCCAAGACATAGAGATTTCTATATAAACCACATCACTAGGTGGTGGTAGCATAATAACCTGGTGATGCCCGGTATTACCATGTTGTTGTTAAACAAGCAATGAATAGTCTCAATGTGTAGTAGTCTAAACAAACACATATTTATATGAACAAATTAACCCTGTATGATTAAATAATGAACAATGTGAGAACCTAAACAAAAAGTCATCTATACTGGGGAACATGTTGGGCTTAGTTTAATAGAAGAGTAAGAATTATCCACCCTGGTCAGTTATGGTCAAGTTAAACTGGATACATGCAAAACATCAGTACAGTAACATGTACATATGAAAACAATTGTGAACAACTACATATTTATACGAAAGGAAAATTTAAAAATAACTAATGTCAATAACAGAGATATTATTCAAAAAATACATGTGAATGTAAACGAGAAATTACATGTTAACTTAATTTATGTCAATAAAGAAAAAAAAAAACTTTGAAATTTGACTTATATATAAACTCGTTCCTGTCATAAAATATATTAAATATCTTCTGAACCACAAACAATAAAACAACCCCACTTATTTTGTATTTCAGATCAAACGATTTTCCTCTGTAATGGATTGATGTAGAGTTTTGTTACATGAAAACCAAGTTAAATATATTTCTTCACTTAAGGAAATGCAATATTTCCATAGTGACTTGTAAGTTTAATGTGTATTTCTTAAAATACCAAAATCAAAACAATTACCATCATAGCACATTTACCGCATAACAATAAACCAACAACCATATCCTATTTCTAATACAGCATATCTACAAAATCTACAAAAATATAGCATGTAATATACCATGCAAATAAAATATTATTGCACACATTTCAAGCAAGCATATTTTAACAACCGTTCTAATGATAGTCAATACAAAACATTGTTAGTCCATGGGTTCAACAACAGAAGTCTCCGTAAAAATACTGTAATATATGGATTTATGAACAGTGAGATCCCATGAAAATGAATAAATTAGTATCACTCAATCCTTAGCTAAAGACAAAATAAAAACAAAACACAAGTGAAAATGCATATAAATAAAACACATGGCAAATTATCTTTGTTACATAAACTATACCATAATCACATAAATGCCAAAAAGTAGTATATTTAATAACCCATAACCATTTCATTTAGCTTATGAACCAACGTTCATCACAAAATACACAACATTTATCTTAAAATGAATTTCAAGACAATCAAATATTTCACATAACAATGATCATAACAATTTGCTCTCTATATTTGCATCGAAGAGCAAATTAATAATTCACTTCCAACTATATCAGTAGTAGAAGACTGTTACAAGTTATTTTCTGTTGCTATGGGTAACTAAACTACCGGTAGCTAAGAAGACTGAAACATTGTATGTTATGTTGCTGTGAAGACTGTTACAAATTATTTTATGTTGCTATGGGTAACTAAACTACCGGTAGCTAAGAAGACTGAAACATTGTATGTTATGTTGCTATGGGTAACTTAGCTACCAGTAACTGAAAATGATGAGACCAGATACTTTCTGATGCTATGGGTTACCTTGCTTATCGAAGCTTAGAATATTGATACTAGTTATTTTCCCAACAAATGTGTCGGCTAAATGTATGCTCTAGAATGTTTATGGCTTTACTTGCTTTTGGCAAGAACTGTTGCAATAGATAGCAGGTCTCTATTAAGGAACTGTTTCTTGATCATGTGTTGACTGTATCCATACTGAGCAGGGATAAGTGAGTCTAAAAACAGAGAGAAAAAACATTATTATTATTAGGTATTACCATCAAGGTCATAAACAGATGAAAAGAGAAACCTCAAAAGAAAATGAGAATTTACAATTCCAAGTGTAACAAATAAGACCTTAAAAACCATGCCAATAGCCCTTAAAATGGTTAAGTTACTAAAATAATTATTTCAAAACGTAAAAGTTTGTAAATAAGCCTAATAAAAATTAACAAAAAAAAAATCAGAAAGGATAAGCCTCAAGACAGGTCAAAATAAATTATAGGTCAGCCTTTACAAAGATAAGAATACACATACAAGTCATACAAATATAGCTTACAAGCGAGGTTAAAATACACTGATTACTACTTAGATAATGGTCACGAAACACAGATAGTAATTTAGAAAGGAATTTTAAACACACAGAAAAGTCAAGATTGACAGGATGTGATTAAACATAGATATGCCTTCAGAAAGGATGTTAAGACACACTAGTAAGCCTTAAGAAAGGCTTATATATAAGCCCTTGGTTTGGTTAAAACTGCAAGTATAATCCTTTAAAAAGAAAGTTAAAAACAGTTTTCGTTCAAAAATAATGTCAAAATACACATATAAACCTTGAGAAAAGTTAAAATCTACACAGATTAGCTAAGATAAGAGGATAGAAAATGCACAGTTCAGCCTTATGATTCAAAATGAAAGATTATTTAGAAAAAATATTTATCTCAGAGGCAGGTTGAACATTTCTAAAAAAATAAAAATTAAAGTATACAGGTATTTTAAACAAGGTTAATATAAACCTACCCCGGCTCCTCCAAATCCTAACAAAGGGACATCATCATCCTCTGTTTCCAAGGGAATCTCAGCCTGCAAGTCTGACAACATCTCATCGTCTTGCGAAGATGACGAAGATATATTTGTAGATGAGACGGCACGAGACCTTGTACTGGAAGCATGGATATCTGGGGTGAAGTCTTCGCTCTCTTACACTATCTCCACTTGTTGCTTAACAAAGTTTATAAAGACCTGGAAAAGAAGGTGTAAAATAGAGATTTCAAACATGGTTTGATAGCATCGTACTTCTGCAACATTCTCAGTTAGCAATTCATAAAAACATTCAAATAATAAAACATTCAGTCTGGTGCAATAATATGCATACATTTGTAAATGAGTGAACTATTGGTTCTACAATATTTACTTTAGTTGCAACTTGATATTGCTTTTAAAATTATAATGCATTTTATCTTACAAAATAGTTATTTTAAACAATAAAGGCATTACATTGTCGAGAGTATTCTGGCTGACAGAATAGTCCTCTATGTTGAGATCAGTCTGGGCTTCCTCGAGTTTAGAGAAAACATACGATAGTGATATATCCTGGCTTTTTAACTCAAACTAAAGCAAGATGTGGTGGCACTCTGAAATACAGAAATTCATGTGGTGGCAAGTCGGACTATCATAAGAAAAAAAAACTATAGATCTAAGTTGATATTTTATAATTTATTATGGCAAGATTTTTAAGAGTCGTTGGGATTATTGTACATGTATTCTCATCCTTGACCTTAACTTGATATAATATAATTATACAAGTACAATGTCATTGCTATAAGCTATATACCTTTAATATCTGAAGCCGGAAAGTGTTGGAGAATAAACCGTCTTGCGTGCGTCTGTGAGTGTTCAAACTCTGGCCCTTTAAGTCGAAGACTTAGAGTATACCCGTCCCCGAACTTATTCTTGAGATGCTGTATTCTTCCCAGACACTTAAACTGACCATTCACCATGATGGCCAGACGTGTACACAGCGCCACACACTTTTCCATGCTGAAAAGTAATGGGTTATTCAGTTGGTATCAGCAAAATAGAAGATTGGGTATAAATACGGATATAATAGGTTTTGGGAAAACAACATATTTTTACAAAAATCTTTGCTGTGCATTAAAACGAATAGTCAATTTTTTTTCCATGTAGTATTTTCTTAAGGACTTCATTTTATTCAACAAACACAATAATAAAATGCATGTACTTTACCTATGATGTGTCAGTATAATAGAGCGGCCATCTTTGATAAGGTTCAGTATACGGTTCCATAGACA
Organism: Mya arenaria; assembly: GCF_026914265.1. Lineage (NCBI taxonomy): Eukaryota > Metazoa > Mollusca > Bivalvia > Myida > Myidae > Mya > Mya arenaria. The sequence goes on from NC_069134.1 coordinate 49,963,265, forward strand.
GCGCCGTGAATGTGGGTCCATGCCAGTTGTTGGTTAATCCTGTAACAAACAAGATGATGGATTTGGTTATTTAAACAACATATTGTTACATTTTACTTAATTTAAGTTTAAAAATGACTAAAAATAACATGAACATAGTTAAGGTTACAAAATTGATTTTTTTTTATCCACATGCTTTTTGTGTATTTATCATTTTTGTCATTCAAATCATAAAAACAAGTATAAATTAACTTCATAATATTTCATTATAATTTAACAATGAGCGTAAGTCTTTGTTTTTGCTAGAAAAAAAGATCATTTATAAAGCAGTATAATATTTCTGTGTAAATACTTTTAATTTTTTCACGGAATTCAAAACCAAATTGTAAATATGAATCATATTCATTACAATACAAATCAGTGGAGGGTGACCTATGACAGCTATAGCAGTGGATAACTTCTCATTTTCTCCACTCTATGTGCCAGATTTTTTGTACTGATAATATGTCAGGTTTAGCTTTTTAAGTGCCCATTCTACTATCTGCAAAATGAGAAAAAAACTTACAAATCACACACCCAGTTCCGTATTGTTCTAACGTTAACAATTCTCTTAATAATTCTTTATTTCAATAAGCTTGTAAGCAAATATCACCAGCACATAGGAAAGGTTTTTTCCTTGCACATGGAGATAAAATAACATTCTGAAACTGAGAAAAGCAAACCATTCTTTTAGGGTTTTAGCTAAAGAGTTATGGAAGTGTGCTGCACCCTGTCTTTTTTAAAACCTGGTTAAAACCCTATCTATGTTAAACTTTGCAAATACTTGTTATACCAGGTATGTCTCTTAAAATTAACAAAATATACCTGGTTTTCCTCAGTCGCAGCAACACCTCTCAGTCGGCAGTATTTTTTATGTGTTTATGAAAATGGAAAAAATCACAAATCAAAAGCCTTACCCAAAAGTATTTACATAACACATGCCCCACCCACCTGGTTTTTCTAAGATGGAGTCTGCTGTACAGTTGTATGTGTTCACGAGTCGTTAGTTCATCGAATAGAGCGTCAAACTGCGGACAGTAGCCAATGTACCTTCAACATGTCCTTGGTTAAACTGGAAAATAAGGATTTTTCCCATTGAATATGTTTCTGTACCATTCCTTGTTATTACTAAAGATCAGTATAGATCTTATATATATATATAAGTAACTCTAAAGTTTAATGTCAACAACAGTAAACTCCATAAATGCTAACCTGAATCTGTTCAGGTAAGCGTTGCCTAATGTAGGTCGAAGGTCGCCAGTCAGCAACTTAAATGTGGTTGTCTATCCAGCACCGATCACTCACAGAAGACCAAAACACTTACATAGGAAAACCAGGGTAAAATTAATTAATATAAAACTGTATTTTACTGCTAAATTGCAAAGGGACAGAGGATTGTGGAACCAAAGAAGTTGATAAGTGATCTTCAGGATGCAAAAATAAGGTTAAATAAGTGGTGAAATATGTTATCGCCATTCCGTTGAAGCTCAGCAATGATGCATATCCGTCTGATAACATTTTATAAAATAAAAATATATATTTTTGTTCAACACACCTCTCCCTCTGGCAGTCCAAAACACATCTTGTCCGCTCCAGGTGATGACCCAGTTTGCGAGTCATGTACACCTAAAAAACTAAAATCATGCATACTATTGTCTGAATCATGGACTACTCTGTCTCCTGAACAATTTCTCTTCCAAAGTAACTTATCCAAATAATAAGCTGGACATTTGTACACTTATTTTTTTTAAAAGGAAGTCAATTTAAATGGAAGTTTGATTTACTTCATAGGACTTTAATAAAATGAATAGTTTTATTGGTCTGACGTTTATACATATGTAACTAACTGCGTTCCAGCACATTATCAAGTATAGCTACATATATATCTAGTTTCTTTCTGTACAGAAAATAACAGACCAGATATAAAAATTGCTAAAAAAACTGTTTTGTCTATTAGGCAATAATATATACCTTGGTCAGGTTTTCTTCACGTAGCAGAGATTTCCGGGCTGTTCCCCGTGTGACCCTCTTCCTTTCCGTCGCCACGTTAAGATCCTCCTCCCCTACCCCACTACCAACAAACTTGTTGTGCCGCCTATATGACGGACTTTAGATACATGCTTCAATTGTGTGAAAGATCAGATTAATTTATATTTTGTGTTGCCAAGATTTAAGAAGATACTGTACAACACATTCTAGTATAAAAGTAACTTTGTCCAGATATTTGGTAATTACACGTTTACATATGTTATCAACTATTATTATAGAGGGTTATTTCTAAATCGGATTTGACAAGTAAATTAAACAAAATTTACGGTTGGTGGAATAACCGAAAACCATGGAAAACCCGAAAACCCCGTAAATTATTCAACAGTATATACAATATAGTATTCGAGGTGGTTTGTACGCATGGATTTAATTCTTCATTGTGCTCATGGGTTGAATGCCGTAGTTGATGGTGGTTGGAGAGGGGTGGGGAAGTCGGAGGGGGATGGGGTTGCTAAAACCCGGAAACCCCTTTAATATTCATAATTACATATAGTAGGGCATGCGAGATGGTTTGGTTGCCGGGGTTTATTACTGCATTGTGTTTTCGTGGGTTGTATGTCTTGGTTGTGTGCGGTTGGAGAGGGGTGGGGAAATCGGAGGAAATACTTGAAAATTAATCAGCTACCTGTGCGGAAGTGTACAGGCCTTTGTCAGTTTTAAGCGATAGGAACTGCCTCTACCACTCTGTTTTACTTTCCGTGACGAACACTCGGTACCACCACTTGCTTGTGAGGCTTTGACTGCCATAGCACTGATATTGAACTCTTTTTTTACGAGCAAGAATCATTTTTGAATAGCAAATTCCGAAAACTGCTGCATGGCACTATAACGGCAGAATCCTTTAGTGAATTAGCGCATATCTATGCGATAAGTGTGGCTATCCGACTGCCTATACAGTCCTATTATCCACCTCAAATTTTGTCCCAGTTTTCTTCAGGCCCATTCACAACGGTTATATTCGGCCGTGATGTCCGTCGAACTTTAGTTCCGGATATATGTGTTATGTGGACTATGATGAATCTCCCTAATAAAGAATCAGAGTTCATGCCCAATCACTTTGTCCTCCAAACTGGCCAATCACTTTGTAAGCTTGGTTAAAGAGTCGGAAGCCCGCACCGATCGCTTGGATATCGTATATTCAGGCAAAGTCTTCAACATGATGATGATGATGACATATACTCGTCTTGAACAGTTGTTTTTGACGACGAGGACATTGTTGACAATGTGCTCGTTACTCCCTTTGAAAATTTGTCTATGCCGTCATGTTCTGTAGAACCAATTCATGTAGAAAACAGCACGTGCAATGGTGGAAAAAGATCTGCAATGAGATTCAGTTAAAACACAGCATGGAATCGGATGGTAATGTATCTGAGAAATGCGAAACATTATCTCCTGACAATGTGATGCCTATTTTACATCGGTTTCCATCTAATAAGAGCGGACAGCTAAAGTCCGGAAGTTTCCTAGATTTACCGACGACAATTACTTAATAATTCAAGTGTTGGGTTCCCGTCTGTGCCTGCTGGTAGAATAGAAAATTGTTACTTCGCAATTGACAATGGGGAAAATTCAACAAAACGGGCTGAAAAAAGGGCGTTGTAGCTTTACCGATGATTGCGGTGTGTGGGATCGTAGTAAAGAGTCTTCGCCAAAAACCTATTATGTGATTGGCACAGACGGAACGCTTAAACTGGTTATGTTGAGAAATGGCATGTTTTTCAAAAAAACAGCGAATCCATTGTAAGGCTGAGTATAATATGCTAATGGAACCACAGCCTGGTAAGGACAAAATTGCTGGGGTATTATGCTGCACTGAAGATGGATGCGTCGTGCAAAAAGAGGGTGTCATGGTTAAGTGAGGATGGTATTGTAAGTAAACTGGCCGTTGTCGAGTATGTGGGTAAATTTCCCGATCTAGCAGCACACGACAACTCACGAATACCAAATTCAGAATTTGTACGCACCCCAGCCCATGTCATTCAGGAAATGTCCAATGAACTGGCTTCTAATCAGCCATCTGATGTGTTTAGCAAATTGGCCAATAAGTTTGATGAGGTTACACGTCCGTCCAGCATTCAACAAGTTAAGGACCGCAAAAGGCAAATGTCAAAGGCCTCAAACACTAACCAAGGCCCCTCACTCAATGTCGCTGATCAAACAATTCATCTTAAAAACATGGTTACTCATAATCATCCATTTGTTCGTTTTGTTATTCATAGCTCTAAAAGTCCCTCAATTAGACTGTACACTGACAAACAACTGCAAGATTTAAGGAACTTCTGTTGTTATGGTCAGACTGTTCTCAGCATTGATAAGACATTCAATTTTTGCGACATGCACGTTACTGTCACTTGTTTTAAGCAGTTGTCAGTGGATCAACTTCATCAAATGAGCATCCAATCTTCCTTGGCCCTCTGTTCATTCATGACAACAGCTACTTTGCATCGTATTGCGAATTCATTAACCACATCAAGGTCAAGTTGGACTGTAACCTCGATAGGCTCAGATGATAAGCGGTCGTTGGTCAAAACTATTAAACGCTGCTTTCCTAATTCCGAACATATCCTATGTGTAAGGGTACGGCCAAACGCAAACCAGAAATAACTGGACGACGCTGCTACTGCACGAGAGAGGCGCACGCCTGTTGAAAAGGTTTTTGGGGAAGGTGGGATAGTAGATGCCCAGGACGAAATTACTTTCAATGTCGTGTGTGAGGACCTGTCAAAGTTTCCTGTCAAAGAGTGTCGTCCCCATTCACACAGTACAGTGTCAACTCAAGCTGCTGTTTAGATCAAAGGTTTTGGTCCCGTGCCTCAGTCATCCGTTTGTACATAGGTGGACAAACAATAACTGTGAGTCAATTAACCATGTGCTGAAATATGTCATTGTGTGGATGTCCCGTCCAATCACTGAGTTGGTCAATGGCATATTTGATAAGGTCAAGACAAACTTAAGCCAGTTTGGTTCAGCCTTAGTTGGTAGTGGGGACTTCCGTCTGTCAGAATCTCATAGCCATTTCATTGTCTCAAAGACAGTTTGGACTAAGTGGTCAGTTGAACGAAGGCAAAAGCATGTGACCAAGTTCCGTAAGTTTGTGACTGAGGCCGATTGATTCATAAAATCAACAGGTGGACAGAGAACGGCCGTAGCACCCCTTATACATCGTCAAAAACCCCTACAAGCGTAAAGGACGGAACGCACTCAGTCATTTAAGGTGCCGCACCCACCCTGTCCCACACACGACATACGCCTTCCCATACAATGAAATATGAGCCAGAGCTCACCCCCCCCCCCCCTCTCGCACAGTAATGGAAGTGTTTCCCGGTAATTAGCTGTAGCTTTTGAACACTTTAAATTGCTCCTTTTTTTACAAACGTCTCCCCTACAACAACACCCACCCCTCGCATATAGAGTATAGTATAGTAGCCCTAGCCTACACCATCCCTTCGCGCACAATAATTTAAACGATAGGCAAAAGCAAAAACGTTAGCATTAAAGGCTTTTTTCTCGCCAAAATCAATCACCTCCGACTTCCCCGCCCCTTCCGACCCACACCCCCAACACACACTCACAACATTCTCACCTCACTTAGAGTATAGTATGAGCCCTAGTCTACCACACCTCTACACTTTGAAATGAAGTATCTGAAAGTAGTATTTGAGACTTCTTCATACCCCCCCCCAACCTCCGACTCTCCCACCCCTCTCAATCCACCCACAACCACGACATACAACCAACGAAAACACAATGCAGTAGTAAACCCCGGCGTACAAACAACCTCGCATACTCTATTGTATGTACTTATGAACATTTAAGGGGTTTCCAGTTTTAGCCTACCCAACCCCCTCCTCCGACTTCCCCACCCCTCTCCAACTACCAACAACTATGGCATACAACCCACGAACACAATGACGTATTATCCCGGCATACAAACCACCTCGAATACTCTTTTGAAAATTCACGGGTGTTTCGGTTTTCTATGGTTTTCGGGTTTTCGGTAATTCCACCGACCCCACAAGAGACATTTATTTAAAATTCAGTCTAAAATAATAGACGTGTTAAACGGGATTCTTCTTATCCCTAACGTCTAAACGGGTTTGCAAAAACAGTTTTTTTTTAAAAGCGCTTGTCTCCCCCATTGTGTGGTCGTAGGTGAGAAATATTCAATGATGGACACGAAATTTGTACTTTTGGACTGGAGATGAACAAACATAGGGGTCATCTACTATTCATGACCAACCTGCATTCAAAGTATGAAGTTCCTGGGTCCAAGTATGAAATTCCTGAGTCCAAGCTTTCATTAGTTATTGAGCGGGAAGAAGTGTGACGTTCGGACTGGTGACCAACAAATTACCTAAAGGTCACTTTGATCTTGACCTTCTGACCGCAGAATCAATAGGGGTCATCTAGTAATCAAGACCAACTAGCAAACCAAGTATGAAGTTCCTGGGCCAACGTGTTGTTTAGTAAATCAGCGGAAACCGTTATTTAACCTCAAGGTCACATTGACCTTTGACCTACTTACCTGAAAATCAACAGGGGTCATCTACTAGTCATGATCAACTGGCATACCAGCTATGAAGTTCCTGGGTGCAAGCGTTCTTCAGTTATTGGGCGGAAACCGTTTTTTTACCTCACAGTATTGCGATCTTGAGCTTTGACCTACTGATCCCAAACCTACTGATCCCAAAATCAATAGGGGCCATCAACTAGTCATGATCAACTGGCATACCAAGTATGAATTTCCTGGGTGCAGGGCGTTCATTAGTTATTGAGCAGGACCCGTTTCTTCACCTCAAGGTCACGGTGACCTTTGACCTACTGATCTCAAAATCAATAGGAGTCATCTACTTGTCTTGACCAACTAGCAAACCAAGGATGAAGTTCCTGGGTGCAAGCATACTTTAGTTATTGAGCGGAAACCGTTTCTTCACATCAAGGTCATGGTGACCTTGACCTTTGACCTACTGATCTCAAATTTAATAGGAGTCATATACCTATCATAACCAACTACCTGAAGGTAATCACGACCTTGACATTTGGATCACAAAATCAATAGGGGTCATAATTATAATAGTCAACTAGCATACCAAGTATGAAGTTCCTGGACCCAAAGGATCTTCAGTAATTGAGCGGAAACCGTTTTTTCGCTTCAAGTTTTCCGCGACCTTGAACTTTGACCTACTGAATCACAAAATTAATAGGGGTCATCTACTAGTCATGACCAGCCAGCATACCAAGTAAGTTCCTGGGTCTAAGCGTTCTATAGTTATTGAGCGGAAACGAAGTGTGACGTACGGACTGACTGACTGACGGACAGGGCAAAAAAAACAATATGTCTCACCATAAATGGGGGAGACATAATTATCCGGCACGCTTCGAAATACACCTCGTAAATACAATCGTAACAATTCGGCCATCTCCGAGGTGTTCCGATTGTTGTAAATCTGTGAACCGCAGTCTTGCAGGTGCCCTTCATGTAAATATATCGTCATGTTTTGACAGTATGAAATGAAAAACCCCACATCAAACTCATAATTATTTGTTGGATATTTATTTTTTTGAATACGGAACTTTATATATAAATAACATGATATCTGGTAATATTTCTTGCTTTTATGATATTTTATTGACACAATATACTTTAACCCGGAATCCCGATCGGAATAACTACCCACTTTTGTTACAAAACAATTTGTACGTGAAGGATTTGCCATACCAAAAATCGTAAAAAGAATCCGTCAACGTACAATTATTTTGCCTATTTAAAGTTAAAATTGTTATTGCTATTTACATTAATACATACCTAAACATTATAAATGTAACATATTACATTAGAATTGATCTTATTTAACACTTACCCGATTCCATTCAGAACATGACATTCGGAAGGGTTAAAATATCATGAACTGCCTCTGTATTTACATTTGTCAAAAGTGCACTTCAGATAAACTTTACCCCACCCGGTAATTGTTAGCATTTAGTGAACGTTTTCAACATAGGCATGCTTTTAAATTTAAAACGTTCAACAATAGCTTTCCTCGATGTGTTGGTGTTAAAAAGCATTTGCATTCCTCACCGCTGGTGTGACGTTATATCCATATTTCTTGCATTATTTATCATTAGTTTCTGTACTCGTACAATGTCAGCCATTTTGTTATTCTGCGCAACTTCCGCTGTTTTAAGGTCAAGTGCAGTCATGTATAAGGTTACTCATCCTTTTGATTTTTTTATGTTTATATTCCAAAACCTAGTGCTATGTTCAGAACCTTTCTTTGTATCAGTTGCATATTTTTCCAAGATGGCTGCCATTAATTCATATAAACGTTATTTTTGTGGCGGTCACATGACTGCCATTCAATTTGTTGTCACTGCGATCATTTTTCTTGGCACTGCCAACGTTTCGGATGGCATTGCCATCATTTTTCTTGGCAGTGGTGTTTCGCCAACCTACAGTTGTTGTGCGAGAATAAAACCGCCACGATTGTCGTTGGCAGTCAGTCTGAGTCAAGCCTTCGTTCAGAGCAGAACCACGTTACTTTCGATAAAATAATAAAGCTGAGTTTTAACTGAAATAATAACGCTAACTAGTAACATTATAGAACTGCTTGATATCATAATTACTCAGCAAGCATATAACTTATGTGGCCTTTAAATTAAACATTCATAAGTATTTTTACTAACGTTTAATTTTGATAAAATTGATAAAGGCCTACAGTATTAACAGAACATACTGTATTGAGCAAGTAGGGTGACTTTTGTGTGTTATCACGCTTAGATTGCCATAACCAGAACAATATTAAAATCGCGTTGTACTACAGAAATAACACCGCTAGATTGATAGTTAATATCACAAATAAATTATATTATATATATAAAATAATACGGTTTTTACGGAACGTGCGCACCAGCAAAAACATAGTGACCTTTGATAAATATAATGATATAAATACATACTATTACTGTATGAACAATTGCACTCAGTTCTAGTGATAATCCACCTTTATTAATGCAATAAAATTGTTAACAACTTACAAATTGTTTTCGAAACGTGGTTGAAATTGGTACGGACTATAAGATGTCTGCTTAATATCAGAGTTGAGTCGGTCCCCTGAGAGCCAAGCTAAGCCTGTTAGCACGGCCCACAAGAAGTTGAAACAGAGTGGTGTTATACATTTACATACATTTGTGTCAAGTACATTCACTAGCGTGGAACTAGGGTGAGCCCCCCCTACAATATTCGAACATTTCTCAAAAATAAAGATATTCAAATTCAAGCTATTTTAAAGGATCAAATAAATCAATCAAAGACCTAATTTATTATAGCATTTAAAAAGGCATAATCGAGAAACATGAATAGTATCTCCACTGTCATGTGATTTATAAACCACTTAGTGTCTTTGTCTTGGAATGGGCTAATCTATGTGTAAATGTCTGAAAACCAGTGATATAAGACTGCTGACAAAAAGATCAGATCGCAGTTTTTCATATTCACATTCGGAAAATGATGTTTTATTGCTAAAAGCGTTACTAATGCTTTAGGAAAAATGATTTTTTAGCAGTTTTCCAAACAATTGACATATTGTCAGTTAAGTTGTAGGTTGTTTGGTAAGTAGTGATCTTAGAAAGTAGGTTTTTGGTAAGTAGTGATCTTAAGACTATACCTTTGACAATATCAAATAATCTCAACTCCCTGCTGGGTCGCCGAGCCGATTAATGACCTACTTCATGTTAATTGGGCGTACTACCCAACACATTTTTATAGGCAGTGTTTTTCTTCTCATCTCAGGTGAACGATTCAGGGCCATGATGGCCCTCTTGTTTATTTATAAGGCCAGACCCGTCCCTGTCCGAAACTCCCGCCCCAAACTTCTTTTTACTTGAGGAGTAATCGGAACTGATGACTGGATTTTAGGGATTATCAATATTTTCGGGAACGTGCGCCTATGTTTTAGTAGTGACCAGTAGGGCGTTGTATTTTAAAAGAAATCAAGTGTCATTGACGGGAACCTTTTTACACGTCAACAAAATGAAATATATGCTGAACTCAAACCGACTGTGCACTGTGTACAAGTCTGGTTGCCCATGGCTGGCTGCTTCATCTGATGGGATTGTGCTCCATCATGATATCTGCTATGGACTAATTGAGGTCAAGTGCAGCTACTCAAAACGCAATTTGACAGATGCCTGCAAAGACCCTGGTTATTTTTGCAGTGAAGTGAATGTCAAAATCCGTTTAAAACGGGAACATGATTACAATGCTTAAATTCAAGGCCAGCTTGTGTGTGTGGAGCCAGTTACAAAGGTTTAAGTATCGAAAGAGTTGCATTAATAATGCTGATTACTGGAGGGACATGACCGAGAAACTTGGAGGTTTTTTTTTTCAAATTACTTCGCACAAGCTATGAAAGATTTCAAGTGAAGTCTATGTGCTTTAAATCAAGTTCTTTGTCTTGTTTTATTATAAACATGTTAATAGCCAAAGTGATATTTTATTTTTAGTATTGCAAAAGGCAGAAGGAGTATGCTAGTGCTCCATGATTAGGGCTAATATTACGTAGATTTTTCATAGTTTTTTTCTAATGTCTTTCAGTTAATTTTTGCTCGTTACTTTTTACATGTGTTGTGTGTTTGTTTGTATAAATATGTGTATATACACATATTTAATTGATCTCACTTAACATGATGAGGATAGAATTTTAATTCTAGTCTAGAGAATATATTGATGGAATAGCTAATTAAAAACAGACGAGCAGTTTTGGTACACTTTTGGTTCTCTTCTTTGACTAATAAAGCTGTATGCTGTAAATAGTGTACTGAAATATATATGTGCTTTATGATTTTACTGAAATCCCTTTGTGTTGTAATTATTTTTCTAAATTTATATGCGCTGTATTTATTTCACTGACATTTGTTCTGTTATTTATTTCTCTGACATATGTGTGTTCGCTAATTATTTCACTGTCAGTGCTGCTGTCTCTTTATTTAGTTTTCCTGTTTTCAAGTATTACACCATCGATAAGAAACCAATGTTATTTATACGACTTATTTTAATGATTTTTCCCTTAATTATACTCATATTGTCTTTCAAATCTTGTGATAACATACATGTGTGAGTTTGGTTTGTGGTCACCAAGCCGGACAAGTGGGTTTCCTCCGGGTATTCCGGTTTCCACCACAACAAAAGACCACACTCTCGCGTAAAATAGTGCGAACGAGAGTGAGTAATATAATGTTGTTATAACTTGTTTCACAATCGTTGTAAAATGAATATGTCTAAACTAAACTTACATACATGAACATTATTTTGAACAGTAAATCACTAAAATGCTTTAAAATGGATATGTTGCTATTTCATGTTATGCAAATAAAACTTATTTTCAAGTTCCTTTTGTTTTAGTTCTTGTTTAATATCAAACTCCTTTTTAGCACAACAGTTTTGAATCTTTTAAGAACAAAGGCATACTATATTCCAGCTTAGTATACCGGTTCCAAATAATATGTATGGCTTATAAAAACTTACTCTAGCTTTGATAATAACAGAGATTTTAGCTTGCCTCTTTTTGAAGAAAATCAAGCTCACGACATACTATCAACACACTGAAACACAGTTCAAATTCATAAGAAACTTAGTACACATGTTACCAGAAAACATATGCTCATGTATAACATGTGGGTATAATTCTAGCTTTCATTTTTCAATTAGTAAAACTTTGATCACTCGAGGACGCCGGGACCCGAGCTAAAACCTCGAGTGTTCCGATGTTTCGAACGACCCAAGTTTCCATTTTAATCCGTTATGAAATGTCTTACAATGTGTTTTCAAAGTTTGAAGTCGTGAAACTGGTCGTTTATTGCGTTGTGAAAATCGCTCATATGTTCAAAGGCTGTATGACCCTTTTTATACATAGAAATGTGTCCTGGGGTATAACTAAAAAAATACATGAAACTTGGGATAAAGTTATGGTAGGCGTGCGTGCATCTGGAAAGTCTTTGAGGTATTGACTTCAAACTTCATGTACATAATTATAGATCTCATGGAGGAGAAGTGCAGTACACATATACTATGACTTTGTGTGCACTATATTATAGTTATTTCATTCAAATTGTTTGTCCGGAGCGTAATTCGAAGCCTTTGAGGTATTGACTTCAAACTTCATTATTGTGTCGGGGAAGTGCAGTGAACATTCCCATAACTCTGGCTGCAGAAAGTTTTAGTTATTGTACTTTATTTGCATTTGGTTTTTGTTATGGCATGTCTAGAAAAGTATTTCTGATATTGACTTCAATCTTTATATACAGATAGATCTCATTAAGCAGAAGTGCAATGTACGCCTATCAGACTTTTCAATCCCAAGACATTTCAACCCCTTTGTCATTTGTGAAATCAAAGACTTTTCAACCCCTGTGTCATTTCTCACCTTTGTAAAGATTATGACTAAAACAATGAACAATTTCTTTTGTAATTTATTTTCAAAATCAAGAATATATTAAGAATAAATATATTAACATCAGTTCAAAGAAAATACATAACAAATGTATAATATATACAAAATATACATACTCGAAACACATGATAATACAAGAATGCATAAAAAATATACATGGAAATAAATATCAAACATGCATGACTTTTCATTTAGAGTCTTAACCATAAATCTCTTCTATCTGTCTGAGGAAAAGCTCGCACAGGATATAATGCGGGTCGTACCGTTGAAACGTCTTGACTTATTCAAAGACGGAAACGTTCTGAGAAAACACTGATATTGTAATAAAACGTGAAGGTATACAAACGAACCACAAAATGAAATGTGTAAATCATGTAATATAATTTAATAAAACAGAATATCATTTTCTTTTAGTGTGTCCAAAATACAGAGAACTAGGGAACATTCCAACACTGGCCCTCGCACATCCATTAATGGACGCGTGGCACGTGTCATAAAGTCCTAAGGGACCTTTGTGTAGGTTATAGTAACTTGAAAATGACAGCTTATTAAGGTTGTAAGACCCTGGTGGAAATCATTCCAAACTATAAGCAGCTTGATAAATTATATGTATGCTTTTCTGGATTTAAAAATCAAACAAAAAAATAGTGTCCAATTTAATTCAAACTAATTACCCTACCCCCATCTCAGAATTATCAGATAATACATTATTGATCACATCATCAAAAACTATAATCAAACTGTACTGACATAGCCATTATGGTCCTACACTTCTAACATAATGTTTCGACCGTGTAAACTTTTTTCAAAGCAATTCATGTTCTATAAATATTCAATTGAGTTTTTCATGGGTGTTCTAAATAACTGGAAACATGTGGAGATTGTGCCGTAAATCCTTCCATGCAATTATTTTCTTTTGCAATTAAGCAATTTTGTCATTTAAAGAACAAAAGTATGGTCATAACTTTGTCCATAATACATGTAAATGCGTTAACTTTACATATGTGTATCAAGTAATACCCTTTAAAATAATACCAAAATTGTACGGAGTAACCAGGCATAAAAATCTTACATTACTGTACCATTTTTAATGTACCAAATAATACAGCATATTGAACAATACTAACCAATAATATCAAACAAATAATTTAGTTATAACTATCAAAATAATTGAAGACAATTATCATGTGAATTTCTTTACTTGTTTCGTGGATGAGTGTTTGTTTTTTAAATCATACTTTTCTACTAAATCAGTTTCAAGTTTCTCGCAAAATAAAAAAATACCAACTCCTGACTTACAAAAAAGGGATTGAAATGACTACAATATGGCAATTAAAGCATTTCAAGTAAGGGTTGAAAATCTTCAAAATAAGAGTTGAAAATGGCCCATAACTCTTGCCGCAGTATTTTTTCAGTTATTGCCCTTCATACTTTTTTTCGTTTAGAGCTTTACTCAAACTATAGACTTCTAAACTTTATCTACAGAAATATCTTACAGTCGGAAGGAAATAAAACAGCAAAATCTAGGAAAATTTCAACCAATATTAAGCTTTGCCTCTAATATAAACACAAATAAACTAACAAAACATGTACCTTATAGTTAAATATGTGAGCTAAAAATTAATTTAATTTTAAGTCCCGGGTGTATTCATTTCAAATTTTACTAAATTCCTGGACAATATATAATTGGGTCCTGGAATAATGTCAACAGCGCACAAACAGACCATATCTGATTGATGCTACCGAAAAGTGACAATGGAATCACCTGGTCAAAGATGTAAAAGTTCTTTATTGTATTAATTGCCACATGAATTCTTTCAGATGCAATACTTTGGGTCCTTTTCACTTCAATTTTCGTCATTTGATCGTTCTGTCTTAAAAATGGAGGAATGTTCAACCTGACATCATTCTCATCTAACAGGTCTTGTATGTCAAACCCCTTGTCAGCCATAACACTATCCTTTGCTTTGTATTCTAACCAAGGAATCAACTTCGCTGTGAACTTTCTCTCTCAGAAAACGTTCCCAAATACAATTGACTGACAAATGCAATGCTACCGCATGGAGCTATTCCTATCAAACCCTTAGTGTTAGAGCTTTTGAAGTTACTGTAAGTTTGACTCTTCAATAGAAAAGAGGATGCCATCTCAGTTTTGATATCTGTACAATCAATGATAACTCAGGTTGTTGGATACTTTTCTTTGAAAGCTATTGGCATTGTCTTATCAACCTGTTCTCTTGATGGCCAGATATTCAGAGAACCTAAGCGTAAATACAGAAAATTTGCCCAAGTTATAATGAGCATGCTGACTGTACCTATCGAATCATTGAACCGTCTTGCTATGTCAAATTCAAATAGACCAACACGGACCCTGCACAGATACAACAGAAACTGATTTGCAACAGACAGTTTTCGTGTTTTTTTATCTTTGGTGTTTCATTTTCATTGTCTTTCTGAGAATACATCACAATATTTTCTCCACGTTTTCCCGCATTAACAAGTTCTAACACAGTATCAAACACTTCGTTTGATGAAAAGTCAGTATAGAATGGAAATTATGGTTTTAGATTCTCAACACAAACTAATGAGTCTCTTTCTCTATTCAGTTTATCAATTTCATTCCTTAAATTTTCATTTCTTGCAAAACAAAGTCAGACTTGTTTTGAAAAAAAACTGAATGTGACCAAGAAGAAAGCCTCCTTGTATCTCTGCGGTTTCGACCTGTGCTCCTGAAGAACAAGCACTGTTGGTTTGATCAGCAATAGGTTGAACATTAATTTCACAGTCATCTTATAGAATTTCATCAACCGTGGATGTAGAACCTAATACTGATTTGTTACGTTTATGCTGAAGGCCTTGGGTTTTCTGGTCGCATGTGATTTGTAGAAGTGTACCTTATTTTTTCAACATTCAAATTTAGTAGGCACAGTACCCGATTTCAATAATCTGAGATTTGAATATTTAAATCTTTCTAGTGTGTTTTCTTCGAAGTGAAGAGAGCAAACAACTGTATGATTCCTGATCTGTAGGTAAAAGAAAAAGGAAAACTTACTTTCATTAGATATTTAAGAATGCTAACTTTATTTACATAAATAACTTTTAGCTGAAACATCTAACTCTTGGGATGTGAAATGCATAATAATTATTAAAAATTTGTTCATCTGAATTTGAAGAACAAGCAACATTACATATTAAAAAAAAATGATTCTAACTGTTATGAACCGCAAAGATGTCTTCAAGCTAGGAAACAGAGTTATTTATATATTTATATATATTTAAACTGTTTGTGACTCAGGCTAAATTACGTACCTTGAAGTTTTACCCTTCATCACGCTTTATTTTTTTTAGCCACAACGTCCGCAATGGGTTACCAACACCAGGGAACCTATTGAAACTGGTTTGCCAAATCAAGGTATTTCATCATAGCCAGTTGTATGGCATTCCGGAACACACCAGATTTTGTTTGACTGCAAAGAGATGAACATATCAGTTCCATTAAGAGGACAACAATGCGAATATTTTTAGCTTAACATGAAAGAAAATACCTAACCGTTATTGTTATTTTTATAAATTTTCTAATCACTAATAGTATTTCGGAGCACTCTCAAAGATGAATAAAAAAATGTCTCAGAATCAGCTTATTTTTAACATGTGACCGCTATGATTAATGTTTTCATTTAAACTATATACACTACGGTCATCCAACTATCAAGTTGCTTTTGATTTCAGCCTGTCACTGAGCTGCTTTAAAATGTCTAATTAAATTCAGTAAGAAACTGAATATACATTACTTTAAAGGTCAAATTCTACAGAATATATCGTCACCTTAGTGCAAGTACTCAATATCTGCTTCTATTTCTATATGCAATTATTGAGTTATTGCACTAAGGTGACGATATATCTTTAATTTCTTATTACTCCTTGCTTTATCGGGTGAGTCAATAGAGGTACCATCTGGTTTTGTGGATGTGGCGGCCTGCATAGGTAGAGTTGAGGTGATAGTCCCTAAAAGTAAAAATGTTACATGGCTATATCCATGGTCTTCCATTTGACCGTCAATTTCTGAAAAAAAGGTTTTATACTTAAATATGTGTCAAATTTCATATTATAACATTGAAATATGGTATTCCAAGCAAATATTCGCGACTGGGCCTGATCAATGTTTATTACTAAAAAAAGTTGCGAAACTATGTGACAAACCGGTTATTTGCTTCAAAGTGCGACCATTTCGGTAATTTAATACGGGATAATTTTACTATATGAAGGTCATGATATATTGTTAAACACATTATTATTTGTTCCTTATATCGCATTCAACCGCTGAAAATTGATCAACTCGCATAAAGGTCAGAGACGACTAAAATTTCCTATATATTCTATAGTCAATTGACCAATTTGCATACAAGATAACACTGATTTCTAGTGCTTTATGACCCCTAACACTATATATGAGGGAAAAGCTCCACTTGTGTTCTATACATTAAACAACGTTAGAAAAAAAGTTACCTTTCTCCTTAGAAAAATAAAATTGGTTGAACGTAACCACTGTGTATTCGGTAAAATGACAATACCCGGGGACAAACAATGTGATGAAAATGTAAACAATAAAAAGTAGATCAAGTAGATCCAGCATGTTCAGCCTGTTTTTTAAAGCACATACCATTCAATTTAAAGAAAGTGATGTAACAATGAGTAGGCGCTTCCGTATTGGTGTACTTTGCCCTATACTGACACCAAACGGGGAAATTAAATTTCTTAAAAAGATCCTCCAATAGGTTTATTTCGCTTTCTGATATTCATTAAATATGGACGGAGAAAATGCAGAGGAGACGCGCGTTTATCACAATGATGTGAGTAATGCATTTTTTGCTCGAGTTTTGAATTGTTGTCGTAAGGTATTTCTTATCTCCTTCAATCATTTTGTATTCCTAACAACATAATTGGTGGATAACACAAAGTATAAGAATTTCAAACGGATCAAAATCATGTTTGTCCGTATAAACTATCATGTTTATACACAAAAAATGCGCAAAATATCAATCATTTAACATGTTGTAAAACAGTGTTCTGGAGATCCTAATTTGTGTGGATGTGTTTTTGAAACTAGATAATAGTTTTTATTAACCTCTTTTCGCCGTATTGGAGATATTTAGAAGGTTGAATGTTAGAGTTAAACAATGTTTAAATGTTTACTTTTACAACGGTTAAAGAAAGGGCATCTACCCAAAAGTAAATGTTTATGGTCAGTGTATATGTCCATATCAGTAATTTCGTTTTTTAGAAGAGAGATCCTTTGAAAGCACAGACTACTCACACAATTTCGATAACTTGGCAACAGCAGAGACGGTTTTTAGAAAACTGATATACAAATAAACTGATTCTGAACCAAAATCAGAGAACAAAGTGACCAGTCGTGCGTGTTCTAAATGTTTGCATTGAGTTGCATGTTGATGAGCCGGTAATATGTCGAAAGCACTGTTTTGCAACACATTTCGGATAGGTAAAATGTATTCAAAACTACCTCTAGTGTCATTCTTAGTGTATGTGGCTATTACATTTATCAGAAAGGGATACTGTTTTTAAAGAGAAATGTAATTGTCGAGTGAATATGAATAAAGAAATTAGGTTAAAGAAAAAGAAAATCTATATAAGTTCATATACATTCAATGTATATATGTATGCACTTCCAAATGTGTATCTATTGAAATGTGTTTTGTATAAGAGCACGTGTACAATGTCTTCCGCCTTGTTGTTTCGCCTTGCCAAATAAATTTTCAGTTGAGCTTTGTCTTGCTGGTAGGTTTTTTGGTCTTCCAGTCTGAAGAAACGAAATATTACAAGATCAACACTTTGCAACGAAATACAATGTTTATTTAACAAGAAAGCCACAGAGCGAACGAAAACGCTCGTCTGTCTAAATATAATATTCACACTTATAAACAGGCGCCATTTTGTCTGGGTGTTCTATAAATTACAAGAAAGACCATTGATACAAAGCATTAAAAAAAGAGTACCATGAATTAGTTTTATTAATAAATAATTTGTGTTGAAGTTGGACTTCTTTAATTATCACCATCTTTGTATAGCAAACAAATTCGATGGAAATGAATGACAAACGAATTATAAATATAGTTTCTTTTTTAAATAGCCTTTTATCGGTTTCAATTAAACACCACGTGACGGCTCTCGTCTAGTCAGTATGTACAATTAGGGTTGTAACGATACTCCAAAAACCGGATCGCGATGTATATTGCGATACGCTAGATCCAGCGATATATTGTGATTCGTTTTTAAAATATTCTTTTATCGGTTTCAGTTACAAGGACTTATCTTGTCAAGTCAATGTGTATTTTGTGATACGTATATTTTATTTTATGCAATCCTTAAGTAATTGTAGAAACGTAGGTAATCTTGATTTTATGCAATCTTCAAGTAATTGCAGATACTTGGGATTAGGATTTTTTTTATTGGTCCCAGCAGATACGCAGGTAATCTTTATTCTATGCAATTTCTAAGTAATTGCAGATACGTAGGTAACCTTGATTTTATGCAATCTTCAAGTAATTGCAGATACTTGGGATTAGGATTTTTGTTATTGGTCCCAGCAGATACGCAGGTAATCTTTATTCTATGCAATTTCTAAGTAATTGCAGATACGTAGGTAACCTTGATTTTATGCAATCTTCAAGTAATTGCAGATACGCAGGTAATCTTTATTTTATGTAATCCTAAAGTAATTGCAGATACGTAGGTAATCTTGATTTTATGCAATCTTCAAGTTATTGCAGATACGCAGGTAATCTTTATTTTATTCAATCCTTAAGCAATTGCAGATACGTAGGTAATCTTGATTCATGACTCATGAACAAAGATGTTTCATTAACATGATATTACTGTTTACTTATGTATCTGTTATCATATCTAAGATTTTTTTATTACAGTTGCATGTTCTTTTTAACAGTATTATTATTCATTTGTTGCAAAAGGCGAAACAATACCAAAGTTATTCAATGTTACATGCAACTAATATTAACAGTAAAATAGGCTCGTACTTTTAACGGAATGATGCACTATAAAATATATTAACTTCTGTTTTTGATAGAATCAAGTCTTGGCTTTAACTATTTTAGCGTTTTATTTGCATTATTTCTGTCATCGCCTGTAGCTAGTAAAACTATAAAGTATAATCAAAAGTTAATTAAAGCTTTAAAACATATGTGCAAAGGTTAGTAATTGCCGTGTAGTCAACCATATCGGTAACACCAGACCACCGAAAATGTTGTCTGCTACGCATCTCTTTAAATGAATTATGTCATCATGTTTTATAAAGATAAATTCACAACAACGGGACAAGCTGTTAAAATGTATTATAAATTGGTTTGTGTGTTTTCTTTAAGCGCGCTAAGGAGCGACAAACACTTAATTTTTTTACAATGTTCTTGTCGTGTTTCAAAAAATTCATCATTAAACTTTAACAAAAACGATGTACGATTAATTACCACTAACGTTCATTATAAATAATAGCATACGGCTATGAATATTCCCTGACTCATTAAAAGAGGCTTAGGTTTTGCCTATATATAAATCTTCTGATCGCAGAAGGTGTTTGAACGGCACTTGGCAGATCAAATCAAAACATTTTTAAAAAATACGACTAACATACATGAATTTCAATCTGGGTTTCGAGAAAATCATCCTTGTCACACAGCGTTGATAAGAATAATTGATGATTGAATTGATGGAATTGACAATGGAAACTATGTAGGTGCTCCCTTTCTTGATTTACGAAAGGCGTTTGATCTAGTAGATCATCAAATACTTTTAGATAAATTGAAATTAGACAATTTCAGTGATAATTCCGTTCAACTGATAACTTTGTATTTGAAAGATAGACAACAAATTGTAAAGTTTGGGGATTCACAATCTTCACGAAGATGTATAAGGTCTGGAGTTCCTCAGGTATTCCATTCTTGGACCTATTCTTTTTCTTATATATATTAATGACATTACCTTTGAAATAGAAAATTCCTTCATTGACTTATATGCTGATGATACTAAACTATATGCAAAAAGTTCAAATACGCAGGAAATTGAATGAACGTTGCAAATAAATTTAGATATGGTATCGGAGTGGTGCAAAATAAACAACATGGTAACTAATAACGAATTGCATGTTGCTGGGTTCAAATGCAAAGTTAAGAAATGCATGTGCACTCAAATGTTTCGTATACAAAGTACAAATTGAAAATGTAACCTCGAAGAAGTTGCTTGGAATTGTTATTGATTCATCATTGTCATGGAATCTGCAAGTTGACTTTGTCTGCAAGAAAGTAACTGCAAAGATAGCCCTTTTAAAAAGACTTAATTACTTTTTAATGGATCAAATGAGACACTTGTTTTATAAATCGTATATACTTCCTATGTTTGACTATTGTTGTAGTGTTTGGAGGAAAAGTAAGCAAACGCATATGAGACGAATAACCAAGCTACAAAAAAGAGCTGCAAAAATTATTCTCTTTAAGCCTATTAGAACGCCATCGCATGAATTATTTAAAACATTAGAATGGCTTCAATTTGAATACCGTTGCAAATATCAAACGGCTGTTATGGTATATAAATTTATTAACGATCTTACACCGAGTTATATAAGAGACATTATAAAGATATCTAACAATACAAGATATGGATTACGATCTTCTACGCGACAAGACATTGCTCACATTTGACATAAAACACAAAACAACACTCGTTTTGCATGCTACAGTGGGAAAGTTCTAACACGATAAAGACATTTAAAGCCTGCTGCAAGAAGTTCTTTTTACATGATCAATTGCAAAAACCATTGTAAGAATTGTATGCACAATTCCATGAATATAGTTTATACATTATGTATATATACCGTGTTAGGTGTTAAATACATGTGTGACTGTCCTACTTACTCAGTTAATTAATTTTAAAGAAATTTCTTGTTAACATTTAGGTACAATTTGATGTATTGTTCAGCATTGATGTGTTAAATTAATGTATTATATTCATGCTTCTTAATGTTTTCTAATTACATTTTAATACGTACCCTTTTGAAATAACATTAATTTATGCTTACGTTTTCATTCGAAGCATTTGTTTGAGTGTGTGTGTATGCGTGTGTACGCGCGTGCGTGTGCGTGTGTGTGTGTGGTCAACCATGTATTATCCTGTATAATACATATATTTTGTCATTTGTCAATGATTTCAAATGGATTTAAAAACATGATTTTGCGGAATAATGAAGGATATGTCATAGAATTAGATCTAGTCTGAAAGTCTTAAAACTGAGATATAACAAAACGGTTATAATGGCATAAGCTGCGAAAAATAACGAGTGACTGGAATTCAAAATAGAAAACCTGTGTTTTCAGAATAAGCCTGCAATTTTTCCATTCTTCAAATATTTCCTGTTTTACATCGGCTGATTGTGATGTTCATTTCAATAGGTGAGCACAGCTGGGGTCGATCAAGCCTAGGAGCAGTTTCATAAGAATCAACAAAACATTTCCTTGTCTCACTGCTTTATGACCTTTACATCCTTGACATCAGATGTCATTACATCTTAGATTGGGCCAAAAATGTCAACTATCCCCAATTCCCAATTGTGAAATGTGGGTTGAAACAAGACAGCCCCTCCCCCAAAAGTCATTTATTTGCCATGCAGACACACAATGTAAGTTTTATATTGGATAATTGAACTTCCAAAGTTAACTGTGTCTTTTTATATTACTTTGTGTGGGTTTTTTCTGAAGTACACACGTACATGTATGGTGCATCTTGTATCTTAAATTCATTAATAAATTAATAATGTTGTGATAAATGCTATTACTTTATTTAGGTACATGTATTGCATGAACTCTTTAGCGCGTTAGTGTAATTTGATTTGAATAATTTATTCTTATTTATCATGTATTTGAAAGTTTTGCATTGCTTTGCTAATACATGTCACAATGTTTCTACCAAATCGATAAGGATGTGAAACCTGTCAATGAAAGCTGGTAGTGATGTTTACACACGATACCAATACTTCCAAGACATTGGTTTGAGGGAACACTGGATGGAAGAATATGTATATGTGCTGTTTTGTTTTTCTAACCTAAGATATGATTGGACATGAAGTTTTTCTGGACTTAAAATGGCTTGTTTAAATAGTTAATAATACTGTGGAAACCACATTAAGACTGCCTTAGGATTCATTTTTCAAGATTGATCCTGAATCAAAATGATGATGTAATATATTATTAAGTATATAATGTTTTATTGTTCACATTTATTATGAAATTAATATGTTTTTAACCTTCACACAAGTTAAGATCAGTAAGAAAATTTCATTTACTTCAGTCTAAGTATAAACCTGCCACTGTAAAAAATAGTTTTTATGTTTCCATTTTTCAGGTGCAATCCACCTTCACAGGCAGTATTTGGGAAAAACCTGCTTTGTTCTTCATTAAGCAAAACCTTACCAGGCCTTAACTTGTGTTAAACTACAAGTATAACACAAACGAACAGATATATTATGTATATTTCTATCATGCTTTTCGGTGATATAGTGAGTTTTGTCATTGAAATAACAGCTTCTTCACTCATGAAAATATGTTTTTCTATGCCACTCTTGAATAACAAACTATCTTAAAGTGATATGAATAAATATCCTAAATGTAAATAATTTATGTTTTTTCAAGTGCTTTGCCCATATCTTATTTAGCATTTGTCAGATGTGTATCAATCAGGTATCACATTACTGCATTAACATTTATTACAATACAACAATTGCCTTTTTAATATGCATGTATTCAATATGAGATCTTTTTTGGAAACTCTATTACTCTTATTATTGTTCTATGTCCATGTATATTTTATAATATATATCAAAGTTAGTTTAAGCATAGTAAATGAAAGTATACTTTTTTTTAAATATTTTTTTTTATCCAGTACATGAGTCGAAGATGGTAACAAACATTCACTATTGTAATACATACAATCAGTTGAATTCAATTAATTAATACACATAACTTTCAGATATCAGTTTATTTTTATTGTTTTGATTGGGCACCATGGTAAATTTAAAGGTTTTGATAGACAGTTTGATTATTTGAGGTTTTTAGATGAACCAAAGCTGAAAATAATGTTTATATTCTACAGTTTCCTAGTAACACTTGTATAATACTGCCATTGTGTATCTTAGAAAACAAATAAAGAAAACTTCACATGTAAATAGGAAAGAATTTTCTAAAGGAATGGAAAACGACTTGTTTCATATCATTTTCATTCAGAACATTCTTATTGAACATAGTTTATTTGATATTTCAGTTCAACATGTACATACAATTTCCTTCTATTTTTATAATGGAATTTATGTCCTTCAGATAAAAAGTAAAATATGTAAAGTGATTTCATACTCACAATTCAGGGTATATCTTATGCTTGCTTTCCATTTCTAGCTGATAATAACTAAAATGAATGATATTTTTTTTGTAGCCTAGCAACATTTATTAATGTTTTTAATGCTCCGAAAAGTGATTCATAGATTTGGGTAGTAACTATAAGTTAGACAACAAAACTGCTTGTAAATTGACTTTCTAGAGTACGTCGAAATCAAATGATATTTGTCATCAATGATCAGAGCATTCATTTAAAATTAACATTCTCAGTTTCAAATTTGAGCAGATTTGACTCAATATGAGTAACATTACTTTTTTCTACATGTATGTGAAAATAAGTATAATTAGATTTTATAACGCCTTTTAACATAGTGAAATAAGTATTACTGATGCTTTCCTTTTTTATAACAAGTATGACAATTTTTTGTTAACTTTTTCATATTGAATTAAGAATAAGGTAAACTTTAACATATTCTACTGTTGCTAAGCAACACTTCTAGAAATATGGCTTTTAATGCCAAACTGATAAAAGTTACAGTCACTGTATTTAAAATAGCGTAACGTTTTTGATTTTTAAGATAACCATCTAAAATTTTCAAAACTGACTCATTATATATATATGTCTCTATCAGAAAATATAATAATCACAAAATCAAAACAAAAGTACCAGAATGATCAAAATCGCATTCCCATCAACATATATTATTATTATTATTATTATTATAAATGGGGGTATAATTTTATACTCAGGGATTTTCTGTGTCAATATTGATTATTACGGGGGTGTGGGAGAGAAAAAACATCTAATACAGAGCTGTCACAGTGGTGGATTTTAGTTCTTAATTGAAGAGGGAAAACAATAAGCATTTTTTTTAGAAAACAAAATTCAAGTTAATGGTATATTTAGCACTGGAAATAACGAAATAGCAATTTGAAAGCCGCCAGTGGTTACCAACCAGTTCATCCCTTCAGTAACTTTTGAATACGTAATTCTATGGCGCATTACGAATGGGTCGATCATTGTTATAATATAATTATGGCTATCGAATAAGCATACTTGAATATCAAACAAATTGCAAATAAACAAGAACTAACCGAAATCGATTGAAAAGTGGTACCACTTGACGCGGGTTAGCTTGAAAAATATGTTTTAGATTCAAATTCATATTAATATAAAAGATTGCTTTTTCATAGCAAGAAAAACTAGAAAAGTATTACTGTATCAGGTTAGTGTAAATTGAGTCCGATAATGTTCATTGTTCAATCATACAATGAAAACTACAGGGAAAAGCCTAGTAGTAGAAAATTTAAAGAAAAGAACTCTGTTCAGAGGCACAGGACAAGGGGCCAAACGACCATGAACTAGAGACACAAACCGTATCAAGATAACAAACAGTCGCGTTCAAATGATAATATTCACGTCATTCTGAAACAAAACTGGGAAATAACTTTAAAATTCCTTCAAAAGATTGATTCCCCTTTCCACAAAATATTGCCGGGTATTCATCGGAGGAACTACAGAAGAGACGCGCGTTTGTCTGAGTGATGTGGTAGTATTAAGTATTAATTGCAGAGGGAAACCAATTTATTTTATGTTTTTAATCCAAATAGAAATAAAGAGCTGTTGCACGTTAAGCACTGGAAATATCTTAAAA
Organism: Mya arenaria; assembly: GCF_026914265.1. NCBI lineage: Eukaryota > Metazoa > Mollusca > Bivalvia > Myida > Myidae > Mya > Mya arenaria. The sequence goes on from NC_069134.1 coordinate 49,988,843, forward strand.
GTCGTCACTTTCTCATATTTTGATGAAATAATAGCCCAATAGCTTTTCCCGATGGTCCCGTTATCTTGTATTTACGCATCAAACACCAGCCGTCGTTTTGCTAGATGGTTATACTTGATGCCCCTGTCGTCGTTTGCAATGTTTTCTATTGTGCCCTCGTCGTCATGAAATGATTTAAGTTCTGATGAATGAATACGAAAAGACACAAGTACTTCTATATTTTGGATCTTCATTATAGTACTTCTATATTTTGGATCTTTATGGAAAAAATCGTAATTAAAATGCATCAATGATTTTTTTTAAATGAAATTTGAATATTTCTTCTGTGTTATTGTTTGTGTCAAGTAATCTGATCCAATATACGAGTAGCAGAAAAACGGAGGGAGTAGGACTCACTTTATTGGTGATTTTACTCATTTTGCGAGATTTTGCTCATTTTGCCCTTGGGAGGAGCAGGACTCATTTTATAAGATGCTGTCCTTAGCGGTGTAAGGGAAACAACTTTTGCATAACCCGACGTATAATACCGTGAAGAGTTATTCATCTTAACCATGTTCGAAAGTCAGAATAATTAGACAATGGTTCGCTCTGTTAGAGACGTCAATGATCGCGTTTAAGCATGAGCGAATGTTATAACGTAAATGTGTACTGTGTATAATAATGAGTTTGATGTTGTACAATAATTCCGATGATTTGCTTTTAAAGGTGACACTGTTGTTATTGCCTGAATGTATAGCGCGCGTAATCGTGATTATTTTTATCTTTGTGATAGAGGGGAGATAAACGCTACAATACATACAGTGAGTATTGGCTTAGTTTGTTTGGTTCCCTGGTTTTAGTATAATAGAGCGGAAAACCAGATAGTTGAAGTTTTGACTTTGAAGTTTTGAACAGACGAGCTTCGTTTTTACAAGAAAACCCATTGCGTTTAATTTGCTCACCCGGTGATAAATGTAGAAACGATTAAAAGGGAACTTCATCCACAATCTAATTTTTGATGTCTGATGACTTTAGGATATATTAATATGTAAAATGTATGTTAAAACAAATATTACATACATTCCTTCTTCGGTCGTTAGCGATTGTTAATGTATTTTTCCGCTTAAAATAAAAACGTAATAATGTTGTCATTCATGTAAGATACAGTTAATTTAGTTTTATTGATTTGTAATCAGCAATGAATATCTATTTTAACAAATTCAAAATTATTTAGTATTAGCAGTAATCAATTTGTAATAATGAGGTCTAAAAAATGATATGAAAAACTAGTTTATTTATGGACCAGAGAATGAAAATGAGAACTTGTGACCGTTATCCACCTGTTGTGAACTTTTAAAACAGGTAAGTCAACTATTGAATATAAATGGAACAAATAATGTAGGTAATCACGTTCTTACACCGTCTCATTGATCGGGTGTATATGCATGGTATTAAAACACATTACAATTGAAACATACAACTAATTTACATAGCCGTAGTATTCATGATTATGTTTTAGTAACCCTAGATTCGTATATTCCAATGGTAAATATATAATGAACTCCAGATCACGTTGTAATGGTTGAGAATACTGGTTGATTTAAACAAATCATCTCAATCTTATTTAAAGTATAATTCACGGTCATATCAGTCTCCACTGAAACATTTTACCATTGTGTAAGATTGTTTGGAAGACCGCGCCTCATAATGATGTGCAAATAACCCGTGACATCTGCTTTCATTTATCTTCAAGATAGCATACTTGTGTTACTAAATAAGAAGGGTTAAGCGGAAATGACGTCATCATAACAAGTTGTAAAAAATGACGCTCTTATATATTTTAACAAAAATAAATTATTTTAACATTATTTCTTAAGCAATATTCAAAAAAATATTATCAAACGATGTCAAATTAAAATTCACGTCTTATGGTACAATTTTCATCAAGATGGTTTGTGTGAACTTTGGAAAACTTCAAATTTGCTTTGACGTCGGCGCAAAAAATCGAGTTACAAAGAGGAAAAAGACGGAACTTTAACTTAAAAGATGGGAAATCAACAGTGAACAATCATTTTGCCAACAACCATACCGTTTATGACAAATTCAACAAAATCGAACAACAATTCCACAGGAGATATAACGTAAACGCTTGATAGTGTTCGGATCCCGGCGTAGAAATAACCGAAGAGGGACTTACAAGCTTAGTAAAAAGGAAGAGTAAATTATTTTTTCAACATATGTGGAGAGTCACTTTTTCTTCTGTACGTACTGGTGAGACATTTAATTTCGTTTTAATACAGGAGCTAACAGTCTAGTCGTTCAAGATGGTGGCTTTTCGTGGAATATTAGTCGCCTGTATACTTCTTCAAATATATTTAAAGGCAGTGGAATACAACGATACCAACCAGCCTAAAACAAAACATAAATATTCTCCAGGCGAAAAAACACTTGTCAACTGTTTCGACTCTACAAAAAAAAGTATTTTCACGTTTGAAATTCTTTCGTACCTTTCGCCCCCAGTGGTTGAAGTGGCACCCAGCCATTTTGTATCCTCCATGAGAACTATTAAAAACCTTCAGAAGTATTATGCCAAGGTTAATCCAAGATATATATTTTTCGTGTTCCTTCTACTAAGTGGTGACGTGCACCCTCACCCTGGACCTATTGTACAGGACAAGTATGCTGATAATTCGGGATTTTCAAATATGAAAAAAGGGAGACAACCTAAATTTCCTTGTTCGGTTTGTGGAAAAGGTGTAACTGCCCGTAGTAAAGCTGTCAACTGTGATTTTTGTGAAATCCGGACACATATAAGATGCTCAGGTTATATAAGTGATTCTTTTTACTCAAACGTATGCAAATCTAATGGATCTTTCTATTTCACTTGTCGGATATGTACTTTTAAATTATTACCTTATTATCTTTGTGATGATTTAAACGATATTCATGATAGAATTCTGCCAGATTTACATGACAATAGTTTTGCTGAATCTTGTAGTAATTTTAACTGCTTTGAACTTAAAGGACTTCATTTTATTCATTTCAACATACGATCTCTATTACCAAAGTTGCCCGAAGTGAGACATTTAATGTCAAAATATAGATTTGCAGCCATAGCGTTTTCAGAGACCTGGCTGGACAATTCAGTTATGGACTCGGAAATACAAATTCAAGGATACAATGTGATCAGAAAGGACCGGAACAGACAAGGTGGTGGAGTATGCTTATACGTTAATGAAGATCTGGCGTTCACCGAAAGACGGGACCTAGAAAATGACAATATTGAAGCAGTGTGGGCTGATATTTTATTACCAAAAACCAAACCTATTTTAATAGGGTCATGTTATAGACCACCTAAACAAACAGATTTTGTTGATATTTTTGAAAATGTTTTATCTATGGTTAGATCTGACACAGAATGGTACATCCTTGGTGATTTTAACATTTGTTTTTTTGCAAAGAAATCAGCTCTTTTTAAAAGGTTTGAACAAGTTCTTAATATCTTTAATCTAAAACAGATCATAAATGACCCTACCAGAATCTCAGAGTCCTCCTCTTCTGTGTTAGATCACATTTTATGTAGCCATCAAAACGAGATTGTTCAGTCTGGTACTCTTCCGATAGGTCTCAGTGATCATTTGCCTGTATTTTGTACGCGTAAAACACAGAAAGGGACGTATAATATGCATAAGAATGTTGTTGTAAGGTCTTTGAAACATTACAATGTAGATCATTTTATTCACAAACTTAAACTTTGCGATTGGTCAAACATGTTTATTGCAAAAACTGTAGAAGATTCATGGCTGTCTTTTAAAGAAACATTTCTGTCAGTTTTGAACACTGTTGCTCCTGTTAAGGAAGTCAGACTAAAACAAAGAAGTGAACCATGGTTAGATTCTAACATTCTGGAACTCATCAGTCAAAGAGATGCTTTTTATTTCAAATTCAAAAAATACAAACAGAAGGAGATGTTAGATAAATATCGTTTTTACAGAAACCTTGTTCAGAAAGAAGTAATTAAGGCCAAATCGGAATATATGTCGAACAAGCTGGAAGAAAATAAAAATGATCCAAAAAAGCTGTGGTCAGATTTAAAAAATCTTGGATATAGTAGTAAAAGTAAATCTTCTCCAAATATTGTTTTGAACATTGATGATGAAAATTGTTTTGAACCATGTAAGATTGCAAATCACTTTAATACTTTTTTACTACTGTAGCCTCAACTTTAGTAAAAAAACTACATTTGCCCTTCAATTTGTTTAACTATGAGTCTGACTGTTTTAAACGATTTTATAAAGATAGAAATCCTGACTCTGTTAAATTTAAACTTCACACTGTTAGTGAAGAATACATTTACAAGGAACTATGTAAACTAAATTGTTCAAAAAGCACAGGGTTAGATAACATTCCTGCAAGATTTTTAAAAGATGCTGCACCATTTTTAAAGATACCAGTAACATTTCTGATAAACAGTTCTATCACAAGTAACATTGTACCATCTGAACTCAAAAATGCTAAAGTTAAACCATTGTTTAAGAAATAAAACAGATCTGATGTTTCAAACTATCGACCTGTAAGCATACTATGTAGTTTCAAAAATCTTAGAAAGAGTTGTATACAACCAACTAGAATCTTTTCTTGTTAAACATGGATTATTATACGAACTTCAGAGTGGTTTTAGATGTAACTATTCAACTGACTCCTGCCTAATTCATTTGACCGACCATATAAAAGAACAAAATTCCAAAGGTCTATATACAGGAATGATTATGCTGGATCTTCAAAAGGCGTTTGATACCGTAGATCACAAAATTCTATGTCAGAAGTTAAAAGAAATTGGTGTGGATTCAATTGATTTGTTTCAATCATATTTATCTGGACGTAAACAAGTTGTCAATGTAAATAATACAACGTCTGAATTCATGAACATCTCTTGTGGCGTTCCTCAAGGAAGCATACTTGGACCGTTGCTGTTTTTATGCTATGTCAATGATATGAGTATAAGCATAAGTGAAAAATGTAAATTAATATTATATGCAGATGATAGTGCTATCCTTTTCTCACACAAAGATCCGTCTGTTATTAGTAATGTACTCGGCAAGGAACTTGAAAACTGTAGTAAGTGGTTAGTTGACAACAAACTGTCTTTGCATCTTGGAAAAACAGAATGTATTTTATTTGGGTCTAAAAGAAAACTAACAAAAGTTGATAGCTTTAATGTAAACTGCAATGGCCATATCATAAAACCTAAACAATCTGTTAAATATCTTGGAAATATACTGGACAATGATCTCAGTGCTGCATCTATTGTTAACAATATTGTCAGTAAAGTTAATTCTAGGCTAAAATTTTTATATAGACAAAATCGTTTTTTAGATATGAATCTAAGAAGATTGTTATGTAACTCCTTAATACAATGCCATTTTGACTATGCATCGACATCTTGGTACAGTGGTATATGTAAACAATTCAAGAACAGATTACAGGTCACTCAGAACAAAGTTGTCAGATTTATTTATGGCTATGATTGTAGAACTTCCCTGAAAGTCTCGGCTTTCAGTGATATTGGATGGCTTAATATAGAAAATAGGATAAAGCAACTACGACTAAACCATGTACATAAAATCTTTAATAGCAAATGCCCATCATACTTACATGAACATTTTACTTTAGTCTCATCCACACATTCGTACAACAGTAGACATAGTGCTGGAAATTTTAAAGTGCCACAGGCTGACAGTTTTATATTAAATACTTTCTTTTATCAAGCAATCCAGGACTGGAACAGTCTTCCAATAAAGTTAAAAGAATTGAAAAATAAGAATACTTTTAAAAAAGAAGTGAAATCACATCTCATTGTTGGTATGAAATGTGCAGAAATGGAAGATTTCCTTTTTTATTAATTGTTATTCATTTAATCTTGCATATCAGTCCAAAGATTTTTGTCATATTATGCTAAAGTGTCATATGGTTTTAACAGTCGGTTGCATTATAACTGTAAAAGTTCGATATCAAACATTTAATCATTCTTTAACTGGTCAAGAGTACATGCATGTTATTTTTGTATAAGTAAACCTAATTTAAACAGCTTACAACTGAGATCTTGGCAAATAATTATATTTGTCATAAGGACCCCATTGGAAATAAGTTGAATAACTTTAATGGGTTATCCTGTGTTATATATTTGTCACATTGAATTAAATCTTTGTTAACGCACGTATGTATCCAATGCATTCTAATGATGTTGTGCTTTAGTATAGATATCATCACTAATACTTTGTTAATCAGTCTGTGTTATAACTTTATGAGATATTTGGTTTGTTACAATGACATATATATGCACGAATAAATCTATCTATCTATCTATAACATATGCATCAAAGTTACCATGCCTAATTATGTCGTTGCATCAACTCGCAAACTATGCATATAGTGAACGCTACTATTTTCATCATTTTTGTCAGAGTTCAAACCATATCTACAGTATACACTAACACATTTTAACCTACGTTTACCTGTTTTAAACTGCTCGCTTTTATACAAAAATTTCAAGTACTTAAAGTTGAATACTTTGCATTTGTTGCGTACTTTTGGGTAAAGAAACTATAAATCTTAACGCAACTGGATGTTCACGGACACTATTTGTTTTTAGTACATGTTATTTTATTATAAATACATTAGTAGAGATACATAAGTGCATAAATCAATACATGTGTTAGTGTTAACCTGAAACAACCGGTTTCCCATACATATTCTATTATCAAGTAATTCGTCAATCGTAAAAAAATCGGCCATCTCCGGCAAGCTTCGAGATAGACCTCGTAAATAGTAGTAAGGATATACGAAAATGTGACGAGGCCGCTGGCGATTAACACCATATTCAATCCACGTAAAGAAGGCCAATTGTACTGTATTAAACAACAAGGAAATGGATTGCGTTGATACATTATATGTTCTTGTCACAGTGAAGATATTAATTGGAACATCAAATTATGTTCGCATTTAAATATTTAGATGTTCATCTTTACCTGAAGCACACTGTTTCCACTCGAAAAATCGTTAACAGAGAAAATGTACATGACAGTAATAGTCCATGGCATGCATAAAATAATACATCGGATTTGATGCATGTATGGACTAAAATCAGCTTTTTCTTAATCCAGGTAGGATTATCCTACGAAATGTAAGTTTTAAGTCATAGTATGTTCAGCTTTCCTTGCCATTAAAAAACATTACTATTTGTAAAAAACATTGCTTGCATTGTGTAGTTGTGGGTTTGTTGTGGAGGGTAGGGTTGAGCTAGCCGCCCTGTTAGCTTTATCAGTTGATTGCCATGCATGCCTTTGTTTCAATATTGAAAATTATTCACAATATATTTGTCTTAATCAATTATTCTTAATGTCTTTGAGTAATTTGTCTTTCTTTATAAACAAACACAAAACACCAACTAATAGATACTCAATTGAACATGTTTTTGTAAATAAAAGCCTAAACATAAAATATTTAGTAAGGTTACTAAAACTTTTCGGCAATCTAGTCCACACCTTGTCACACCTTGTCACATTTTTCAATAATCCTTAACAAGAGACCTATTTTGAACAATACTTTATCATTGTTCCAAGCGTTTTGATCACGTTTCACAAAAAAATGAAACTTTTTTATGTCCGACTCCATTAAATGCAAACGAGTGCCTCCAGCTTTGATGTATCGTTCCAGTAACTTTTAGTTTTATTAAGATAAACATGTCCATCAATTTTGTTTTAAGCATAAGATAAGAAATACATGAGCCATCTGTATGCAATCCAATGTAATATTGAGTATTATTTAGGTTTTGCTCCCATTTTTATTACTTTGCAAAGCCCTTCTAGGTGGATTGAGTAGCTTGGTAGACTTCACAATCTTTCTTATGTTTTAACCCCCATGCATGAATTTAAAGATTTGCCACTACAGAATTAAATGTCCATCATAAAAATAATCAATGTGCCAGGCTTAACCAGTAAAATCACAATAATTAAGAGAAGTAAAGCATAACCAATACAGTCAGAGATATGGACCTTTCTTTGCACATGGAATTGTCAATATTGTGTACATTTGTTTTGTCTAAATATATTAGACATAAGTATAGACTTGTATTTTAATGTAGAAACTAATAATAAATTTGGAGGCTGCACGCTTATTAACTAGTTTAAACACCCATGCAGTGATATGTTATGCTAACCATTCCAAGGCTGTAATCCCAACACTTGCTAATAAGGCTATTTTTGCTACCAGTCTGTGTGTTGTATTTGCTTCCTGTTCTCTAGTTCAATGTCTCATTGGCAATGACCTTGTGCCTCTTTGATTACTTGGGTTAACCTTATGGGTTTTTTTTATATATATATTTTGAATGTTTAATTTTCACACAACAATGATTATGATGACACTAATGTTATGACAAAACCTTAACACATTTTCTTCAAACAAAAACAAGCAAATTCAGAATAGCTTTTATTACATCATTTTAGGAAATAAACCCATAATCAATGAAATAAAATTGTATCTGCAAAATCTCATGTCATGTTATGTTACATTCAACTTATTTTAAATTAGAGGATTATTCTAAATCAGAAATATTCATTTACACACAAACTTACAGATGCAATCTCACAATGCAATACAATTTGATATTATGTGTTTTTAATGTAGTTAAAAATAAAGAAAATAAATATTGGGTGCAGTAAGCAATGCTCATCACTTCTAATTAACATTCTGATTGATAGCAAAACAAGTCAACAAAAATGGTAAAATTGTAGCTAACATTTTAGCTAATGCCGAATTATTTTAGCTAGATTGCGAAGAAAGCTGAAAGATTATAGAATCACTCTCAAGTCTGTTTCCTGGTTGGAAACGAGTACTGATAGCCTTTTTCTGAGGCGATGAGAAGGTACCCCTGGTAGGGCTTGAACCCACAACCTTGGATGGGAGGCGGACACCATAAGAGCCCAATATAAAAATATAACACTTACACACAAATAGGTGGTAATAGTTAGCACATCATTCTTTATTCAGTCTAAAATATCGCTTTGTTGTTTAAACATCTCCTTGGTCGGCCATACTGGACTATTTGCTAATAACCCGTATTATTTCCGAGGTCAATTCTGTTGGATAATGGCCGAGGTGTTCCGATTGCTAATTCGTTGTATCGCTTGTGGCTTTGGGATCCCGCAAAAATGAATATGCGAATACTCCATGTATACGTTTTATATTATTTTGAGTTCAGGCTCATGCCTTCGCTAATGGAATCCCTGGACATATTCACATTTAATCATTAAGAGCCAAAAATCCATTAAGCAGATTACAAAACCGCCAAATTTCCATTTAGTAACGAAAACAACTGCCAGATTTCCATTTAGTCATTAATTGGTTTTGTTAAGTGAGTTGTCAAGAGGCTCACGCATGCGCACTGGCTAATATAAAGGCATTCGGACGGCATTTCGCACTGAACACTTAAAAAGTTAGCATTTATTTGTTGTCTTCTAAACGCCAAGCCTGTGGAATAAATCGTTTAGAAGACCACATATAAACACTTACTATTACTAAGTCGACTAACCATGCAGCAGCTCAGTCCTGTTCCCTCAAACATGAACTAAATGCGTTCTGTTATATTTGCCATCGAACGAAATAGAGGATAATTGTTTGTTTCAGTGAACGAGCGTAAAATATTTCACCGAGTGAGCACCTAAAGCTGTATTTCAAGAGTGGCGTAACCACAAGTGAAATATTTACTTTTGGTTTTCACGAAGTGAAATATAATACAATAAAATGACATTTAATTGCTGTTTTTCAGGAAAGCGAGCAAAATTGTATGCGAACGTTACGTCATTTGGGACATGACGTCTTTGAAATTGTGATCCAGCCCTGTGCGCGCTGACGTTTGATTTGGAATTGAGAACGGGCTATTTCAAGAAGGCCAATCATAGTATTTGAAGCATTAGCAACGCGATAAATACAACTGGTTTGACATTCAGACAATCATTTTTGTTTCTCATCTCATAAAAGTAATATACAAAATTCACCATAAAAAATAAGGGTCCTTCAGTGTCACCCAAGTTTATGTTAACAAACCCTGCAGAGCTATCAATTAGGAGATGGGACACTGGCGGTCGGTAATTATTTCTGGACATTTTTGGGGTAAACTCAAGAGTGAATTCAGCCTCCATTATTTTTACAGACACTAATCTGATAAATATAGCGATCTAAAAATAGTAATATTCTGCTAAAAATAAAACGGCGGAATACAAAAGTACAGCGCGGAAATAGCTCAGACTCGGGCCGCAATACAACTAATCTTTTTATGTTTTTGACGTCATTAATTCGTGTAAACATAGAGCGCATTGACACAAAAAATGGGTTAAAACGAATGAAAAGAAGTAGTTCTTCGGAGATTGCGATCTAAGACTACCTGCGCGCATGCGCAGATAGTCTTAAAATCGAGGTATATGAAAATATAAATAATTAGTTGGCGTAATAGTTTGTACGTTTATGTCTGTAGTTCAGCGCCGTTTAGGCTATTGCGTTGTCATATTTTGGTTCGAACGTAGTATAATTTTGGAATTCCAAGTTAAAGTCATGTGAGAATAAAACAAATAAACTTAAAGTTAGCTATAGGTTAGTGTTGTTACATGCTGTGAAGGATAGAAATCATCAACATTGGATTAGGATATGAGCTTTAGTGGTTAATGAAGTACTGATTTACAAGCGTTTTGTTTTTAGTTAAAACTTTATTTGAGAGTTTTAGTTTAAACTTTATTTATCTCACAACCATTTTGAAGCAAGTTGTATTAACTTATGCTATGTCACTCTCGTTGGCACGATGTTGCTCGAAAGTGTGATCTTGTTTTTGGTGAGGAAAACAGGAGTACCCGAAGAAAACCCACTTGTCCGGATTGGTGACCACAAACCAAACTCACAATTGCTTACTGGACAGCCATTTTTGTTTTGTTTTTTGTGTGAATAGGATGTTGATAGGCAAACAGTACCACTTAAGTTTGTAAAACAGACTTATAATGTACAGATGGACTATTCATATATATAAAGACACGTGAATTATCATCACCTCGTCATTTATTTTTCTGAAAATAACATTTTGATAGCAATGCGTCCAAGTGAAATATTTCTTATATATCATATTAATTAAGAGGTTTCCAGGACGTAGTTGAATGCTTAATGTGCCATTTAAGCATCTCTCATGATGTAAACACTAGATTAATTCTCACTGCCTCAATGTGAACATATACATGCTTTTACATAGGTGTTAGGTCCTTATAGACAATTTGTCCCTTTTCCACATTTTACCGTTATGACTATTCTATTTTTGAAGAGGTATTTAACCATAGAATGCCACTAACGTTTTATTTGTTTCATTTGTAGAGCGATCAGTATTCGGAGCAGCGTAGTAAAAAGTGTTGGAAGCAGAAATGGGTAAATTATTTTCAATTTAAAGTATACGTAACCGTTTTATAAGTGCCAAAATGTTCTTGCTTTTCTCTTGGTCTCTGGGAAGAAGTGGTCAACACAGAACAGTTGTTGTTAAGTTATTTTGGTAAGATACATAAACTAACATTTTAACAAGAATTTTTAATAGCTATGTATAAATGATTGACTCTCAGTTGTATTTACCCGCATTAATTATGCACTCTAAGAGCTCAGTTTTCTTTCTGTTGTTTTACTTTGTCGATCTACGATCCAGGTCAACCAATTTCTATGTGTAACAGGTTGTCGATCTACGATCGACGATCCAGGTCAACAATACTTTTTATGTTGTTTTACTTTGTCGATCTACGATCCAGGTCAACCAATTTCTATGTATAACAGGTTGTCGATCTACGATCGACGATCCAGGTCAACAATACATTTGATGTTGTTTTACTTTCATTGTCGATCTATGATTGAAGATCTAGGTCGACAATGCATTGTCGATCTACGATCCAGGTCAACAATACTTTTGATGTTGTTTTAATTTTATTGCCTATCTACGATTTTTGATCTAGGTCGACAATGTATTGTCGATGTACGATATACGATCCAGTTCAACAATACTTTTGATGTTGTCTTAATTTTATTGTCGATCTACGATTGATGATCTAGGTCGACAATGCATTGTCGATCTACGATCAACGATTCAGGTCAACAATACTTTTGATGTTGTTTTAATTTTATTGTCGATCTTCGATTGATGATGTAGGTCAACAATGGATTGTCGATCTACGATCCAGGTCAGCAATACTTTTGATGTTGTTTTAATTTTATTGTCGATCTACGATTTATGATCTAGGTCGACAATGCATTGTCGATCTACGATCTACGATCCAGGTCAACAATATTTTGATGCTGTTTTACTTTGACGATCTACGATCTACGATCCAGGTCAACCAATTTCTATGTGTAACAGTTTGTCGATCTACGATCTACGATCCAGGTCAACAATATTTTTGATGCTGTTTTACTTTGTCGATCTACGATCCAGGTCAACAATATTTGTATGTATAACATGTTGTCGATCTACGATCTACGATCCAGGTCAACAATATTTTTGATGCTGTTTTGCTTTGTCGATCTACGATCTACGATTCAGGTCAACAATATTTGCATGTATAGCAGGTTGTCGATCTACGATCTACGATCCAGGTCAACAATAGTTTTATGTATAACAGGTTGTCGATCTACGATCTACGATCCAGGTCGACAATAGTTCATGTATTTTAGTTTGTCGAGATACGATCTATGACCCAGATTAATCGATTCATATTTCCGTTTTATTGTCGACCTACGATTTATGATCTAGGTCAACAATGCAATGTTGATCTACGATCTACGATCCAGGTCGACCAATTTATTTATTTTTATGTTGATGTACGATCTACGAGCTACGCGCCAACTTCACACACCTTACGGTGACTTGAAAAGTGATGTTGAGCCCAGTCTAACTGTTCTTGTGTTCTTATCGGTGCAAAGTTGCGATGTGAACGGTGCTTGATAAGCTTGATTTGCAAACAGTGGTATTAGACTAAAATTAGTCAATGCTTCCCGGTGCTCTGTGAGATATAAAGCAGTGACCTAAAATTATAAATACTTAATGCAAAGTCCTGCATGTGCATGTGGAGCTGATATTGAAGTCGTGGAACACTCTCTCTCTCTCAGTTCAAAATATATTTAATAGAACCTATATAAATGTTTAGGGAAACCCGTGCCTTCCATCCACTTAAAATCGACAAATTACTGTTTGGCTTCGACAACCTTACTGATGAACAAAATGAGATCATTTTTATACGAGTTCAAAAATATATAAAGAATACTGAACGATGTTTAATTAACTTTAATCGAATTTAATGGTGTCTTGTTCTACTAAAACGTTGAACTTGACACTCGACCTTGACTTATGCAGTTTAGAATACAACCTATAGTTTCAGCCAATGCAATTACAGCATTAAGTACTAGGCTTAAAGGTCCGCCTACTGCCACTCATTCGATACACATCTCCTGAGTCATTGACAATGTGTCAGCCAATTAGGTTGTATTCTAAGTCAGTAAGATGACTTGAAGTTACATCTTAATGATAAAGAAGGGCTACGCTTACTCTGTCCATTCTTAATCATTAAGATATTAATTCATGTCGTCTAACTATTACATTGTCATTTTACAATATCAAGAAGGATCCAAATGGGCGGATTATCACTGGCCATGTTGACTGTCAATATATAATTTTTCAATTAAAGTGTGATATTTCACTTAAATGATCATAACAATTTTTTTTTCCAGATATTAGCTTATCAATTAATATTGATTAAATTAATAGCTACGTGGCCTTAATTTTCCAATTTTCCTCGACGCCGCTTAAAGTAATGTCATGCCTGTTATACATTGTCCGTCAGACTCCCTTGTGTAATCAAAATTATGTTTTGCAGAGCGACTGGCGATCAACCGTTCGACGCTGGATTCCTAAAATATTGGTAAGAAATTTGTCTTACTTGTGTAATCAACAATCAAAATATAGATTTTTAATAAACAAATATGAATTTTAGATAGTGGTCGCAAAACCAGACAAGTTCTCTTCGGATACTCCTGTTTCCCCAACAACACAATACCTCACTCTCGCGCATCCGCACTCTCTTGTAACATCGTGCCAACGAAAGTGATCGATATTATGTTGTAATAACTTGTTTAACATTCGTTGTGAAATAAGAGTTTAAACTTGGAATAAACAAACTGAAGAATAAAACAGGACGTTAGTGCACTAATATAAGAATTATATAAGAATATTTATGTGATACCGTTTGTTTATTAATAAAACAGTTTTTTCTTTAGTTCGGTACATTATGACCTGCAGTATTTCAGATTTGTAAAAATCAATTTGCTGTAATTTATTTCAGAATGCAATAGTGTCATTCGCGCTATTTTATTTCAGATTGCTACAGCAGAATGCAACTGTTTTACTTGCGGCTATTCGTTTCAGATCGCAACCGTTTTACTTGCGGTTATTCATTTCAGATCGGTACCGTTTTACTTGCGTTAGGTTTCGTGATCGGATATTGCATCAAGCATCAATTAAAACTCGAAGAAAACAGTAACCCTCTTCAGCTAATATCTAAAGAACAGGGTGCGATCTTTCTCCGAGATCAAAGTATGTTGGCTTCTTTTACTTTCTAGTTGAACATATCTGTATTATCGAATAATAACGTTGAAATCATGTACATACGAAATTTGAAAGCTAAGTTTATAACCTTTTTGTTCTACAGTTAACGTACAAATTGCCTTGAAGATAGTCCATTATAACAATTGTGAAGGCAAGTTTGTTCTTCCAGTCTTTACATATTCATTGTTTCACTGGTCGGCTACTGTTCATTGTTTCACTGGTCGTCAAGCGTATAATGCTTAACTTGTTGGAAATTAATTGTTCATTATATTCTAGTATTTACACATTCATTGCTTTACAAGTGATCATTGCTTTACTGGCTGGCAAGTGATCATTGCTTTACTGGTCGCCAAACGTGTATTGTTTTACTGGCTGGCAAGTGATCATTGCTTTACTGGCTGGCAAGTGATCATTGCTTTTCTGGTCGCCAAACGTGTATTGTTTTACTGGTCGGAACTTGTTCAGTATTTTAAATGTTTGAACGAGCATTGCTTTTGACTATATTTGTTTAAATCAAATTAATGATGTTTATCATTTATATTTATTTAAAAACAATTTAGTTCCTCAAACGGTCGTTGATTACCTCCTTACTTTTTTCAGATAGCCCTGATCTTCTTGTGAACCCTAAGCAACCCTGTAATGATACCCATTACTGCGAGAAATGTACAGCGACTATAATTTCTTCCGAACATCGGCCTAAACCTGAAGGCAAGAGCTCTATTTTGGTGGCATATAACTGCCGTAAGATAACCTGTTAACGTTCGCGAATTGCTTCGTGTAATCCACTAAATTTTCGCGATATTTATTTAGCTATCTATAAATGTATTCCAGATTCAGCCGCTAACACGTTAATTAGTAGAGGTTTGCGAATTCCACTTAGTAAGTTACATACTAACTGATTATCTTGATAAGATTCGTGTTACCAGTTACCTATTAAAACATTCTACATTCAGGCGCTAACAAGTTATCTAGTTATGGTTTGCGAATGCCACTGAGTAAGTAACATAATAACTGGTTAACTAGATAAGATTCGTGTTACCACTTAGCTATAAATTCACTTTTGGCTTCTAGCAGTAACTGGGTATCTAGTTATGGTTTGCGAATTCTACTTAACAAGTAACAAAATAACTGGTTAACTTGATAAGATTCGTGGATATGGTCAGCAGATCAAAGGTCAATAATGCATTCAACTATTTTCGGACAGTAGTGTCCGCACAATCAGTGAATTATTGTTTAACAGAGGACCATGCCTCTCCATCATACTGATAACATCGGCCCGTATTGACATACATCGCTGTGAACGGCAGCCGTTCAACGATCACAGTCAAAAAGTTCCGTTAAACTTGGTTTGTCAAGGCGTAGTCATTACCAATTTATTTTTACTTAAAGTCTTCATGAGGTCTAGGTTTTTTCTGACATAACAGTGCTGAGGGATTGGGTTCTATCCTTTTAATGTTGAATTTGAAAATGAATGTTTGTTGTTGTTCTTTACATCAATGTTTATTCTTTCGTTTTTTTTTATTCCAGGACGAACATGCGTAAAAAGTGATTTCATCAAAGAGCCCGGTCAGTATCTTCTCTTTTTTAAAAAGTTTTTTTTCACTTTGCGTTCAATAGCCAAGGCGAAGAAAACACGGTTGGATAGTGACAATTTAAACAAGTTAATCGAAAAAGTATGCTTTGTTTATTATGCTGACAATATAAATAAGGGTTGATTTGCTGATACTATAACTGGGGTTTGTTTAGGTTGACAATATTACTAGAGTGTTTTTTAAGGTTGACACTATAACTCGAGTGTTTTTTTTAAGGTTGACACTATTACTCGAGTTTGTTTAAGTTGACAATATAACTAGAGTGTTTTTAAGGTTGACACTATTACTTGAGTGTTTTTTTAAGGTTGACACTATTACTAGAGTGTTATTTAAGGTTGACAATATATCTCGAGTTTGTTTAGGTTGACAATAGTACTAGAGTGTTTTTAAGGTTGACACTATTACTCGAGTTTGTTTAGGTTGACACTATTACTCGAGTTCGTTTAGGTTGACACTATTACTCGAGTTTGTTTAGGTTGACACTATTACTCGAGTTTGTTTAGGTTGACACTATTACTCGTGTTTGTATAGGTTGACACTATTACTCGAGTTTGTTTAGGTTGACACTATTACTCGAGTTTGTTTAGGTTGACACTATTACTCGAGTTTGTTTAGGTTGACACTATTACTCGAGTTTGTTTAGGTTGACACTATTACTCGAGTTTGTTTAGGTTGACACTATTACTCGAGTTTGTTTAGGTTGACACTATTACTCGAGTTTGTTTAGGTTGACACTATTACTCGTGTTTGTATAGGTTGACACTATTACTCGAGTTTGTTTAGGTTGACACTATTACTCGAGTTTGTTTAGGTTGACACTATTACTCGAGTTTCTTTAGGTTGACACTATTGCTCGAGTTTGTTTAGGTTGACACTATTACTCGAGTTTGTTTAGGTTGACACTATTACTCGAGTTTGTTTAGGTTGACAATATTACCCGAGTTTGTTTAGGTTGACACTATTACTCGAGTTTGTTTAGGTTGACACTATTACTCGAGTTTGTTTAGGTTGACACTATTACTCGAGTTTGTTTAGGTTGACACTATTACTAGAGTGTGTTTAGGTTGACACTATTACTCGAGTTTGTTTAGGTTGACAATATTACTCGAGTTTGTTTAGGTTGACAATATTACCCGAGTTTGTTTAGGTTGACACTATTACTCGAGTTTGTTTAGGTTGACATTATTACTCGAGTTTGTTTAGGTTGACACTATTACTCGAGTTTGTTTAGGTTGACACTATTACTCGAGTTTGTTTAGGTTGACACTATTACTCGAGTTTGTTTAGGTTGACACTATTACTCGAGTTTGTTTAGGTTGACACTTTTACTCGAGTTTGTTTAGGTTGACACTATTACTCGAGTTTTTTTAGGTTGACAATATTACTCGAATTTGTTTATGTTGACAATATTACTAGAGTGTTTTTAAGGTTGACACTATTACTCGAGTTTGTTGAGGTTTACAATATTACTCGAGTTTGTTTATGTTGACAATATTACTAGAGTGTTTTTAAGGTTGACACTTTTACTCGAGTTTGTTTAGGTTGACACTATTACTCGAGTTTGTTTAGGTTGACACTATTACTCGAGTTTGTTTAGGTTGACAATATTACTCGAGTTTGTTTAGGTTGACAATATTACTAGAGTGTTTTTAAGGTTGACACTATTACTCGAGTTTGTTTAGGTTGACAATATTACTAGAGTGTTTTTAAGGTTGACACTATTACTCGAGTTTGTTTAGGTTGACACTATTACTAGAGTGTGTTTAGGTTGACACTATTACTCGAGTTTGTTTAGGTTGACAATATTACTCGAGTTTGTTTAGGTTGACACTATTACTCGAGTTTGTTTAGGTTGACACTATTACTCGAGTTTGTTTAGGTTGACACTATTACTCGAGTTTGTTTAGGTTGACACTATTACTCAAGTTTGTTTAGGTTGACAATATTACTCGAGTTTGTTTAGGTTGACAATATTACTCCATTTTGTAAAGGTTGACAATGTTACTCGAGTTTGTTTAGGTTGACACTATTACTCGAGTTCGTTTAGGTTGACACTATTACACGAGTTCGTTTAGGTTGACACTATTACTCGAGTTTGTTTAGGTTGACACTATTACTCGAGTTTGTTTAGGTTGACACTATTACTCGAGTTTGTTTAGGTTGACACTATTACTCGAGTTTGTTTAGGTTGACATTATTACTGGGGGCTTGTTTAGGTTGACAATATTAATTGGGGCTTGTTTAGGTTGACAATATTAATGGGAGTTTGTTTATGTTGACACTATCACTGGGGGCTTGTTTAGGTTAACAATATTAATGGGGGCTTGTTTAGGTTGACACTATCACTGTAGGCTTGTTTAGGTTGACAATATTACTAGAGTTTGTTTAGGTTGACACTATTACTCGAGTTTGTTTAGGTTGACAATATTACTAGAGTGTTTTTGAGGTTGACACTATCACTGGGGGCTTGTTTAGGTTGACACTATCACTATGGGGTTGTTTAGGTTGACACTATTACTCGAGTTTGTTTAGGTTGACACTATTACTCGAGTTTGTTTAGGTTGACACTATTACTGGGGGCTTGTTTAGGTTGACACTATTACTCGAGTTCGTTTAGGTTGACACTATTACTCGAGTTTGTTTAGGTTGACACTATTACTCGTGTTCGTTTAGGTTGACACTATTACTGGGGGCTTGTTTAGGTTGACACTATTACTCGAGTTCGTTTAGGTTGACACTATTACTGGGGGCTTGTTTAGGTTGACAATATTAATTGGGGCTTGTTTAGGTTGACAATATTAACGGGAGTTTGTTTATGTTGACACTATCACTGGGGGCTTGTTTAGGTTAACAATATTAATGGGGGCTTGTTTAGGTTGACACTATCACTGTAGGCTTGTTTAGGTTGACAATATTACTAGAGTTTGTTTAGGTTGACACTATTACTCGAGTTTGTTTAGGTTGACAATATTACTAGAGTGTTTTTGAGGTTGACACTATCACTGGGGGCTTGTTTAGGTTGACACTATCACTATGGGGTTGTTTAGGTTGACACTATTACTCGAGTTTGTTTAGGTTGACACTATTACTCGAGTTTGTTTAGGTTGACACTATTACTAGAGTTTGTTTAGGTTGACACTATTACTCGAGTTTGTTTAGGTTGACACTATTACTGGGGGCTTGTTTAGGTTGACACTATTACTCGAGTTCGTTTAGGTTGACACTATTACTCGAGTTTGTTTAGGTTGACACTATTACTCGAGTTCGTTTAGGTTGACACTATTACTGGGGGCTTGTTTAGGTTGACACTATTACTCGAGTTCGTTTAGGTTGACACTATTACTAGAGTTTGTTTAGGTTGACACTATTACTCGAGTTCGTTTAGGTTGACACTATTACTGGGGGCTTGTTTAGGTTGACACTATTACTCGAGTTTGTTTAGGTTGACACTATTACTCGAGTTTGTTTAGGTTGACACTATTACTCGAGTTCGTTTAGGTTGACACTATTACTGGGGGCTTGTTTAGGTTGACACTATTACTCGAGTTCGTTTAGGTTGACACTATTACTGGGGGCTTGTTTAGGTTGACACTATTACTCTAGTTTGTTTAGGTTGACACCATTACTCGAGTTCGTTTAGGTTGACACTATTACTGGGGGCTTGTTTAGGTTGACAACATTAATGGGACTTTGTTTAGGTTGACACTATCACTGGGGGCTTGTTTAGGTTGACACTATTACTCGAGTTCGTTTAGGTTGACACTATCACTGGGGGTTTGTTTAGGTTGACAATATTACTCGAGCTTGTTTAGGTTGATACTATCACTGGGGGCTTGTTTAGGTTGACACTATCACTGGGGGCTTGTTTAGGTTGACACTATCAGTGGGGGTTTGTTTAGGTTGACAATATTAATGGGAGTTTGTTTAGGTTGACACTATCACTGGGGGCTTGTTTAGGTTGACACTATTACTCGAGTTCGTTAAGGTTGACACTATTACTGGGGGCTTGTTTAGGTTGAAAATATTACTTGAGCTTGTTTAGGTTGATACTATCACTGGTGGCTTGTTTAGGTTGACACTATCACTGGGGGCTTGTTTAGGTTGACAATATCACTGGGGGCTTGTTTAGGTTGACAATATTAATGGGAGTTTGTTTAGGTTGACACTATTACTGGGGATTTGTTTATGCTAAAATACTACTGATGCTTAAGATGAACTCTTAAAGTCAGGCTGAGATGCTATGATTATGCAATCGTGTTCAACTATTCATTGCTAAACCAGACATTTTAGGATCCTGTTAACTTGTTTACTAACTCATTAAAAAGGATAAAGCTATCGTGTTTATGGATTTATTGTAAAGTAGTAATGTTTGAATACTGTTATCATGTTTACAAACTCATCGTTAAGATTATGTTGTCGTGTTTAAGAACTATTGTAGAAATGGTAGGATTATGCTATACTTAACCATTTTTAAAGTAGAAATGGTAGGATTATGCTATACCGAACTCATTGTAAAGATGAAATGGTTGGATAATGATATACCAAACTCATTGTAAAATACGTATGGTAGGTGTATGCTATACCGAACTCATTGTTAAGTAGAAATGGTAGGATTATGCTATACCGAACTTGTAGTTAAGTAGAAATGATGGGATTATGCTAAATCGAACTTATTGTGAAGTAGTGGTGGTAGGATTTTGCTAAACCGAACTCATTGTAAAGTAGAAATTGTAGGATTATGCTAAACCGAACTCATTGTAAAGTAGAAATCGTAGGTGTATGCTTTACCGAACTTATTGTAAAGTAGAAATCGTAGGTGTATGCTTTACCGAACTCATTGTAAAGTAGAAATCGTAGGTGTATGCTTTACCGAACTTATTGTAAAGTAGAAATCGTAGGTGTATGCTTTACCGAACTCATTGTAAAGTAGAAATCGTAGGTGTATGCTTTACCGAACTTATTGTAAAGTAGAAATCGTAGGTGTATGCTTTACCGAACTCATTGTAAAGTAGAAATCGTAGGTGTATGCTTTACCGAACTTATTGTAAAGTAGAAATGGAAGGATTATGCCTAACTGAACTCAATGTAATGTAGAAATGGTAGGAAAATGCTATACCGAACTCGATGTAATGTAGATATGGTAGGATTATGCTTTATATAGAATTAATTGTAAAGAAAAAATGGTAGGAGTATGCTATTGCGAACTCATTGTAAAGAAGAAATGGTAGGATAATACTATTTCGAACTCATTGTAAAGTAGAAATTGTAGGATATGCTATACCGATCTCATTGAAATCAGAAATGGTAGAATTATGCTATACCGAACTCATTGTAAAGTAGAAATTGTAGGATTATGCTATACCGAACTCATTGAAATCAGAAATGGTAGAATTATGCTATACCGAACTCATTAAATACAAGAAATGACAAAATTATGCTACCGTGTTTACGAACTCAATTTAAAGTAGAAAGGTTAGGAAAAAAAGTATCTCTTTTATAAACTCATCATAAAGAAGTACTCTTAGAATTGAATTATGTAATCGTGTTAACGAACTCCTTGTTAAGTACGGTAGTAATATTTGGATTTCACTTTGCTGTTTATGTTGACAATACTTATAGCATTTAGGACAAACTAATTGTAACCTCTTAAGATTGCTGTGAAAGAACTTTAGGACAAATTCCTACAATTCGGAAGTGCTTATTATAACAAACCTTATCTCATTTAAATAACACATGTCAATGTACAAAGCATGCTTATACCATCTCAGGCCGTTCGGGTAGCTACCATATTTCCAACTGAATGGTTTGTGATTTCAAAAAAAGGCTGATCATGCTGGATCTTCTTGATCTACTGTAAATTGTTTACATTTTCAACACATAAGATCATTTAACCGAATACGCAGTGACTACGTTGAATCAAAGTTATCTTTGAAACGTAACCTTTTTCTAACGTTTTTTAGTACACAAGGGGAGCTTTCTCCCCATATATGATGTTGTAGGTCAAGAAACAGTAGAAATCAGTGTTAGCTTGCATGCAAATCGGTCAAAAGAATATATAGGAAATTTATTTAGTGATGTCTTAGCTTAATGCTGAAACTATTATTGCAATTCTCTACGATATGCTCTGGTGTTCATGCCTTAAACACCACTCACTTTTCTCTTCTCTAAACAGATTGTTTCCCATGCAATGGAAGTTGTATTTCATCGGCTGAACTGAGAAAGCTCGTGGGTGACCATATTGAATGTAATGTCGACACTGTGGATGTTCAATGTAAGTGATAATCAAATGAGACTATATGTACATGCACGAAGCATGAAGTTCAAACTCTTCTATGATGCCATTTAGTGGCAAACAATCAAATATGGAGTGTTTGTTGCGCCTGTGAAGCATGGCATCACTTTGTACGGCGTCGTTGTCGTCAGCGTCACATGTTCGTTTCTGATTAATAACCTTTGATGACTTGTTGTAGAGTCTTAACACTTGGTATGCACATTTGGCATTGTGCGTAGATGATCCCTATTGTTAATAGGGCAATATGTCAAAATTCAAGATGATGATGACTTTTACATGAACCCTTATGGACGCTCCCTACAGACGTCACACCCGATTCACATAATTCTGGGACGTATGCTTGTCCTGTTGGTATTTGTTAAATGGCTATGTCGGTTAAAAGCTATACACAGCTTATGTTTCAAATGTTATATGGAATCCGACAATAAACCAATATTGCCTTTATACATCCCGAGTCTGGTTTTATAGATAAATATGAAGAACGATTGCTGTTTTCATAGCAGTATATTCCATTTAAAATAAAGAGTTTATGGGAATACATTATTTTTATGTTGTAAAATAATTTATTTCTTTTGAATGCATTAGACTATAATGAAGTCGAAAATGTATTGTATATACATATGTATAGGCTGTCACCTGATTCAAATGGCACCTGATAAATACTGCGGGGAGAACGGTGATCTCATTTGCAAAAACAACACAGAACCGCCTTTTTGCAACTGCAAATGCAACTGGACAGGAGAGATGTGTGACAAAATGGATGTCCAAAAGGTGATACATTAATAAGTTATTCTCCCACTTTATACGACCAAAACCCGAAGAACTTTTGTGACCTATTTTGCATACTATTCGTT
Source organism: Mya arenaria (assembly GCF_026914265.1). Taxonomy (NCBI): domain Eukaryota; kingdom Metazoa; phylum Mollusca; class Bivalvia; order Myida; family Myidae; genus Mya; species Mya arenaria. The sequence continues at coordinate 50,012,231 of NC_069134.1, forward strand.
ATTTTAGTTTTTACTGTGTTGCTCAAACTTCGGCTGTTTTTATAGGATGACTTCAGGATTGATAGGAATGGCAGCCACTTTGATTTGTTATGCAATTTCATCTTGACATTGCCAACACCTTAGTAATTTTCATTTGAATCCCCATATTCATAATGTAATATGAATTTTGGATGACCACTTTGTGAGTCGAATAATTTCAGTTTAAGGTCGTTCGTAAAATGTCTATTATTATGTGTAGAATTAGTAAGCAGGATGAGTCGCTGTATTGCAAGAAATTATTTCGTGGACCACTTGCAAAGTAGCATTCTGAAAAGCGGCATTACGCGAGTAGTAGGTGAGGAAGTCTTAGTTTTGTTTATCGATGAAGATTTTTTTTATCTAGAAAATATTTTGCAATCCACAGATAATGTGCAATTGTTTCACTCTTGGGAAGCCCATTGCCTATGCGGACAGTATGAAGTCTTGCCACGATGCTCGACGACCTGCAAACTGGACTGAGTGCATTTTAGACGGAAAACGAGAAGATACGGCAATGAACTGTATCTGCGCTCCTTTAAATACAACAGATATAAGATGTTAGTATATTTCATAGAAATAAAATGCAAGCAAAAAACTATGGTTGGTTCGATTTCTTAACATTTTTCCGTCATCAGCAATAAAACGAAAATCCTATCCATGCAGAAGACCAAGAATGAACAAAAGGCCCAGTAGTGATAGGTTTGTAGTTATCAATGATAAACCAGTTTTAAAACCTAAAGTTGGAGTGTAAGAAATCGAATTGTTCATTTAATAAAACATAAAAGTAAACACGAAAAATAGAGATTTTTTTTCGAAACTTGGTCAGCAACATGCGCAATCAGGACCCTTGGGTTAACATTTAATTGTCACCATTTAAAATATTTATGTAAATGTATCCTTATGCAACAAGTATTATCTTTCTCTATTCATGAGCTTTCAGCAAATAAACTGGCTGAGACCAAGAATGTTCCTTACCTATATTTGGTCTAACCCCTTTGATTGTATTTCAGTTCATCTTGATGAAAAGAAAGATCTACAGAATTGCAGTTTTTCACAGTCTTAAAAAGGTATTAAAGAACTTGACGTATATCTTAAGCGCTTATGAACTATTTGATAAGTCTTTATTTATATACTAATAACGGCAAAAATGTTCTGTAATGATTTTATTATTGGTGCATTCCAAAAGATGAACTAGTTATTGTATTTTTATTCTATATACCTATCATCTTTAAAACGTTAAAAAAATGTTTAACGTTTTCACGGATATCATTAAGACAATATTGAGGATAACTTGATTACCAATAGTAACTTATTGTTTCTTTTCGTTGCAGGATATATTGTGTAATAAAACATTCCTGATGATCTGAAACTGCGAAATAATTTTATTATGAAACTCTATGATCACACAGTTTTAAACCTTTTAAGGCAGACTGTGTGTGAAGCTTTTGGTTTCTAACGATGACTGCATCGTATCTTTGAAAAGTATTTGCATTAGGTGGTCTGAATTGTTTCCCTTCGTCTGCAGATAGAGTTGGGATCTCTAATCATTGAAGTACTTTGGGTTTACTTTTTCGTTTTTTATTATTATTTGTTTTATTAATAAGTTTCCTCAAGTTAATGCATACTTTGATAAGATTTATCTTTTGCGTTTTATCTTTATTAAGAATTGTTGGGATAAGAGTGAGGTTTGTGCACATAAACTGGTTTAAACCCCCAGTAAATTTACATTTTACTGACCGTTCCAAGGCGGTACCTAACAATTCTTGATAAACCTACCAATTATATATATATATATATATATATATATATATATATATATATATATATATATATATATATATATATATATATAGTATTTATGCACTGTGCTGTTTGTAGAGTTGTGTGCTGTGCTATGTTTCTTGTTTGTGAATTTGTGTTCTATGTCTTTGGCGTTGCCCATTGCCACTAAACCGGGTTTATGTTTAAACTTTTTGCTACTGGGCATGTTTCTGTAGCTTTTTGCATATATATTTAGAGTTGTATTTATTGATCTAAGTTTAAATTAATTGCCAGTGAAGTGAATTATTCTAAACAAAATTAAGATTCCCACGAGTAAAGTCATAAAGTTTAACTGCTTAATAAAATTACTACGCGATCTACTTGCAGCGGACTTAAACGTGTCACTTTTTGAGTATGTAAACCGTCCAAATACATCCGAGGTTGTTTTGGATAAAATGGACGAGGAGTTCCTAATGCTATATATGCTCGCATTTACAATACTGGGCTTGTCTTAAGGCTGTTCTTTGCTCGTTTCTAAACCAGCTGCTGTCTATCCCCTTTAAGAACAGTAGGAGTGGTTGCAGCGGACGAGCCCTTCTTAATCATTAGGATATTACTTTCAAGTGATCTAACTGACTTAGAATACAACCTCATTGGCAGACACATTGTAAATGCTTATTCATAAAGATTTTACATCCTGTCATCTAACTATTACTTATATCCGAAAAGAAATTTCGCCATAAAAAAGCCACTTGCTACATTTTTTATAACTAGAAATAATGCTAGTTAACATTAATGTGTTTATACGGGCAGCATGGATGATACCTGCATTGTGTTTTGTGATTTTTCGTTTTGTTGGTTAAGTAATGTTATATTACTAAAATTGTTGTATGCATTTTTTTGTGGACCATTGAATTGAATATTACATGTATTCGAATTCCCGCCTATTTATACTACATTGAACTCTTAGTCCTTATCATTTTTGATAGCTGCCTTCTCAAAGATCAATCGATTGGGAAAATGCCGAAATTTCCATTTTTAAAGCGTTAGTAAAGCTTTAAGCCATAAAACATCAATTCTAGTATCACTGATTTCAAGACATTAATACGCAAAATTGGGTGTTTTACAAGACAAAAAAGCTGTCAAACGGTCAACCTGTGAGAGTGCAGCTTTAACTCAAGAACGAATTGACTTAAGTACTTAACTTATCTATATAGATAAGTAACTGTAGTTGACAATCATTTGTAGTTATTGGAACCTACGTTTCGCCTGTCCAGTTGTTGTTGTATTTCTTCGGAAAGAAAGTCACATCCATATATAAAACATATACATAAAGCTTCGTACATCTTGTAAATTGTCAAACTAACTTATTTCATGTTTGTCTCAGAGTTCATGTACAGTCGTTGCAACAATAATGCTTATGTATGATCCAACCTTTTTTAAGTTCACTTACGTACTCGTTTAACGACAGAATTTATTATAGCAAATGATGTAGGAAATTGAACGGAAATCAAAATAAGGACATTGTTTGGTTTTATTTGCCTTTACTTCTTTATGTACTTGTAAAAGATGCTTGTTATGTCACTCTTGGTATATCTACGAGTTCAACGTTTCAATGCAATATACATACGAGCACTATCGACACACAGCCCACATCCAGCAAACCGGAAATTGAATTGACTATTATAAAATAACCATGCATTATGTTGACTGTTAAAATTATTTTTGTAATTGAATAAAAAATATGCATGAAAATGAGTTCAATTAATTTTAAGGTATTCGTAAGGTTGTATCACAGTTTGCATTTTATATTTCACTTCTTCATTTTAACGAGTGATGTTTTTTGATGTACCATTCGGAACACGGCCATTTTCCGGCGGATTACAATGTTATAAATCTTTATATTTAACTACGCTGCAAATATTGATCTCGAAGTAATATCAGTTTAGCAGGTAAACATAATGACTTAACTCTAGGGAATCTAAATTATTTATGCAAATATACACGTAAATTACTACAATTAATTAAGACTATATTTTTGTTTTTACGAGCTACTTCTACTTATGTACCGCGTAAATCCGGGGTTGTTTTCGATGGCAAATGGCCGAGGAGTTCCGAATGCTGATGTGAATGCTATTTCTGTGTAAACATGCTAGTTCTGTGTTACAGCTATTTCCGAAAACATGTTTTGAAACACACCAGTGTCCAATTTCTCGAAACTTCTTAAGTCCCTTATAACAGGAGTAAGCTAAGCTCGCTATTTTTGTTTTTCAATAATTTGTGTAGTATTAACTTCTTTAAGAACTTTTCTACTTTAGATAGGAATTAAATTTATGATTATCACAATAAATCATTTTCCTTTCATAAAAGCTCAATTTAAGTATGTATTTTAGCTAATTGAAATAAGCTACTTATGCCTGTTAAGTTTAAGAAGTTTCGAGAAGTGGTGGGCTATTTGAATGTGAGCACTTTATGCTTAAGTGACATATTCCTTTCGATATACATTGTGTTTATTTTCTAGTCTTTAAACGTGCTTATGGTGAACTTTGACCTAGGTGCATATTGCTCATGTCCCGAGATTAATGAGTAGCTGTTAAGTGACACAGAAGAACAACATATCATTATTTATCACCGCCCCTGAACGGTCAACAAAACATGACTGCAATATGAATCTAAACTAGTTTATTGCAGGGATGTGATTTGTCCGCGGAATCGCAGAATTCCGCGGATCTAATCGCTCCAGAGACCCCCCCCCCCCCACACACACACAAAAACACCTGAAAAAATTATTTGGTTGCTTTCAGTTGTTAAAGTTAATTTTCCAGTTTGCTTCAAATTGAAAGTCAGGTGAGCCCTCAAAAGAGCTTCGAAAAAGCCATTTTTTCTTCCCCATAAACCCATGGCCGAAAATGTTTCAGCCCTTCAGCTGCCAGGTCAATCACATCCCTGTTTAGGAGAACTGAACCTCAAACGTGTCCTATATTAACACGAACTGTCACAGTAATGTACAAATGGTTCGGAAAGGCCTCGTTGGGCAGATATTCATAAGTTTTTGGGCCTTTATTGGCGTATATTCAAGTGTTTTACATCTTTTTTATGATGACCTTCCCATGCAGTTTGGAAATATTAATCGCTAACAATATCAAAGAGCTAAATATGAACATGAATACGATATGGTCACTTTGAGATGGAGTTGATATCAATACGCGTCTGTTGTACTTTTAAATGAAAATTTTAAGAATAATAGAACGTGTATCTATTAAAACACATTTGTTAAATGAAAACATTGAATGGTAAAAAGGTATGGCAACATATTATTTATGTCTTATTTGTTTGATCTACAAACTTTTGTGTGAAAAGGAATGAAGTAAAATAACAAGCATGCATACCTTTTCTGTGCATGATGAAAGTAAATGGCTTTATCATGTTACTGTATTGAAATCCATTATCTATAAGGGAAATCCACTGGTATTATTTTAACTGCATTCCAAATATAAGGTTCTTAGGCAAAGTGATTATCAGTAATTGACCTTTACCGTTAATCCACTGACCTCAAAATCAAAAGAGGTTCACTGCTCACGACCAACCTGTCTAATAAGTGTAAAGGACATAGGGTCCAGCGTTTATTTATTTATTGATCGGAAATGGATTTTAACCTCAATGTCACCAAGACCCTAACCTTTGACCTACTGTCGTCGAAACCAATAAAGTTCATTTGCCATTCATTGCCAACCGGTCTACCAAGTTTGAGGTCCATGGGCATTATGGTTCACAAATAAATGACAAGAAACCATGTGGACAGACGGACAACATAAAATAAAAGCCTAAAAGGCGCGAGCATCAACTTGAAATAATATATTAACATATTTGGGTACTTAACGAACAAGTGCTAGCCAGGGAGAAACAGTGTTCACTGCAAAAGAACAAAAATCAAGCCGGAGCGACTGTGCCAACTCCAAAAAGGTACGATAGCCCACAAATCTTACCTTAGGTCTTTCAAGGTTTAAAAACTTGTGTTCACACACAAACAATAATTCGTAACTTTATCGCCAACTGCGTTTTTAAATGCACATGTCCTCAATGGTCATTACCGCAACATGCGATTCTCTTTTAACCTCTGCTCTTACATAAACTATTACCCGTGAAATTTACATTTACTGTTTACTGGTCTCTCACAATGCATCATCCGGAGGTGAAATCATTTATAGAAAGTGCTTGTTGCAATAATCATCGTCTCTTTTGAAAATAAGATATTATAAACATACTAACTTAAAGCTGCACTCTCACAGATTGAACGTTTTGACAACTTTTTAAATTTTTGTATCGGAACGAGCCACTTTTTGCGAAAATGCATGGAAACCAGTTATATAAGACTGCTGATAAAAAATTAGATCGCAGATTTTTATATTTAAGTTCAAAAATTGATGTTTTATGCATTTTTCTTAAACCGTTATTAACGGTTTAAGCCATAAAACATTAATTTTCGAACGGAAATATGAACATTTGCGATCTGATCTTTTGTCAGCAATCTTTTATCATTGGTTTGCAGATATTTACGCAAAAAGTTGCTCGTTCAAAGACAAAAAATAAAAATGTTGTAAAAACAATATGTCTGTGCAGCTTTAAATAGTTAATTTTATATTGGTGTTAACCTCTCACCCAAGAGGATGTAGGTTCAAACGTTTGAACGAAATCGCGCGTGATGAATAACAGCAAATAGCTAATCAAGCTAAAACACAGTAGTATTTCTAACAACAACATAAAAATATACTGCTTAGTTTATTTAATTAAAATTTCCGTTGGTTACCTATGTTGGCCCGTTTTCTATAGGTCTCCTTTTTGTAACATCGATGGATATATTTTACACTTTTGATCAGCCTTGGTATGTCACTTGACAATAATAAATAGCTATTCCAAGCATCAAAGAACTTGTAATAATCCCAATGGTCAATGCTGAAGTTCGCGTGTCACAGACACTGACCTTTGACCTCATGTAACGTCTTGTTCTATTTTTAGGCATTTCCAGAGTGTGCGCCAGCCAGTTTTCCCACTCTTCAAATGTAAGGTTAGTTTTGTTGTACAAATGACACAGACAAGGCCAAATGTATATTGGGGTTATATATTTTGTTGGTTTTGTTGTCATTTCAGACACGTGTGGCGTAATGCTCCTTAACGTCGTCGTTATCATGGCTGTTGATGGTGTTGTTGCACTTGTATGGGTCATAGATGTAGTTTCAGTTAAGAAAGATGAGTCTGTTGTCATTTCGAAATAGGTAGTAGCTATTGAATTAAGAGGTAACGTAGTTTCCGAATCATCAAGTGAAGACACTGAAGAAACGATATCGTCTGAAAATGTTGAATAATTTCTGCTGCAGATGACTCAATTATAACATTTGTTGCAGATATTACAGCAAATGTATCAGCTGAAGTTGTCTGGGCAATTGGGTTTACGGCAGATGTTGGTGTAGACCAAATGGAATCCGTTGTCGTTATTGAACTAATAAAACGAGTACCAGTAGAAAGTATCGAATCGTTTAAAGATGTTAGAATAAACGCGTCTATTGTAGATGTTGAAACAGTTGTGGCTGTTTCATGTGTTGAAAGAATGGTGTCTGTTGTAGATGTTGGAACAAGACCATCCGTTGTAAATGTGAAAAGAATGACGTCTGCTATCGATGTTGAAAGATGGACGTATGTTGTAGATGTTGAAAGAATGGCGTCTGCTATCGATGTTGAAAGATTGACGTCTGTTGTAGCTGTTGAAAGAATGGTGCCTAATAAAGAAGTTGCAATGGCGACTTTTGCTGTTGATGTTAAAAACGGGACGTCTGATGCAGATGTTGAAGCAATATATCCTGATGATGATACTGGCGAACTGACGTCAATTAAAGAACTTGAAGATATATCATACGTTGAAAAGGAAGAAGACGACGGATATATCAGTATTGCTGTTGATGTTGAAGATACATCGCAGTAGTGTTTTTCGGGTGGTATGTCTAGAAAAAAAGATGTAAATTGAAAACATTTATACGCCATGAAAACGAAATATTTTATCAACTAAAGATAATGTGAAACTATTGATAAAATATAAACTACGATAACATAAATACGAAACATTTCTTACATGGATAGTTGCTTGTTGCTGGGCACACAGTCAACGGTTCTATCGTTGGAAGCAGTGCGTTAGTATTTATACTATGTGTTGATGCTGAAAAAATAGCCAAGTTATTGCAAGGTAAGCTATAATGTAAAACGTAGTTAGTAGCTGATCACCTTGATGTAACTCCTTAATATCAACTTCGTAACGATTGTGAGATCTAATTTAGTGTGTCAAGAATGTAATTTCGAGTAGGTACTTACATATATAGCACGTTTTACACACAGCATCATTGTTTTTTTTAAAGGTAAATGAGTCGTGGCATTCCCCTTGGTCTTGGTAAAAGAACAAGGAACATGACGTTGGCCCTGTCTTTACGAAGTTCCAGCACTCCATGTCTCCGTGCACGGTGGTGGAACACGATGATTGGCATGTAGCTTTAGGCTCAGCGTACGAGAGCCCTAGCGCTCCAACTTGGCATAGGTGGTCCGGTACAACATTAAGAAAGTCGCAAGGACCTACAAAGGTTCAGCAACTACCAACTTCAAATGTTTGCATGATAGCATCTTTCAGAATAGTTTGGAAGCTGAATGAGGCAGATTAGTCGTTAACATAGGACCTTAATGTACTTATAAAAAACTATTGGTGGTTTTAAGGAGTATTTTAATGACAGAATAACTACATGTACTTTCATTTCAGATTTTGAAGATCGTTCAAACAACCAGAGATTCGGAATTTGATGAAGGGCTGGAATTTATGAGTAAATAGAAAATACCTATATCTTTCTCGCATACAAACTGCAGCTGGTCGGAACAGCTCCGTTTTACAAAACTCCCAGTTGTATCTATGGCGACACAAGTCTTGTTGCCAGCACTGGTATAGGTTGAGGCTAGGAAATTAGTCCATTCGGGAACCAGGCAGTCCCTGGTCCATTGAAGGGAGCAGGGGTCAACCGGTCGTGTCTCTGTTAGACCAATCCATACGTGACCAGTTCTGCAATTGAGTTAGGTAAATATGTTACTCATAATATAACGCAAGACTAAAATAATATATTTTGTAGTTTGTAAATATATTGATTTATCATCTGTCTAATACTGCCGGATACATGTTCTGAAAGATGGATACTTGTGCTTTCACGTTAGATTTATGGTGTTTATTAGTTTAAAGATGGCATACATATACTAGAGATCATGTCCGGTACCATCCACACCGCCGTCCTCGGCGTCACATTTTCAAACTTTAACTTGAGCATTTCTTATCCGATCCTTATCAAACTTGATTACAGCGATTATTAACAAAATGTGGTTACAATATTCATGGGCATGGTATCTTAACAAAACTTAAGAGCCAAATATACCGCTTTAATTACATCAATCCTGCTCATGATAAATAATTTCATCTCAAACGGGGGGAGTTCCAAGCAGGCGACATATTTAATAATCAAATTCAAGTTAACACATTTAAGGCGTGACCATCTATTTGTTCTATATAAACAAACAACCTTTACTTACAGTTGTCCATTAGTCGACCATTTAGCCATAAACCTGGTTAATATTTTAAGTTTCGACAGCTGGGAAACTCGTATCAAGTGACCATTGTATGAATTGCAGGTTTTAAAGGCAACTGAAAAGGACGCTGGGGTCGTGTGCAAAACCAAGTCTTGTTTCACCGTCGTTGGTATGTCTGAATCTGAAAAAAAATTAGTGTAGACTTAGTGTAGAATAAAACGTAAACATTAATACCCTAAGCCCTCACACCCCACAACAACCACCCCACCCCAACCCCATCTTTTAAATAACAAAATAATAATAATCCAAAAATGCGGCTCACGTGAGATGATTTACCTAGTTGTAATAGAGTGTTTGTACGAATAAAAATAAGTCAATCGCATTTGACCGAGGTTGTTGCAGCAGGAAATTTATGAAAATGAACGCGCTTGATTATGGTCTCAACAGTATTCAATACACAACCTAATATGATATAAGTGTTATAAATGAAGTTTATGAAAACTATGCATGTTATGCAAAAAATGTTCACAAATTCCAATTACGTCCACTTTCATCGTTTGCAACTTTCTCTACTTCATCCTGATAACAATTTTGATATAATATAGTGTTATGACAGGTAAGTCTCGCGTACGTAAGTATCCCCAACAAAAATAATTGCTAAATTGTATAATTTGCATGATGACCGTGCCTAGAAGGTGTTCTGAAATATTGATGTTAAAATGCTAGAAGCATTAGGGCTTTTCGAGGAATTAAGCCACTTTTAAACATGAAACTTTAAAGACACATACATATAATTAGAGTGATTTCTTTGTCCCTGCTAAATACTCCGTTACTTGTTAAGCACCTATCAATAACTTAAAGCCATTTAATGTGCACATTGAAAATGATTTTGTGCCTTTAACTAAATTATGAAAAGAATTACCAAATGCGTAATAGTGTAAACCTCTTCCAGTTGAATTGTGGTGTAAGGGGATAAAAATGAAATGGATTTTAGTTCAATATAATTTATATTGATTTGACTTCATCAAAACATTTATTCATAGTTTTGAAACTAGTGATTATTTATAATTTGCTTCGGAGAAAAACTACAAGAAGAAATTAAAGTATGATAAATTTTGTTTTCATATTACGGTAAATGGAAATCTTGAACTTCAGGCAGACATAATAATAAATTATGATAATTGTCCGAACCTGTGTGTTCAGTGTCTATCATGTATAATAAACCGTGCTCAAATTTCACTTAACCAAATTCAGGAACATTATTGGGTGGAGAGTGCGAAGTTATGACGCTGACGTTACAACAGGACACAGGGAATATCCCAGTATCGGCTGCCACCTTGGTCGTAGTGTGAAGAGATTCTACAAAGTAGTAAATACATAAATGTCATTCATTTCAAAAAAGTTTTACAGACATTTCGAAACGATAAGCATTGATATGTTTTAATCAAACCACTATGAACTTAAATCGCTTAACCGAGTTACATAACTCTTATGACTCATTGAACACATGCAGAAGAGCACATGTACTTAAAGTCTCATGCATACTCGTACAAGAATCAAGAGTTTTGGAGTTAACTCAATAATCAATTAGGTAGGACAGACACAATGAACCCAGCGTAGAACATGCCCTGATTTCAAGATAGCATTTAAACAAACATATGAAAATTGTGTTTTCCATATAGTGAAAGGTTGTTATCAGACAGGTGTTAACAGACGCGACGAGGGCTTACTCGAGGACTTGACTCAAGCACCAGGATAATGATTTGATCGATCTTGGTGACAGAAAATTGCATTCAGTATCTGCGGCATAAGCCGTTTCATAAAAAATATCAAAACACGTGAGTGGCAAAGGCAGACGGACCTGATCATGAACTTATATGTTAGTAGAGACCTTTTGTTTGTTCTAGTGAACCAATGTATTATATACAAAACCTCTCGTTAAAACACCATTATAACCATGTCCATTTATCTGTCTTTATCGTCTGGTAGAGTTCAGAGAAGCGAATGACGATCATTTTTAGGCAATCGTACATTCACATTTACAAGCTTGATTTAATATTAAACCATGTCAAATTGCTAAACTATTTTTTTAAACTTTATACACCTATCATGAATAACATCTGTCTGTTTGTTTAAACACTGCCCTTGTTTCATTGTTCTCGATTACCAAAAGAATGTAAATTCTTATTTCATAGGCCTCGCCTCGGACACTGGCCAAGGTCTGACGTTTTGGAGAAAATTCGAGAATGCGGTACGTTTATTGTACCACAAAGTTATACAGAAAGCATGCAGTCTAAATTTGAATGGAAATTCTCAACTTCAATGATGGAACGACTGCTGATGTTTGATTTGAGCACTATCCAACTGAAGACGTTCACGTTTCTTAAAATGGTCAGTAAGACATACATCAAGCCCATTGTTGGAGATCGACTGAGTACTTTTCACCTAAAGACAGCTTTCCTCTTTACCATTGAGAGCTATCCTCCGGACATTTGGCAGGAACACAACATTCTACAGTGTGTCAACTTTTGTCTATCAACACTCCAACGCTGGTTCAGGATTCGTATATGTCCTCAGTACACCATTGCGGGTGTTGACCTTTTTCTTGGAAAGATTCGGAAGTATGAATTTACCATCTGTTTTGCCAATGTTGATAGACATATCGATTGACCAGCTAGGGCAAAGGATGTTGCAGCTACTTGTTTCTTCAGAGCCAACCAGCATTCTCTCGAGCAGACTGCACTGTCTTCAGACCACAGCTTTGCATTGCTTTGAACGCATGCTAATTTTAATTTTCGTTTACTTGGCGTTAACGAAATTGGAATAGGGCTTCAGAACAACAAACGGGAAAGTAGCATTACTGACTTAAACAAAAGAATTATGTACGGTTTCCTAGCTTCTAGCAAAGCTTCGAATTGCATAAAATTACAACAACCGATTTGTGCAGAAATTTACAAGCTTTTCAATCTCTCTCTAGACTCAGACCTTACCTCTAGCAGGTTGAAATTTGCGTCTATGTTGTATTGTATTGACAAATTCAGTGATGCAGTTGCAGTGTTGGACAACACAGATAAATTGTTGCATTCCAATGTATGGCAGTTCAGTCCACATTCACATAAAGGTCAATGCGAACCCATTGACGATTTTCTTTGGGATCTGTTCCGGTTGCCGGACGGTGATGTAATGAAAACATCAGTTGCGTTAAGTGTCATCTTCAGTCCACTAGAAAGACGTTGTTTGCCCACACATTTGGCTAAAGAGATTAATCTCATTGTTCATCAAGAAAGACTTGAACACGAACTCCCAATCTTGGAAAATTTGAAAGAGTGTGTGATGATTGATTCTATTCCATACCTTTACTATCTACAATATCTTAGCGACAGAGAACTTTATCAGTTAGATAGAAAACGTACAGCTTTACAGAAACTGCAACACTATGTGTTCGAAACGAGTAAAGGATATGGTCATATAGATACTGCAGCCAATGTCTTAGGACATTGCTATGAACTTGAAAACACGTTCGATGAGGCATGCCATTGCTACTCAGAATCACTCCGGCATAATCCACACAACAATGCTGCTGAAGGGCACATCTCGAGGATCATACAACACGGATCTATGTAAATACATGTAATTTAGTACCAACATTACAACGGAAACAACATAAACAAGCCTAGAAACCAGAACTTAAACATTATCCTGTTATGCGGCAACTGAGACGAATTTGGCAATACATCGTTTTCACTTAAAGAATGGATTTTCAATACACATCTTGTCTTCAGAACTTGAGTTTTAGTTTTCGCAACGTGGGGTAGGAGAATATCGCAATGCCATTCATTATACCTTATGCATATTATTTGTATTGGGCTTTGAACCAATTGCATTTGTGCCTTTAAGTTACTCTAACAGATCGTTTGTATTAGGCATTTAAATTAATTTTGACTTTTAGCGACACAAATAGATCGTTCAAAATTGAAGAATACATTGTACTATTCATTGCAAATGTGCCATTGAGTTATAGGCTTTGAACACAGTGGCGTAATCAACTCCATGATTGTTATGACAATAAATCAATAAGTTATCCTCGTCAAATGTTCTTATAAACATTTGTAATACTAACAAAGTAACCAAGAATAAATCCTTTATTGCTTAGTTAAACTACTTTGACTGAAAGACAAAGAAAACGCAAATAAACTAAGTGCAATAAGCAATATGAATAAAACATTTGATAAAAGTCAATATCATCTTCACACAGGTATGGTATCCAAAAAAAGTCAACATGATTGAAAGTGTATCCATCACAGAACTAACAAGGAAATACACTCACCCAAAACAAAAGGATATAAATTATAGGAGTAATCACCAAAACCTTTACAAACCTCAAATACATAATTTTATAAACGAGAGGTATCACTGGCTATCAGAGCCCCCGCTACACCACCTTCCTGTAATAAGAAGTATCACAGGGAGATGTGTATGTTCATTGCATGGCCGAGGTCTTTGAGAAGGCATCAATGAAGTAAATGGTCCTACTAATTAGAGATAAGGACCATTACATCTAAGAAATGAGGCGAATGAGGCATTAAATGTTGTTTTTTAGTTTTTATAAGCATATCACAGTTTTTAATTGAGTAAACTCAGTTTAAATTAATACCTCAAAACATATAAAGTTATGAAGGGAAGAAAGAAACTTGTATAACAATAGCAATCAAAAACTGCGATATCCCCGTCGTTTTCAAAAGTATCAACTTCGTCGTACAAGAGGATTACAATTAAGGGACAATAACTACAAAATAACTGCACTCAAAGTTATGGTTCCTGTGCACTGCACCTCTCCTTAATATGAGACATATCTGTATGAAGGCAATACCTCAAGGAGTTTTCAAAATATGCTCCGGGCAAAGAATAAGTATGAACACTAACAAAGGGCAATGAATAAAAATTACTGCACCCTGAGTAATAGTTATTGTGTACTGGATTTCTACTCAATGAGACCTGTATAATTTAAAGTTTTCAGTCAATATCTCAGACTAAAGGCCCGGTCACACCGCAAGAACTTTGCTGGAGCGTTCCTGGAGCGGTGAAAAAAAATCATCACCGCTCGTTACCGTTCACCAGAAGTTGGCCCCCGTTAAGGCAACGCCGTATACGCTTGGCCACCGCTTATGGTCCTTCCTACCGCTCCGAAAGTTTTGAGCTGCACAAAATATTGCGAGCGGTGAGGAGCGGGCAATTTATCGCTCCGGCAAAGTTCACCACTGTTCAAACAACGCCCAGTCAAAGTTTGGCACCGCTAGACGCAAGTTCGTGGACGCTTGGGTCCGCTAGGCCAACGCAGAAATCTTGAACGCTGGACCACCGCTGCTTCGCCAGCTTTGCCCGGGCGGTGATTAAACGTTGCACAAACTTTGGTGGAGCGGTTGTAAGCGTTTTACGAGCGGACACGGGATTGCTGGAACGGTGTCGGGCGTTGTAGCAGCGATCCATTGCGGTGATGAACTTTGGTTTGGCGTTGGTATGGAGGTGTCGGAGCGGGACCAGAATAAACCAACGCTCGCTACCGCTCGCTACCGTTAAGCCAACGCTATAGCAACGCCGGCTTCAGCGGTTCACCGCTAAGGCAACGCCCTTGTTTTCGATTTTTTCCCATTTTGTGCGCGGTGACGAGCGTTGTCGAAATTCGGTCCCCTCTCCCTACCGTTCAAGGAACGCTCCAACAAAGTTCGGGCGGTGTGACCGGGCCTTTACCTTAAAGACTCTTTTTCAAGTTATGCCCCGGACCTAAAATAACTATGAAAAATAACAAAGGGTAATTTCTCAAAATATATACTGCAGTCAAGGCGTGTTTTCTGTGCACTGCCAGTCGTCTTAATGAGATATATCTGTATATAAATTTGAAGTCAATAACTCAAAGATTTTTCAAGTTATGCTCCTGACAAGACTGCCGGTTGAGAGAAGTAAAAAAATAATCGAAGGGCAATCATTCGAAAATTACCATACATCAAAAAAATGTTTCTTTTGCACAGCACATCTTCCCAAACACTAAATATATGTATGAAGTTTGAGTTAAATATCACAAAAATATATGTTGTAATGAAAAACGTAGACGTGTTCCGATGTCCCAAACTAAAGAGATTTCTATATAAACCATATCACTAGGTGGTGGTAGTATAATAACTCGGTTTACCATGTGATGCCCGGTATTAATATGTTGTTGTTAAACAAGGACTTAAAGATGGTCTCATTGTGTAGTAGTCTAAGCAAACACATATTTATATGAACAAATTAGCCCTGTATGATTAAATAATGAACAATCTTTTATATTTTTATAAACATGGTGGCAAGCTATCTGAAAGCTTGCAACATTAAGGATATAAAACAGACATTATTGATGCACTAATTCTTTCCGAGCATATTTGTTCATTTTATAGTAGTTGTATGTAACTAGTTGACTCTTCGGATAAAACTTTATTACACAAGGGATACAATAACATGCATGTATCCCGCAGCTTACACGTTAGATTACAGACAATGGACGTTTAGTTTCTGTTCTTTTTTTTCTAACATAAAAATTTCTTAATAAATGCTTAAATAAAATATTCAGAGACAAAACAGTTAGTTTAAGTTTCTTATACTAAAAGGTTAAGATGCACAAACGTCACACGTAAATCTTACTTGAACACTATAACACAGCTGGATTAAAGAAGAGCCAAAAACTGCTTCAATCCAAAAAAAACAGAACAATGTAAAAATGTTTTATAGAATAGTGCAACCAAAACATTAACATAGACATTGCTTACTTTAAGCCTGTTTGGTATATGTGAGAACAAGAACAAAAAGTCATGTGTTGTGGGGAACATGTTGAGCTTAGTTTCAATAAAACAGTAAGATATATCCACCCTGTTCAGTTATGGCCATGTAAGGTAAATTGGATACATACAAAACATAAGTACAATAACATGTACATATGAAAACAATTGTGAACAACTACATATCAATACGAAAGGAAAATTTAAAAAATAACTACATGTCAATAAGAGACATATTATTTAAAAAAATACATGTCAGTGTAAATGAGAAATTACATGTCAACTAAATTTATGTCTATAAAGAAAAAAGCACTTTACAAATTGACTAATATATAAACTCGTTCTTCTCATAAAATATATTAAATATCTTCTGAACCACAAACAATAAAACAACCCCATTTATTTTGTATTTCAGATCAAACGATTTTCCTCTGTAATGGATTGTTGTAGAAAGTTTTGTTACAGGAAAACCATGTTAGATATATTCCTCCACTTATAGAAATGCAATATTTCCACAGTGACTTGTTAGTTTAATGTGTATTTCTTAAAATACCAAAATCAAAACAATTACCATTACCGCATAACAATAAACCAACGATCATATCCTAATACTAATACAGCATAATTACAAAATTTACAAAAATAAAGCATGTACTTTTACATAATGTAATATACCATGCATATAAAATATTATTGCACGCATTTCAAGCAAGCATATTTTAACAACCGTTCTAATGATAGTCAATACAAAACATTGTTAGTCCATTGGTTCAACAACAGATGTCTCCGTAAAAATACTGTAATATATGGATTTATGAACAGTGAGATCCCATGAAAATGAATAAATTATTATCACGAAATCATTAGCTAAAGACAAAATAAAAACAAAACACAAGTGGAAATGCATATAAATAAAACACATGGCAAATGATCTTTGTTACATAAACTATATCATAATCATAATAAATGCCAAAAGGTAGTAAGTTTAATCAACTCATAACTATTTCCTTTAGCTTATGAACCAAAGTTCATCACAAAAACACAATGTTTATCTTAAAATGAAGTTCAAGACAACCAAATAGTTCACATAACAATGATCATAACAATTGGCTCTCCATATTTGCATCAAGAGCTAATTCAAAATTCACTTCCAACTATACCGGTACTAGAAGACTGTTACAAGTTAGTTTCTGTTGCTATGCGTTACCTTGCTTCTCGAAGCTTAGAATATTGATACTAGTTATTTTCTCAACATATGTGTAGGCTTAATGTATGCTCTAGAATGTATATGGCTTTACTTGCTTTTGGCAAGAACTGTTGCAATAGATAGCAGGTCTCTATTAAGGAATTGTTTCTTGATCATGTGTTGACTGTATCCATACTGAGCAGGGATAAGTGAGTCTAAAAGAGAGAGAGAAAAACATTATTACCATTAGGTATTACCATCAAGGTCATAAACAGATCGAAGAGAAACCTCAAAATAAAAGGAGAATTTACATAAAAAGGAAGTTTAAAAGAATAATAATTTCAAGTGTAACAAATAAGACCTAAAATCATGTCAATAGCCCTTAAAATGGTTACGTTACTAAAATCAGTATTTCGAAACGTAGAAGTTTGTAAATAAGCCTACTAAAATAAAAAAACATTCAGGAAGGATAAGCCTCTAGAAAGGTCAAAGTAAATTATAGATTAGCTTTTAGAAAGATAAGAATACACATACAAGTCCTTCAAAATACTAAGATAACTTATTAGGGAGGTTAAAATACACTGATTACTATATAGAAAATTGTTACGAAATACAGCCTAGTATTTAAAAAGGAATCTAAAACACACAGAAAAGCCTAGATAGACAGGATGTAATTATACACAGATATGCCTCTAAAAAGGATGTTAAGACACACTAGTCAGCCTTAAGAAAGACAAATAAGCCTTTGGTAGGGTTTTAGGCTGCAAATATAAGCCTTTAATTTAAAGAAAGTTAAAATCATTTTTTGTTAAAAAAAATGTCAAATTACACATAAACCTTGAGGAATGTTAAAATCTACTCAGATAAGCTAAGATCAACGGATAGAAAATGCATAGTTGACCCTTATGGTGTAAAAGGGGGGATTATTTAAAAAAAAATATTCAGAGGCACTCTGAACATTTCTAAAATTTTTAAAAATTAAAGTATACTGATATTTTAAGCAAGCTAAATATAAACCTACCCCGGCTCCTCCAAATCCTAACAAAGGGACATCATCATCCTCTGTTTCCAAGGGAACCTCAGCCTGCAAGTCTGACAACATCTCATCGTCTTGCGAAGACGAAGACGATATATTTGTAGTAGATGACACTGCACGAGACCTTGTTCTGGAAGCATGGATATCTAGGGTGGAGTCTTCGCTCTCTTGCACTTTCTCCACTTGTTGCTTCACAAAGTTTATAAAGACCTGGAAAAGTAGGTGTAAAATAGAGACTTCAAACATGGTTTGGTAGCATCGTACTTCTGCAACATTCTTAGTTAGCATAGTTAGCTTAGTTATTCATAAAAACATTCAAATAATAAAACATTCAGTCTGGTGCAATAATATGTATACATTTGTAAATGAATGAACTATTGGTTCTACAATATTTCTTTAGTTACAACTGGATACTGCTTTAAAATTTTAATGCATCTTATCTTAAAAATAAGTTGTTTTAAACAATAAAGGGATTACATTGTCGAGAGTATTCTGGCTGACAGAATAGTCCTCTATGTTGAGATCAGTCTGGGCTTCCTCGAGTTTAGAGAAAACATACGATAGTGATATATCCTGGCTTTTTAACTCAAACTGAAGCAAGTTGTGGTGGCACTCTGGAATACAGAAATACATGTGGTGGCAAGTCGGACTATCATAAGAAAAAAATAATAGATGTAAGTTGATAATTCATAATAAAACAAAGAGATGTTTGTCAAACATTATGCCCCCCCCCCCCCCCCTGAGCGCCATGTTGTCAGGATTATATGGGCAATTGAATGAAATTAGCATGGACCAAAATGACAGCTATTAAGGCAGTTTTAAGATTATGACCATTAAAGTGTGAGGATAGAGTATGTTATGACCATGACCTTTGACTCTATGAACTCAAAATCCAGAGTCATCAGCTGGTCACCAGAAACCTAAATGTCAAGTTCGAGGGCCATGGGTGCAGGCATTGTCAAGTTATCACACAGACAAGTTTTTTTCGTTCAAGGTCACTGTGACCTTGACCTTTGACCCATTGACCCCTTAAATCATAAGGGGTCATCTACAAGTCAGATGCAACTCCAAGTCAAGTTTGAAGGCCATGGGTTCAGGCATTGTTGAGTTATCACTCGGACAACCTTTTACCATTCAAGATCACTGTGACCTTGACCTTTGGCTCTATGAATCCTAAAATCAATAAGGGTGATCTACTGGTCAGGCTTAACATCCATGTCAAGTTTAATGATCATAGGTTCAGGCATTGTTGAGATATCAGTGGGAGAAGATTTGTTAACTTTTTTGCGTTAAAGGTTACTGTGACATTGACCTTGGCCTGATGACCCCCAAAGTCGATAGGGGTCATCTACTGGGCAGGCCCAACCTTCATGTCAAGTTTGATGACCATAGGTCCAGGAATTGTTCAAGTCGCTTTCAAGGTCACTGTGACCTTGACCTTTGACCCCTAAAATCAATAGGGGTCATCTACTGGTCAGGCCCAACCTTCATGTCAGGTTTGAGGGCCATGGGTGCAGGCATTGTTGAGTTATCACTCGGACAACCTTTTATCATTCAAGGTCACTGTGACCTTGACCTTTGGCCCAATGACCCCTTAAATCAATAGGGACCGTCTTCTGGCCAGGCCCAACCTCCAAGTCAAGTTTGAAGGCCATGGGTGCAGGCATTGTCGAGTTATCACTCGGATAACCTTTTACCATTCCAGGTCACTGTGACCTTGACCTTTAGCCCAATGACCCCTAAAATCAATAGGGACCATCTTCTGGCCAGGCCCAACCTCCAAGTCCAGTTTGAGGGCCATGGGTGCAGGCATTGTCGAGTTATCACACGGAAAACCTATAACCATTCAAGGTGACTGTGACCTTGACCTTTGGCCCGATGACCCCCAAAACAATGGGGGTCTTCTACTGGTCAGGCCCAACCTTCAATTCAATTATGAGGGCCATGGGTGCAGGCATTGTCGAATTATCACTCGGACAACCTTTTACCATTCAAGGTCACTGTGACCTTGACTTGGCCCGATGACCCCCAAAAACAAAAGGGGTCATCTACTGGTCAGGCCCAACCTCCAATTCATTTATGAGGGCAATGGGTGCCGGCATTGTTGAGTTATCACTTGGACAACCTTTTACCATTCAAGGTCAATGTGAACTTGACCTTTAACCCGATGAGCCCAAAAAACAATGTGGGTCAGCTATTGGTCAGGCCCAACCTCCAATTCAAGTTTGAGGGCCATGGGTGCAGGCATTGTCAAGTTATCACTCGGACGACCTTTTACCATTCAAAGTCACTGTGACCTTGACCTTTGGCCTGATGACCCCCCCCCAAACAATAGGGGTCATCTTCTGGTCAGGCCCAACCTCCATGTCAAGTTTGAGGGCCATGGGTGCAGGCATTGTTGAGTTATCACTCGGACAAGCTTTAAAATCATTTTACCATTAAAGGTCACTGTGACCTTGACCTTTGACCCCCAAAAACAATAGGGGTCATCTACTGGTCAGGTCCAACCTTCATGTAAAGTTTGATGACCATACGTCCAGGAATTGTTGAGTTATTACTCAGACAAGCTTTGGTCTACCGACGGACCGACCGACATACCGACATGCCTGTGCAAAGCAATATACCCCTCTTCTTCGAAGGGGGGCATAATTATTTATTATGGCATAATTTTTTTTTTAAATCCGTCCATACAACAGAAAGTTAGTCTTCGCCAGAAATTGAGCCGGACGCTCGGACGGACAGTGCGAATTTCATTTGCCCAACTTTAGGGTGTAAAAACATCATTGATCATTATACAATTATTTATTATGGCAAGATTTTTGAGAGCCGTTGAGATTGTTGTATCCTTATTCTTGACCTTAACCGGATATAATTATACAAGTACAATGTCATTGCTATTAGCTATTTACCTTTAATATCTGCAGCCGGAAAGTTTTGGAGAATAAACCGTCTTGCACGCGTCTGTGAGTGTTCAAACTCTGGCCCTTTAAGTCGAAGACTAAGAGTATATCCGTCCCCGAACTTATTTTTGAGATGCTGTATACTTCCCAGACACTTGAACTGACCATTCACCATGATGGCCAGACGGGTACATAGCGCCTCACACTCTTCCATGCTGTAAAGTAAAGCGTTATTCAGTTGGTGTCAGCAAATTAAAAAGATGGTTATAAATACATAATATGCCTATATACTGTAATATGTTTTGTGAAAACAAAAGTTTAAACCTCCTTGCTCTGCACTTAAACAACTATTCAACACATTTTCAATGTATTTTCTAAAGGACTTTATTTCTACCAAGGAATTCATTTAAAATGCATGTACTTTACCTATGAGATGTCAGTATAATAGAGCGGCCATCTTTGATGAGGTTCAGTATAAGGTCCCATAAAAAGCGCCGTGAGTGTGGGTCCATGCCAGTAGTTGGCTCATCCTGTAACAGTGTTTTTATATGTATTATCATATCTGTTTTTAAGATGATAACTACAAGTATATTTTTTACATTTTTTTATGTTCTGACAATAAACATAAGACTATTTTTTATTTAAAATATAATGTTTTAAAAAGGCCTATATTTCTGTTTAAATATAATTATTTGTTTCGCGAAATCCTTAACTGTATAAATCATACTAAAATTGTAATATATCCATTACCATAAAAATCAGTGGAGGGTGACCTATGAGAGCTATAGCAGTGGATAACTTCCTCTTATTTCCTCCACTGTACGTGCCAGACAGTTTGTTCTGATACTCCGTCAGGTTGAGCTTTTTAAGTGCCCATTCTACTATCTGCAAGATGAAAATAAACAATGAAATCACACAATTAAATTCCAGGAAAGTTTTGTATGCTCTTTAATAATATTTATTTTGAATAATCTTATAACCATATATGATCAGCACAAAGGATAAAATAACATTATAAAAGTTTTTTTAAGCAAAATCATATAGCTTTCAAAATATCAACTGGCAGTACCTGGTCTACTCAATATGTATTAAAAAACACATGCCCCACCCACCATCAGATGGATGTATACCTCACATTCCTTACGAACCTGGTTTTCCTCAGACATAGGTTGACCCCTCAGTCTGGTGTATAATTGTACATAACTGGACATTATTCACATAACACATACCTAAGGCAACTGGTTCTCCTTGGATGGAGGTACGCCCCTCAGTATGCTGTATAGTTGTATGCGTTTATATACCTTGAAACTATTCTCATAACACATGCCTTACGTACCTGGTTCTCCTCAGATGGAGGTACACCCCTCAGTCTACTGTACAGTTGTATGTGTTCACGAGCTGTTAATTCATCGAATAGAGCGTCAAACTGTGGACAGTAGCCAATGTTCTGTTGTACCTTCAACATGTCCTTGGTCATACTGGAAAATTAGGATTTATGCCATTAAATATGTTTCTGAACCATTGTTTGTTACTTATAAAGATCAGTATATTTTTGTAAGTAAATCGAAATAGTAGTGACAACAACCAGAGTACAGTAAACCCCACAAATGCTAACCTGTATCTGTTGAGGTAAGCGTCGCCTGATGTAGGTCGAAGATCCCCCGTCAACATCTTAAATGTTGTTGTCTTTCCAGCACCGTTCACTCCCAGGAGGCCAAAACACTGTGAACATAAGAAAACCCAAGGTAAAAATAGTTAATATAAAACTGTATTTAACTGCTTAATTCCCAAGGGATAGAGTGATTATGAACAAAGATGTTAATAAGTGAGCTTCAGGATGACCTAATAAAGCGTAAACTTTGTGCCAAACAATGCTAATATGATAATACAATATGATTATGTTTCATAAATAGTTGTATGTATATATTCTTTGAAAATATATTTGTTAAACACACCTCTCCTTCTGGCACGCCAATACACATCTTGTCCACTGCCAGGTGATGACCCATTTTACGAGTCTTGTAAACCTTAAGTTCATAAAAAGATCTCCTGGTCAAAATTAAATACTTAAATTGGAAGTTAATTATAATTTCCTTTGAAGGACATCACAAAAATTAATCAATGAAATTAATCGATTCATGGTTTAGAGGTTTTGAATATTAATTTAACTGCGTCCCATCCTATGATAATTTATAGTCGAAAATGTCCAGATTCATTCTATACTGAAAATTGAAGACTAGATGTAAAATTGCATAAAATGTTCTTTTTCATATAACATCCATGTAGCTAACCACCATAAAGTTTTTAGTTTTCAGTGAATACTGTTTTGTCTTTATTGGGCAACAAATTGTACCTTGGTCAGGTTTTCTAGACGAAGCAGATCTTTCCGGCCTGTTCCCCGTGTGACCCTCTTCCTTTCCGTTGCCACATCAACATCTTCCTCCCCTACTCCATTACTAGCAAATTTGACGTGCCGCCTATATGAAAGATATTTGATATATGCGTCAGTTCTGTGAAAGATTAGATCAAGTTGCACTTCAGTTAAAATAGGAAACCATAAAAAATGTTCAATTTCTTCACTACATATATGACTTCTTTTCTTTTCGCCATGGCATTCTATATGTGTTACAAATGGTCAATCTTACACACAAATGAAAACTGAGAAATAATGCTCCAAAAAATTGCACCAGTAACCAAGTTCGGTGAATATCTCAAGTTATAAATATGTTATTTAAGTATGATAATGTGGAAAACGACACACACGGATGGCACTGGACAACATGTTCCCTTTCTGCCATGCTCCGTAGACGTCATAAAAAAACGTTTCATATTTATGACGATTGGTTGAACAAAATGATTTACATACTGATGACTATTTATAATTTATTAAATGTTGAAGTAACAGACAACAAAATGTTTTAATTACATTTGTTCTTTCATTATCAATAACGCAGTAAACATGGTGAACTTTATCAAGAACTGAACATTATCAGCACGATGTTCATTGTTCAATTTATCATGAAAGTACAAATGTAATTCAAACAAACCCCAAGCTTTGCCAACAAGGTCGAGACACCTTTTAAAACAAGTGTACATGTTGTATCTAAACATACGGGTATGTTATAAAATAGTTCACCTTTTTAAGATAAAAACGATGCTGTTAAGAACATTGTTAACTTGAAGTTCTGAATGATTGGCACATTGCTTATCAAATTAGGCGCAAATTATAAAAATTAGATATGAAATAATACGGTCATGATATAATATGAAAATTTCCCTTCCCCGTGTTTTCTCTTGTTGGTTAAATGTTATGTTTTAATCCTTCTTTTAACATTTTTTTTCACATTTTCCCAACAACTATATGAATAACAGCCATTAGACAATAAACTGAACAAGTGATATACATAACAGATGTTAGTTGGTGATAGTAACAAACTGATTTTTTTTTAACTTTGGGAAACAATATTTCAAAAACTGTTTTTATAGGTACTTAAAAATTTAATAAACAAACATGGAAAACAAATAACAGGGAAAAACTGGATAATGAAATGATGGTATATCCCGTTGAATTGTGCTTAAATAACATAATTATAACATTAGCATGTTGTGATGATTAAGATAAACTGTGTTAGAAAAATGTACATAAAACCACCCTTACCAAAATCTTGAAACATGATTATAAAAAAGTTCACTAAGCGAAACAGTTAGAAAAGAATAATCAAATGATCAAAATCATCATACCGTATTTTCCCGACGATAAGACGGGGAAATTTGGTCCTGATTTTTAACCTTAAAGTAGGGGGCCGGTCTTATAGGCGAGTCTATAAGAATTTCATAAAGAAATTAAAATATTTTGACAAAACATTATTCTTTACATTTTCCTTATTATAAGGCTTTGCATATATAATGCACATACATGTAACTGGCAGATTTCAATACACATTTTATAAATCGTGTCATTAATTTATCCGCAATCATCAATGGTTATTTATTTCTCAAAATTTAAGTCCCATTAACTAAAATCCAAACAAACGAAAATTTAACTCATTAACACATGGAATGTGTTCTGTTTGTCGGCTGCAGATCAAACAGTACAATTTGTGACGTCACAGCACGAGCTATGTAAAATCAAAGATGCACTGCAATGGTTTGTATCTAAATAGGTCAATCAAATACCGTATGAACCCACATAACTCCCAAAATGGCGTCTAGGCTGGTTCGAACATACCATACCATCGGAAAATAAAAATCAATAATCCTAAGCAAATGAACAAATTTAGTTGATAATTGAATTGATTTAGCTTGAATATTTTCACAGACTTGGAGAATTTAAAGTGCTGGATTTGCTTTAAAAATTGACCCCGTCTTATAAACGAGTCGAGACAAAAACACCAGATTTCATGGGCAAAGTTAGCGGGTCGTCTTTTAAGCGGATCGCCTTATAGTCGGGAAAATACGGTACTCATATGAAAGCTTTATGAAATGATCGCATAGACACTGTTCAAATGCCAGCGTGTCTTGTTCCAAAACAAAACATTAAGAAGATGTTACAAATAACTGACTTTGTAACTATTCATACTATTTTCATTTAGTTTGACTGTGAAGAAAGCTGACAGGATATACAATCAGGCTTGAGTCCGTTTTCCTGGGTAGAAACCAGTACTGGTGTCATATTTGAGAGGCCATGAGAAGGTATACCTGGTGGGAATTGAACACCGAAACCTCTTAAGTGAGAGGCAAACACATGTACCACTAGAGCACCCTCAACCTGTCTAACTTCAGATATGTTTTGAGAGGCCATGTTTACCTGGTGGGAATTGAACACCACAGCCTCATGGTTGAGAGACTTAACATTTTTTATAATTAATAAGAAAAGAAGATATAACAACAGCTGAAAGACCCCGTAGCTACAAACAATGCGAACACTACATTTAAGGGAAAAGTTCAAAGGCCACCTATCAACATACATCTAGCGCAGGCACACACAGTTCAAACTTATTAACATCCATCTTGGATGACAATATGCAAACACTAAATAAATGTAATGTCTAAAATGGTTTATACTAAACTGTTTCGATTGATTGTAAAGACAACTATAAGCTGATATGATTCACTTTTGAGTGAGTTTCTTTGGCAAAAACCAATTTCAGGTTTTTTTGAGAGGCCATAAGAAAGTACTGGGGCTTGATCCCACAACCTCTCGAGTGAGAGATGGACACCTATACCACTAGACCACTATCAACCTGTCTTACTTGAGATTTTATTGAGCAAATAATGATATCACATCAACTCTAACAAGAGTGTCGCAGAGGAAATGCTAACGCTTGTCTATTCTGGATTTGTCAGTCCAACAAGGGGCATAATTCAATAACTATTAAATCCATTTAAGCCCCTTGCTATATATGTGCGTTCTGATTGTCTCTGGAAACATGTGTATCAAGTTTCATTTGAACATCTTTGAATAAGATTTTTAGTTTTTTTGTAAAGGTTTTGGCATGATGTGGACAACTTTACCAAAGCTATCACAATAATCAAAAAGAAGTAGCAAGCCTAAAAAGACATTATTCAAATTATTGTAATTGTCACTATGCATATTATCTTTGTTTACCTGGCTTTGATGAAGAATCTATATTCACAGAGCAGGGTGATGACAAAGAAGACGAGGCCCATGATGGACATTATGACTAGCTTCTTGGTGATCAGGTCCCAGCGCAGAGGGGATAACATCTTGTCATACTGACCTTTAGTGGGAAATAAACATGTACATAAGTTAGAAGACTTATAGGAAATTTTGGTCTTTACCTAATACTTATATTCAAACATTTATCAAGAAATTATTATAAATTATTTTGATCTTTCGACAAAAAATACCAACACTTCAAGCAGCTATCAAGGACCTTATTAATAACTTAAATATAAGTGCTTTCCAAACAAAATCTACACAAAACTATGATCTTTTCAAGGTTCTCTGTTAATGCCCAATACTGTAACATTTGTCAAAGACAAAGATATACAAATTCAAATCCCGATTGTCTAAGATCAAATATATTCAAGGACCCAATTCATTCCACCATTGTAATAGACATACTCGAAAAACATGAGTACCACTTCCCCTTGAAGATTTGTATTCGACTTACCAGTTTTAAAGTAGAACTCATTCTTGTACTGGTTGAAGGCAATGTCCATGAGGCCCCGACCAAGGCAGTAATTTGGGAAAATGAGGAAAACATCCTTCATGTAATGTCATGTACACGATTCAGGGCCTGAAATATCATGAATATGGTATTCATCAAATGTCTCTTTTACTAACAAAATTGAGTCTTTTCTAAATAGTATTTGCATTATAATCATACCAGCTACTTTAGCCTCAGTAACAGCAAACAGTATCATTATCATGGGTTCTTGCAGTTGCTAATTATCAATCCTTGAAAAAATCAGGTTTTTTTTGTGGGGGGGGGGGGTCTGTAAGAACCCTATAGAAACTGTTTTCAAAGTCTCTTATCCCCGATATACACTTCATGTAACATCCATCTGTATTTGATGCAAATGTCCCAGGGTAAAACAGTCTTCACAACTCTACAAAAGTTAAAACCTTTCCATCCAGATTCAGAAATAATCCAATGTTAATTTTAATCATGTTATCAGAAGAAATGTCTTACTTTCATTAATATATTATCTAGGATTTCAGGAATAATCTGCTGTTAATTTTACATTGGAAAGCTGAATTTTTTTCAGTTAACAATACCTAGGATTTCCGGAATAATCCTGTTAATTATACAACGGAAAACTGAACTTTCTTCAATTAACATATTTCTGGGATTTTAGGAATAATCCTGTTAATTATACAACGGAAAACTGAACTTTCTTCAATTAACATATTTCTGGGATTTTAGGAATAATCCACTGTTACTTATACAGCGGAAAACTGAACTTTCTTCAATCAACAATATACAGGAAACTTTTTATCATATTTAAAATGATAAGTGAACAGTCATATAATGTCTGAAAAATAGTGATATTTTAAAGCTAAACATATTTCTAATGCTTTAAGAGAAATGAATTTTTCCAAACAGTTCTAACCTGCTCTATTATGACTAAATTGAAGGTATTTTTACAAAAATAAGCTGATTCTGAGACCAAACTGTCAATCTGTAAGAGTGCAGCTTTAAAATAATTATATTAATTCTAATATGGACAAGGGCCAGACTGTAAAAAAATGTTTACACTGGTAATATCAGAAACCATTCTAACAAGTCCTATTAATACCAAATGAAGAAGATAATCAAATTAAATAATTAATTCCTGTTTTTTTCTCTACTGTAAAATGCTTCCGGTATAGTTTAAACGAAGGCGATTTTAAGTACATCACTGAATAATATTATATGAAATGAGGCATACAATGTACATGTCAATGACACATAAACAGCTTCACATGTTTTTATTTATAAATCAGAAAGCTACTGGTTAACAATGTCAATATTCCCTGGAATGTAAAATGTTGGAAGGATTTATCATTAGCTATCAATTTCATTAGCAAAGGTATTTTCCAATCATTCTGCAATTTATTATTGTAATAATTATATCAGATAGTTTACATAGAATTCGAATATCAGTAGCTTTGTAAATTAACGAAACAAATTGCTGCTTTATCAAGAATAACCCAACTTTTTATTTATATTTAACTTGTCATAGCTTAAACATAACAATGATATAAAATATTCTTTAAAGAAATTGGTAATAAACTGTTTTATCGACTTTTCGTGGCAAGTTAGTTCTAAATGAATATGAATTATTATATTTTTGTCTGTCATATTTGTCCTTTATCATACAAAATGTGTTTACATCTTTTAATCATATCACTTAAATTAAAGTTTCTTGTTCTTTTAACCTTATTTACATACTCAGGTGAATCCTGGCAATATTAAATATCAAAGGTCAAATAATGTTTTTCAGACATTAATGGACAGAGAGGTTATGCAGCAGCTGTCCTTACGTCTGTCCCGGGTGCTGGAGGACATTGGGGTCAGCAGGTACATCCGCACCAGAAGGAGGAGAACATTCCTGATGAATGAGACACTAGCGAGGATCACAAATGAGTTAGCTGGTAGGAACATCACTACCTATACCTTTGGTAGCCAGTCAGAGGGGACCACTACACTGGGGATGAAGTCAGATACAGACACATTGACGTGTGATAACAACCGGCCAGTAATACTTGACTGGAGTGAATGGATCCAGGGAAAGTGGAATCTTCTTGTGGTAAAGAATGAACAATCTCCACCCCAGCACTGCTGGCTACAGTGGGTAAGACGTGACCTCCCATTACCAGTGACAGAGGTGATCAATCCTAGTGACATGGTGGATAGTGAGGGCAGAGTGCTGATGATCAACACTCAAATTGAGTTTCAAGAAGTCTGGAGACTAACCAGTGAGTCTGGAGAGGTGGTCCAACATGGTCCATCAGAGCTGGGATGAAATGTCCGATGTGATATTTGCATTTCACTGTACCAGCCTTCCTGAAGAGTGCAAGTTTCTATTCCGAAGGCCACGCCCTGATCACTGGCCCAGACCTGACACACTGACCATGGTTAGGCAGACTGGAGTGTTCCTGGTACCACAAGGATACACTGAGGATCCTTCTATACCAGTCAAGTGCCGGTCGACAACATTTCATGTGCCTCCAGAAAACCCGTATTATCCTCTTTATAAGCGCGAGTGGAGATTTTCAACTTCAATCATGGAGAGACTTCTTGTATTTGATATGAATACAATACAGCATAAGGTGTACGTATTTATGAAAATGCTTAGAAAATCAATAATAAAGCAGGTTTTAGATGACCATTTTAGCACATATCACATAAAGACTGCAATTCTGTTTACAATAGAGACATATCCACCAAATATATGGAGGAAAGACAACCTTGTACAGTGTGTGATCTACTGTCTGGCCACTCTTCTAAGATGGCTGAAGATCAGGTTTTGTCCACACTACACCATCTCAGGGGTGAACCTGTTTACTGGAAAACTGTTTAAACATGAACAGTACAAACTGCATTCCATGATAACAGAAATCATTAAAAACAACTTTCAGTTCCTATATACAATTGAAATGGATAATCTTGGGAGGAGAATGTCATCCCAAATTATTGGGGTTGACACAAGATGTGGTCTCAATAAAGTCCAAATTATTTTATACAATATCTGTGTATGTAATGTAATTTTACAACATGAATTTTTTTTGTTCAACGAGATTAACAATTTAGATCAATCTTTGATAGAACATTTTGAGACATTGCAATTTATGAAGAACAATGGAACTGAAATAGAACAAGAGGCAGCTTCCTCCATAATACCATCAGTGTGTGGAACCCTTGCCTCCATCCAAGCCTCAAGGTGTATCTACCAAGGACAACCTATCACACAAAACATTCTCCAGCTGTACAAACTGTCCTTTGACTCGGATCTGCTGTCCAGCAGACTGAAGTTTGCCTCCATGTTGTACTGCAGTGGGCAGTATGAGACAGCAGCAAACTACCTGACCTACTGTGAGGGACTGCTGGGGACTGCAGTGTGGCAATATTGTCAGTGTATAGGAAGACAGAAAACAAAACCAACCAATGAGTTCATGGATAAGGTTGTTAACACACCATTCAAGGATATGTTACAGAAGTATACAATCTTCAATGTAGTGTTAACTAAACATGATATCCATTGTGTTCCACCTCATCTGGTGTATGAAATGTTCAGAACAGTAGCAGATGAAGACAGACAACAAAGACTTCCAGATTTTCTATATGACTGGATGGACTACATTGTGATTGACTGTGTTCCATTTTTTCATTACCTATAGTACCTCACACACAAACAACTGAACCAACATGACAGAGAATTACGGGCACTGAACAACCTTTATTTCAGCATATCTTCAAGTGATGACCATGGCCATATAGACACAGCCTGGAACATGCTGGGCCACTGTTATGAACTGGAGAATAAGATGGACCTGGCATGGATCTGCTACACGGAGTCACTGCAGGTCTACCCTCGAAACAATGCAGCAAACTGGCATGTGGTTAGAATGATGAATCAACAGTTAAAAAATTGAGTGTAGTGGTTCATGAAGTTTATTGAAATAGAGACCAAAATTGGTGAAAAAGGTGAAAATATATGCTACAAAGTATTTTATAAATGAAATGCAAAAATCTTCAACACCAACAGTATTTGTGAATACAATGACAGACATTGTTATTTTGCACATTAATTGTCATTGAATATTGTATTGTTATAGAAGTTGTGTAATTGTCAATGAACATTGTACTATTTTTGTAGTTGATAAATTGTCATTGAACATTATGATTTTTTTGGACGTTGTATATTTGTCAGTGAATAATGTACAGTAGAAACTCACTAAACCGTCATTGAAAAGGATTATTATGGAAGTTGTTTGCTTGTCATTTAATATCGTTGTATGACTGATTTAAAAATACGAATAAAAACATTTTTAATATCAATTACTTAATACAGTTATGGTAATTTCATTCTTACTCGAGAAGCAGTTCAGGTGTTATTCCCTCGAACTCGGGTCAACAATTGTCACTGTTACAAACATGATCATGACACAACTGTTTTATTACTTGATCAAATGTTTACCATAACAAAAAAGAATTAAAAGTTGTATTTAATATCAGAACAAATTGTATTTAAAGAAAACAGAAATTCCAAAGACATCATAGCGTAAAGGGAAAAAAGTCTGTACTGTTGACTGGAATGATGATGGCTTTCATTCAAAACAGCGAAAAGAGATTTGTATTTATATAAGATTCAGGTAATAATATTAAATGGCAGTGATACAACTTCCATAACAGCAAGATGCCAAAGGCTGATATTGAATTCACAAATACTATTTTTGTTGTTGCTGATGTATTAATAACACAAAAGAAATTGTCGTATTACTAATTTAAGAATATACACTTTTTAACAGTTATCAAAGTTATTCTAATTTCTGTTGTATTATTTTACTATACTAAAGACATAAATGAACTTTAGGACACTTAAGTTCCTAAACTAGTTATCAATATACTGAAGTTTGAGACAGTTTACTGCAATCATTGTCATTCATTCCTATTATAAAGAGATACCCTAACAGGAATGATATCATCATAACCTTACTCAAATATTTGGAAGATGGGTGTTTAACAATACTTAACAATATTCCATTTTCCCCCATGTTTTTACATTGAACCTAGGGAACGCCAGTAGAGGATAATAAGAGCACTGTGGAGCAACCACCAATAATCATTTGTCTTTTCTAAGACATATTGTTATCTGTCTAAAAAGGGGCATTACTCAATTATTATTAACAGTTTTTCCCAAGGTTAGAGTTTTTGTTACATGACACAGCCATTTAGAGCTATTACGATTAATATCCCCACACACCCACCAAAGTGTTGGAATGCAAAATCATTTTAAAAATCTGACCTTGTATGAAACAATATGGACAAGACACAAACTATCATCAGTAAGGCTTATATAGAAAAGCATACTACATAAGTTCAGAAGGTTGCTGTGACCTTGCCCCCCAAGGTAGGGAAACTGGTCTGGTGCGAAAGACATCCTGCTACTATGGTGGTCACTTCTGCCAAATAATTTTAAAATCCAACATTGTATAACAAAGATATGGACAGGACACCAACTATCATCAGTTAGGCTTAAATAGCAAAAAGTTCAAAGGTTGCTGTGACCTTGACCTTAACATAAGGAAAACTAGTCTTGTACACAACACATCCTCCTGCTATGATGGTATCTTTTGCCAAATATTTTTGAAAATCCGAACATGAATGAGAAAGATATGGACCAGACTAAATTGGGGCAGACATACACTTAGGTTAGGTTAGAAGGTTTCAATGACCTTGACCTTGATGGTACACCTGCCAAATTATCTTAAAACCCAACCATGATTGAGAAAAATAGAGACAGGACAAATACGGGATGGACCGAAGGAAGGCCGGACTGACTAACAGATGGATGTGACGACACACATGCATCCTATATAACCCCCTTTGAAAGACAGATGGAACAAAGATACTTAAAACATTTTTACCCTGGCCAAACCAAATAAAGAACGCTGCTAAAAATAAGGTTACATCAATTTACCTTATCATATGAGAATATCTCTAGTAGGAAGCTACAGACAATGCATGTGATTCCCGTGAACAGGTTGATGACAATCAGGCAAATGTAGGCTGTGCTGGGCTCCTTGAAGAAAAACGAGGCTGGGTACATCACGGGGGTCATTGACCAGCTGGAAATGAGAAATAAACATGTATTTAGTATGTACATAGGGGCAAACAGGAAAATGTAGGCAACGCTTGCGAACGAGGCAGGGTTCATCACTGGCATCATTGACCAGTTGAAAAACAAACATTTAGTTGTTTGTGTGTGATTTATTAACATGACTTAAATTGAGTGAAATTGAATGTGTCTTAACTTGTTTGGAGAGTCAGACAAAATAAAACAGAATCAAACATAATAAAACAATACTTTCTGGCTTGACCAAGTCATTATGCCCACAAACGCTGTCATCATGATTAAGAAATTAATATACAAGTGGTGCTAAAGACGACATGTTCACCAAACGTTACACATATTTATCGCCTTTTCATGCGCCTCAAAAATGGAAAAAGGGAACATTTTAAATTTTAACTGAAAGTGAAAGAAGCAGACATGATTTGTTTGCCTTGAAGTTAAGTAACAATAAAGTTCACGGCATAAACACTTAAAGCTATAGTTCAAGAGTGCAATAGCCAAAAGTGAAATATTTTGGTGTTGCATATGTAGGATTTATTGTTATCTTACACTGAAACAAACAAGTTTTCTTTGTTTTTACACCATAAAAGGATATGAAATGACATTTCATTGTAGTTTCAAAATGAGGTGCATGATTGAATGTTAACATTATGTCATTTTAGAAATGACGTCACTGAAATATTGTCCGTAAGCTTTATGTGCACTTACGATCAATTCTGAAGTGAGACAGTGAAAAATATCAACTTACCCATAAAGGAAGAAGAGTGCAATCATAGCTGGCAGGTTTGTGGAAGAGACGTAGGCCGGAATTTGGAACGCAAGGAGAATAACAATGATACACACCGCCGGAATCACATAATTGCACTGGGAGAAAAGAGTGTAAAGCAGAATTTATTCAGGCAAAGATAACAGACTGAAAAACTCATTCTTGAAGTATGCCCTAAGCAAGATGTAGGGACTCTGTTCCCTGTTTAAATTTATTAAAAAGTTAACAAAGCATTTTAATATTACAGTTTAACTGGAAAACACCGTGTCACCTCATAAAAAGAATCCACAACTCACCATATCCCAAACATAGTTAGCGAGCCAGTACATGATTGGGTTAAGGCCGCTGACAAATTGTAGATGTTTTGCCTTGATGGATCGTTCATAGACGAGGAAGACAACAAAACTGGCTGGCACAAATGACATTGCTGCGATAATGAATATTGCAATCAAAACATCAGCTCCCTGCAGACTGAAAATCAAAGTAAATATATTGAAATTCTTGTATTTGAATAAAAGAAAACCTAATACTTACGATAAGGGATGGCAACGAGTAGTAAAATTGGTGCTCGAGTACTCGGATAATCTTCGGATTGAGTCCTTGGGTACTCAAATAACTCGGGAAACTTGTATTGGTTTTCAGGGATACAAGTTCATGGATGATTTTTTCATGCACCATGTGTGTGAGTAGTCGTTGTATTGGCCATTTCCAACTTTTGATGAGTCTATCATTATCATTTGTCCTTTTTAAGTTAACAACATTGTTAACTTTTACCAATTTTCCTTTTTGCAGTACAAATGAAGCTTGATGGAAATACTTACATGTAATCCATTTTGAGAATGTTGTTTGTTTGGTTCATCGGATGATTTATGAGGGTTATTCCTGAAAGCCGAAATAATGACAATCTAGAAGTCAGCTAGAATTTCAAGCAGAATTAACTTCTGTTATGAATAAAGATGATAGTTGTTGTGTGGAACAGAAGCCTATATTAAAATGAAATCAACTACTTAAAATATTGAAATCAACTATTTAAAATATATGTAATGAAAAACATTCTTTCAAACTAGGGCTCCGTTTGAGTATGAAAGATTTGTGCCCAAAGTAGAGTTACGGGGCTTGGACCCCTTGTGAAAATGTTTCAAACGCCATTTATATTCATTTCAGGGCACTTTCTAGTTTCTATTGTTTTTGATGAAATATCCATGGAATTGTTTACAGCTGTACAATAGTCTGAAGTTCTAAAAGATCTTAATCCTGATTTCAGGATTAGTCCAATCATTTAGAACCCAAGCATTAGTAAGTATTGCTAAAAACTCCCATTTAAGGCCAATATAAAGTAAATTTTATCCAAATGGTTTTTAATTGGGGGCGGAGGTGACATTTATTATTATATTTTTTCGTTGAATATTTGTTCATGAATATGTGTTCATACATAAGGGACCATATACCTGTGATGCTAGACGAACCATGAACACCATCATAACAGTTCTTAAACCATGCGAATGTTAACATCAACACTTAATGGTATGCATTAAAGCCATTGCTGAGCGGTACGTGACCGATACGCAAAAACAGACCCCAGTTCAATATTTTTTTCATTTGATTCAATAAAATTCAAGGGGCTTCCAAAAAAAGAGGGTACATGCGGGGATGAAAATCTAGCAATTAATTTATAGCTGATTAAGGCCTTACCATAAGCTGCAGGGTGTCCCTTGATGGTCTGATTGAGATTCGCCCGAAATATGGCGTTGTTAAAAGTATGTCGGCATGGAGTGGAATCCTTTCTGATTAAACCATGCCTGTGTTAAGTAATAGTAATATCTATTAGAAATATTGTTATATGAGGTTGACATTATTTTTCTTGAAAGTTTTGAATGCAACAGTCAGGTATTGAAATTTAGAAGCAAGATATATTTATATAAAAAACTACATGATGATTCTGAAATTTATGGAAAAAATCACTTCGTTCAACATACCAAATTGAAAGTATGTACGAGAGATTATTGTAGTTTTAAGTTAGCCTCGTGTTCACACAATAGCAGGATATAAGTGGTATAAGAGCATGCACTATAGCTGGAAACAGGTGGTATAATAGCATGCATAATAGCTGGAAATAAATGGTATAAGAGCATGCACAATAGCTGGAAACAAGCGGTATAAGACCATGCAAAATAGCTGGAAACAAGTAGAATAAGAGCAAGTACAATAGCTGGAAACAGGTGGTATAAGAGCATACACAATAGCTGGAAACAGGTGGTATAAGAGCATGCACAATAGCTGGAAACAAGTGGTATAAGACCATGTACAATAGCTGGAAAGGAATGGTATAAGAGCATGCATAATTGTTTTATCCATAACGGCAAGCATTTAATGATACAGCACATGGAAAAAAAGCAAATTAGATAAGTATGCTTTTCCACCCAATTACTAGAGCTCAAACCGGAGAAAATATGAGCGCGTACAATGGCTGTTCCTCTCATAGCAAGTTCTCGGAATATGGTGGGGCTGTTTACTCCAATGTCCTTGCAGACTGACGCAAATCAGTGCCAAAACTGAACGCTCCATAATTGCACGTTATGACATGGAAACTTAAAGATTGTCAGTCAGAAAGGGTTTGGGAGGGGGGTAATGGTAAAAATGGTCAAGGAGAAAGAAATCAAGATATTGCTATTTTATTCAAACTGAAATGCGTTAAACATTATAAGGTCATGAAAGCGCAGAAAAAGGTCAAAGCATTGCAAAAAAAAGTCGTTATTATGCAGAGAAAAGTCAAGATATGCACAAAAATCATTTTTTTGTAAAAAGGTGTTGCAGTGTTGCCATAGTCATGATATGCGAAACATGTCCTGGGTTTTTACGCAGATGCACCAACTAAAGCCATCAATATATGTGATTCAATGGATGCCTCTTGAAGAATGTATTAAGTATGTAGCATTCGTTCTATCTAAAATCTTCAATAACTTATTGAACTCATGACATAACGTTTCA
The DNA here is from genome assembly GCF_026914265.1 of Mya arenaria. Lineage (NCBI taxonomy): Eukaryota > Metazoa > Mollusca > Bivalvia > Myida > Myidae > Mya > Mya arenaria. Next base: position 50,049,606 of record NC_069134.1, read on the forward strand.
CGAGCAGATTTACCTTGAAGCTTGTATTCCTCTGTAGTATACAGATACTATTTCCCCTACACGTTTTTGTATCGAAGGAGGAGTCTTACCTTCTGTATTATACATGTAATAATTTCCCTGCTCGTATACACCATTCTTTTAATGAGGATACTTATGTGAAAAACTACAGAAACAAGCTAAGTAGCATAACGTTTAAACATAAACCCGGTGTGATGGCACTAGGTAAACGCCAAGGAACACAAAAACATAAAATCACAAACAAGAAACATGGAAGAACAGCACAAAACTCCACAAACAGCACAGTGCATATATACTATATATTTAAACTAGAACTCCGCGAGTCGGATGTGTCGCCTGACGAATTAATTACTGTCGACATTATAGCTGTTAGATTGGCATTTTATTCATTTATAGACAATGATGTTGCCATATAACTTTCAAGTGTAGGTGGCATTTGAACCCTCAATCAGATATACTTACGGAATAAGTTTCAGGTTGAAACCTCCTATAGTTTACGAGATATGCCACGGACAAAACCTAAGCAAGAAAATTAACAAAGGGCAATAACTCTAAAAATATGGCAGCAAGAGTAACGGTTCTTGTGCACTGCACTTGCCCTCAATGAGATCTATCTAGCTATGAAGTTTCAAGTTGATACCTCTTATATTCTTCAAGATATGCCCCGGACAAAACTTTAGGCATGAAAATTAACAAAGGGCAATAACTTTAAAACTAAGAAAGCAAGAGTAACGGTTCTTGTGCACTGCACTTACCCTCAATGAGATCTATCTAGCTATGAAGTTTCAAGTTGATACCTCTTATATTCTTCAAGATATGCCCCGGACAAAACTTTAAGCATGAAAATTAACAAAGGGCAATAACTTTAAAACTAAGAAAGCAAGAGTTACTGTTATTGTGCACTGCACTTGCCCTCAATGAGATCTATGTACATATGAAGTTTCAAGTTGATACCACTAATAGTTTAGGAGATATACCCCGGACAAGCGAAAATGGGACGTGGACGCCACCGCCGCCGCCGACAAAAGTAACCCCTATATGTCGTCTTTTCAGGCGACACAAAAACTAGGTTTGTTTATCAGGGATTGTTAGGTACCGCCTTGGAACGGTCAGTAAAATGTAAATTTACATGGGGTTTAAACCAGTTTACGTGCACAAACCTCACTCTTATCCCAACAATCAGAAATAAAGAAAAATACGTAAACGGTAAATCTTATCACAGTATGCATTAACTTGAGAAAACTTAATAATAAAACAAATAATGATAATAGACTTATAGGTAAACCCAAAGTACTTCAATGAATAGAGATCCCAACTCTATCTGCAGACGGAGGAATACAATTCAGAGCACATAATGCAAAAATCATTCTGTAGTAATATTTCCCCTGCTCGTATACACCATTATTATAACGAGGAGCAATACCTATGTAGCTTGTATTCGTCTGAAGTTTACATGTCATATTTCCCCTGCTCGTATGCGCTATTGTATTTAATGAGGAGTCTTACCAATGTAACCTGTATTCTTCTAAAGTAAACAGGTGATATTTCTCCTCCTCGTATACACCATTATTTTAACGAGGAGTGTAGCTTGTTTTCGTCTGTAGTAAACAGGTAATAATTTCCCTGCTCGTTTACTCCAATATGTTTCTACAGCACTAGGCATGATATCAGATACTAATATGTTGGTATGTGGCAACAGCCGTTCTGCAATAGACTGACTCGGAGTTCGGCTCTGATGGTGGCTGAAACAGAGCAGTTACTACCAGGGCATTGCAAACTACATATTATAAGGAGCAGCACCAGCAACACATTACCAATGCCAAAAGATCACGGTATAGATTTTAGTGAAGGAGAGTACTGTTGAAGAGTTTTTGCCTGAGAAAAACAAGACATTCCACTTTGGAAATGGCTCCAGAGAATGGTACTTCTTGCGAGCCTTTCGGAGGACAATTATATTGTATGTGCCTTGCATCGTCCTTTATTTACAAAATAATGCAAAAAAATGTTTTACATTGGACCTGTCCCGGACACTTGACAAGATCTGACGTTTTGAAGAGTTCGAGAATGAGGTGCTTAAATTGTACCACAAGAGTATGCAGAATACATGCAGTCTAAATTTGAGTGAGAATGCTAAACTTCAATGATGGATTTGTACTATCCAAATAAAGACGTACACATCTTTTTAAATCAACAGAAGGACATACATCAAATACATTGTTAGCGACCGCATTTGAACATAGTTTTCCTCTTCAACATTAATATTTCTCTTCCCGGCATTTCAAAGGAACACAACATCAAAATTGTGTTACAACTATGATTTAACAGAATAACTTTGTACGGTTTCATAAATTTCTTCAAAGCTAAAAATTGCATTAACTCATCCGATTGGTGGATAAATTTACAACCTTAAAAGTTTTCTCTAGACTCCGACCTAATCTCCAGGAGTTTGCTGTAATGTAATATCATTTACAGTTGATGTGTTGGAGCACTCGCGGAACATTACGATCCGGCATAGCATTTTATTAATTTTTTCCGGTAATTAAATTAAAACATTTGTTGCGTTAAGTGTCATCCCGAATCCATTAGATAGACATTGTTTGCGACCACATAAAGATTGCTATGAACACGCACCCAAATCTTGGAAAACTGGAAAGAGTTTGTTATTAGTGATTCTATCTTAAGCATATACTACATGAATTTTCACAACATCTCTGTTTTTCTGTAACGAGTTCTAGTTTTCACAACTATGAGATGAAGAATATCGCAATGGCACTCGATATACGTTCGTGTATTCAAACATATCGTTTGAAAGGGGCATTTAAATTGTTAAATCTATTGAAAGTGTTCTTAACGTTGCACTTTCAGATCGTTTGTAATTAATTAGCCCCCCCCCCCCCCCCCCTGAATAATAGTACCCATTGCAATTGTACCTTTAAGTTGCACTTACAGATCGTTTGTAATTGACTTCTAAATTAGTGTCCATTGCAATGGTACCTTAAAGTTCCACTAACAAATCGTTTGTAATTGACTTTTACATCATAGTACACATTGCAAAGGTTCCTTTAAGTTGCACTTACAGATCGTTTGTAATTGACTTCTAAATCAGTGTCCATTGCAATGGTACCTTAAAGTTCCACTAACAAATCGTTTGTAATTGACTTTTACATCATAGTACACATTGCAATGGTTCCTTTAAGTTGCACTTACATATCGTTTGTAATTGACTTCTAAATCATAGTACCCATTGCAATGGTACTTTAAAGTTACACTAAAAGATCGTTTGTAATTGACTTCTAAATCATAGTACCCATTAGTCATTTTAAAATTTTCAGCCATCTGACATTTTGCCTTACACTTTAACATGTAAATGGCTTCTAAATAATGTGACCCATTGTAATTGTGCCATAATGTCATACTTTTTAACAGGTGGTGTAAAAGTGATCTACAGTATATAAGTTTTGACAATGAATCAATAAATAATCCGAGTCAAGCATTCTCAACAACATTTATAAGACCAACAAACATACCAAGAATAAATCCTTTATTGCTTAGATAAACCACTTTGACTGAAAGACAAAGAAAACGCAACTAAACTAAGTGCAATAAGAAATATGAATAAAACATTTTATAAAGTCATTATCATCTTAACACAGGTATGGTATCCAAAATAGTCAACATGATTGAAAGCGTATCCATCACAGAGCTAACAAGGAAATACACTCACCCCCCAAAAAATGATATAAATTATAGGAGAAATCACCAAAACCTTTACAAACCTCAAATATTTATATAAACGAGAGGTATCACTGGCTATCAGAGCACCCACTACACCACCTTTCTGTAATAAGAAGTATCACTGGGAGATGTGTATGCTCATTGCATGGCCGATGTATTTGATAAGGCATCAATGAAGTAAATGGTACTAGTAATTAGAAAAAAGGACCATAACAACTTAACATACTTAAGCAAAGCACAGTTTTTAATTGAGAAAACCAAACACAAATGTTTCGGGTGTACAGTTTAAATCAATACCTCAAAACAGACTAGTATAACAAAAGCAGTCAAAAACTGCCGTATCCCCGTCGATTACTAAAGTATCAATTTCGTCGTACAAGAGGATTACAATTAAGGGACAATAACTACAAAATAACTGCACTCAAAGTTATGGATCCTGTGCCCTGCACTCCTCCTTAGTATAAGACATATCTGTATATGATGTTTGGAGTCAACACCTCAAGGAGTTTTCAAAATATGCTCCGGGCAAAGAATAAGTATGAACACTAACAAAGGGCAATGAATAAAAAATATTGCACCCTGAGTTATAGTTCTTGTGTACTGCATTTTTACTCAATGAGACCTTTCTGTATAATTTTGAAGTTTTAAGTCAATATCTCAAAGACTTGAAAATAAGTATAAAAATAACTAAGTGCAATAACTAACCATATATTGCAGCCATGCTTATGGTCCCTGCGCATTGCACTTTTCTTTTATGGGATCTATCAGAATATGAAGTTTGAAGTTAATACATCAAAGACGCTTTTTCAAGTTATGCTCCGGATCTAAAATAATTATGAAAAATATTCTGCAGACAAGTCGTGTTTCTGTGCACTGCTAGTCGTCTTAATGAAATATATCTGTATATAAATTTGAAGTAAATACCTCAAAGATTTTGTTAATTTATGCTCCTGACAAGACTGTCAGGTTGAGAGGAGTGAAAAAAAATAATCGAAGGGCAATAATTCGAAAAATACCATACATAAAAAATGTCTATTTTGCACAGCACATCTTCCCAAACACTAAATATATGTATGAAGTTTGAGGTAAATATCACAAAAAGATATGTTGTAATGAAAAAAGTAGACGTGTCCCGATGTCCGAAACTAAAGAGATTTTTATATAAACCATATCACTAGGTGATGGTAGTATAATAACTCGGTTTACCATGTGATGCCCGGTATTACTATGTTCTTGTTAAACATGGACTTAAAGATGGTCTCATTGTGTAGTAGTCTAAACAAACACATATTTATATGAACAAATTAATCCTGTATGATTAAATAATGAACAATCTTTTATATTTTTATAAACATGGTGGCAAGCTATCTGAAAGCTTGCAACATTAAGGATATAAAACAGACATTATTGATGCACTAATTCTTTCCGAGCATATTCGTTCATTTTATAGTAGTTGTATGTAACTAGTTGACTCTTCGGATAAAACAAGGGATACCATTACGTACATGTATCCCGCAGCATACACGTTAGATTATAGACAATGTACATTTAGTTTCTGTTCATTTCTTTCTATCAAAAGATGCTTATGTAAAATGTTCAGAGATAAAACAGTAAGTTTAAGTTTCTTATACTAAAAGGGTTAGATGCACAAACGTCACACGTAAATCTTACTTGAACACTATAACACAGCTGGATTAAAGAAGAGCCAAAAACTGCTTCAATCCAAAAAAACAACAGAACAATGTAAAAATGTTTTATAGAATAGTGCAACCAAAACATTAACATAGACATTGCTTACTTTAAGCCTGTTTGGTATATGTGAGAACAAGAACAAAAAGTCATGTGTTGTGGGGAACATGTTGAGCTTAGTTTCAATAAAAACAGAAAGATATATCCACCCTGTTCAGTTATGGCCATGTAAGGTAAATTGGATACATACAAAACATAAGTACAATAACATGTACATATGAAAACAATTGTGAACAACTACATATCAATACGAAAGGAAAATTTAAAAAATAACTAATGTCAATAAGGGAGATATTATTTTAAAAAAAATACATGTCAGTGTAAACGAGAAATTACATGTCAACTTAATTTATGTCTATAAAGAAAAAAGCACTTTACAAATTGACTAATATATAAACTCGTTCTTCTCATAAAATATATTAAATATCTTCTGAACCACAAACAATAAAACAACCCCATTTATTTTGTATTTCAGATCAAACGATTTTCCTCTGTAATGGATTGTTGTAGAAAGTTTTGTTACAGGAAAACCATGTTAGATATATTCCTCCACTTATAGAAATGCAATATTTCCACAGTGACTTGTTAGTTTAATGTGTATTTCTTAAAATACCAAAATCAAAACAATTACCATTACCGCATAACAATAAACCAACGATCATATCCTAATACTAATACAGCATAATTACAAAATTTACAAAAATAAAGCATGTACTTTTACATAATGTAATATACCATGCATATAAAATATTATTGCACGCATTTCAAGCAAGCATATTTTAACAACCGTTCTAATGATAGTCAATACAAAACATTGTTAGTCCATTGGTTCAACAACAGAAGTCTCCGTAAAAATACTGTAATATATGGATTTATGAACAGTGAGATCCCATGAAAATGAATAAATTATTATCACGAAATCATTAGCTAAAGACAAAATAAAAACAAAACACAAGTGGAAATGCATATAAATAAAACACATGGCAAATGATCTTTGTTACATAAACTATACCATAATCAGAATAAATGCCAAAAGGTAGTAAGTTTAATCAACTCATAACCATTTCCTTTAGCTTATGAACCAAAGTTCATCACAAAAACACAATGTTTATCTTAAAATGAAGTTCCAGACAACCAAATATTTCACATAACAATGATCATAACAATTGGCTCTCCATATTTGCATCAAGAGCTAATTCAAAATTCACTTCCAACTATACCGGTACTAGAAGACTGTTACAAGTTAGTTTCTGTTGCTATGCGTTACCTTGCTTCTCGAAGCTTAGAATATTGATACTAGTTATTTTCTCAACATATGTGTAGGCTTAATGTATGCTCTAGAATGTATATGGCTTTACTATGGCTTTACTTGCTTTTGGCAAGAACTGTTGCAATAGATAGCAGGTCTCTATTAAGGAATTGTTTCTTGATCATGTGTTGACTGTATCCATACTGAGCAGGGATAAGTGAGTCTAAAAGAGAGAGAGACAAACATTATTACCATTAGGTATTACCATCAAGGTCATAAACAGATCGAAGAGAAACCTCAAAATAAAAGGAGAATTCACATAAAAAGGAAGTTTAAAAGAATAATAATTTCAAGTGTAACAAATAAGACCTTAAAAATCATGTCAATAGCCCTTAAAATGGTTAAGTTACTAAAATCAGTATTTCGAAACATAAAAGTTTGTAAATAAGCGTACAAAAATAAAAAACACATTCAGAATTGATAAGCCTTTAGAAAGGTCAAAGTAAATTATAGATTAGCTTTTAGAAAGATAAGAATACACATACAAGTCCTTCAAAATACTAAGATAACTTATTAGGGAGGTTAAAATACACTGATTACTATATAGAAAATTGTTACGAAATACAGCCTAGTATTTAAAAAGGAATCTAAAACACACAGAAAAGCCTAGATAGACAGGATGTAATTATACACAGATATGCCTCTAAAAAGGATGTTAAGACACACTAGTCAGCCTTAAGAAAGACATTTAATAAGCCTTTGGTAGGGTTTTAGGCTGCAAATATAAGCCTTTAATTTAAAGAAAGTTAAAATCATTTTTCATTACAAAAAATGTCAAATTACACATAAACCTTAAGGAATGCTAAAATCTACTCAGATAAGCTAAGATCAACGGATAGAAAATGCATAGTTGAACCTTATGGTGTAAAAGGGAGGATTATTTAAAAAAAATATTCAGAGGCACTCTGAACATTTCTATTTTTTTAAAAATTAAAGTATACCGATATTCTAAGCAAGCTAAATATAAACCTACCCCGGCTCCTCCAAATCCTAACAAAGGGACATCATCATCCTCTGTTTCCAAGGGAACCTCAGCCTGCAAGTCTGACAACATCTCATCGTCTTGCGAAGACGAAGACGATATATTTGTAGTAGATGACACTGCACGAGACCTTGTTCTGGAAGCATGGATATCTAGGGTGGAGTCTTCGCTCTCTTGCACTATCTCCACTTGTTGCTTCACAAAGTTTATAAAGACCTGGAAAAGTAGGTGTAAAATAGAGACTTCAAACATGGTTTGGTAGCATCGTACTTCTGCAACATTCTCAGTTAACAATTCATAAAAACATTCAAATAATAAAACATTCAGTCTGGTGCAATAATATGCATAGATTTGTAAATGAATGAACTATTGGTTCTACAATATTTCTTTAGTTACAACTGGATACTGCTTTAAAATAATAATGCATCTTATCTTAAAATAAGTTATTTTAAACAATAAAGGCATTACATTGTCGAGAGTATTCTGGCTGACAGAATAGTCCTCTATGTTGAGATCAGTCTGGGCTTCCTCGAGTTTAGAGAAAACATACGATAGTGATATATCCTGGCTTTTTAACTCAAACTGAAGCAAGTTGTGGTGGCACTCTGTAATGCAGAAATACATTATACGGTGGCAAGTCGGACTATCATAAGAAGAAAATAATAGATCTAAGTTGATTATTCGTAATAAAATTATTTATTATGGCATGACTTTTTTTAATCCGTCCATACAACAGAAAGTTAGTCCTCGCCAGAAATTGAGCCGGACTCTCGGACGGACAGTGCGAATTTCATTTGCCCAACTTTAGGGTGTAAAAACATTTTTGATCATTATACAATTATTTATTATGGCAAGATTTTTGAGAGCCGTTGAGATTGTTGTATCCTTATTCTTGACCTTAACCGGATATAATTATACAAGTACAATGGCATTGCTATTAGCTATTTACCTTTAATATCTGCAGCCGGAAAGTTTTGGAGAATAAACCGTCTTGCACGCGTCTGTGAGTGTTCAAACTCTGGCCCTTTAAGTCGAAGACTAAGAGTATATCCGTCCCCGAACTTATTCTTGAGATGCTGTATACTTCCCAGACACTTGAACTGACCATTCACCATGATGGCCAGACGGGTACATAGCGCCTCACACTCTTCCATGCTGTAAAGTAAAGCGTTATTCAGTTGGTGTCAGCAAATTAAAAAGATGGTTATAAATACATAATATGCCTATATACCGTAATATGTTTTGTGAAAACAAAATTTTAAGTTTAAACCTCCTTGCTCTGCATTTAAACAACTATCCAACACATTTTCAATGTATTTTCTAAAGGACTTTATTTCTACCAAGGAATTCATTTAAAATGCATGTACTTTACCTATGAGATGTCAGTATAATAGAGCGGCCATCTTTGATGAGGTTCAGTATAAGGTCCCATAAAAAGCGCCGTGAGTGTGGGTCCATGCCAGTAGTTGGCTCATCCTGTAACAGTGTTTTTATATGTATTATCATATCTGTTTTTAAGATGATAACTACAAGTATATTTTTTACATTTTTTTATGTTCTGACAATAAACATAAGACTATTTTTTATTTAAAATATAATGTTTTAAAAAGGCCTATATTTCTGTTTAAATATAATTATTTGTTTCGCGAAATCCTTAACTGTATAAATCATACTAAAATTGTAATATATCCATTACCATAAAAATCAGTGGAGGGTGACCTATGAGAGCTATAGCAGTGGATAACTTCCTCTTATTTCCTCCACTGTACGTGCCAGACAGTTTGTTCTGATACTCCGTCAGGTTGAGCTTTTTAAGTGCCCATTCTACTATCTGCAAGATGAAAATAAACAATGAAATCACACAATTAAATTCCAGGAAAGTTTTGTATGCTCTTTAATAATATTTATTTTGAATACGGGTAAGCTTATAACCATATATGATCAGCACAAAGGACAAAATAACATTATAAAAGTTTTTTTAAGCAAAATCATATAGCTTTCAAAATATCAACTGGCAGTACCTGGTCTACTCAGTATGTATTACAAAACACATGCCCCACCCACCATCAGACGGATGTATACCTCACATGCCTTACGAACCTGGTTTTCCTCAGACATAGGTTGACCCCTCAGTCTGGTGTATAATTGTACATAACTGGACATTATTCACATAACACATACCTAAGGCAACTGGTTCTCCTTGGATGGAGGTACGCCGCTCAGTATGCTGTATAGTTGTATGCGTTTATATACCTTGAAACTATTCTCATAACACATGCCTTACATACCTGGTTCTCCTCAGATGGAGGTACACCCCTCAGTCTACTGTACAGTTGTATGTGTTCACGAGCTGTTAATTCATCGAATAGAGCGTCAAACTGTGGACAGTAGCCAATGTTCTGTTGTACCTTCAACATGTCCTTGGTTATACTGGAAAATTAGGATTTGTGCTATTAAATATGTTTCTGAACCATTGTTTGTTACTTATAAAGATCAGTATATTTCTGTAAGTAAATCGAAATAGTAGTGACAACAACCAGAGTACAGTAAACCCCACAAATCCTAACCTGTATCTGTTGAGGTAAGCGTCGCCTGATGTAGGTCGAAGATCCCCCGTCAACATCTTAAATGTTGTTGTCTTTCCAGCACCGTTCACTCCCAGGAGGCCAAAACACTGTGAACATAAGAAAACCCAAGGTAAAAATAGTTAATATAAAACTGTATTTAACTGCTTAATTCCCAAGGGATAGAGTAATTATGAACAAAGATGTTAATAAGTGAGCTTAAGGATGACCTAATAAAGCGTAAACTTTGTGCCAAACAATGCTAATATGATAATACAATATGATTATGTTTCATAAAAAGTTGTATGTATATATTCTTTGAAAATATATTTGTTAAACACACCTCTCCTTCTGGCACGCCAATACACATCTTGTCCACTGCCAGGTGATGACCCATTTTACGAGTCTTGTAAACCTAAAGTTCATAAAAAGATCTCCTGGTCAAAATTAAATACTTAAATTGGAAGTTAATTATAATTTCCTTTGAAGGACATCACAAAAATTAATCAATGACATTAATCGATTCATGGTTTAGAGGTTTTGAATATTAATTTAACTGCGTCCCATCCTATGATAATTTATAGTCGAAAATGTCCAGATTCATTCTATACTGAAAATTGAAGACTAGATGTAAAATTGCATAAAATGTTCTTTTTCATATAACATCCATGTAGCTAACCACCATAAAGTTTTTAGTTTTCAGTGAATACTGTTTTGTCTTTATTGGGCAACAAATTGTACCTTGGTCAGGTTTTCGAGACGAAGCAGATCTTTCCGGCCTGTTCCCCGTGTGACCCTCTTCCTTTCCGTTGCCACATCAACATCTTCCTCCCCTACTCCATTACTAGCAAATTTGACGTGCCGCCTATATGAAAGATATTTGATATATGCGTCAGTTCTGTGAAAGATTAGATCAAGTTGCACTTCAGTTAAAATAGGAAACCATAAAAAATGTTCAATTTCTTCATGGCATTCTATATGTGTTACAAATGGTCAATCTTACACACAAATGAAAACTGAGAAATAATGCTCAAAAAAATTGCACCAGTAACCAAGTTCGGTGAATATCTCAAGTTATAAATATGTTATTTAAGTGTGATAATGTGGAAAACGACACACACGGATGGCACTGGACAACATGTTCCCTTTACATCTGCCATGCTCCGCAAACGTCATAAAAAACGTTTCATATTTATGACGATTGGTTGAACAAAATGATTTACATACTAATGACTATTTATAATTTATTAAAAGTTGAAGTAACAGACAACAAAATGTTTTAATTACATTTGTTCTTTCATTATCAATAACGCAGTAAACATGGTGAACTTTATCAAGAACTGAACATTATCAGCACGATGTTCATTGTTCAATTTATCATGAAAGTACAAATGTAATTCAAACAAACCCCAAGCTTTGCTGACAAGGTCGAGACACCTTTTAAAACAAGTGTACATGTTGTATCTAAACATACGGGTATGTTATAAAATAGTTCACCTTTTTAAGATAAAAACGATGCTGTTAAGAACATTGTTAACTTGAAGTTCTGAATGATTGGCACATTGCTTATCAAATAAGGCGCAAATTATAATAATTAGATATGGAATAATACGTGATGATATAATATGAAAATTTCCCTTCCCCGTGTTAGTATTTTCTCTTGTTGGTTAAATGTTATGTTTTAATCCTTCTTTTAACATTTTTTTTCACATTTTCCCAACAACTGTATGAATAACAGCCATTAGACAATAAACTGAACAAGTGATATACATAACAGATGTTAGTTGGTGATAGTAACAAACTGATTTTTTTTTTTAATTTGGGAAACAATATTTCAAAAACTGTTTTTATAGGTACTTAAAAATTCAATAAACAAACATGAAAAACAAATAACAGGGAAAAACTGGATAATGAAATGATGTTATATCCCGTTGAATTGTGCTTAAATAACATAATTATAACATTAGCATGTTGTGATGATTAAGATAAACTGTGTTAGAAAAATGTACATAAAACCACACTTACCAAAATCTTGAAACATGATTATAAAAAAGTTCACTAAGTGAAACAGTTAGAAAAGAATAATCAAATGATCAAAATCATCATACCGTATTTTCCCGACGAAAAGACGGGGAAATTTGGTCCCGATTTTTAACCTTAAAGTAGGGGGCCGGTCTTATAGGCGAGTCTATAAGAATTTCATAAAGAAATTAAAATATTTTGGTAAAACATTATTCCTTACATTTTCCTTATTATAAGGCTTTGCATATATAATGCACATACATGTAACTGGCAGATTTCAATACACATTTTATAAATCGTGTCATTAATTTATCCGCAATCATCAATGGTTATTTATTTCTCAAAATTTAAGTCCCATTAACTAAAATCCAAACAAACGAAAATTTAACTCATTAACACATGGAATGTGTTCTGTTTGTCGGCTGCAGATCAAACAGTACAATTTGTGACGTCACAGCACGAGCTATGTAAAATCAAAGATGCACTGCAATGGTTTGTATTTAAATAGGTCAATCAAATACCGTATGAACCCACATAACTCCCAAAATGGCGTCTAGGCTGGTTCAAACATACCATACCATCGGAAAATAAAAATCAATAATCCTAAGCAAATGAACAAATTTAGTTGATAATTGAATTGATTTAGCTTGAATATTATCACAGACTTGGAGAATTTAAAGTGCTGGATTTGCTTTAAAAATTGACCCCGTCTTATAAACGAGTCGAGACAAAAACACCAGATTTCATGGGCAAAGTTAGCGGGTCGTCTTTTAAGCGGATCGCCTTATAGTCGGGAAAATACGGTACTCATATGAAAGCTTTATGAAATGATCGCATAGACACTGTTCAAATGCCAGCGTGTCTTGTTCCAAAACAAAACATTAAGAAGATGTTACAAATAACTGACTTTGTAACTAGTCATACTATTTTCATTTAGTTTGACTGTGAAGAAAGCTGACAAGATATACAATCAGGCTTGAGTCCGTTTTCCTGGGTAGAAACCAGTACTGGTGTCATATTGGAGAGGCCATGAGAAGGTATACCTGGTGGGAATTGAACACCGAAACCTCTTGAGTGAGAGGCAAACACATGTACCACTACACCACCCTCAACCTGTCTAACTTCAGATATGTTTTGAGAGGCCATGTTTACCTGGTGGGAATTGAACACCACAGCCTCATGGTTGAGAGACTTAACATTTTTTATAATTAATAAGAAAAGAAGATATAACAACAGCTGAAATACCCCGTAGCTACAAACAATGCGAACACTACATTTAAGGGAAAAGTTCAAAGGCACACACAGTTCAAACATATTAACATCCATCTTGGATGACAATATGCAAACACTAAATAAATGTAACGTCTAAAATGGTTAATACTTAACTGTTTCGATTGATTGTAAAGACAACTATAAGCTGATATGATTCACTCTTGAGTGAGTTTCTTTGGCAAAAACCAATTTCAGGTTTTTTTGAGAGGCCATAAGAAAGTACTAGGGCTTGATCCCACAACCTCTCGAGTGAGAGATGGACACCTATACCACTATCAACCTGTCTTACTTGAGATTTTATTGAGCAAATAATATCACATCAACTCTAACAAGAGTGTCGCAGAGGAAATGCTAACGCTTGTCTATTCTGGATTTGTCAGTCCAACAAGGGGCATAATTCAATAACTATTAAATCCATTTAAGCCCCTTGCTATATATGTGCGTTCTGATTGTCTCTGGAAACATGTGTATCAAGTTTCATTTGAACATCTTTGAATAAGATTTTTAGTTTTTTTGTAAAGGTTTTGGCATGATGTGGACAACTTTACCAAAGCTATCACATAATCAAAAAGAAGTAGAAAGCCTTAAAATACATTATTCAAATTATTGTAATTGTCACTATGCATATTATCTTTGTTTACCTGGCTTTGATGAAGAATCTATATTCACAGAGCAGGGTGATGACAAAGAAGACGAGGCCCATGATGGACATTATGACTAGCTTCTTGGTGATCAGGTCCCAGCGCAGAGGGGATAACATCTTGTCATACTGACCTTTAGTGGGAAATAAACATGTATATAAGTTAGAAGACTTATAGGAAATTTTGGTCCTTACCTAATACTTATATTCCAACATTTATCAAGAAATTATTATAAATTATTTTGATCTTTCGACAAAAAATACCAACACTTCAAGCCCCTATCAAGGACCTAATTAATAACCTAAATATAAGTGCTTTCCAAACAAAATCTACACAAAACTATGATCTTTTCAAGGTTCTCTGTTAATGCCCAATACTGTAACATTTGTCAAAGACAAAGATATACAAATTCAAGTCCCAGTTGTCTAAGATCAAATATATTCAAGGACCCAATTCATTCCACCATTGTAATAGGCATACTCGAAAAACATGAGTACCACTTCCCCTTGCAGATTTGTATTCGACTTACCAGTTTTAAAGTAAAACTCATTCTTGTACTGGTTGAAGGCAATGTCCATGAGGCCCCGACCAAGGCAGTAATTTGGGAAAATGAGGAAAACATCCTTCATAATGTCATGTACACGATTCAGGGCCTGAAATATCATGAAAATCGGTATTCATCAAATGTCTCTTTTACTAACAAAATTGAGTCTTTTCTAAATAGTAATTGCATTATAATCATACCAGCTACTTTAGCCTCAGTAACAGCAAACAGTATCATTATCATGGTTTCTTGCAGTTGCTAATTATCAATCCTGGAAAAAGTCAGGGTTTTTTTTTTTGAGGGGGGGGGGGGGGTCTGTAAGAACCCTATAGAAACTGTTTTCAAAGTCTCTTATCCCCCAGTAAGGCTTATATAGAAAAGCATACTACATAAGTTCAGAAGGTTGCTGTGACCTTGCCCCCCAAGGTAGGGAAACTGGTCTCGTGCAAAAGACATCCTGCTACTATGGTGGTCACTTCTGCCAAATAATCATAAAATCCAACAATGTATGACAAAGATATGGACAGGACACCAACAATCATCAGATAGGCTTATATAGCAAAAAGTTCAAAGGTTGCTGTGACCTTGACCTTAACATAAGGAAAACTAGTCCTGTAGCAACACATCCTCCTGCTAGGGTGGTATTTTTTGCCAAATATTTTTGAAAATCCGAACATGAATGAGAAAGATATGGACCAGACCAAATTGGGACAGACATACACTTATGTTAGGTTAAAAGGTTTCTGTGACCTTGACCTTGAAGGTACACCTGCCAAATTATCTTAAAATCAAACCATGATTGAGAAAAATAGAGACAGGACAAATACGGGATGGACCAAAGGAAGGCCGGACTGACTAGCACATGGATGTGACGACACACATGAATCCTATATAACCCCCTTTTGAATGACAGATGGAATGAAGATACTCAACACATTTTTACTCTGGCCAAACCAAATAAAGAACGCTGCTGAAAATAAGGTTACATCAATTTACCTTATCATATGAGAATATCTCTAGTAGGAAGCTACAGACAATGCATGTGATTCCAGTGAACAGGTTGATGACAATCAGGCAAATGTAGGCTGTGCTGGGCTCCTTGAAGAAAAACGAGGCTGGGTACATCACGGGGGTCATTGACCAGCTGGAAATGAGAAATAAACATGTATTTAGTATGTACATAGGGGCAAACAGGAAAATTAGGCAACGCTTGCCAACGAGGCAGGGTTCATCACTGGCATCATTGACCAGTTGAAAAACAAACATAAAGTTGTTTGTGTGTGATTTATTACATGACTTAAATTGAGTGAAATTGGATGTGTCTTAAATTGTTTAAAGAGTCAGACAAAATAAAACAGAATCAAACATAATAAAACAATAATTTCTGGGAAAAAACATTTTTTTCATAAACTTAAAACTTTATTTGATAATTATACTCGAGCAATAACTAAACCACCATACATTAGTGTTAACAGGGACATTACTCTGGATTGTATCTGGAAAATAATGTCGAGATCAACCTTGACCGAGTCATTATGCCCACAAACGCTGTCATCATGATTAAGAAATTAATATACACCTGGTGCTAAAGACGACATGTTCACCAAAAGTTACACATATTTATCGCCTTTTCATGCGCCTCAAAAATGGAAAAAAGGGAACATTTGAAATTTCAACTGAAAGTGAAAGAAGCAGATATATTTTGTTTGCCTTGAAATTGAGTAGCAATAAAGTTCACTGCATAAGCACCAAAAGCTATAGTTCAAGAGAGCAATAGCAAAAAGTGATATATTTTGGTGTTGAAGATGTGAGATTTATTGTGATCTTACACTGAAACAAACAAGTTTTCTTTGTTTTTAAACCATAAAAGGATATGAAATGACATTTCATTGTAGTTTCAAAATGAGGTGCATGATTGAATGTGAACAATATGTCATTTTAGAACTGACGTCACTGAAATATTGTCCGTAAGCTTTATGTGCAATAACGATCAAGTCTGAAGTGAGACAGTGAAAAATATCAACTTACCCATAAAGGAAGAAGAGTGCAATAACAGCTGGCAGGTTTGTGGAAGAGACGTAGGCCGGGATTTGGAACGCCAGGAGAATAACAATGATGCACACCGCCGGAATCACATAATTGCACTGGAAGAAAAGAAAAATGTAAGGCAGAATTTATTCAGGAAAAGATAACAGACTGAAAAGCTCATTCTTGAAAATCCTGACAATAGTGTTTGTATAAGCAGGTTTCATGCCATAAGCAAGGTGTAGGGACTCTGCTCTGTTAAAATTGTTAAAAAGTTGACAAAGCATTTTAATATTACAGTTTAACTGGAAAACACTGACCCATAAAAAGAATCCACAACTCACCATATCCCAAACATAGTTAGCGAGCCAGTACATGACTGGGTTAAGGCCGCTGACAAACTGTAGATGTTTCGCCTTGATTGATCGTTCATAGACGAGGAAGACAACGAAACTGGCTGGCACGAATGACATTGCAGCGATAATAAATATTGCAATCAGAACATCAGCTCCTTGCAGACTGAAAATTAAAGTAAATGCATTGAAATTCTTGTATTAAACAAAAGAAAGCCCAATACTTACAATTAGGGATTAAGGGATGGCAACGAGTAGTAAAATTGGTACTGGAGTACACTGACATTCTTCTGATCAAGTCCTCGGGTACTCAATTACTCGGGAAACTGGTGTTGGTTTTCGGGGATACAAGTTCATGGATGAATTGCTAATGTACCATGTGTGAGGGTAGTCGTTATATTGGCAATTTCCATCTTTAAGTCTATCATTATTATTAAAATTTTCCTTTTTGTAGTACAATTGAAGCTTAATGGAAATACTTACATGTAATCCATGTTGAGAATGTTGTTTGTTTGGTTCATCGGATGATTTATGAGGGTAATTCCTGAAAACCGAAATAATGACAATCTAGAAATTTCCATCAAGAATGTAATATCATTTAAGACGATGCAAGAAAAGTTTTAAATAGTATGAAAAGTCAGCTAGAATTTCAAGCAGAATTAACTTCTGTTATGAATAAAGATGATACTTCTTGTGTGGAACAGAAGCCTTTATTATAATGAAATCAACTATTTAAAATATATGTCATGAGAAACATTCTTTCAAACCAGGGGTCTGTTTGAGTATGAGAGATTTATGCCCAAAGTAGGGTTAAGGGGCTTGGACCCGTTGTGAAAATGTTTCAAAGGCCATTTAGATTCATTTTAGGGTACTTTATAGTTTCTATTGTTTTTGATGAAATATCCATGGATTTGTTTACAGCTGTACAATAGTCTGAAGTTCTAAAAGCTCTAAACCCTGATTTCAGGATTAGACCGATCATTTAGAACCCTATTGTTAGTAAGTATTGCTAAAAACTCCCATTTATGGCCAATATAAAGTAATTGCTGGATTTTCATCCAAATGTTTTTGAATTGGGGGCGGGGGTAAACATTTATTATTCTTTTTTTTTTTTTTTCTTACATTACTGTTTCACCGTTGAATAATTGTTCATGAATATGTGTTCATACATAAGGGACCATAAACATGTGATGCTAGACGAACCATAAACACCATCATAACAGTTCTTATACCTTTATTACATGTGAATGTTAACATCAACACTGGCTGGTATGCATAAAAGCCATTCCTGAGCGGTACCTGACTGCATAAACAGATCCCAGTTCAACATTTTTTATTCGAGTCAATATAATTTAAGGGGCTTCGACGAAAAAAGGGGGAAGGTGGGGATGAAAATCTAGCAATTAATTTATAGTCCCTACAGGCCTTACCATAAGCTGCAGGGTGTCCCTTGATGGACTGATTGAGATTCGCCCGAAGTATGGCGTTGTTTAAAGTGTTCAGGTATGTCGGCATGGAGTGGAATCCTTTCTGATTAAACCATGCCTGTGTAAAGTAATAGTTTTTATTAGAAATATTGTTATACGAGGTTGCCATTATCTTTCTTGAAAGTTTTGAACGCAGCAGTCAAGCTATCAAAATTTAGAGGCAAGATATATTTATATCACAAATCTACATGATAACTCTGAAATTTATGGAAAAACACACTTCGTTCAACATACCAAATTGAAAGTATGTACGATAGGTTATTGTAGTTTTAAGTTAGCCTCTTGATCACACAATAGCTAGAAACAAGTGGTATAAGAGCTTGAACAATTGCTTTACCCCTAACAACAAGTATTAAAGGATACAGTAATAGGAAGAAAATAGCAAATAAGATAAGTATGCTTTTCCACTCAATTACTAGAAATCAAACAGCAGAAAATATGAGCACTTACAATGGCTGTTCCTCTCACAGCTAGTTGTCGGAAAATGGTGGGGCTGTTCTCTCCAAAGTTCTTGGGGACCGACTCACATTCAGTGCCAAAACTGAATGCTCCATACCTGCAAATTATGACATGGAAACTAAATAATCTATCACAACTCTTTAACTTATAACATTACATTTCCTGAGCCGATTAACCTATGATGTCTGTATTGGTCTGTAGTATACAGGTAATATTTCCCCTTCTTGTATACGCCATTATATTTAAGGAGGAGCCTTACCTATGATGTCTGTATTGGTCTGTAGTATACCGGCAATATTTCCCCTGCTTGTATACGCCATTATATTTAAGGAGGAGCCTTACCTATGATGTCTGTATTGGTCTGTAGTATACAGGTATCATTTCCCCTTCTTGTATATGCCATTATATTTAAGGAGGAGCCTTACCTATGCAGCCTGTATTCGTCTGTAGTATACAGGTAATATTTCCCCTGCTCGTAAACGCCTTTGTTCATACTCTTAACAGAGATATCCTGCATTATGTCCCGTGTAACAACCCGGAATTCTGGGGGTCGCTGCGAGGGTTCTGAACATTCGAATCCGGAGTTGTCTTTCTTGCATATACAGTTAGGGTAGTATCGACCATCTGGCATGGACACTGAAACAGATAATTTTCATTATTTGAATTAATGTAGAATTCATAGATTGAAAAACTACTGCACAAGAATCATCTGCCATATTCTCATTGGTATAGTAAATTCATTATCAACTACCAATGGTGAGACAGCGCTTTTGTAATGATTTCTGACTGGTAGGTGTTATGATATTATATTGAAGCTGGGAAATGGATAAATAGCGGCACTTATACTGCCTTGCTAATGAGTTAGCTTTTATAGTGATGTGGTAAAGAGTCAGGCTGTAAAGAAAAGGGGTGGAAGGTTTGTTCCCTATTAGATGCACAAAGGCTATTTGTAATAGGTCACAATATTTTACAGGCTGCAATATCACAAAAAAAACTCAAGTTATATCTGAATCTCAATATTAACCCTTTTTCCTCCATTTTTATTATCACCGACCACTTCATGACAACTACGTAGCCCCTTTACGACAGAGGTCAAGGTTAGAGTGAAAAACACGGAAGAATTTGATAATTGATGGGTTTTTGATTGATTTAATGGTTTTGATTGGATTTTCGGAGAAACTTACTTTGACAATGACGATGACTGTGAGGCTAATAAGCCATTGTTTATAAACACTCACCAGGATGCACTTAAGTGCTTGTTTCAACTGAAAATGTACTGCATGAGTCGAGAGATTTTTCTCGGGATTTAGTTAGAGTTGAAGATGAACACATTCTGTCAAAATTAAGTCAAATAGTTAACAGTCCACTCTGACTAGGTTATTTAAGTAAAAAGTCCATGGAGACATAGTTTGAAAATGTGTATGTAACTGACACTTGCCTATGCGTACATTGATACTGTGTTGTTTTGATACATGTAATTCATTGAATAATTGATGATGTAATGAATAAATGACGAAACTTTTTTTATTTATTTTATCTGCTTGACTAGTATTCACTCGGCAACAGAGGCAGACTACAGCTCCATATTTGTGAAATAAAGTGGCAAATGTTACCTGTTACATAAGGTAAAACCAAAACTAAAATATGTACTTTGCAATACCAATACCCAGCATTACATATATAGTAATAATCTAATATATTTACATTCACACTTCATTCCTAAACGATGGTTGTTGTTTACCTTCGGACTCCACCCATTTTGAACAGCC
This sequence comes from Mya arenaria, assembly GCF_026914265.1. Classification (NCBI taxonomy): domain Eukaryota; kingdom Metazoa; phylum Mollusca; class Bivalvia; order Myida; family Myidae; genus Mya; species Mya arenaria. Next base: position 50,070,535 of record NC_069134.1, read on the forward strand.
CCATTGCATACCATACCCCAATAAAATGCAACATGTCGAATTTTAATCCTTAAATATTTCACCACTTGACCATTCACCACCCTAATCAGCACAAATTCAGTAACGAGACCAACCCACTATTAAGACAATTTTCTCGAAGTCCCATAGGTGGTCCGAATACAGCGGTTTTACTGTGTATCTGTTTAAAATATAATGAAAAATGAAGAAACTTATAAAATCTGAAATTAATCTTAAACCTTAATTCAAGCGAACATACTTGTAGGTGGAACATCTTGGCCAGAATGCAATTCCTCAAGCCGTCCATTGTTAGAGATCACCGCTGCTTGCGGCACATAATTCTCGAGTTGAATTCCCGGCACGAACACACGCTCGCATCCCGCCTGGTAGTAGTGAGAGAGGAGACGTAGCGTGTGCGCGGAGTTGTTTTGATTTAGCGTTCGTAGAACATCACTGTCAAGTGTGCTGTTGAACGGCGATTTGAGGACGCATGTAGCACCAACCCCTAAAATTAAAGATGCTCTCTTACTCCTCCAAAAAGGATGTACCACAATTAATACAATTGCTTCAATTTACCGAAAAGGATGAATGGATATCATAAACAATGGTTCTTATAAAGAATACTGTGTTTAATTTGAAAGAAAGGTGCAGAAAACATGGCATTTCTACCTTATGAGGTGATCACTGTAAATCTTTTAGGAACCAGTCATTTATTATTTGTGCATTTTCAGCTCTTAAATGCACAGTTACAATCGTTTTATCAGTTATTAATATTTTCCATATATGCATTATTTGGTAAGTAGTTAAAGGTTTAGCTCTCAAAATATATGTTTGTTAAACTTGTTTATGTTAAATGCAAGTATAAATATAACTTTTTGTTTTGTTTTGCTAATTAAAATTTTCTCTGCTATCTTTTGAACAGCAAGATATTTTCAAAAATACAAAAAACTAACTCAAAGACAAGTTAAATCATTGACTATTTTTAGCAAATTTATCCTAAGGTGCAGTACGTCATAAGAAATAATCACATTCAGACATTTTTAAAAAGAGTTCTTGAATTATTACCAGAAGGGAGATGGAAGGTCTTGATCAAGTCATCAGGTCCTTTATCCTTCAAATAGTTCACCGCTCGTTCACTTGAGTGTTCATTAGAGATTGGTATATAATTTCCCTTGGGTTGGGTCACATTGAAATACATGGACGGGCTTAATTCCAGTGGGGGTAAGTCTTCATCTTTAGGGGCTGAAAGGGCTACCGTCATTGCTATGGAAACGAAAAGGGCTGGTAGAATTATCTGAGAGAACAGACTTTTCCAGTTGCGGGTGATGTAGTGGAAGCGTTTGATGATCACAGCTCGGAAATGGTTTAACAGTAGCCATTTGTTAGACAGAACATAGGATCCTTTTCCACATAACATTTCCATGTTTCTCTGATCTGTAAAAGATTAAAAAGTCATTATATAAGAACAGCCCGTTTAACTATTCATGCTTATTCAAAAATTGAACACCAGTCGAACAAAGGGCATAACTGAACAATAATTAAAGCCAGGGTGGTGGGCCATGCTTCAATTGTGTGTTAATTGTCTGGCAACATGTGTACCAAGTTTCATTTGAACAATAGCCAAGTTCAAATTTGTTAGATGGCGCCACTAACAAAAGACCTAATTGCTATAACAATACCTCCAGTTTCTTCTTTGAAACATACAAGCTTAAAAAAATAACAAACACTTAAAAAGGCATTGAATATGATTAAGTGATGCCAATAACTAACCACGAAAGATAATAATTATCATTTTGTAAAAATAATTTAAAAAAAAAAACACACAATGACTATTTTACCTCTTGCCTCTTCTTCAATATTCACTTCACTTTCCACTCTTTGATTGGTCTGCTTGTCTGCTACATCGACTCCTTCAGTCCTATTTTGATTGGCTGGTGCCTCAGTCATGTGACCCAGTTCCAGTTCATTTCCTGGACTTTGATTGGCTGGTTTGAGTTCCAAGTCAGGTCCTGAATGGCCACCTACAGCTTCAGTCAGATCATCATCCAATGAGAGTCTAGCTGGAGGAGAGGTTGTGGTGTGGGAATTCTGTTTGATTTGGAATGTTTTCATAGGCTTTGGTTTTTTATCTGCAAATAACAAATTTTAAACATTAAACCCGACTATGTTCATACAAACAAGCATAAATGCATGTGTATATATTATACTTATACCACTTTACCCCCAGCAGAGCTATTGAAAAAGTGTCTTCTTAAGGTTGTAAGCGGACCGTGCACGAGAATTTTGAGTAATCCCACTAGCCAATACATTTTAGTTAGAAAGGCCATGATAAAATCTAATGTTTATCTTTTGGAAAAATATTTATATTTGTAAATCTGTATTTATTATTCATTAATGCATTTATTTGCTCACATATATATATATGCAATACACTTATCGTCATATAAATCAGATACAGTTACTCGCTTTTTCTTCAAAAGTGTCCTCTTACAGGCTTCTTACGTCTGTAAGAGAACACTTTTGAAGAAAAACTAGTACTCGCTTTTTCTTCAAAAGGGTCCTCTTACAGGCTTCTTACGTCTGTTAGAGGACACTTTTGAAGAAAAACTTGTACTGTATCTATTATATATGCCAACATTTTTACTGCTACTATGGCTGAAGTAAACATGAAGAAAATATATTCAAAAAGAGCAAAGTGTTTTAATTCACCATTCCAGTTGAAAATCGAGTCAGCTTTCTATTATTCATTAAAAGTTGACATTAAATAAAATAAAGGTTAATAATACATGGTGAAGCTGTGCCATTCACTGATATTTTGTCCAAGTGATTAATTGTGGCAATTCTCTTTACCGGCTTACTCTTATTATCCCCTATCTAATTTTATTTGATATTAAGGCTATTCCATAAAAACATAAAAGAAAACCGGGGGAATGCAATTATTTTTACATTGTATATGGGTGGGTGTCTGTTTTTTGCTAATTTGGACCCTAAAAGGGTAAATTTGCTTTTGAAGGGGGTTGGTATAATTTAAATGTTTAAATGGAATAGCCCTAAGCTTATTATTAATATTTCGTTACCCTCTTCATCCCTGATGGCATTCTCTGTAACCTCCAAGAAAACCTCCTCCAGGTTGCTATCGGCAACACCATAACTGGTGATGTAAAGCTGCTTGTCCCCAGACTCAAGGGCCTGAATAAGATCAAAATCACCTCAGTTTTAATCATCTTATGGCCATATGCAATTTTAAAAATCATTTGTGGAAATGGTTGCAATTGGATTTTTATCAATTTGATACATTGGTCTAAGCTTTACATATATGACATTATTTCATACTTAGTTGAAAGTAACAGTTGTTTTAAGAAGGACATAGCAATTCTCAGAGCCTTAACTTAAAGAACAAGAGTGCAGTGGAACGGACACCAATATTAAACAAGAGCTGTCACAGAGACAGCGCGCTCGACTATTCCGCCGCTTTTCAGTGTATGGATTAAAAAGTTTTGGAGAAACATGCATGGATCACTGTTAGATTAGATTTCAATGCAATACATGATGTGCTGAGATATTTACATAAATTGAATGGAAAATATTTGAGGTGGTACGCAAACTTTAACGTAAATTCTAAGTAAAAAAGGGGCATAATTTTATCAAAATGCTTGATAGAATTACCTCATCCTGTGTACAGGGTGGGGGCATGATGTTGAACAAGTGTGCAAAGTTTCAAAGCCATATATGTCAATATTTGAGGTGGTACGCAAACTCTTACAAAAACTTTAACATTAGTGGTTACGCCGACACAGACACCGACGCTCGGGTGAATAGGATAGCTCTCCTTATGCTTCGAATAGTTGAGCTAAATATAAATCAGTCGAACAAGTAAAAAAGTTGTCATTTGTTAAAGACAGAGCTATAGCCCTTGCTGTACATGTGCATTTTGTCTCTGGCAACATGTGTACCAAGTTTCATTTGAGTATCTTAAATGGCAAAGGCCAATGTTTTTAAACAACAAAGCAAGTCCCAATGTGTACAACAGCAAAAAGGCTAAGACAGCACATACAATTTGCTTTTCTTTAACAACAGTCATTTGTGATCTCATAAAAATATTTCAACAAACCTGAAAAAGTCTTTCAAAATTGCCTTTCTTTGCCTCTTCATAAGGCAGGATATAATGTAGCTCTCTTTTGGTGTCCGTTTTCAGGTAGGCAGTGGACACATACTTCTGTATAAACTGGGTCACGGAACCGGCATCACACTTACTTCCTGTTGCTGGTGCATTGTGGGTAGGATCTTCTGTGTCAAGGTCATCTGTGGAAATCACATCTGGAATAAAATCACAACACAATAGTGAAATTAAATGACAGTTATTCATGCTATACATTCTCACTTAGAAAGATGATTCAACATACCTACATTTACAACCAGTCAGAAGTATTCACTCATAATTTTTTATCATGAGCGTTAAAGAAAAAAAGCTAAAGGTAACTGGATAATGGCTAGTATATGGAAGATGATCTGTCTAAAATATTACTGATTCAATGGTTAATAAAAATCAAAGGTAGCTTTGCTTTTTTAAGACAAGCTTATCATTAATTGCAAAACAGTCTGAAATCTGAAGTACCGGTACCTTCTTCATTTTCCTGTTTAACCAATTTTAGATGGTACCCTTCACAGAAGGTATTCTTCAGAAACAGCGGGCTTCCGCAGCATTTCAGTGCCCCATTGGAAATAATCGCAATCCTGTCACCCAACAAATCTGCCTCATCCATATGATGTGTCGAGAGGAGAATTGTACGTCCGCTCTTATATTTGATCAACAGGTCCCAGATGGCGCGTCTGGCGTAAGGGTCGACTCCTGCTGTTGGCTCGTCCAAGATGACTGTTCGGGATCCACCAACGAATGCGATGGCAACAGAGAGCTTACGTTGCATACCCCCGGATAAACAGTCCACCTGGCTTTTACGTTTATTAGGAAGTCCAAGGTCCTCTATCATCCTGAAAGGTTTTTCAATAATAATTAATTAATAAAAAAATTGTATTTAACAACAACGTCACAGGTAAGGGTAAGTTCAAATTCACTTGATTTCAAGTAAAGACCCATACACTTATCGATAACTCCTTCCTGATCTGTTTTATTATTACAATAAGCTAAAATATTTACAATCATAATAAAATGAAACGTAAACTAGATATTTCACCAACAAACACTTTCATGAAGTTTGGTGGAAATTGGATGAGAAATGTTCAAGTTAGAGAGCGGACAAAGCTAAAATGGACAATTTTGACAAATTCAGGGGGCCATAACTCTGGAGTGCCTAAAGCGATTTGGCTGGTTATTGAACTTGACCGAGATATTTCACCAACAAACACTTTCATGACGTTTGGTGGAAATTGGATGAGAAATGATCAAGTTAGAGAGCGGACAAAGCTAAAATGGCCAATTTTGACAAATTCAGGGGGCCATAACTCTGGAGTGCCTAAAGCGATTTGGCTGGTTATCGAACTTGACCTAGATATTTCACCAACAAACACTTTCATGAAGTTTGGTGGAAATTGGATGAGAAATGTTCAAGTTAGAGAGCGGACAACATTGTGGAGCCGCCCGCCGCCCGCCCGCCATGGGTGTTCCCATAATACGGCCATCGTAAGATGGGTGTATAAAAAAGCAATGACTTTTTCGATTTGATAAAATTAAACACAACAGTAATGTATTAACTCTACAATTGTTTAAACAACATGATATTGATCACGTTTATTGCAACAATGTTACATAGGAGTGTGGGGTTGTGATGTTGGGAAAACCGCTGTACCCTGAGAAACCTGACATGTATGGCTTGTTGATCATAAACCAAACTGACATGTGCCTAGGACATAAATAAATAGCGGGACATCTTCGTTAGAAGGGTATGTGCTTACCAAACAATTGTTGTTACATTAAATTTTCAAAATGAAGAAATACGTTCTTCAATAAGGTCAGGATTAAATCTGTTGAAAGATATTTAACAAACTAGTTAAAAATATCAACAGCAGACTCAATTAAAGGCCTAACATGTACCAGCTTAAAAACCAAACAAGTTAAAACCCTGGCACCATTTTCTGGCTACATCTTAAGTTCCTTATAACAGGATCAAGCCCAGCAGATTATTTTTCATATTTGGTATAAATTGTGTAATATTCACTTTTTATTGAGTTTTCAGGCTTTTAAAGGATAAAATATTTGAAATACAAAAGATTAAGTACTTTTTGATTTGGAAGAAACATATTTATGTGAGTACTTTTGCAAAATGAAAAAAAGATACTTAAGGGAGTTAAGCTCAATAAGTTTTGAGAAAATAGGTCCACATACATGTAACCATTCACTGTCCTTTAAAAAACCTTACATGTGCATCTCGGAGTTGATATCTGATGTTTTCATGCCCTTTAGTCTGGCGTAAAACCAGAGATGTTCCTCCACCGTGAGTTTATCAAAGAGAACGTTATGCTGCGGACACATGCCAAGACCTTGGCGGATAACCTCCATGTCCAGGCGAATGTCGTGCCCGTATATCGTCGCTGAGCCAGAAGTTGGTGGGAACAGACCTGTCAAAATGGACCTGAAAAAAAGATCACCAATTCAAACAATCTGTTATTGTTATTTTTACGTTTTACTTTCATCACAATACATAACTTGACAATAATTAAATCAGAGATATAGGCCTTGCAACATATATGTATGTACAAAATGTCATTAAAAACATGTTCACAAGATTCTGTGTGAATTTCTTGAACAACTGTCAGACAAAAATTAAAGGCAGAGTTAAAGGCCCTGCAACACATGTACACAATGTCACTGATAACATGTTAACAAATTTCTGTGAGACTTTTTTAAACAACTGTCAGACAATCAAGGTGCATAACTAAAAAAAAAAAATCTGATTTAATGAACTTTTATGCAAATATTGTCATTGGTTACAGGTGTACTTTGTTTCATGGGAATTTTTGAAAGATTTGTGGAGTTTTTGATGAAGTCACGGTAAACTAATAGGTTTTTTCACATTGATGATGTCAATTCCAACAACACCAAGGCTATGACAATAATTTGAGCTTTTGTCTTTGTAAACCTCATTTCCAACTACCGACAAACCATTGAAAAGCATTTTTGTGAAAACCCATACCCATCATGGGCTATGTCATACATAAATTTCATTCTTTGTTTGTTTTCAACACTAAGATCCACATTGGTGTTCATGTTTGTTCTTATATTACTTAAGTTCATGTAAAACAAAAAGTTTCATTTGCATGTAACACGTTGTAGTTTGTTTTTAAATTATCAAACTCCAACATTAAATTCATAACAGATTCAAATATATGAATATATATATATTCACTTAATTAGTCTATTTTACCAGAAAAATAACTTTAAAAGCAAAATAAAATATAGGTTACGAAATAACTTGAGGTCAGGTAAAAAATTACGTTGTAAAGTGTACAACATAACTATGGCATGAAGTGACTATGTAAAAGGGTACAAAATTATTGAAAACCGAAACGACTATGGTACAAAATGACAAGGGTACGAAATGACTAGGGTACGAAATGACTTGGGTATGAAATTACTGTAAACCATAAAAACTTACATGGTGGTAGTTTTGCCAGCGCCATTATGACCCAGAAAGGATGTAATCTGGTCCTCGTACAGATTCAAACAGAGATCCTTAACTGCAAGCTTGTGTCCAGTTTTGTAAACCTTGGTCAAATGGTCAATGGTCACCCCCTGCGTCAGATGACTTGGCTCAGTTTCAAACTTGGAGGCATAATCTGAAATGTATGAAAATATCAAGGTATATTCTGGGAATAAATTTTATTGACGCCTGGCTTGTGTCCGTTCTAAAACATCTTTGTCAAATAGTCAATAGTAACACTTGTGTCAGGTGGTTTGCTTCAGTCTCAAGCATGGAGACGATGTCTCCAGCTGTTCCTCTGCAAATTCAAAAATGTTATCACAGTTATACAATGTATTGGTATGTCTGACATAATGCAGAGTCTTTTCAAATAGCTATGGGCCAGGTTCCAATAAGATATCTTACTTGTAAACCTTATGCTGCATAAAATGCCCTTACGATATCTTTGTTAAAACACAGTTTATACCAAAATAGAGGCTACGCCTAGAAATTTACGATTTGAAGCCTTTCGATCTATTTTGAAATGGGGTCCAGATTGTTTCCTTATCAACAGTAATGAGATTCACGGATATCGTGCACACAGACTCAACATATGTAACGAGATTCCTGGGGACGTATTCATAAAGGATCTTAGTAAAAAATTCAACCTAGTGAAAATGTTTTTAACAACGAAATCTTAAATACTCACAAGTTTTCATCAAATTTCTCATGCATTTATTCTTCTGACCTTTTTCTTTCTTTTCTCATTTATATGGTGGAAAATATTGTAAGTTTTCTTTAAATTCAACTTAGAATTATTATTTTTTCACATAGAAGAAATTTTACACTAAGATGCTACATAACTTAATGAATACAGCCTGTGTCCATTAAAATAATAACTCACTAGGATCGCGCCCAATAGCCCCTGCCTGTTCATCCTCCATGACAGAGAATCCCCGATGTCTCGCGCAGAGACTGAACATGCTGCAGCACTCCCCGTCGGTCAACTTGTGAGCCCCGCCACACCAGTACGTCTTCGTCAAGGGGAAATACCATGGCCTCGGTAGACCATACTGGCCTATTTGGAACAAAGGAGCCTCTTTATCAATGAGCTTATAACAAAATATCATAAATTCAAGACTTTAGGTAAGACATTATGTTAAGACCTAATAAAAGCTAAATTTGTTTCGGGTTATGCGACCCTAACTACGGTTTTTATAGTCATTTGTTAATTTTTTTTAATTAAGTGTGTGTTTTAATATGTAGTCTAGACCTTTTAAGCTTCATACAGAAGCTTACTTTAACACCATTCTCCAATGGTGACAATAAAATTAATGTTCTTGCATAATTATGTCTAATAAAAAAAAAAAGAAGCCTGCCTACCCTACCTGTTTTTGAAAGGATGTAACCCTAACCAGATCATTTTTTTGTCCTCAAGTTTGTAAATTTAAACACAACTATGCTCAAAATAACAAATACAACTATTACTTTCAAAATACATATTATTACTACATAGAAGTATCCATCTTCAAAAAATTAATCGCACAATAGTCAAAACAGTATTCGATAAGATGGGGCCATTGTTAAAATATATCATAAATGTGAAGCTCTTACAAAATATGCCATCACCAAAGTTCTTTCAAAAATGTTTTTACATTCCTTACAAAACATGTCGTGCCACAAGAGGAAGACAGTGTTTGAAGAAAAATCTTGGTCATAATTCAACAAATATCAAAACAAAAATATTTGGACTTTTTAGGCATATGCCTATTGCCATTGGGGCCATGTTATGGACAAGTGTATCATACAACTGACTCCTTCATTCCTTGTTGATTCATTATATTTTTTAAAACAAAAAGCCAGGCGGGAAAATATTTCGCAATGCTTATTTAGAGTTATTTTTTTTATTTTATTTCTGACACTTGCTAAATACTCAATTAATAATCATGATAATTATGTTGTTGTTGTACATTTGATGATATTATTCATGAGTACATATTTAACACATTTCATGAAAATATCAATTTTCGAGCTATTGACAGCATTCAATCTTTTGCACAAGACCTTTTGCCATGATTGAAGATGACTTCACCACCAGGGTTATTACAATACCTGTACTTCTTTATTTAAAAAAAAGGTCAAGTGACCAATGCAAAAATCACCTGGGAAGACTGCCTCTATGTACCAGGCAAGCAGGGCGTACAGAAATGAATCCAATATCATCATCAAGTGCACCATTAGAAGATTATACTGGTCTCCCTCAACGGGCGATGTGTGAATGTTGTTCCACTGGACCCCTACGCCGGTTTCTTCGTAAAAGGCAAAATACTTCCCGCCCAATCCGAAGGCTGTTGTTGAAAACAGAGACTGAAATAGAAAGCATGCATAGATGTTAAACATTGACAAAGATGATTACAGACTAAAATCCAAATCCTGAAAAATCTAGTTCTGAGTAAGTGCTATTCAATAAAATCATATAACCCCCGAGATAAGGCAATTATTTATATTGTATATGGGTGGGTGTCTATTTTTAGCTAATTTGGACCCTAAAAGGGTAAATTTTGCCTTTCCCCTTGGGGTTATATGCTATATGGAATGGAATAGCCCTTAGATAAATTTAGGCCCTAAGCGGGGTTAAACACCTGTTGAAATTGTTTTCAAAGCAGTCTTTATCCATCTCAAGTTACTTTCTCCAATGCAAATGTCCTCTCATTGTGCTTTACAATTGCATGAAGTTCCAATTAATTCCATCCAGTACTTTTCAAGTTATACTCCGGACAAAAAAAGTAACAAAGGGCATAACTCAGTAATAAGCAAGAATAGAGTTATGGTTATTGAACACTGCACTTCCTCTCATTATGCTCTATCATTGTATGAAGTTTAATCTAATTCCATCCAGTAGTTTTTAAGTTATGCTCCAGACAAGGTAAATTGCAACGGACCGACCGACAAACTGACGGACCAACTGACCAACCGACCGACCACAGGGTGACTCCAATATGCCGCCTTCAAACTTCGTTTGTCGGGGGTATAATAAATACTTACAACAAAGGTTTTCACAATGGATGAGATATTGTCCCCAGCAACATCTTCCTTGATGGCGACGTACATGTACGGAACATAAGTCAGGAAGTAGATGATTCCCGCACATGCTGCTGCAACCTTTGCCTTTGAGTATAACGTGCTGATCAGGAAACTGGAAATAGGTTACAGTTATAACATACTCTGTTCGTCTTCGGTATATCAAGAGCCTCGTTAGATAATGCCAATACAGTTATGTTAATTTTTAAATTTAGCTACATGTACATTGTAACAATACATCAAGTACAGCTTTAACATTTTGGTCACTTCATAAAAAAGATTGCGAAATGTCACATGGATATCCAAATGTCTTATTTAAATGCTTTTAAAGCATATAATAAATAAAAGGAGTGTTTATTTCAGTGTAAGATCTCAATACATTTCATCTTGTAAACAAAAAAAGTAAATTATTTACTCGTGGCTACGCCACTCGTAAAATATAGCATTTTCATCAACATTTATTCATTAGCTTTTATAATTAACTTCAACCAACACCTGAAAATATATTTTCAAACATAGTGTTTACACCAATCATGAGTCCAATGAATGAATGAAGGAGCGAAAAACAAACAACAATCTTACAAGCGAACAAACTATCGAACAAATGAATGAATATATAAATAACAAAATATACAGAAATAAATAAATCCAAAAATTGCCAATAACTAACCAGAAGGAGATGGTTGCTATGGAGAACAGTTCCAGTGTAGTGAACACGAGGAGGGGATCACTGTAGATTAGAACGCGGCCATATTTCAACATGACCGTCAGCACAATCATCGTAACAGTGAACTGGACAAACGTCGTAATAAACCATGCAAGCCAATGGACAGCGTTACTCAAGCCCATCATTTTCATAACCTTGGTGGAAAGGGATTGTTGTTTAAGTACATAATTATATAATGGTAGTAAATGTTAGCATGCACACATTTTGTAATATAGAGTGAAATTTATAATGCAGTTAAATGCAGGATTTCTAAAAATTTGAAACTCAATTGTTCCAGGACTGTCGACCCATTCCCCACCATCCTCAAAAAAGTGGTGCCGTTATTGTGGTGCCATTATAGCTAATATAGATTGTAATTTATAGAAAAGTTTTTCAAAATGGGATTATGATCAAGATACTGCGCATTTCTTACATAGAACGCTGCGATCATTCTTCGGCATTTAGATAATATATTTATTTTTTCGGTCATGAAATGTGGGTCTTACACTATGAGCTTACTGTGCACGAGTAAGGGACTTTATAAATGGGGTTATCAATAAATAGCTTATTAAATTACTTATTTTCAATGAGGAAAATTCGAAAGTGCCTAGCAAGCATACTTCTCTCAGAAAGACAAACTGTTGCCTACCTCTTTAAGTCTTTGTTCTTTCTCGTAAACAATACTCTGCACCAGCATGGCAACGGAATACACCCAGGAGATCGTCAGGCATAGCGGCATTACATGCTCGATCATAAACACAAACCTGAAATACAAGAATTATGTTAGACATCTTTTTAACCCTTTAGCGCATGTATACGAGATAGGCCGACATAGCTCATTAGCAGATGTAAACGCATCTGACTGACCCTATACACTACTGGATGTATACGCATCTCCCGCATATTTCAATAGGGTCATTTCAATACTTCAATTTTGCATATTTCTTTTTGTAAACAATATCCCGGATGTTTATAAAGCTAAAGCTTAACCTTTTGTGTATTGATTATCCCTCGAAAATGTCGTCTGCTAAAACTTGAAGGTTATTATTTATACTGCCAATCATAGGTGTGAGATCCCACTGTGACGTAATAAATCCTTGAGGAATAGCAGTACTGTACAGTATGGAATTTTCCCAAAAACATTGATGCGTAAATCATTGAATATATTATGTCAGTTGAATTAACCATTAAAATCAATTAAGATTATAATTATTTGAAGATAATATTTTGTGTTACAAACAATAGAAACAATAAGTAGCCGAGAAAATGATGAGTAAATTTTCTGCTGAGCTAATCAATGGCAAGCATGGTTTCGGTCGTAAAATAGGTCAAGTAAACACATTTGTGCAAGCGTTTCATGATCTAGATCTTTTTATTCATTACTTTGAAAACATTTCTCGACATTCTTTTTGTAAAGAATTTTATGAGGGGGTAATAAAGTTAAACAGACACTCTGGACTGGATCTCTCAGCTGGATGACACCGGATATTCCTGCCACATTTCTGTGTATTATACACAAGAAAATCAATTGTCGGCTTTTTAATCCATATGGGTCTTTTTTATGATAGGGGTAATAAAATTTAGATCGATCCCAGCATTTTATTACCCTTTGATTTAATGCAGTTATGACATTTCAAAGAAATGTTACAATTCTATCTTGGAAATGCATTCACAGATGAAATAAAATAATTTTATATTTCATTATTGACACCATTTATTAGATAATTTAATTATCTATAAAAATGTATTCACATAAAAAAGATTTGGAAACAATTATTTGGATTATATTGATTTTAAGGTCATACTGCTGTATTCATTTTCTCATTTTCAAATATCCTGAAAAGTACCTATGCAGATAAGGACTGCTTATCAGTAAGTTGGCTATTGACTGGGAGGTGTAATCTGGCCACTTGTCTATGTGCTAAAGGGTTAATTGACAATACTCTGTACCAGCATGGCGACGGAATACACCCAGGAGATTGTCATGCATAGCGGCATTAGCGCTCGATCATAAACACAAACCAGAAATTCAAGAGAAATGAAACATGGTTTAACCAAGAAGTACAGAGGTAGGAAAACTAGACTGTTTAAGCTCCAGGGGTGCCTTTTATTCCATGATATTAATTACTCATAACGTCAATAATTTTTAAAACTGCTCAAAAATCATAAATGTCAAATTTTATGTTTTATTTCCTCAAAATTGCGTTCATTTTTAATACTGGCTAAAGTACAATCACAAAAATATGTAGAAAAATAACAAAACTATGATTAAAATAATTTCAATTACTTACTAAGATCTTTATTTAAACCTGCCCTAGACTCTTCCACTTCCTGCCAAAACACAAATTAATTCTTCTACTACCATCACCACTAATAAACATTGTGGACAATTCTACTTACTTGTCATAGAGCAGGCATTGGTAACGATGATGCTGTCTTGTCCAACCTGGGATTCTTTTATCTCTTTTACTACGAAATCCCTCAACCATATTATAATTTCAACATAACACTTACTTGTCATATAGCCAACAGGGGTAAGGGAACCGGACCATGTATGCCCCCGGCTCTACCACATCTTGTCCAACCTGTACATTAATGATCGCTCGCTCTATTATGTCCTGAAATTAAAGAAATATCATCAGAATCAAGTTTCATATTATTACTATTGTAACGTATCCTAGCAACGGTTACTTCTCATGTTCTCTCTATTTCTTCCTGCTTGCCGAGTGAATTATTTGACTTTTTTTGCAGTTCTCCAATACATGTAAAACAAAGGCATGAATTGTTGTTATCACATTAAACTGCATTGTATGTATCACATTCGAAAGAACAGTATCATACAGCATTGTGAGCGCAATATCATCGTTGTTTTGAAGCCACCTGTACATGTGTCAGTTGAGACAAGCAATGCATCTGCATATCTCCATGTGAATTCATAAATTTTTACATGATTCTTATTTTGATCTATATACTATAGTTTGGATTTTACGAATTTAAGAAATACCAAGCCACTCGTGAACAAACACTTAAACATATCTACATGTAATCATATTGCTTCCGGTTCTTTTTGTCCATATTTCAAGTGCAGGGGCAAATGTCTGGTCGAGATTTTCTGAAGTTCTATAAGATACATAGAGCCACACTACAGGCCTCTTTCTGCCCATCTCAAAAGTCAGATTGTCTGACCCATTCCCAATACCAAATATGTATATTTTTCCCTATTTCGAGAAAAAAATCCAAAATGGCCGGATTCTTGACTTAAACCATGCACGATGCAAATTTTCTCAATTTGTCTAAATTAATATCTTTTTACCCAAATGGTCAGAAAAAGCCCTCGGGCTGAATGTTTATGTGGACCCAGGTATTGTATGTAAAAACAAAGAAAATTCAAACTAGTGCTTGAAAACATGATCTCTTACACTGTATTCCTCAGACATTTTTTTTTCCCTACATTCTGTCTCATATCAACCCCAACCCACCTGTATCCAAATAAACCCGAAGTTGTAGTACGGGTATTCCCCAGAGCCTGGCCCCGGGAACCAGTACTTCCTCCGTACACGTTTTGTCGTCGGGACGAACGTTGCGTTCTGCCGGATCTTGTAGCGGATGTGTGGTGGAAGTGTCTTGTTGGCTTCAATATTCTCAAACACCAGACCTGAATGTATGGCAAATTGTCAGTACAATATCAATAGAAGAGTTTTTCTAGTGTATTGTTTTAAACATTTTACCTGTACTTATGATAGCATCAATCTATGGATGCCACAACATAAGGATATCAGGGCCCCATTTCAATAAAGGTCATACGGCTTAAGACTGTTAATTTCAATGTGTAACCTTATTTTGGCATAAACTGCGCTTCAATATTTTGTAAGGACATTCATCCCATAGATTCTGCCCATAGCTTTACAATGTACCTGAGCACTCTTAAACAACGTTAAATTTACGACTTAGAAACTCATTGAAACTGGGCCCATCATTTCATACAATAGTTGTCAAAAAAATTATTAACTGAGTATGTTCTCATATACAATTTTACTAGTTACATGTATAAAAGAGTGCATATGTACCAAAACCCCATGGCTTTTGTTAATTAAATCTTAAAACAGATATTAGTAAGTAAGTTTTGAAGCTTTTGTATCAATCACTTATGATTTTAAGAGCGGTCTGGTCATTAAGCTTACAACAAAATATTTACACCTCAACTTCCATTCCTTAAATGAACTGCTTTTTGGCAATTGTGTTTATCAATCGATGAACGTAACATCTTCGGATATGTTCGGATCCCAATTCATAGCATAACAATATACATGAACACTATTGATCTTTTTATTGTTTGTTTGGTGTCAGCAGGTCCCGTAAATATAAATCAACATTTTAGAAAGTGTTAATTTATTATATTTTAAATGTAGTGTTGCCATAAGTGTTTCAATTTTACGTCTAAAAGTGATTTCAAGTGGTTGATCTTTTCCCGCGTTATTGTGACGTCATTTGAAAAAAAATGTTTCCGGTTACAGTCAGGTCGTTTGATTTACAGAATGGGTAAGAAATGATAACTGTAAGGTTTTCTTCACTGAAATGAATTATTTTTTAAACATTTTTTAATTAAATAATGAACTATTGGTGTAAATATAAGTAATGAATTTCGGTATTGATGTCATTATCGGGGATACAAACTCAATTGGGCCGGTCAAAGTACACGTGGAGTCCTTCAGACTCCACACACTTAGACCAGCCCAATTGCGTTCATACCCCGATAATGACATCAACCCTCTTGTTTTTTATATAAAGACAGTATTCAACACCTAATTCGTAGTTTACAAAGGAGCAGATAACTTGAACCAAATGTTGTTGATTTTTAGGCCTTACCTGCAACAACGCTGACATTCTCATGGTACTGTCTGGTAAGGAAGAAATCGGTCAGCTCGCCTTCATTATGAAATCCTTGAAACACGTCAAAGTTGAGACCAGACATAAGTGTAAGCCAAGTGCAGGCTGCATTGTCAATTGAATCGATCTCTTTCAGGAAGAAATCGGCATCAGGAATAGTCAGGTTGAGGAATTTAAACACGCGTGGGTCTTTGGATAGCTGGAGAATGGATAACAGGCTGGTCTCCTGGCGAAGATCTTTTTGAATCTGAAAACAAACCATAAAAAGTTTTCAATTCCTTACTTTATCATTTTATCAACAGGTACTTAAATACTCAGTTGTTGCATCACTGCTAGGAATATAACTGTAGCTCTAACCAGAATGAGATGATTTTTTATCACAAGACCCCTGATTTTAAAAAAAACAGGATTTTTATTTAAGGGACCTCACAGCAACTGGCTGAACTCATTTGAACAGAGTTTTGTTAATCCAAGCCTAAAATGATTCTATTTTTATTACTGTTACTTAGCTTTTTAACAAAACAGAGTATATTCAGTCACATTTTTAAATAATTATTTTACATCCAAGCTCTTAAATGAACTTTTGATGATGTCTTTGGATTGTAACAAACATTTTGTTTTCACAAAATAATTTTTGTTCAATGTCGGACAGTGTAAAACATAAATGAGCCCTATTAAATCTGGTCTTTTAAAAATCATGAATTAATCATTTTTACCTCAATTGACCATGGCTATTTAGACTTAAAGGTGCACTCTCACAGATTGAACGTTTTGACAACTTTTTCATTTTTTGTCTTGGAATGAGCAGTTTTTTGCATAAATATATGAAAACCAGTGATAAAAGACTGATGACAAAAGATCAGATCGCAGATTTTCGTATTTCTTCTCCAAAATTGATGTTTTATGCATTTTTCTTAAACCGTTAGTTACGGTTTAAGCCATAAAACATTAAATTTTGAATGGAAATATAAAAAAACTGTGGTCTGATCTTTTGTCGACAGTCTTACATCACTGGTTTGCAGATATTTACGCAAAAAATTGCTAATTCCAAGACAAAAAATAAAAAAGTTGGAAAAATGGTAAATCTGTGAGAGTGCAGCTTTAAAAGCATCTAGAATTGATAAGAACAGATATCATGATGACAGGGAGTCATTAATTATTTCATCTTACTCAAAAGATCACGGGGCATGATTACTAATAGACTCAAGTCTCGGACTTGAGTTGCAAAACTGCCAAACTTTATTTCATAGCAACTTTCCTTCCACTCAAGTATTAGTTTAAACATCATATATTTTACAACGATTGTGAAGAAAGTTATGATAACTTATACTAAGTCACTCTCGTTGGCACGCTGTTGCGCGAGAGTGCGGTCTTGTGTTGTGGGGGGAAACGGAGTGCCCGGAGAAAACCCCTTGTCCGGCTTGGTGACCACTAACCAAACTCACATGTGCCCAGGCCGAGAATCGAACCAGGGTTGCCTTTGTGAGAAGCGAGTGCGCTAACCACAGTGCTAACCAGACAACCGCAAATGGAGTTTTGATGATGAAATATGCTGACATTTATCTTTGCAAAGCAAATGGCATAAAAAGGATTCTTTGTTATTTAATAAAAATGCTAGAGTCTAGATCTAACTCAAGTGATGAAACTGCTAATGATCATTTCATTATAACTTTCCTTGTAGTTGAGTGTTGACGATGAAATTTGCTGAATATTTTTACTATTTGGAATTGTTCAATTATTTACATTTATTTTTGTTAAACAAATGGAACAACAGATGTTTGTCATACATTATGCCCCCCTGTGTGCCATGTTGTCAGGAAAATTTGGACAATTGAATAAAATATGCATGATCCAAAATGTCAGCTGATTTGCAATTTCACATTAAATGCCAATGAGGCAGTTTTATGGTCATGACCACTGAATGTTCATTCAAATTTAACATTTTTACATTCATACATTAACATGCGGTTGACATTCTGGATATACTAATTGATTGTGACATACAAGTAGTATATAATACGATGTCAATCTTCGATGCAGTAAAAAAAAAGAAAAAAAAAAAAAAAGTTAAATATAGAGACATATATAATGTACAGGTCCAGTTACTTCATGCCAAACCAACCATGACCTTTTACCCAATGAACTCAAAATGAATAGAGGTCATATTCTGGTCAGACCCAGTCTTCAAGTCAATTTTGAGGACCATAGGTGAAGGCATTGTCAAGTTAACACTCAGACAATATTTTACTGATGAAGCACTCAACATTTGCTATGCAATAGATCCCCTTTTCTTCTTAATAACGGTGTAATTTAACGAAAGTGCTTTTCTGAGTCTAGACTTGAGACTGTTCATAATAATGGGCCCAGGTAGCTGTTTTAACAAATGTCCTAAAAGTGGTTTTAAACAATACCATATTATACTGTGTATAGGACGCACTTCTTTGCCCAAGAATTAAATGGGAAAAAAATGCCCGTGTCCTTTCTATAGTATTAGGCTTTTGAATCCTTTTTTTTCGAAAAGACTATTTCTGGATTTGCTTTAATTAAGGGAAATAAATGGAAGAATGTCATGATAGTACAGTACTTGAAATTTTCATGAAACAATCTCAAGGGTTTTACAAACTTCTTCAAACTTAACTTACCTGTTGAATGGCTATAATATTCTGCCGAGTAGAATCTAGTTGAAGATAGCTCCTCAGGTCAGTGGAAATTGCGAGCCATTCTTTCGCATAGTCTGATACTGACGATACTATCTCAAATGTTCCATTGGCCTAAAATAAAGACAAAATGTTCAAGTAGGAATGGCAACAGGGTACTCAAGAACTCATCTTTAAACATAATGTGTATTAAGAAAATAAAGGGTTTTTTGAGTTTAATTTTCTGGTATTGTAATTTAACCATAATACACCATCTACACCACGTATCGGCCATTTTTGGTTGTACGTGTTTCTTCCTAAAACCAATTCAAGTTTGTCCGAGAACTTGATCGGAAGATTTTGCAAGTACTTGAGTACTGATTTTTCTACTTGTTGCCATCCCTAGTTTCAATACACATATAACTTTCTCTTTCAATTACGCTGATAGCCCTTGTTTTCAAAGCAAGAGTATAATACTTTTATATGAAACTGTGATTTGACAAAGTTTATAAATTTGATTGAATAAGATCATAAGTAAATTAGTAAGATTCATACCTGAAAAAAAATCAAACAAAAAAGATAAACGCTCCTCATGGCAATAGTCAATACATGAGTTCATGAAATATAATGTAGATCACAAGGACAAAATCATACGGGTAAAATTCCAATGAGGTTAAACAGTGTCAACAAGAAGAGTGAACAATCATTTATAGATGCTGGTTTTTTTCAGTGTAAAAAGGGGCATAACTCAGCAATCATTCAAGCCAGGGTTACAGGCTTTGCTATACATGAGCGTATTGCCTCTGGCAACATTTGTACCAAGTTTCATTTGAATATCTTAATTGGTTTGGGAATCATGGCCAACAACAGCAAGAACAGCATGAAAACACCAACTTTTTTTTAGAAAACAAATGAGCTAAAGAGAACAAATATAAATATAAAAAAAACCCTAACCTTTTTGATGATTTTCTGGACAGCAGTGTTATTAGGGGCATACAACAGTTTTGGGTTGCTGTAGAGAACGTGAACCAGGATTTTCAGATGTTGTTTTTGTCCCCCATCTAGACCTAGTTCACCTGAAAGATTTGGAATTAAGGGTTTAGAGGCAAAAGTCCCCGAAGTTCAGGTTCCTTCTATGCCCAATGAAAACATTGCATACACATTTTTCACTGCACTAGCTCCATGATTATAATTGCACCACACTTCATGTGTCCCTGACAAAATATATTTGTACAGGGATACAAACAACACTTGTTCAGACGTCCATTGGGCAATCAAAGTTTGCAAAAAAGTAGCTCAGTTGGCAGCCAAAAATTTGTGCCGGTCTTGTCAATTTCACACATCTCTGTCATTTTTCATGAGGGTCAATAAATTTTGTTTGGGTAATTGAAAAATAAACATTTTCACTTTACAGGTGGCTAGTGGGTCGTATCCCTGTTGTAGATTAACTTGTTTGAAGGTCAATGGCAATGACCTGTGACCGTAATTTCATTTGATTAATTAAAAGAAATTTGGATAAAGCAACACAATCATTAATACTATTGCAGTCATTTATATAAAACTGGTTAATTCTTTGGATTGGTTAAAAGTAACCAAATGATTATTGATAATAGATATGATTTGTTAATATTTATACAAAAAATAATATTAACAAATCAAATAATTTAAGTGTGCAATTTAGCAAATAAACCTGTGGACAATATATCCAAGTTTTAAACAGTTGGATGCGGAAGGATTTCAATCGTTTATAACACAGTTAAAGATGCACTCTTACTCCCAAGTAAGATTTACCACAATTAATACAATTTTTTTAAGGGATGATTGAATGTCGAAATCAATGGTTTTTATGAAGGATATTTGAGTTTAATTTGAAAGAAAGGTGCAGAAAACACAGTATTTCTACCTTATGAGACGATAGTAGATGGCAGTTTATCTTTTAGCACTCACCAATCATTCAATATGTTTGCGTATTTAGCTATTAAATATACGGTTACAATCTTGTTATCAGTAATTAATGTTTCCCATAAATGCATTATTGAGGAAGCAGTTAAAGGTTTATCACTTAAAATCTATGTTTATTATACATGTGTATGCATTGATTTTGAAAAATAGTGTCACTTTAAATAATTTCTTTATATCTTACTTAGGTCAATATCCCCCATCTCACTTTCCCCTGAAGATCGTCTTTGCCGGTGAATCAAAACATCTGGATGATTATCTTTAGAACCATCATCATCTGTATCATTGCCATACTTGCTAACATCAGTATCATTCAAATGCTTGTCATTCTTCTGATCACTGGAAGCTTGATTATGACCTCTTTTTGATGGTTTATGGCCACAAATTGTTGTCTGCAAGCCATTCCAGAACTTTAAGAAACCTGCAAATTTGTTTTTCTTCTTTTCTTCATCACTCTTTGCAGAATCTGGTGCTACCTAAAAATATGATTATTATTATTATGTATACTGTAAACAAAAGAACTTTGCAAACCACAAGGACAATGTATAGTTTTCATTTGTTTGTTTTAATTTTGATCTCCTTTAAAGTTTTAGCAGAAGTTTATTTGAAAATTTAATAAAAGAAAGACTTTAAATCTAGAACCGCAATTGGTGCTTGCAAGATTTAAGTCACTTTGTATTTGACATAGCAGAACATATTGTACAAAATTACCTAAAAAATGGTTTGCACATTTTAGTAATGATATTCAAAACTTTGATGGGGGTGAACATTCTAGATTTAAAGCCATTTTCAAATTTCACATTAAACATTATTCATTATAGTTTCATTTTGCAAAACCATCCTGGCTTAACATAATGAACCAAAATTATTTCCTGAAATAATGTACTATAGCTAGAGCTGTCATAGGTGTAAGACTGTACAATAATCTGAGTTTAAGGCTCCCAATCCTGATTTCAGGGATAACCATAGGCCTGACTATTCAATATTGATCTTATCCCTCTCCTTAGACACGCCTCAGTGATTCCATTCAAGCTATTGGTCAGCTAAATATACAGGCCAATCAAAACACTTTGTTCTAATCTTCATTTTAAGTTCAATCTAAGTTGCTTATTGAATATAGCCCCTGATCGTTAGAACCCCTGAGAAATATTTCTAGAACTAAAGTCCCTGTAGGTTGAAGCAAACTCGTACAGATTTCTGTCCCTTTCCCGGAGCTTCAGTCGTGGGCTCAGGTGCTGATGTTGTATCGTTATCGCCCTCGTGTAGAATGTTACAGCCATCCTGGGGCAGGTCTGACACCAGTATACTCAAGTCCAAGAGGTAGGTTTGGAACAGGTAAAACCGCTCCATCTGAAAATGGGTCGATCAATGTCAACATAAATAACCTTACCTGTATATTGTTATTTTTATTCAAATGTCAAAATCATGTGATATTTAAGTGATGTTTTAGAAAAAAATTCAAGCTTTTATTTTCGATGGAACTATTTCAGAAAACTAAAACCTTAAAAACAATAGTTATATAGACTTCCAACATTATATCATAGACATTCATCATAAAAATTAATTACTGGTACAGATACTAATTTTTATAATCATTCATTCTTTAATAAAGTCTGGATATCAAAATAAGCAATCATTGAAACTGACAAAAATATAGCATTTTTAAGAAATTAACGGAAAAATAAGAAGATTCTTACATTATTTAGGAACTCTTCAACTTTCAAGTATATGGAGGTGAAGTTTGTCTCCCTCAGTTTTAACTGAAATAGAAACATAGCAACTGCTGTTGTGGATGTTCACAGAATCCCGATCGATATCCCGATCGATATAGTTATAATATCATCAAGTCTCACCTGATGCCGATCGATATAGTTACGGTGTCATCAAATCACACCTGATGCTAAAGTGATGAACCAATCCAAGAATATCTCACCCTGATAATTGATTATGGTTTTGTTTGATTTTTAATCTTTACTCACCACTTTAACGAGAGTTTCATCCGATATCTCCTGGTTTAGAAGATCGGACAACACCTGGGCCTGCTGTTCTGTCATGTTGCATAAATAACTCTCCCCTTCAACCTTTAACAGTTAAAAAAAACAACACATTAACAAATAAAACATAGGACACAAATTAAATGATAATTTTAATAACAGTTCGCCATTCTTTTTTCCCCAATGGAATCCATGTTTTGCGCTTGAAATTTGAAAATGATTTCTCATAAAATACCAAGACACCCTAATATGGAGAAAATAAGTCTTTTTTTTTTTTACATGACCAAACTCAGTTGCCTACGTGACAAAATTATAACTTTGTC
Organism: Mya arenaria; assembly: GCF_026914265.1. Taxonomy (NCBI): domain Eukaryota; kingdom Metazoa; phylum Mollusca; class Bivalvia; order Myida; family Myidae; genus Mya; species Mya arenaria. Next base: position 50,093,752 of record NC_069134.1, read on the forward strand.
ATCATTCATATCTTTACTTTTAAGGAACACATCACGGCGCTCCATACGCTCTCTTGTGATACATATGGTTTATGATGTCCATACAATTCCAATTATGAACAATTACTGATATATAATTATTAATTTCATAATTTTGTTTAGGATGTTTTACTTATCTAAGAAATGTTGAGCTATTTACATTAACAGGCACTACAGATATTCATTAGCACAATTTCTTTGTATTCAGCTGTTTTTCAAATCAGCCAATTACCTTCGCATATTTAAAAAGTGTGCTTCACACTTTGTACCCAAATGCATGTGAATGAAGGAGGACACAACACTGTAAGAGGGACTTGCTCATTTTTTTGAAAAATGCACTTGAATGACTAAATAAAAGTTTTGCAAATTATTAGGAATGTTAAAATTAAAATACTGCTCAAATATCGTCTTTGACGTCCACGATTTCAAATTGCATTAGTATAATAGCTTTACAAAAAAAGGCTTAAAGGTTAGGTTATCCATGTTTGTGGGCATGTGGTTTTACTGTCAGTTTTCTAATTTTTCCATGACCGTTCCAGCATGTGCTCACTCCCCACTAAAACTTGTGTTTTCAGATGCATTAATGGGGAAAACAAAATTACTGCCAAAACATGAGTAAGTCCCTTTAGTTTAGGCATTTGATCTTATTGCATTGACACAATATGACCCCCTGATGAAGCCGAAATTATAATAGCTTATTTAGTGTTTCCCGAACGACTCATAAAAATACCTGCAACTACAAAGTTTTTTTAGCCTCTTTAGTGATCATCATTTTTCGTTGTAGAATAAACGGGTTAGGTAAGTACAAAAAATACCTTCCCGCACAAATGTGGACGGGAAACACCTATATTAACTAACTATTATGTGTGGCCTTCATATATCTAGAAAACATTCAGAAGGTCAAAAACCCTTACCAATGTGGCATTCTGGTTGCCAGGGACAACCAACATGTGGCTAATGTCTTTTGTGTCGCACGCCCCAAATTTTATAACATCAGGAGATAAGACCACCAACTGAAAATTGAACATTATATTCATTGATAAAAACACACAATGTTACAAATTATTATTTATCATGATTGCATGAAGTCAGATTTCAGAGCTTAAAATAAATCTAAAATGAACTTAAACTTAAACTGAAACATTAAACATGTATAAACAAATTGAAGATAACTGTATGCCATGCACATTTATATATAAAAAAAATTGCAAATCACAGAAGAAATTCTACAACACAGGCAAATGAATGCAAAATTGGATGGAGCTATAAATAAGTTCAGGGCTCTCAATAGGCTGAAAATTTCTCCCTTCAGTCAATTTAGGGAGAAGTGGGGAGACTTTAGGGAGAAGTGATACTTTTCTTAACACCTGATACAAATTATGCCATACCACACACCTCAGTTTATATTCACATTCAAATTGATTGCTATAACTGTATAAAATGTTCATAAAATAATGTATCATTTTGGGCTCAGCAAAAGTGTATTTGTCAATGTCACATAGTTTATCTCCAAATAGCATCTAAAATGAACCAAAAAAATACATCTAAGGATTTGAAATAATCATAATGACCTCATAAATGAACTGTCAATAAAGTAGGGGGACGAATCTTGTTTTGGTACGTTCGGGATAGGGTACGAATGTCACATTCAGCTGTGCTGTTATTTACTTGTCTCTGGCTAAATAATTTTAAATATGCTGACATTTAAGAACCAATTGACATTTAAATCAGTGTCCTTGATGAAAAATTTACCAATACATAATGGGAAGTTGAAAAATTAACTCGGAAAATTGTTCTGACAAAATGGCGAGATCGCCGATTTTTGTTGACATCGTAACTGTGACAGGAGAAAATTACTGTTAGTAAACTCTACATAAAGCAAAAAAATAATATTAGTTCCAATGTTTCGAATCAAAGCTAACATTATAACCTACATTTCCAGGCAATGAAATCGCCTGTCAACTCCAAAAAGAACCATACCGTACTTGAGTTTCACAAAATCTTTATAACTTAAACAAGCTTGTTTGCTTTAATCATTCAGACTTTTTAAATCATTAAGATTTAACAAAATATATTCTAACTATTACTTAATGCATATCATAATTGTTTTTTTTATAATCAAAAACAGATGTCTCCCCCTATAGTTGTGTCATTCAGGGATATGTAGCAGACACGAAATATTATTTATTATAGTGATATGACCTTTGACCTTTAAGCTTTAAGTATGACCTTGACCCTAGCTGCTTGTTACCAGCCCTCTGCATGTTATCTCACTATGTGAACATTTGTTGTGAGTTATTTCAAAATCCTTCAAGCAGTTTTTGAGATATGTGTGGTCACATGACCTTTGACTTCTTAGTGTGACCTTGAACTGACCTGATTGTAACAAGCACTTTTTACATTGTCTCATTATGGTGAACATTTGTAGCGAGTAATTAAAAATACTTCAAGCGGTACAAGAGATATGGAATAGACATGATTTGTGACTGACAGGCGGTCGGCCGCCCAACTTGAGCAAAAACAGTATATCACCCAATATATATAATAACACTAATTCATACATACCTTCAATAATTCTGCAATTTCAATGGGGGACAACTCTGATGGAAATGGAAGAGCACCATTCTTGTTGCCTAGCAACCAATGGAGTACATCCATTGGCTGTTCATTGTCTGACAACAGTTTATTCATCACAATGTCTGATAGTAAAGCTTTACTAACACTTGGAAACAATTGTTTGAGAACATTCTTTAGGATAGAGCTTTGCTCATTTATGGCAAGTTTTTGAGTGTCATTAAAATATGAGTTGAGATCACTAGGCATGGAAGGATTATCGCCAAAAACACTTCGGCGCACACGGTGTTCAGTTGTTCTATTTTTAGAATCCCCAAACAGGAAGTCAGACAGCTGAAAAAAAGTGAACAAAATCAAAAACTAAATCTGCAAAATAACATTACCTATGCACAAGATAAGAACTACACTGTCTATTAAAAGGCAGTTTTATTTTTGTTTTTACATTTTATATTATACAAAGGTATTAACATTACATGTCTCCATGTTTAATCTCTGAATTGATTAATGTATTCTGACACATTATGTGCATTTTAAAGATTTTGACCATTTGTTCCATGATACAGTCTTAAAGATGGAACATCACACAGAGTAGTGACATATATGATTACATTTATAATACACAAATAAAACTTACCTTTCCAGCAATAATATCTTTGACAATGCCAATGAAAAAAATACTCTGCTATGGAAAATGTCTGAAATACCCTTATTTTATATACAATGATAAATCAAAGCATTTATTGTGTACTTACCCACTGCAAATTAACAGTAGCATTGAGGATGGAGTCAACGTCATTGTACGGTATAGACAGGTTGGTATGAAGGAAGTCCCGAACATTGTTTGTTGACTGGAAGAGTGACTTAAGTGGGAAATCTGTAAAAGATATAAATCAAACAAACTCAACATACTATAACAGATAATCATTTACAATCATGCACTCACTTACGGATTATTACCATTCTGATTCAATCATTTAGAAACAAAATAATGAAAACCACAGTCAAATTTCAATTAAGACATTAATGGGGTTTTTTAAAGTGATTTATTTAGCAGCTCATATAAATGGGCTCTGACTAGAATAGAGGCACTTGGGTCAACACTTAGAAATTAATCTTATCTGCTTTCCTAAACAATGAATAGGTAGCTGGGATGCGCCTTGTTTATACCATATTAAATGGCTTAGTAAAGCAAAATTAAACAAAAAATATTTTTAAGAATAAGGATCAACATTGTGTTCCTTATAATACTGTTTGCAAATAAACATGCTCATCAATTAGTTTAATAATGATGGTATTACCATTTTGGACAACATAAGAGACAGTCAATCATGTACCACGTCATCAGCAGCAGACAATAGTTTCAACTCTACAAAGAATTTGCTTGCCACTGCCCAATTTTTACCAGTGTTAATAAAGCATATTATTTAATTGGCTGGTTGAAAAGAAAGCAATGCGCACTGTACATAAATAAATGCTTTTGAGGTCTCAATCAGTAGTAAGTTCCTTTCTGTATGTAAAAGAACACACCAAATCACTGACGGGGGTAGTCGATTCTTTAATGTATGAAGTCGATTGACAGGCTATAAAATTGTTGCACTTGATTTGAGATACACTTGGTGTATTAAGGCATATTAAACACCACATTCATCCAATGCTACAAAACCTTGAAATGCTGCGTTAATTTGTATAAAGTACCGTTAAATAATTATGTATAGGACGCTATCATATATACAAAAAGAAACTTAATAACACTAATAGTATAAATAGGAAAAATGTCAAAATCGGCAGCTTTAAATACAGAATCATACTACATGAAAACTATCAAACAAGTTCGAAACTTAAATAATTAACCACTTTTACTTGTCGTCTTCTGCTGATGCTTACTTTACATGATTTTTTATTGAGGCGTTGTAACTAAATCCATCAATTGATGTAAGTTACGTTCCTTTGATGTGAAATGTAAATATCCATAATATTACAGCTTAAAATGGACTTTGGAAAAAAACATCAAAATCCTAATACTGAATATAAGATGCAGGCATTTTATTTGTAATAATTATGGGGGGGGGGGGGGGAGAGTAGAATAAGACATTGCAGGGATCAAACATGGAACCCTTTGATTATGTGTTATATTCTGTAAAACTATGTACAGAAGCATTTGTATCAAAACAGCCCCATTTTTAATATGTTCAGCACTTAAAATCAATGATTCTATGACTGATTAAATTGGGATGTTCCTTCATCTATACACTTTCCAAATGCAAACATTATTTATAGCTTCTGAATACTAGAACAATAAATGCTATGAGCTTATTTTCAATTAAGAATGCATTTATAGTAAACAAGATCTCTTTATGTAGAAAATAGTGTGTACCTAAGAGGAAACTCATTATTCTTCCCTGAAGATCTTAATTTGACATTACAATGTCTGCTTCTATTAAACTTCAAAGATCAACAAAAAAATGTAAATACACATTAGGAGTTATATTGATAAAGAAAATCATTTTGAAACTGAAAGCCTTAAAGTTTGGTTTCATTGTCAAGTAACTCTATCTATAGATCATGATTATTTTCAATAAATAAGCAGTAAAGCTTTACAATTTTAACTTTGTAAAACATTTTTCATTACGATAACATTTTATTTGTGCAAACTTCTCATTGCAATCAAAATATATTTATCTCCATTGGCAAGGTTCTTCAGTCTTGCACGTACACCTTTATTGATCACATTTCAATGACAAGCTCAAAGATGCCTTTTCAAAATAACCTTAACCCTTCTCCATAAGAATTGGCAGAAGCGCTGAAAGGCATTTGCGCACAGATTTGTTTGTGGGATTGATCTGTTCTAACTTTAGTTTGAAATTGAGTTATTTTACCTAACATAACTAGCAGAAACTCACTTAAAGATGCACTCTTACTCCCTAATAAGATTTACCACAATTAATACAATTTTTTAAATATATCAAAAAGAATGAGTACATGTAGAAATAAATTGTTCTTATGAAGAATACCGAGTTTAATTTGCCAGAAAGTTGCAGAAAACATGGTATTTCTAACTTATTAGATGATAGAAGACCATAGTAAATCTTTTAGCACTCAACAATCATTAAATATTTTTGTGTTTACAGCTACATGTATTAAGAACATGATTACAAACTTGTTATCAGTAAGTAATATTTTAAGTAAATGCATTATTTGAAAGTATAGTTAAAGGTTTATCACTCAAAAGTTATGTTTGTTACATATGTGTATGTATTGATTTTGAATAAGGGTGTCACTTTAAACAGAATGTTGCAAACCTAAGCCTTAGATAAGTAAATGTTAAGTAACATAATCTAAAATATGGAGGAGTCCTGTTTAAGTGTCCACCTAGCTGTTGTGGCAATTCAGTTCAAGTCCTATTAATTGGACATTGTCTTGGGTTCTCAAAAAAGGGCATCGGTACTCAGGTTTCTTACGCATGACGTGGACACAAAAATAACCCAGTATGCCACTTTGACATATTTCAAGGGTTTCATAATAAAGGCTAGCTAACTGATTTTTTCCAAACTGGACAGAACCATAAGAATATCACCGTTTGAACTGACAAATCTGGTTTCAACCCATGAAGCGGACACAAAAATAACCCAGTATGCCATTTCACTTTAAACCATTTTAACCGAATCTGATAAACTAAGAACACGTCAATTTTAAACCAAAGCTAAGCAAAATATATACCTGACGCCGAGTCAATGGCATTTTTCAGCGAGAAAGGCTGTTCTAGAATTTCCCGGTATATTGCAGGGAGTTTTTCCATTTCCCGCGGGGTATACCCTGGGTAGAAAAAGTTGTGTTGGGAGCCAAGACTCTGTAATTGCTGCAGGAATTTTTTTGAACTGGAAAAAAAACATATGAAATTATAGATATTTTACATTGCCCTGGACATTTCTACATAAGAAAGGGTAGAGGAAAAAGAATAATAGCAATTTACCGGAGCCATCGTAATCAGTTGAAAATTTTAATAAAATAAATAACTTTAGATTCTTATCAAGTGTCTGAGAGTTTCGCGGAGTTAACCCCTCCAAGAAATGCCGAGTTCGTTATTCTTCGGTCGACTGATCACCCTCCGAGGGTCTTCAATTCAAACTCCGAGGAACATGGACAGTCGATTAAATCATTGTGTTGGCCGCGATAGCAAAATTCCGCGGAGGGAAACGGAAAGTGGGTCTAACTTGTTGAGTGTACTGTACATGTAAAAGTCACGAGATTTGTATGGTTAAATATACTGACATTAGTTTTAGATTTACTAAAATTTACATGGTAGACAACCCCAGACAATTTTGAATTTGAAAAATTGGCAAAAACTGCAAAAGATAAAGGTGTAGTAAGCAATGTATTACATCAGTAAGTAAGATTCAAACAGTTGTACACAACAATACCAATTTTATGTAAGTTTTTGCCAATTTTCTTTTTTTCTTGCAATGGTATCATCTAGTGTCTAGTCCCTTTAAAGCCAACAGCATCTGAAGCATATCCAGTTCTGAGCTGAAGCTTCAAAACTTCTGTAAGCTCCACAACTAACAAGAACATCACAAATGCCATACCTCGAGCCATATTATATGGTCCCTGCAGTCATTCACCAAGGGCCATAACTCAACAAATATTATTTCAACAATGAGGCACTCACTACATTATGTGTTTTGACAATGTTACCCTGTGTACACAGTCTAATTGGTTTTATGGAACAGTAACGTTTTATCCCTTTGATGACAACTGCGACAACAGCAACATCGACAAACTGAAACCAGTTCTATGATGATTCTTTCATTTCTTATTCTCAAAAAACTGGCACGCTTATAAAAGTGTTTACCAGTAAAAGCATCATATACACCCGGCTATATTTAATATTAGTGGTCGTGGCTATATTTTTTCCAATGGAATGGCATAATTTTTAATATTTATGCCAAACATCTATTTTGGTAATCAGCAGTCAGTCATTACATATTTGAATCTGGTGAGTTTCAGATTAGAACAGAGGCTGGGTCTGTGTTCAAACAAAATATAACACTAATCTGGTGTCCATAATACTCTACGCCCAAATATTTTGGCTATTTCATTGTAATTAATCCTAAGGGAATAAAACGTCGTGTGTCGATTTAATATCATAACATCAATCATTCCCTGTATAACGTCATTTTATTTAATACATTCAAAAAAGCATTGAATGTCTCAAATGTAAAAAGAATTTCTATGTTAGCATTTTGAAAAAGACCTTTACGCCGAAATGACAATCAAGAGTTTTGATTAAAGAATTGGTTCATGATATCTTAATAGATAATTACCTATTTTGCATTACTGCAATGAACTCCTCTTTCGGTATAGTGTGATCATTCTCACAGAACTGTTGCATGATGGGTATCACCCCGGACGATGGTAGCGGCATGGAAGGCCATTTTACTGAAAATATTACACAGTACATTCGACATAATAATAATAGCAAATAGGTTGTTCGGTTAGCACAGTGGTTAGCGCACTCGCTTCTCACTTAGGTGACCCAGGTTCGATTCCCGGGTTGTGCACATGTGAGTTTGGTTTGTGGTCATCAAGCCAGACAAGTGGGTTTTCTCCGGGTTGTCCGGTTTCCCCCACAACACAAGACCACTCTTTCAAGTAAAATCGTGCCAACAAGAGTGATTTATATTATGTTGTAATAACTTGTTTCACAATCGTTGTAAAATAAATATGTTTAAACTAAACTAGCAAATAGCTTTAACCTGACTGAAAAAACATGTTTTTTTTCTATATATATATATATATATATATATATATATATATATATATATATATATATATATTGTACTTCTATTGAAAAATGTTTGTAAGGCGACTATAAATAAATTGCTAGATTTTTATTCCCGCCAGCTCCGTCTTTTTCTGCCGCCCATTTAATGTTATCGACTCAAATAAAAATTGAATTGAGATTATTTGAATATCAGATCTGGTAGCAGTGTTAATCGATCATACCAACAGTGTCAATGTATAACATTAACATGTAAAAAAAGGAAAAGTGTACGATCGTGTACATGGTTAATCTAGAAACACATGTATATGGTGCCTTATGCAATTAGAATCTGAAAAAACATGAACTCATATTTAATGGTGAAAGAGTCATTTAAAAAAATGTCATCCCTGGCCCCCTATCAAAAATAAAATGGTTGAAAATCCAGCAATTAATTTATATTGGCCTAACGAGACTGAGAGTCAAATTTTACCAATCTTGGCTGCGGTGCTATTAGACAAATCCTTTAATTGGCATTGATATATATGAGTAAACTTTTTGCCAGGAAAGATTTCAGAGAAGTTTTACGATGTAGTTAAATTTATTCTTTAAATACTCTAACAGTTTAATTTTGGCCTCAAAATATTAAAACTTTGAAGGTGGATTGTTAAAGCTGCACTCTCACAGATTGAACGTTTCGACAACTTTTTTTGTTTTGTCTTTGAACGATCCAATTTATGCAAAAATTTGCTCATTCCAACACAAAAAATAAAAAAAGTTGTAAAAACAGTAACTCTGAGAGTGCAGCTTTAATTAAGATGCATGTTCATCACAGTTCTTGTTTGTCCTTCAGTATATAAAACATAACTCATCATTTCTGAAAATAAACTTGCACTTTTAGTTAAGAAATGTGCGTCCAGAAAAAAAATATTGTTTGCTACAAAATTTTAAATTGCCTCTGAATGGCAGATTGGCTGAGAGCTAAAAGTGCACAGTGACTAGCTGTTACATGAGTCACACGAAATATTATTTCAAAGCAAGATGACAAAAATGTTTGGCGACCTGTATTTTAGTAAAACAATCTTGGGCCTTTCTTATCCCATACTTTGTACTTCAGGCTAGCTTTTGCACTTGTCAACTTTATTCACATTACCTCAAAAAAAGCAGGACAGCTAGCATTCAATAATGCAATAAAACTATAGTGATCCGGTTTATCAGTGAAATTTACGTAAGCTAATCAATACAGCCGGCTGGAAATACCTGGAAATCAAGTCCAGGATTTCAAATTATTGACATTTACATTCAATGACGATTACGGATTTAAAAAGATAAATGGAAATGCATGGACACGCGATTCCTTTATTCATAATTGATAGACAGAGAATTGCTTTGAAATGTCAATTGAGTAAAGAAATTGTTCAATCATCGGCCATGATTATACAAACAGTCTCATTTCAGACTGAAGTGGCAAAACTGCCAATCTTCATTTCATTGGAACATTTCCTAAGTTTGAGTTTTGATGATGAAATTTTGATGAAACTTATAACTATTTGAAATCATACAATTCTTTACATTTTATTGTAAAACAAATGGTTTTTGATTTGATATATGACTTTTTTGTAATTTAATAGAAATGCTTTTCTGAGTCAGAGTCTAGCTTGAGACTGTTTGTGATCATGGGCCCTGCAGTCTTGAGTCTTGGCTCATCTCAAACTCAGACTCAAGATTTTAGTGAATTTGCACCACGGGCTCATGATTGTGAATAGTCATATCAAATTCCAAGTCTAGACTCAGGCTCCATAAATTGATCATGAAATTTTTTAAATTGTATTACCATTTGAAATTGTACAATTATTTGCATCTTTATTTTGGTAAATTAAATGGAATAAAAAAAAATTAAAATTAGATAAAAATACATTTCTGAGTCTAGACTAGGACTTGAGACTGTTCGCTATCATGACCCCTAGCCTTATAACGAATACTGTAAACAAAAGGGAGATAACTCACATTGCTCTTTGGGCTCGGGGAGCTCTCGTCGCCGAATGGACAGCAGAATGACAAATAGCACGAGCGGGATGAAAAGCTCAAACAGCAACACAAACTGTAACAGAAAATGGTTTTGGCATTGGTTAGAGGTAACGGAGGGGATAATGTCGACCAATGCAAATTATCATGGGGGATTTATCCGGATGTTTCTTCTTCTGTCTTCCAAATTAGCTACCTAGTTAGTGACTTCATGAAACTATTGCCGATTATCATAAATAGCATTATGTTAAGTTTTCCATAACGGTGCCATCATGACGGACTATTTTTTAACTCCTGTATTATCATAGAGTCATTGCCCATTATGCTAAAGGTGCTCTCTCACAGATTGACCTATTTGACAGGACTGGTGGTATTTGTATTTTTTTATACTTCAATAGTTCTGTCTTACATCATTTTCGCACTGAAAACTGTCACTATTTTTCTGGGCACATTCTCTCACTACATGAAACTTCTTTTCAAAGGAAAAATGTTAAGAAATGCACAAATTTGATGACTGTTGGTAAATGTGAGAGATTTTAATGTACATTTATGGATAAACATTTAACACAGAAGAGAAATTACAGGCAATCATTTTTATTACAATATCTTACATCCAAATGAATGAAAAAAAAAAGTTTGTACATTTCATAATTGGGTAGCATGAATATTATTATATGTCACAATAAAGTAAGGTTCATTGATGTCATGGGAGTATGATTGTTTCATGGCTATCAGGATAAAGTTTGAATGATATCATGTTTAACCTACCCTGATTTTGCAATGTGTGTCCAATATATGGGTGAATCTGTGTGTTTTACCTCGTGATCGATATATGAGACAAATTTTGCATTTAATTTCCATTAACACATTTACAGCACAGTTCCTAATCACTTAAAGGACAAATGCATTGTACCTCATGCATGACACATTTTTTTTAAATATTCAGAAAAACATGTGCGCTGCGATTTAAAGATGCACTCGAACAGATTAAATGTTTTGACAACTTTTTATATTTTCTGTCTTGGAATGAGCCAATTTTGGCGTTAATGTCTGGAAACCAGTGATATAAGACTGCTGTCTTTTACATTTGAAAATTGATGTTTTATGGCTTAAAGCGTTTAATAATATTTTTTAGTGTTTTCCAAACAATTGAAATCTGTTCTTTTGTGAGTTATCTTATATGACAGCTGATATCAAAAGCAGTTGATTCTGAGACAACACTAAACAAAAATTTTGTCAAACTGTGAGAGTGTACCTTTAACACCATCACTCACCTTTTGTTTCATTCAAACAAGGGGCATAACTTAATAATGATTAGAGCTAGAGTTATTGGCCCTTCTTAACATCTGCATATTGTCTATGGCAACATGTGTTCTTAGTTTCAGTTGAATATTTTCAACATTTTTCCAGTCATGGCCTGAAAAGCTAGTGTTTGAAAGACGCTAACGACAACTACACCGTTTACACGATGCTGACCACAACTACATCATTTGCATGTTGCGGATTACATACATACAGTTTACGCGATGCCGATCACAAGTACATGGTTTGTACGAAATTGATGAAAAATGCACAGTTTACACTATGCCGATGACAACTACACTACTTGCTCGACGCCAATGACAACTTCACTGTTTGCTCGACGCCAATGATAACTACACTGTTTGCTCGACGCCAATGACAACTACACTGTTTGCTCGACCCCAATGACAACTACAATGTTTGCTCGACGCCAATGAGAACTACACTATTTGCTTGATGCGATGCCAATGACAACTACAATGTTTGCTCGATGCCAATGACAACTATAATGTTTGCTCGATGCCAATGACAACTACACTATTTGTTCGACACCAATGACAACTACACTGTTTGCTCAACGCCAATGACAACTACACTGTTTGCTCGACGCCAATGACAACTACACTGTTTGCTCGACACCAATGACAACTACACTGTTTGCTGGACGCCAATGACAACTTCACTGTTTGCTTGATGCCAATGACAACTACAATGTTTGCTCGACGCCAATAACAACTATAATGTTTGCTCGATGCCAATGACAACTACACTGTTTGCTCGACGCCAATGACAACTACACTGTTTGCTCGACGCCAATGACAACTACACTGTTTGCTTGACGCCAATGACAACTACACTGTTTGCTTGACGCCAATGACAACTACACTGTTTGCTCGACGCCAATGACAACTACACTGTTTGCTCAACGCCAATGACAACTACACTGTTTGCTCGACGCCAATGACAACTACACTGTTTGCTCGACGCCAATGACAACTACACTGTTTGCTCGACGCCAATGACAACTACACTGTTTGCTCGACACCAATGACAACTACAATGTTTGCTCGACGCCAATGACAACTACAATGTTTGCTCGACGCCAATGACAACTACACTGTTTGCTCGAGGCAAATGACAACTACACTGTTTGCTCGAGGCAAATGACAACTACACTGTTTGCTTGACGCCAATGACAACTACACTGTTTGCTCGACGCCAATGACAACTACACTGTTTGCTCGACGCCAATGACAACTACAATGTTTGCTCGACGCCAATGACAACTACAACGTTTGCTCGATGCCAATGACAACTACACTATTTGCTCGAGGCAAATGACAACTACACTGTTTGCTTGACGCCAATGACAACTACAATGTTTGTTCGACGCCAATGACAACTACACTGTTTGCTCGAGGCAAAAGACAACTACACTGTTTGCTTGACGCCAATGACAACTACACTGTTTGCTCGACGCCAATGACAACTACACTGTTTGCTTGACGTCAATGACCACTACACTGTTTGCTCGACGCCAATGACAACTACAATGTTTGCTCGACGCCAATGACAACTACAATGTTTGCTCGACGCCAATGACAACTACAATGTTTGCTTGACGCCAATGACAACTACAATGTTTGTTCGACGCCAATGACAACTACAATGTTTGCTCGACGCCAATGACAACTACAATGTTTGCTCGACGCCAATGACAACTACAATGTTTGCTCAACGCCGATGACAACTGCACAAAAGCTATTACAAAATGTTGACACTTTTTCTTCGAAAAAATTACAAGTGAATAGCTTTCAACTTGATATTAATAAAGTTACTTTTAGATTAGATTTCTAAAGCATGAAACTGCAGTCATATTTTTACTAGACCAGAATGGATGTGCAGGCACAGCTTGCTAGCTGCATGGGCTCAAGGGAATGCTCCCGGTAAATGGTTTTACTGGATGGTTTTTCAACAATCTTGGAGTAAAAAAAACAACATGCACACACACCAAACAAACAATAAGAAGAATGCAAGAAAAAAAGACTTGTCTTTTCCATAAGTTTTAAATGCAATTCTGAACATTTTAATAATACAGTGATTGACATTTTAAGAAAATCAACAGCAGGCCAAGGGCGATTATTTAGTGCTTTCCTAGAGCAATGTAAGTGAAAACTATCGTATCATTTATCGTAAATGAACATTAGATACATGTAATACAAGGTTGATCAATACCGGCAAATGAGTCATCAACATTATAAGTTAAAACTAAAGTGATCAGGATTTCCAGATGCTACAACGACAGTAGTGGGACCATCATGTAAAAAAACAGGTTTACAGTGAAAACCCAATGGTAAATACTTGGTAAAACTAACTATTCTGAAAGAAAAAAAAACTAGTCAGCTTATTCTTAAAGGCTCAACAAGATAATACCACTATTAAATTTGAATCCAAAAATGTTTTTTGTTATGATATTTTGTACAAACAGTCTGGACCAGGCTTAAATTTTGATCAATTAAGTTTCAAAATCTTAGCATCCCTGGTAGGGACATGTATCACATAGATTCAGTCCATGTCTTTGCAGATGTCCCGAGTGCTCTTAAGAATAGGAAGGTTCACAACGCAGGTATTTTATTGAAATGGGGGGGGGACATGTATCACATAGATTCGGTTCATAAGTTTGCAGATGTCCCGAGCTCTCTAATATTGGGGGGGGGGGGGGAGGGGGGGGGGAGAGATAGTAATTTTAAACTTATTTCTACAATAGCTTATGATAAAATTTTAATGTGTATTATTCGTTTAAAACTTTATACTTGGCTTAGGAAGTCAGCCATTAAATTAACATTATTCTATATGCAGTGTGTGCAAATACTGCACACATTTAGTCAAATATTTTGTTAAAGCTCAAATTACCTTTATGTCTATAAAGGGTATTGACCTCTGATCTGAACTTCTACTTCACATTTGTGAGCAATATTTCAAATAATAAAGATCACTTAAAACTAGGAGTAAGTATAGATATAGCTGTCTTTGTACTTTGTACAGCGTAATAAAATAATTCAGACCTTCATGTAGGCTGTAATAAACATTTAATGGTATTCTGGTTTGAGCTCACTTTAACTAGTTTCATTATGAATTTAGGTTTATAAATGCAATCAACTGTGTAAATTGGGGGAATTTAATCAACATATCTGACTATTTTTTTTTAATTCCTCAACTTTGTGTTCATTTGTAACACTAAAGCTGCATTCATACAAAATATAATGTCATTTTCCAACTCAAGTCCATTTAATCCTAACGTTTACGTTGTCAAATTAAAGCTGCAATCTCACAGATAGAACGTTTTGACATCTTATTTATTTTCTGTTTTGGAAGGAGCCAATTTTTGTCAAAATGCATTGAAAACAGTGACCAGACTGCTGTCAAAAATTCAGATTGCAGGTTTTCATATTTGACTGATGTTTTATGCATACCTCTTAAAGGGTAAGTAACGCATTAAGCCATAAAACTTTAATTTTCGAATGGAAATATGAAAAACTGTGATCTGATCTTTTGTCAGCAGTCTAATATCACTGGTTTTTAAGAAATTTATGCCAAAATTTGCTCATTCCAAGACAAAAAATAAAAGAAGTTGTCAAAACGGTAAATCTGTGAGAGTGCAGCTTTAAAAGAAGATTCTTGAAAAAGTATAACTGTTTTTATAACATTAAAGTATGAATTTTGAATCAATGAAAATAAAGTATTTCAGTTATTATGGAGGGATATTATATCATTTGATAAGCGATCGAGTCATTGAACAAAAAATGAACTGATCGAGTATGATGTATAATGAAACCCACTTAAGGACCAGCAGTGATGCAAAAGTCGATTGAAGAACCAAAATTTAAATAAATCAATTTCCATTTAGTTTGAGGTTCAATATTTAAAACTGCACTCTATCTAAAACTATCATTTCTGTAAACCAATGATATAAGGTTGCTGACAAAAAATCAGATCGTAGATTTTCATATTTCCGTTCGTAAATTAATGTTTTATGGCTTAAACAGTTACTAACGGTTTAAGAAAAGTGCATAACACATCAAATTTTGAACTTAAATGTAAAAATCTGCGATCTTATTTTTTTGTCAGCAGTCTTATATAACTGGTTTCCATGGATATTCGCAAAAATTGGTTCGATCCAAGACAAAAAATTAAAAAAATTGTCAAAACGTTCAATCTGTGAGAGTGCAGCTTTAAAAACAGAAGTGATAATGATACATCAAGAGCTCATGTTTGCCAAAATATACTGACCTAAATTATTTGTTCAAAAAATTTCATATGTGGGTTAAAAATCAGAATACATACCGGACTTCTTTTTTTGAGGGTGAAATTCTTCCACAACAGAAGCCCTAACTGGTGGAGAAACCCCATCTCGTCGCGGTGGTAGTGTGTTAGATCTCTCTGAAAGAAACAAAATATAGGTGTGTTTCTTATTAGTTTACTCGAAACCCCATAATCTTACCACATATCTCTACCAACATATACAGTGAATTCTTCACAGAGCATGTAGCAGAAATATATATATGTATATAAATTATACCTCACCTACATGTATCCCTTCTTAGTATATATATATAAAGTCGATCAGTCCACATATGATTGCATTTTAATCAAAAACCCAGTTTTATGATGTCAGTGGTCCATATCATATTTTTCGCTGGTCCGGACCTGGCCAAAAAATAATATGGACCGCTGACGTCATATAATTTGGACCGCTGACCCATAAAAATGGTGAGTACGACTTGCGATTTTCACAACAGCGAAAAATTGTCCATATAAACACTGGCGCTTCAGAGTATTTGACAATTTTTATGTTTTGGTGACTCTACTCTTAAAAGAAACAGAATGTATGTCCAAACGTTAAAAAGTTCCGTAACACGCATTAATGACGCTCATATATATTTATATATATGAGATTTAGATACCTTTAAAATATGTGACTTACTACATGTAGTTAAACTACAGTACCTTACCAACCGAGCCAACTGGTAAACCGGTTCTTTCCAACACACACTACAATACTGACTTCTTTCTTCACATTTTTTAATATATATATATATACATATATGTATATTTATTGTGATAAAGTTTAGAAATTAAAGTGAAAGGTACAGTAGGTATTTGTAACAAATCATAAATGACAAAGTTCACTAAAAGTGTAAGAATCTATCTTAAACAACGTTACCAAACATCACCACTTCGATAAGAACTATAACATAATTGTGCAATTCTCCTTTGTTTACATTTTCACCATTAACGGTAGGTGATGATGCCAAACAGAGCGAATCACTCACTGACTCAGTGCACAGAACAGCAAAAAATAATCTACATTTACTGTTTAACTTGACAGTCGCTTTGAATAATCAAATGACCTAAATACTTGCATATACGTGGTTAAGAAATATCTATCATATAATAAACATATAAAATAAGTTCGAATAGACAATTATAGACCGCAGACAAAGAAAGAATTACCAGTTAATTAGAAACACGTATTCGCCATCTTTCACATGTGTACATCACGTGACACAATAATTTGGTATTGATTGGGTGACGTCAAAAGTTGCTACTATTTATAAAACAACCATGTGCGTTTGTTTACATGAACAGCTGACTTGCGTGTCAAAGCTTTTTTTAACGATTTTCTTTGTTGAAGAAAAAAAGTAGGTCAAAGAATTGACCGAATTAAAACTAATTTGCGTTTGACTGATGTTCTTTTTAAACTTTATTTACAAACATTTATAGATCTTGATGCCTTTGTTGGTATATTATTGTTTCCAGTTTGATTTTACAGATTAATTTTAGCTCGATTGTGGAGTCAGCTGAAAGCTGAAATGAATCACTGTCGACTAAGTTTCATGTGCAAAAACACATTACCGTGTCTTTCAGAATTGTACTCTGCCTCTAGTGTTCCCAAGATGCTGGTAGATGTACGCAAAGGGTGGAGTTTATGCACCAGTCAATTGTAACCACGCCCCCCACCCCCAGGTCCAGGGGTATACCGGGGATAGCCGGGGAAATGGGCCGTGTTTTTACCTTTCAGGTGTCCCCGCAGTGCCGGATGAATGGGGTGGTTTTGTCTTCGCGCAAAATATAGCGGGGAATGCGCCTTACCTAGGGTCCCTGGGGTGCGGGGGCATTTGGCGGGGATTTTACCATCAGTTCGTCTCCGCAGGGCGGGGGTTTTACCCGGGATTGTCTGGACCGAAAGTCAAAGTCCCCGCTATTCCCCGGACCTGGGGGCCGTGGTTACAATTGACTGGTGCATTATCACTATTCATTCATCAACCATTCAATAGACTAATAGATATGTCACCATTCATTCAAATTCTCTATCGATCAATACATCGGTCAACCAATCAATTAATCAAACAACAAAGCAATCAATCGATCGATCGAAGTACATGTAATTCTTCTGAAAACCAACAACATTTATGTACATGTATGTATCTACTGATTAACCTTTGTTTTCTTACTTGTATCATGTTAACAACGGCCTGCAATGAAGAATATGTCACTTTCCACACTTGTAACGTTGATGACCATGGTTGGTTCTAAAACTTGTAAAATATATTCCGGCAAAAGGTTCTGATCATTTTTCTAGTATATGAACACAGAATTATTTTTTTTTAAAGTTTTTAGAGACATGTTAACTTCACAGTACACGGATATAGATGGATGTTATCCTAAGTTTTGAGTTAACAATTGTAGAGTGTAAGACACCTTTGTTTTTCAAAGCCACATTTAGCGGTAAGACACCTTTGTTTTCCAAAGCCACACTAAGCGGATTAGTTCGACCTAAAAAAATATATATTGTTGGCAACATCATGTGCTAAACATGAGTAATATTGCTGTTTCCATACTCTCCAGTGAAAATTGCTCCCTGTTTATATTTTGCACAGAATCAGTTTTATCTCACTGCATCTTGGCAGAGTTCCACAATATTTCGCTTAGAACTGTTTAAGTATTTAATTACGTATCGTTACAGAAAGTTATGCGCAAACTTTAGACACTGCACTTTTTAAAAGCCTTCATTTTCCAGGTAAATAACAGAAACAGTCCCAATTTCCTGGCCACGTATGTAATGCCCCAAGTAATGGTTTGTCCCAAATAGGCGGGATGAGGTGGGCACACCCAGTATATTTAAACTCACTCCATCTCTTGTCTGAAACCTACGTCTGGAACATGGAATTTTGTCAAAGGCCTTGGAGTCGAGGGTTGTACTAGTCTTCAAACACTTTGAGAATATATAGTAATAGATTTCATAGGTTAAGGTCGTGGGATTATGGGTAGGGGGGTCGGTGTACTATAACACTAATCAACGAACAATGGGCCCAATATTCAGTGAACTCGACGGACGGACCTCAATATTATCGCATAGGTGGCAGTATCGGTTAAGAATAGTGGAAAAAATATCATATATATATATACATAAAATAAAGGGCGCCGTTACCGTTTTAACACCCTGTTCAATAAACCTTAACTGCTCAAGTAATTACACATACTCGTTAGATCTGAAAAAATACTACGTGTTACAAAAAGAGTTGGATAAACATAGCATTCTAGAAAAGTGTTATTAATTAAATAAGTGTAAACAAGATTTTGGCCAATGTGTTTGTACATCCTAGATTTGTAAAAACAATATCGTATAATTATTATTATTATTATTATTATTATTATTATTATTATTATTATTATTATTACTATTATTATTATTATTATTAGATCACATACATATATATATGCAATCTCATCAACAACACAATCACCAGATCGATACTGTCACCTCAGTATGAGATATCCCAGAGCGTTATATACTCGGTTCCTAGCCATACAGTAATGAGTGAAATATGCTTTCCCCCTGATGAGTTTGTTTGCAATTGCGCAATGGTGATTTATCATTTGATCACTTTATCAATACAGTTGGATAAATGCATGCACGTGGTAATAAATCTTCGTTTCCAGTGTCCCAAATGAACGTCTGTCCAGACGAATAATCATTATTTACTCTACTCAAAATTCCATTTGTTTATGATCGGTTGTGTTTTATTTGATGACATACAGTTGAACCTCGTTCGCTCGAACTCGCTGGGCTCGAATTCCTCGTTGGCGCGAACTGGATGCAAATACCGATTTCTTTATATTGAAGGTAAAAAATCCCGCTTGACTCGGATTTTTCGAGGTTCGAGGTATTTTCGCTGGTCCGTTGGAGTTCGAGCCAACGGAATTCGACTGTATTTAAAGCTAATAAAAACATGAATTCGTATTTTTAAAAACACTCTTTTTAACGTTTTTCTTCCAACTCAAAGTTTATTTAATTAACTTTAGAACTATTTCTAAACCAGATGCCAATCGTAAAAAAAATATGATATCAAAACAGAAAACACGTGAGCATTTATATAAACTTGTTCTGTTTTTATTTTATTTTTCAAAAAAGAACCATTCGGGTGTGTTTATGCTTCAAGATAAAGAATTTCTACCCCAATATTTGTCATAATAAAGGTGTGGCCCTTAAATAAAGCTATCGAATGATAAGCACGTACATATATGTATATGCTATAGTATGTCTGAGCATTTAACTTGTTGGCCATATATGTCTATATGGAGAATCTACCAATTTCTAAAATATTAAAAGTGCAATAAGCAAACATTATACTGAAATTATGGTAAACTAATGCTAAATGCGAATACCTATTGTCATTAAGAACAAGGGTTAAGGCGATTCTTCGCAAATTTCGAGTTGTGTATGTTTTCTGCAAGTGCAAGGGGGGGGGGGGAGACTATATCTTATGGCTATATAGGTTAGTTCTTAAAGTAACTGTTTGGGTTACATACATGATCTGTTTACTAGTTTCAACGAATTTATAATGTATACATGGATTCTTAATTTAATCAAACTTTTACCATACAAGTATTAGAAAAAAGTACTATCGATTTGATGTGGGTTTTTTTTTGCTAAAACAACGTAAAGAAATTTCGCGATGTTTTTTTGATTATTATCATATTTATAAAATTAATGTCTTGGCCTAACTTATCACCTTGATTTTTTTTCTAAATGTTCTGAAAAGTTTCATAGTATTTGATTACTGGCCTTTTAAAAGTTCTTATCAATATCATGCGTAACTATGTTTTTAATTATTTCCATGATCGATACTATTTTGCGTTGTTCATTATTTACATGCTCATTACATTTTAATTGTATAATTAACATCCTCGACATTTTTTCAATATAGATAATGTGCATGCTCAATACTATTTTTACTTCATTATTTACATGCTCGATAGTATTTTTTATTTCATTATTTACATGCTCGATAGTATTTTTTATTTCATTATTTATATGCTCGATTCTATTTTTATTTTATTATTTACATGCTCATTGTTAGTTTTATTTCATTATTTACATGCTCGATGCTATTTTTAATTCATTATTTACATGCTCGATACTTTTTTTATTTCACTATTTACATGCTCGATAGTATTTTTTATTTCATTATTTACATGTTCGATAGTATTTTTTATTTCATTATTTACATGCTCGATTCTATTTTTATTTCATTATTTACATGCTCATTGTTATTTTTATTTCATTATTTACATGCTCGATACTATTTTTAATTCATTATTTACATGCTCGATACTATTTTTAATTTATTAGTTACATGCTCGATACTCTTTTTACATTATTATTTAAATGTTCGATACTATTTTCATTTCATTATTTACATGCTCGATACTATTTTCAATTTATTATTTACATGCTCGATACTATTTTTATTTCATTGTTTACATGCTCGATACTATTTTTATTTCATTTTTTACATGCTCGATACTACTTTTACTTCATTATTTACATGCTCGATAGTATTTTTTATTTCATTATTTACATGCTCGATAGTATTTTTTATTTCATTATTTACATGCTCGATTCTATTTTTATTTCATTATTTACATGCTCATTGTTATTTTTATTTCATTATTTACATGCTTGACACTATTTTTATTTCATTATTTACATGCTCGATACTATTTTTAATTCATTATTTACATGCTCGATACTATTTTTATTTCATTATTTACATGCTCGATACTATTTTTATTTCATTATTTACATGCTCGATACTATTTTTAATTTATTATTTACCTGCTCGATGCTAATTTTAATTCATTTTTACATGCTCGATACTATACTCATTATTATTTACATGTTCGCTACTATTTTCATTTCATTATTAACATGCTCGATACTATTTTTATTTCATTATTTACATGCTCGATACTATTTTTATTTCATTATATAGATGCTTGATACTATTTTTATTTCATTATATAGATGCTTGACACTATTTTTAATTCATTATTTACATGCTCAATACTATTTTTATTTCATTATATAGATGCTTGACACTATTTTTAATTCATTATTTACATGCTCGATACTATTTTTATTTCATTATTTACATGCTCGATACTATTTTTAATTTATTATTTACATGCTCGATGCTAATTTTAATTCATTTTTCTATACTCATTATTATTTACATGTTCGCTACTATTTTCATTTCATTATTAACATGCTCGATACTATTTTTACTTCATTATTTACATGCTCGATACTATTTTTATTTCATTATATAGATGCTTGATACTATTTTTAATTCATTATGTACATGCTTGATACTATTTTTAATTCATTATGTACATGCTTGATACTATTTTTATTTCATTTTTTACATGCTCGATACTATTTTTAATTCATTATATGCATGTTCGATACTTTTTTTATTTCATTATTTACATGCTCGATACTATTTTTAATTCATTATATGCATGTTCGATACTATTTTTATTTCATTATTTACATGCTCGATACTATTTTTATTTAATAATTTTCATGCTCGATGTTATTTTAACCTTATTTACATGCTCAAAACCATTTTATTTCATTATTTGCTTGCTTGATACTTTTTTCACATGCTCGACACTTTTTTTTACTTCATTATTTTTATGCTCAGGCGAATGTTCGTTTCTTTCACTATGTGCCTGTTTACTCACCATGTTAAAGGTAAAAATCTATATATCCAATAATAAAAGTCCAAATTTTCTACATCGATCTTGTAACCCAGCTTTACCGATCATTACACACTGGTGCTTTCTAGAAGTGTCGCAGAAATAAGGTATTTTATTCTCAGATTAGTTGTCCTGCATGCATGTATGAGGCCCGTCCAAGATATCGAAAACCGATCAACGCCCATTATCACTTTGAAATATTGACTCGCGATCGAGTCACCGCAAACATGCTGACAGCTGAATGAAAATCTATATATCCAAGATGACTGTTAATTGAAGAAGTAAGACACAAGTGCGACACCTGATTTACATGTTATAATACTAAATACTTATATAATTCTGCCAGAGAGGCCCGTCCCTTGTTCAACAAAGGAAAAATGAATACAGACACCCTGTCTCGTAATGTAACTACCATTGTGTCTTAAAACAAATATTGGTGACTCAATTTTATTAATTTCTATTCAAACATACTTGTCCATTTGAATACGACTGGCCCTTGAAACAGTGATTCTTCTCTACTCAATATAAACCCTAGAATTGTTTGTGATGGTATAATATGGCTCGTATTTGACCAATTGAAAACCTAGATATAAGGGTCCGTTAAAATAAATATTTGTTTTAAGGGTATAACTTTTGATACCTAAATTTGACAGATGGATGTGAGACCGGAAAAGAATGCTATTTGAAATGTTTATTAATCCTGAAGGAACACAATTAAGATTGATACAAAACAAATTTGTAATTATTTCATTGCATTTTAATAATAATTATTATGTTTAAAGCTGCACTTTCACAGTTTTACCGTTTTGACAACTGTTGTATTTTTTGTCTTGGAATGAGCCAATTTTTGCGTAAAATCTGCAGCCAGTTATATAAGACTGCTGATAAAAGTTCAGATCACAGATTTTCATATTTCCGATCGAAAATTAATATTTTATGGCTAAAAGCGCTACTAACGGTTTAAGAAAAGTGCCCACAACATCAAATTTGAACCTGAATCATGAAAATCTGCAATCTGATTTTTTCAGCAGTCTTATATCACTGGTTTTCATGCATTTTCGCATAATTTGGCTCGTTCCGAGATAACAAATAAAAAAGTTAACAAAACGTTCAATCTGTGAGAGTGCAGCTTTCACTAATTTTACTTTAAGGATCAAAACAAAACAAAACAATTATATATGATTTGTGAACAGACATTCCACAATTAAAAAGGCGCCAAAATGATATATATTTTGTTTTGATATTGCATTAATATACTTTTGGTTACCAAAATTGACAGAGGAACGTGAAACCGGAAAAGAATTCTGTTTTAAATGTTTATTAATCCTTGAAGAGGCACACTTAACAGGGCCGGTTCCAGGATTCGACGTAAGAAGGGGGCGTAACTACGGGGTGTACCCGTATTACTTGCGCCCCTCCCTCAGAAACAACATTTATTTGGTTAAAATTATTGGCGGGGGTGTTTGGGGGTCCTCCCCGACGAAAATTTTAACAATTATCTAGTCCGAGATTATGCATTTTGGGCGTATTTTATTACTTTTCGTCTCCTATATTGAAATAAAAAGTAAACTTATACGATTTGAGGGGGGGGGGGGTTAGCGGGGGGGGGTAGCGGGGGGGGGGGGTAGCGGGGGGGGGGGGGGGGGGGGTCCGCTAGTGCTATAGATTGATACAAAAACATTTATTTATTTCATTGCATTATTATATCTAGCTCATTTACTTCAATGATGAAAAAGGAGCATTCGATTTGTTGGCAGATAAGAAAATATTAGTATTAAGTCTTTATTTAAAAAAAAAACACTCATTAATAGCTACGTGGCCACAAATTCCGCATTAAAAAAGCGCCAAAAACATTTTTTTTATCTTTGCAAAAATCATATGCTTTTTTGTTTTGATCATTTCAATAAAATGATTTGAGCGTCCAACCTACAGCGCGCCCCTTTATTTCTTAACTTGTATCTGTGGTGTGGACCTTTTTGGTGTCCAAAACTAACTGGATTTGGTGATATCAAATTACTTTTAAATGCTCGCATACATTTGCCGGCCGATAGCGTCAATTTAATTTCCGAGAGTTGTGTTGTCTTAGGCACAGAAAAAGTCGGATACACCCAAGAGCCTCAACCCTTTTTGCATTCAGAACAAACAACTCTCTAGATTTCATTCCATCTTGACGCTTGATATTTAATATCTAATGTTCCGGATACTATTTTGTTTATTGCAACGGTCACTTAAGAAATAAAAACAATTTTAAAATCGCGGAGTTGTTGGCGTTCCCGCGACTCTTTTCCTGTGCCGTTGTAAAAAAAAATACGCTAATGAAAATGAACGCTACCGGCCACAAAACATACAAGTATACAAATACATATACTATGTAATATAGTAACTGATGTATATTCCGAGACTCTGAGTGATTTGGCTTATTCGGGGATTTGTCTGTATGGCAATAAATAATAAATAAAATATATTGGACAATATATCTCACGATAATATAGCCAAAATCCCCCCAACCTTTATGGTTCTTGCACTAAATTACACCCATCACGTCAAATCGTGGATAAGTCTGTTGTCCATTATTGGCAATATAGTTGTGATATATTTCTGCTGTGGTTCCATTCATTCTTAGAGTGTACTTAGTTTTGGACTAATAAGATTGAAGAATTATTCAAATTTTAGCCAGTTAATATTTCATAGAACGTTTGTTTGCTGACTATATTTTTGTCCGAAATGTCCTTTGTGTTTAGTATTCCGGAACGCTCCCACCATAAACACCCGCACACGGGCCTCCTGGACACTTTACGATCGTGTTAAGTGTCAATTAGCGAGTATGAAATATTCAGGTGTTTCTTGAGATGGCAGTTCTTCAGTCAATACAGGCAGGGTACGCGTGCGCTGTTGTTTTCTACGGTTCTAGCGATATGTGCGAGACACTTTAAGATTTTAAAACGGTGGTGTAATTATACTTATTTATACTCGCACTTTTTATACTGACTTATTTATACTCGCACTTTTCATACTGACTTATTTATACTCGCACTTTTTATACTTACTTATTTATACTCGCACTTTTTATACTTACTTATTTATACTCCCACTTTTTATACTGACTTATTTATACTCGCACTTTTCATACTGACTTATTTATACTCGCACTTTTTATACTGACTTATTTATACTCGCACTCGGGACTTGCCCATTCGGCGAGTTTTCTTAAAAAGTGTCTTACAAACGTAAGTAGCCTTTTCGCTAGGACGAACACCAATTTTGTCCGAGGGGAAACGGCTTCTTATGACTGTACGAGGACACTTTTGAAGAAAAAAACGAGTAACTGTATCTGACTTATACGACGATATTAAGTATATTGCATAAATCATTGAGAAAATAAATGCATTAATATAAATAATAAATACAGATTTATAAATAGATAAATAGAAATTTTTCTCCGAAAGATAAACATTAGATTATTTGCATGGCCTTTCTAAATACAATGTATCCGCTATCGGCTAGTGGGATTACTCGAAATTCTCGTATAATATTACCACCGCGGTCACACCGGAGATGAACTGATTAGCATTCATTTCTAGCAGTACGTAAAATAGCAATATATTGAATGCTTAAACGCATATCTTACATAAATAAAACATCCTATTATTAAGGATAGTGTTACAGGTTTTGACACAAATACTTGACATCATTTTTAGTTTACAGCTTATCTATATCAGACATGTTGTGAAATAATGCATTGATAATTTTCGGCCTATGGCATTCTTATCGTATCGTAAAGTCTACGCTCTGATAACACATTATCACAAAAAGGGCAAAGATCGCCCGTTTTAAACTCGAATCGGAGGCTTTCTTAACGCTAACTTATGTCTTGGAGGCATTCATGATATGTTTACGATAACTTTTCAACAAAATAGCTCATGCAATAATATTTATAATGATTTTTGCCTCTACAACTTATACATTCACACCTATTTAGTGAATCGTGCCAATCACTTACATACATTGCCGTCATTTTAGTTTTATTAAGACAAGTAATGCACCAGTGAATTGTAACCACGGTCCCTCCAGGTCCGGGGATGAACTGATGGTAAAATCCCCGCCAAATGCCCCCGCACCCAAGTGACCTTAGGTTTGGCCATTCCCCGCTATATTTTGTGCGAAGACAAAACCACCACATTCGCCCGGCACTGCGAGGCCACCTGAAAGGTAAAAGCACGGCCCATTTCCCCGGCTATCCCCGGTATACCCCCGGACCCTGGTGGGGGGGGGGGGCGTGGTTACAACTGACTGGTGCACAAGTGTCGTCCGGGCAGTTCTATATAAACTGGTGCTCGTTAAAGAACCAGAGTAACTCTAACAATGCTATTTCTGTCATTGAGCCCGACGTCGATGGGTGATTTTCCCGATGGGGTCGGAAAATAAACTTATACACACAGCTGGAGACATACGTATACACACAGCTAGAGACATTTGTATTCACACAGCTAGAGACATATGTATTCACACAGCTGGAGACTATGTATTCACACAGCTGGAGACATATGTATACACCCAGCTGGAGACATATGTATACACGCAGCTAGAGACATGTATTCACACAGCTGGAGACTATGTATTCACACAGCTGGAGACATATGTATACACTCAGCTGGAGACATATGTATACACACAGCTAGAGACATATGTATACACACAGCTAATGACATATGTATGCACTCAGCTGGAGACATATGTATACACACAGCTAGAGCCATCTGTATACACACAGCTAGAGACATATGTATACACACAGCTAGAGACATATGTATACACACAGCTAGAGACATATGTATACACACAGCTAGAGACATATGTATACACACAGCTGGAGACATATGTATACACACAGCTGGAGACATATGTATACACACAGCTGGAGACATATGTATACACACAGCTGGAGACATATGTATACACACAGCTGGAGACATATGTATACACACAGCTGGAGACATATGTATACACACAGCTGGAGACTATGTATACACACAGCTGGAGACATATGAATACACCCAGCTGGAGACATATGTATACACACAGCTAGAGACATATGTATACACACAGCTAGAGACATATGTATTCACACAGCTAGAGACATATGTATACACCCAGCTGGAGACATATGTATACACACAGCTAGAGACATATGTATACACACAGCTAGAGACATATGTATACACACAGCTAGAGACATCTGTATACACAGATAGAGGCATATGTATACACCCAGCTAGAGGCATATGTAAACACTCAGCTAGAGACATATGTATACACTCAGCTAGAGACATCTGTATACACACAGCTGGAGACATATGTATACACACAGCTGGCAACATATGTATACACTCAGCTAGAGACATATGTATACACACAGCTAGAGACATATGTATACACACAACTAGAGACATCTGTATACACACAGCTACGGACATATGTATACACTCAGCTAGGGGCATATGTATACACACAGCTAGAGGCATCTGTATACACACAGCTGGAGACATATGTATACACACAGCTAGAGACATATGTATACACACAGCTAGAGACATATGTATACACACAACTAGAGACATCTGTATACACACAGCTACGGACATATGTATACACTCAGCTAGGGGCATATGTATACACACAGCTAGAGGCATATGTATACACACAGCTGGAGACATATGTATACACACAGCTAGAGGCATCTGTATACACACAGCTAGAGACATATGTATTCACACATCTAGAGAGATATGTATACACTCAGCTAGAGACATCTGTATACACACAGCTAGAGACATCTGTGTACACTCAGCTAGAGACATATGTATACACACAGCTAGAGAAATCTGTACACACAGCTGGAGACTATGTTCAAACACAGCAAGAGACTTTTTATACAAAAAGCTGGCTACATATGTATACACACAGCTAGGGACATATGTAAACACATAGCTGAAGACTATGTTTACACACAGCTAAAGACATATGTAAACACATAGCTGGATACATATGTAAACACTCTGCTAGCGACATATGTATGTAAACAAGAAGATAATACGTATACACACAACTAGATACATATGTATATACCCAACTTGAAACATATGCATATACACAACTAGATTCAATATGTATATACACAACTAGAAACATACGGATATACACAACTAGACACATATGTATATACACAACTAGAAACATATGTATATACACAACAAGAGACATGCGAATATACACAACTAGAAACATATGTATATACACAACAAGAGACATGCGAATATACACAACTAGAAACATATTTATATACACAACTAGTGACATGTGTATTTACACAACTAGAAACATATGTGTAAACACAACAAGAGACATGTGTATATACACAACTAGACACATATGTGTATACGCAACAAGAGACATATGTATACAGGGGCGTACCAAGGCATACGCCAATGCGCTCGGGCGTATAGATTAGTTTTGGTTCCTCATATAAACCATGTGGTTATATCTCCAACTCCGGGCTTAAAACTGAAGATTAATGAGTTGTAAACACAAAAAACGTTTTATTCGTTAAAATTTTAATTGACGTTTAGAATGCTTGAAAACGGTTCATTATTGTGTTCTTCAAACACAAACTACTGTAGGGGATACCCGTCCCGCTTTCACCCCAACATTTAGAGAAAACCACATTTTAAAAGACCTTCAAATTTCCACGACTCTCAAATATGCTGGCGTACAATTCGAACGGTTTCAGGAACGCCCCTGGTATATACACAACTAGAGACATATGTTTATATGCAACAAGAGACATGTGTTACTGTATACACACAACAAGAAACATATGCATACATGAATACATTAACATGGCACCAGAGAAACACTGCCAACTTTAATATTTAAAGTCTGGGTATTAACAACTAGAAGAAACAACTCCTTCCAACAAGTTTGCCTTAACTCGAATTGGCATCATTAAACAGTCGTTAATTGCCAACAAATCTCATTCACCAATATAAGAAATAAGTAATAAGATTTTTGTTCTCGCCAAATAACAAGTTATTGTCCATGCAATGGCGACTAATGAATTATTAACGGGTTGTGAATAAAAACTAAGATATCCATGTACCCACCGCTTTTTGTGATATCTTATGAATCATACTGGTTGATGATTACTGCTTGTAAATGTGTTTTATATTTGTATACATATTGCGAACCAAAGCACCATGCAGATCACGTGGTCATATTTACTTAAATTAACAAATCGGTAAAGATTGTAAAATGTCTTTACTTTTAAATGTGTTTTGTATTTTAACCTCAATGCGTCTTAATTAATTGAAATTTTATAAAACTATCTACGAAAAAAGGAGGAAGAAAAAACCTTTTAAAATAAGTTTTTTTTAGCTGAAATCCAGCTGTACTCGCTCATTGGTGGCAGATATCTATTCTGCTTGTCAGGGGAGATCACTGCGTATGTGATTGACAGCCGACCACAACATTAATTCCGACTGTCAGCAACAACAATGTCTTAATTCTTTTTACTTTGTTTTATTCATTTAACCACATGTCTACGTGTAATTGCTTAAAGGGACTCGCTCATATGTTTGCACCAACAATGAGTTTTTCCGGTAATACATCTGACACTTGGTATATATGGTATTTATTTTTGATACTGATACTATTTAGTTAAAATTTATGACTTAACTCTTGGGAATCGTAATTATGTTTGCAATAATGCACTTCACTGGCAATCAATTTAAACTGAGAGCAATGAATACAACTCTTAAACACTACATTTAATTAATGCTTTTGTTCAAAAAAATACGGACTACTTCAACAGATGTACCGGCATACATACGGCATTCCCTCTTGATGTTTAGTATTTTTACTCCGTTCTATATACTCGTATGAATTCTCATAACATGCCGGTACAAATAAAAGGTGAATTTCATGCTGTTGTAATCTATGTATTACACCATTGACTCTATTTCTTCCGAAGAAACGTATGTATATTTTTGGTATAATTTAGTTTTAACCAGAGGATTAGCTCGGAAAAAAACAACAGAATATCTATAATTCCGGGCTTTAACTATTGTAACAATATTATTAATGTCCTTCGCGCATATGTACACAAAACATAAAAAAATATTATCATTGAAATAATAACCATTTTTGGTTTTCTGCATGCACGTTTTTTTTTTCTAATTTTATTGCGCCGACTTGATGCTATGCATCAACTTTTTTCTTGTTCACAATCAGATCTACTCTTAGACAACATGATGTGGAGCTAATGCGCCAGTAAATTGTAACCACGCCCCCCTCCCCCTAGGTCCGAGGGTATACCGGGGATGGCGGGGGAAATGGGCCGTGTTTTTACCTTTCAGGTGGTCCCGCAGTACCGAGTGAGTGCTGTGGTTTTGTTTTCACGCCGAAAACAGCGGGGAATGGGCCGTATCTAGGATGTCCCAGGGGTGCGGGGGCATTTGGCGGGGATTTTCCCAGCAGTGTGTCCCTACAGGGAGGCGATTTTACCCGGGATTGGCTGGACCGAAATTCAAAGTCCCAGCTATTCCCCGGTCGTGGGGAGGACGTGGTTACAATTGACTGGTGCATAAAGTATATGAGATAAATCCTCGATTGTCACTGGTCCACAAATTAGTGCGAAAACCGACATTTGTTGAAGGATTTCAGCCGTCAGTATCTTAGTTTAACACTCCTGTTGATTTGCAACACTTTTTTTTTGTAATTTCGCATTTTTGTGCCTTTAAAGTATATCATGGAGTAGTTTTATATTTTGTAAAAATAATTATATGTACAAGCCGCTAGCACACTTTACCAAATACAATACCAAGAAAACACATCCTCACATTTATCACCGGTAGTAGCAATATACGCAGGAGCAAAATAACAAACTCATCCGATGAATATATTATAAGTTGTATTCCATACACATACACATATACAATTTACATCATTAATGTAATGCATTACCATATCGGAAATATAACATGTGCGCGGATTACAAGCATATATTAGTAGATAGATTACATGGCTATTCACTTATACTGTGTCATAGTTATTGAACGTTGTCTTTGTGAAACATGATACAAAACAGTTACGTCATCGACCACCATCGTAATTGATATAATACCTTCGAACTGGGTTGTGGGTGTGGTAGCTTTAACTTTTAGTTAAAAAAATAATGCCGAACAAATTATACACCAGCTTTTGCTGCCTCCGAGTTCACTAGCCGTTTGATTTGGTCGAAACTAACTGCAGCCTTCACAGCTGTAAACGCCTCTTTTCCACCGGAACCGGAAGAACCCATTGCCTTTTTCACGCTCGTGGATTTAAGTCTACTACCCATTTTTCTCGTTTTGCTCAAAGCGGACCCTACAGAAGAAACCGATGCACTACCTTTTACAAATACTTTCCTGGCTTCTGCCAAGCTGATTGTCGCCGCTATTGCTTTGGCCCCGCTTGTCGGTCCCCCAAGAGGTTTATTGTTGCGCAAAAGATGTGTCGTTTTCGTATTCTGACTTTTTAATCGATCAAACACCGTTTTTGCAATTACTGCCCTGTCCACTGTTCCACCGGATGCCTGTTTCTTTTGGATTTCACGCTGAACGTCGGCAGAAAACTGTTGCAGTGAGAGTTCTTCTTTAGCGCCTCCAATGATTGCGTCGATTAACACTTCTGGTCGGTTCAAGGGAATGTACTGACCACTAGCAATGTAAGCTAGTGCCATGAAAAAGTCTTTATAAGGAGAAATTGCAGGCTCGCAACCAACGGTATAAAGTTTGACGCCTTTTCGCAAAAGCTTATGAGCCATGTCGATAGGGTCATGACCGTTGGGAGATCCCTGGGGGTAAGAGTTGTCAATAGAGGGATCCAAACCATGAGGCGGAGCGTCAGACACGAGCACTGCGATTTTCACAGCCCTTCGTCGCCAGGACAGTGTAGTTCCAGAATGAAGGGCTTCGGCAACTGCTTCCGGTGTATCACCGCCTCCCCTGGCCCGAGCATTGCTAAGCCAAGTTTTCATTGTGGAAACAGACGAAGTGAAATCGTTTTTTCTGATGACAAACGTGCTCTCTTCTTTCGGGTGGTCCCTGTATTCGATCAGAGCAAAACGGATGTCGGTCCTGGAGCCCTGCACAATTTCGTTCACAACTCTCCGAATGTTGTCCCTTGCGGTACGTATGTAAGATGACATACTTCCGGTTGTGTCCATGATGAATGCCAGATCAAGTGGCGCCTGGGAACTCGGCGGCGGTGGCATCGTAAACGGCTTTACTGGTCTTATTGGACCAATTGGGCGAATAGGTTGGATCCGATCCATAGCAACGCCGCCATTTGCGTAAGTCCAAACACACAGTGAAACGATAGTAAACAAATACATGGCTGTCATTGTTCTGCAGCTTCTAGTATTGCGAGTTAACTCTACGTTCGCCGTTAAATACTCTTTTAGTTAAACGTGACCAACGTAAAACGGATTTCGTTTTTTTACGGATTTTGTTTTTTAATTTTCTTGGTAGAAATATGCTATCACGGATTCGAATACAGCGTAATGTTTAATAACGTGATGAAAACGTAAACAACAATGTAAAAGCAACTCAATATTAAAAGTTGTGGTTTGTTTAACGGTAAATAAGGGGATATTTTCTCTCAGAATTTAAACATGAACCATTCATTTCAGCCAATGAAATCGCCGAGTTTATTTTTTCCAAATAAAAATTAACTAGAAGGCATACAAACTATGCCGGAAATATAAAGAATAAACATAAAGACCTTCAGAAAGTTAACCGCCGGAGATGGATTGATGTTTGTGGTATGTTAAAAAGAGAACAAAATGATAAAAATAACAAAACAGATGTTTACTGATTAACAACAGATGTGTATTTATACACGTATCACACATTTTGTTTGCGTATTGTATAACAGTCCCCCCCAACTTTTTGCAGGGGCGCATCCATATGATTGACGTTAGAGGGGCGTCACTTAGAGGCACAACCTTTTGGCATTACTCCCTCCATCCTAACGGAAATTTAAATGGTTTAAAGTGTTGGCAGGGGGTTTGGTGTACCATTTCTAGTCCGGTGCATTTTGTTGCGCCCATCCCCACCTGAATCCGCAAGTGCTTTTTTATCCACTAAATATGTTATCTTGGGGTCTAACACTCATCTAACACTCATACGCGGCAAGCTTAGAAGTCATGCCCTGGCGTTCCGAATCGAACTCAACTCAAAATATCTATTATAACGTCCTCTTTGCATACCCGGGCGATTACAAGACATGACAGTAACCCAGGCCTGAAGGTCCATGGTCAAGGTCACACATTTAGGTTTATTATCGAAACAGGCTTTTTTAGGAGATTAACACAACTAAATGTACCCCACCCCTACAAGTTTTGCATAGACGGACGAAAATGACTTATTTATTCAAACTAACATTCATATTGTTTAAAGCTATAGGTTGTGTATCTACAATAACACGACCTATGTAAAAACGTTCCAGCAATGATATCGGTGATTTTTTTTCTACAGATTATGGATATATATAGTGTGTGTGGGGGAGGGGGGAGGGGGAGGGAATAGGGGAAGGAGGTGAATATGGGGGGTGTTTAGGTGAATGTAACAAAACAACGACCAATCATCAATCTGTCCACAGTCCAAAGGTCAATGCCACAAACTTTGATTCCATTAGTAATCCTTTACGAATAAATACAAGTAGTTAATTAAATAACAATATGCCAGGGGTGCGTCCAGGGTTTAGACGTTAGAGGGGGCGTAACTTATGGTCGTAACCTTTTGACTTGCTCCGCTCCCTTAGAACCGAAAATTTTGGCTTAATTATTGGCAGGGGGGTTTGAAAAGGATTTTTTTCTAGTCCGAAATGGTGCATTTTGGGCGTGTTATATCACTTTTATTCTCCAATTATGAAATAAAAAGTTAACTTAGACTATTAAAAGCTGCACTCTCAGAGATTTTGACAACTTTTTTTCTGTCTTGGAACGAGCCAATTTTTGTGAAAAATCCATGGAAACCAGTTATATAAGACTGCTGACACAAAATTAGATCGCAGATTTTTCACAGTTAAGTTCAAAAACTGATGTTTTATGCATTATCCTTAAAATGTTAGTAACGGTTTAGTCCATGATAAAACATTAATTTTCGAACGGGAATATGAAAATCTACGATCTGATTTCTTGTCAGCAATCTTATATGATTGGTTTAGAGTTATTTACGAAACATTGGCTCTTTCCAAGACAAAAAATGAAAAAAAGTTGTAAAATGTATATCTGTGAGGGTGCAGCTTTTAGGGGTTGGGGGTATGTGTCCGCTAGTGTATACCGTAAGAAAAAAAACTTGTTTTGCTAAATACTCACAGAGCTTAGTACACCAAGAATCGCTGATGCATTTAAGAGCAGTTACACCAGCGGGTTTCATACAAAACGTACAAAGTGAAATAAAATGATTAAGATACATTTATTAAGTTGAAGACCATGTCACAGGAGGAACTTTTCAAACAAATATGCATACATCACTCTACAATGCGCCCTTCCTATACTAAAATTAGCAAAAAAAATCCTCTCAATCCCCTCCGATCTTGTTGCATTTTTGGTTTGTTTCTTTGTGATTCGTTCATGCCTAAAGTTCCACACCCCTCCCGTCAAATCCTGGATACGCTCTGGCATGTTATAACTCGATAAATTGCGTAAGGGAGGAATTCAAAACTGTGCTCGGTACGAATAAATACGGGGTTTAGAAGTTAAATAAAAATGAGCAGTTACGTCCCTTAGGCTCCGGAAATGACACCTGTTCCACGAGGATCACGAAAAATGCGATGTCGTCTGCTGGACAAATCACGTGTGCTGTTGAAAAAAGGTAGGTACATGAATTAAATTTGTTTTTATTTTATTATTAAATTAATAAAAATGGTGTTGTACTCAGAAATATCAGAACAAGTGAATGGTAAATATTTTCGCTCGATCATACATGTATCAAATTTATTCTATCTATAATAATTTTTGGTCTGAGACGTTATAAATTTGACAACCAGATTTAATCACATATGTTTGGATGCATTATCCAGTGCACAACAACAGTTCAAGTAGTTGTATGTTGAACTGTAATGACTTTTTAGGAATTTTGATATGACAAAACCTTCCTTTCTAGTTAAAGCTGCACTCTCACAGATTGAACATTTTGACAAATCTTTTTTTTTTTTCTTGGAATTGATGTTTTATGCATTTTTCTTGAACCACTAGTAACGGTTTAAGCCATAAAACATTATTTTTCGAACAGAAATACAAAAATCTTTTTTTCAGCAATCATATGTCATTGATTCGCAGATATTTATGGAAAAATTTGTTCTTTCCAAGACAAAAAAAATAAATAAGTTGTAAAAATGGTAAATCTGTGAGAGTGCAGCTTTAAAGGGTTTTCTAAAAAAAAATGAATGATTAGGCCAAACAGCAGCAAAATTGTGGTTTATGTTACATGTAGTCCACCTAAATGGCTGTCAATGGGTCTTTTGAGGGTTAAGCCTTACGGGATACTTTATTAATATTATTTTGACATTTCTTATGTATCCCTATCGGAGTCTGCCATAGTCACATAATCGTCAAAAGGAATCTCATTATTGTAGCTTCTGTTGCATCCTTAAAAACAAAAAAAGGCTGAGATAGGTAGGGAATATATTTTATTTCTTTAAAATTATTCAATTGTGTAGATAATGTAAGTATTTTACATCATTTTTACCTTTTTCACATATTTATGCCCCCCCTTCGAAGAAGAGGGGTATATTGCTTTGCACATGTCGGTCGGTCAGTCTATCGGTCGGTCGGTAGACCAAAGCTTGTCTGAGTGATAACTAAACAATTCATTGTTTATGGTCATCAAACTTGACATGAAGATAGGGCCTGACCAGTAGATGACCCTAATGATTTTGGGGGTCTTCGGGTCAAAGGTCAAGGTCAAAGTGGCCTTAAATGGTAAGATTTTAAATCTTGTCCGAGTGATATATCAAGAATGCCTAGACCTATGGTCATCAAACTTGACATGGAGGCTGGGCCTGACCAGTAGATGACCCCTATTGATTTAAGGGGTCATTGGTTCTAAGGTCAAGGTACAGTGACCTTGAATGAAAAAGGGTTGTCCGATTGTTAATTTGACAATGCCTGCATCCATGGCCCTCAATCTTGAATTTTAGGTTGGGTCTGACCAGTATATGACCCCTATTGATTTTGGGTTTCAACGGGCCAACGATCAAGGTCACATTGACCTTGAATGATAAAAAGTTGTCCGAGTGATAACTCGACAATGCCTGCACCCATGGACCTCAACTTGACTTGGAGGCTTGGCCTGACCAGTAGATGACCTCGATTGATTTTGGGATCATCAGGCCAAAAGTCAAGGTCACAGTGACCTTGAATGATAAAAAGTTGTCTGAGTGATAACTCAACAATGCCTTCACCCATGACCATCAAACTTGACTTGGAGGCTCGGCCTGACCAGTAGATGACCTTTTTGATTTTCGGGGTCATCAGGCCAAAAGTCAAGGTCACAGTGACCTTGAATGATAAAAAGTTGTCTGAGTGATAACTCAACAATGCCTTCACCCATGACCATCAAACTTGACTTGGAGGCTCGGCCTGACCAGTAGATGACCTTTTTGATTTTCGGGGTCATCAGGCCAAAGGTCAAGGTTACATTGACTTTGAATGATAACAAGTTGTCTAACTCGGCAATGCCTGCCCCCATGGCCCTCAAACTTAACTTGTAGGTTGGGTCTGACCAGTTGATGACCCCTCTTGATTTTGAGTTTCATATGGTCAAAGGTCAAGGTCACAGTGACCTTTAACACGAAAAAGTTAACAAAGCTTCTCCCAGTGATATCTCAACCAAGCCTGGTTCTATGATCATCAAACTTGACTAGGGGATTGGGCCTGACCTGTAGATGACCCATTTAATTTTAGGGGTCAAAGGTCAAGGTCACAGTGACCTTGAACGCAAAAAGCTTGTGTGATAACTTGACACTGCCTGCACCAATGGCCCTAAAACTTGACTTGGAGGTCCATGCATATTTCATTCAATTGTCCAAATAATCCTGACAACATGGCGCTCAGGGGGCATAATGTTTGACAAACATCTCATGTTGTTAATGGTTTATATCTCCAATAATAATACCAAAAAAATATTATTGCAAGGGACTTAAGAAAAGGGTCTGTCTGGTTAACGTAGTCACTTTTTTATTATTTAGCCTAAAAAGACTGAACAGCAGCGTCTTAGTGCAAAAACTCAATATCTGCTTCTATTTCTATATGCAGTTATTGAGTTACTGCACTAAGGTGATGTGCAGCTGTCCCTGGGTTATTTTCTTCTGCTATTGGAGTTGTCGGCACATGCTTCAATGGCTGTGATATAGCCTGACCCCATCACACACACCCATTATAAGTTAAAATTATCTTGCGGTCAAGTGGGAATCCAGGGATGGCTCCACAGAGCCAACATTGCTAGAGAAAAGGCTGCCGTCATAAAAGCCAACCCCCTCAACTTCACCAAGGTTGAAGGGGCTGCAGGCAATTATAGCAGAGGACTTAGGGTCCTTCAGGTGAACAATATTTTTATTTGGCCTAAACAGGATGAGCAGCTGTCCCTGGGTTATTTTCTTCTTCTATTGGAGCTGACCACACATGCTTCAATGGCTGCAATATGGCCACTGACCCTTTCAATGAGATAAATTGGTATGGCTCCACAGAGCCAACATTGCTTAAGAAGAAAAGGCTGCTGTCATTAGAGCCAACCCTCTCTCTTTGCCGAGGTTAAAGGGGTTGCAGACAATGCAGCCATGTAATTATCCCATGTAGTCCCAACCATCTGCGAACTGTTGCCTCTGCCTCTGTGAGCCTCTATGATAAAAATATAAAGCAAACATTCTATTGATCAAATCTGTTCTTATGCACTTGCACACCTCATCTGGAGCTCAAAATGAAATAGAGAGTCTACTGGTTAAGGAGAACGACTGGCATGTAATAAAACTTTAGTTATATGTTTCAACTGAAGAAATAAAATATGCTATTTTTCAGTACTCATTTGTTGCTTGGAATAAGAGAGATGACAAGATGGAAACTTGCTAAGAAAGACAACTCAAACAGAAATACGTAATGGGGTAATTGAACTATTTCCCTTGCTTATTTTACAAAAATAATTGTTTTTAGTACTCCCTGAATAAAAGAAAAAGATATTGACAAGTGCTGAAAAATATGTGCAAGAATTCCCACAATTTTTATTTATCAATTTCTTATAAAGTGCTTTCAGGTGACGTTCTGAATATATCATGACAGCTGTTCAGTACCTTTGATATTCCTGCTTTGATTTTTAAATGCTCAAACAGATGTCTTTCAAGCCTTGATGATGAAAATCAAACATTCATACTTACCTTTAATTACCTGTTGCACATTCCAGAATGGTAAACCATCTCCAAGGAGTGTCGTTTTTTTCCGTCAATGGGCTGCTGGAAAGAACATCAACCATTCTGCCTGTTTTCCCCAGCCTAAGCATATGCAAGCATGTCAGTATTAAGGTATGGTTTAGTCTTGAGTGAAATGCATTGAAATTGAACGATCGGGCCATTCAAAATTAGACAATCTAAAAGAGCTAAGAGCTAAAAAATTTATTCATATTTATAATCTTATTTTTTAGCTTGTCTGTTTTTTAGAAGGGAAAAAGTTCAGGTATTGTTGTTGCCTTGGTGTTGTCGTTGTTGGAACCAGCAGTGTCATAGTTTGTGTTTTTATGTTGCAAAAACATTAACCTTGGCTAAAAAGCATTTAAGATTACAATTCACATAAAACTAGACATGAGCAAGGCCCAAAACTCTTGTCTTTGATATTTCTTTCTGTTACATGTACTCGAACGTCTCTTCGGGCTTAAAAAATGATGGGTGAGCGTCCACTGCACTCTATTTTTGTCTACCATTTCTGTATACGTGATTGTGGTGTTTTCCTTGGCATTAAATACATGCCTTGAAATCAGCAGCAACAATAAAAAATTAGACAAGAAAATGCCAAGTTTCAAAAGAAAATAAAACATGAGGAATATATAACTTTAAAACCTTTAAATTACAAAATAAAATTAAAAATTAAATATTTAGTTTATTGCAGTTACTGTTGCAGATGATTGTGCACGAGGTTTCCCAGAATATAAATTTGAATCCACTTAATTACAAAATGCAAATCGTTTATCTAATATCTAATTTATTGCAGTTACTGTTGCAGATGATTGTGCACGAGGTCTCCCAGGATATAACATTGAATCCACTTAATTATAAAATACACATTGTTAATTTATTATCTAGTTTATTGCAGCTGCGGTTTCGGATGGCAGTGCACGCGTTCTCCCAGAATATAACATTAAATCCACCTTAGTACAAAATATTATTAATTATTGAATATCCAGTTTATTATTAACAATAACAGTTTCAGAAGACAGCTGGTGCATGAGGCCTCAGAAGGAAACCACTTTGTCAACCCATCACCCAGTGTTCCCGAAGCTGCTGGTTTGGAAGATGATGCAACAACCTGTTTCCACGTCTTGAAATGAGGTAAGGTGTGATGGTAATACCATTCAATATATTTATTGTTTTGATCTTTTTGTAGGGTTTGATGATTTCTGGATATTATGATTGACTAATTAGATATGTATGTCAAAACAATTATCTTTCTTGCAGACCCTACACTAGACTACTGTGGATATTTTGTATAGAGCAATATTGATTGTTTTGACAGACAGGGAGGCAATGTACCTGATCTAAGAAGTATGAACTTTTAGTTCACAGTACTTTTTTCTCCATCATTTTGCAAAATATAAGCCCCAATATTGGTCAGATTTTTTTTAATTGATTGCCGCTTTCTTGCAAAAATATTAATGTTGGCATTAGCTCATGAAGTTGACATGAAACAGTTTGACAGTACACATTTGGTTTTCAAGTGAAAACTTTCCGTCTTAAATATTTATAGAAATCAATTTATGCCCTTTGAAAGACTGAGAAAAGCTTATGAGCGATAGAATCCTTTTGCTTCACTTTTGTTGAATAAATCTGACTTGACACTTATCTGTTTTATTATATGAAAAAAGAAACTGTAAAGAACCCATCCTTAAACCTTGCCTTCTGAGACCACTAAACATTGGTAGGGACCAAAATGGATCTCTGCTTTCAGTGGGCTGTGTTGTTTTTTTTTAATAGAAAATGGACTTGTATTAAAATACGTACAAATAATTTATATTACAGCAAAAATGTACAAAATATTTAAAAGCTATTTAAAATGACCATGATGTTTTTACTTCAGTTGGTTTGCAGTTTGTCCAACAGGGCAGGAGCTGGCACCATTTGGAAGCAAGGTGGAATATCAGGTAAGAGTCACAATTATTAACTCAAAATATCATCTTCAAGAGTGATCTCGCCAGAAAACAACAAGATGTTCAAGAGCTTTGAGATGTGAGCAAGGCACAAAGGCAGATCAAGAGGCGTATTTTGGGGCTTTTTTAATGCTACACATTTGGGTGTGTAAAAGTATCGGAATAGGTATCGACCAATGAAGTAACTTCTGTGTTGCATGTTGACATAATGTTCACAAGGCTTTTTTTTTTTATTTGTCAATCTGACATTGCTGACAGTCAGTGCATGTAAAAAAGGAGATTTGTAAACAAAATATATTATTTAACACTATAATATTTTATGATCCTAGTTTGTACCATCTTTTTATATAAATACATACTTCTGACCTTTAACCATTACTAAATGTCTAAAAGCAATAGTTAATAATGTGAAAATTTTGACTTAACTTAATTCTCTATTTGACCTTAATTATTGTGGCTAGTTTTAAGAGTGATGGGAATCTTTAATAAATTACTTTATTATTTA
Source organism: Mya arenaria (assembly GCF_026914265.1). Lineage (NCBI taxonomy): Eukaryota > Metazoa > Mollusca > Bivalvia > Myida > Myidae > Mya > Mya arenaria. The sequence continues at coordinate 50,135,492 of NC_069134.1, forward strand.
CTTTGTGACTGGAACATTCGGTTACACAATGATAACAGTTTCATCAGTCACCATAGTAAATGACTACTTTTGTCATCATCCTTATAAGAGCCCACAAAGTTTTGTAGTCAAATCAGTAATTTGTTTTGAAAATGGGTTAAATTGCCATTAAGAAACGTATCCATCATATACCTTAAGCCAGGATTTTCTACTGTACTTAAGCTATTATAAGACCTTAATGTTGTTATGGGTCATTTAAAGTTATGAATGTTGGATAACCTTGTAGCATCCACATCATTCAGTGGGTTTCAAATAGTTGATATTTCTTTTGTGAGATTTGTAAGGTCATTATGGAAAGTTTATGGGTTTTTCTGTATGAAAAGTTATTGGGTGTTTCATCATTAAAAAGGTAAGAGTGGGTGTGAACGTGTCAAAAGTGATTTAATACAGATTGGCAATGACATCGACAAATCTGAATTTGAATCTGTGTAGGTATACGATCATAATTTACCCTGTTATTTACCATGGCATGCATTGTTTACAGTCATGTATATCTTGTTTGCTTTTAAGGAACACTTGGTCGACTAAGTTTTAGTCTTTAGGACTTTAAGGTGTATCAACATCAAATATATATATTTAGGTAAGGATGGGCCAAACAAAACATATTCTACTTGTAGCCTTCCAGTTATTATAGGTCTTTAGTAGGTCTGTTTTTTTAAGGAATATCATTCTGTTGCCGATGAAGTTGACAGCACTATGATGTTTGCTCTGCAAAAAATTAAACCTTTGTCAAAACTGAAGAATGATTTAAAAATGGAACTTGAAAGAATACATGTTACCAGTGGCTATGGGTTAAATTATCAACACATGTATATGTACAATATGATTGAGTAGATATACAATCTTTTTCAAAACTGAGAGAAATATTGGTCATGAGGTTGGGTTAATTTGAACTTGAATTTTGCTATAAAAAGTTGGATTAAATTAATGACATAGACATAATATTAAACTGAAATTCTTAATCTTCATTATGTTTTGTAGGATCATTGATAATATAGCCTTTGTGTGTACTTATATTAAGGCCCTTCATTCAATCTTTTTCAAGTTGTGCCCTTTGATTGACAAAAATTGGATGAGCATTGTTGTCTGTTTAGGATATTCTTGTTTTAAACATAATTGATAAATATTGGTCAGCCAGTTGGAGCAGTGTCTTTGGCCTTATTATTCCCTCTATCAAAATTGAAAAATTATGAAACTGGGCATTTGCATATTCTTTCGTTGCAGTTTGTAGTTCAAGTCTCATTTTCGGGTCCAAGTGCTCTGGCTGAGTAGTATGTTTATTTATGCCCCTTGATAGATTGTGAAGAACAAGAGTGTTCACAATCTACCTCCAGTGCAGTTTGGATCTTGAATTTTGATACAGGAATGCAAATAATTAATTTTGCTGATTTATTTGGTAAAATGGAAAACAGTAGAATTATTATTATGACATCTGCAGACAAATGTGTGCTTTTTTAAATTTCCCTGTCATACTTGGGCTGCGGCCTCTTCCCTCCTTAGGAGCATGAGTGCTGGGGCCAGCCTGCCACCACCCAGGATTGCTGCAGTTAAAATAGCATATGAATGAAGAAAAATGATAAAATGGTATTAAATAGCACAGAATTTTACAATTATGATAGATGGTACATACTACATTTTAAACTTTTGAATAAGAACATATGTTTATGAAATAAAAAAAAATGACAAATTGTTATGTTGATAAATCAACAGCCATTATCTCAGTATTTTGTCTTGACACCGAATTATAATAAACTAAAATGGCCAACTATATATGTACAGGGTTCTCAATAAGTTTTGGTTGAACTGTCTCAAATAGTAAAGTAACCAAACAGCTACTACTTATTCTACTTAAAAAATCATTTATTTTTCCAGATTTGAAGCGGCCCAATTGCCTTTAAACTGTCCATCTTGGCCCGGCAGTCGGTTGTTATTGAGAACACTGTATTTAATGTGTGAACATTGACTTTGAGTAAACTTTGTTGCTATGAATAATACTCTTTAGTTCTGTTTTAATCTTTCCGCTATTTTCTTGATTTAATAAGATGGATCACCCAAGAGGCTTGATAATGTTTGCCTCTCTTGTGAAGCAAATTGTGTGAAAAATAAAATTAAGTCAAACTGGTAAGATGGTAATTAAGATAAAACTTGTTCTTTATTTTTCTTAAATAAGGTAGGTCCCCAATCCAACAGACTGTGCTGAATAATCAGATCTGCAGTTGAGATTTTACGTTTTGGCTGTCGAAAATTATTTTGGTTGGTTGTGTGCCATAATTATGATTGAATTGAAAGGCAGGAAAGGTATTGTGGTAGATTTATACAACTACATTTTGGCAGCTGCCCAGTATAGCCATGATGCTCTGCAAAAGGGTTGCCGATAAAATTTGGTTAGGTTCGGGGAAATTGGCCAAGCTTTGCCATCCGGCTCATTTGGCATGTACTCACTGAGTGGCATACAGAAGGTTAAGGTATAAAAGCCGAATGCGATGTGAATGAATGCTGACAGTTCTGGGATTGGGTCCTGAATATTTTCAGATCGTTCGGAAAGGTTCCAGCAGAACATATGAAGAAATTCCAAATAATTGGTGATAGAATGCTGAAATGTTCCCAAAACAGAACTCTTTCTCTGGTCATATTTGGGGAGTTATTTACATCGATTCAGCCTCCTTCAGGGACCACTCAGGATGGATAAAGATTATGAAAATTTGCATTTAATTTGGTTTTGAGAACAGTCTAAGTTTCAAAAACAGTATTAAATATCAACATGTTATTTCACAGTTTGAAACTGTGAAATATCATTTTGTAATTTACTGATAAAACTCTTTAAACCATAGGAAATTATATAATAAATATATTAAATATATACCTTAAACCTAAGATAACAATATTATGTCAACAAGAGTGATCAATATAATGTTGTAATCACTTGCTTCACAGTCTTTGTACAACAAAGAAGTTTTAACTAAACTCAATATATATGTTTGTGTATTATTTTCTATAGAGACACACAATTGATATTGTGCCTGATTATGAGCCTAAGCTGCATCCTCTCAAGAGAGGTAATATTTAGTATTTGATGTACAAATGATAATTTTTATTGACAGTGTGCATGAATGCTCATTCTTTTGATGGGTTTCAGTGCGTATGAATGCCAATAATTTAAATAAAATAGACAAATCATTCTGGTGTATATTGGTGTTTTTGTGTAGGGCGTAGGAGTGGATTGTAGTTCTAAATGCTTTTCTCTTTAGCTGAGTATTTGTGAAAAAGTCGAGTCACTTTGTTTTATTTAAAAATATATCTTATGACAGTTTCTTGACAATGGATGACAGGCGTTGTTTTTGTATATTTTGCATTAAATTGCATTAGAAGATAACATCGATGATAGTTTGCATATTTATGACACAGTTTGACCCGTTTAATTGTGGCATAAAACAAGAATGAAAGAATCTTTTATCATGTTAGAATTCAATTAAAAATGCGATGATATAAGATAAGCTCATCTTTAAAACATTTACCATAATAGTTTTTTAAGATACACAAAACCTCAAACGAAATTTATTTAAAGATGCAGGCGGTTACTTTTTAAACATTGTCATGGGAAAGAAGGGATGCAAGCACGAATGTTCATTTCAGCTGTCATAAATTAGACGCTAAGTTGTATTACGGTCTATGTGTACTTGAAAGTTTGAAATGTATTTGTACATACAATAATCAGAAAATAATTCTAGCCAAATCTTTTTTTAGAATCTATCTACAAAGCTAGGTGCAAACTATAGTACCAATTTATTTTGTGTTTAACCATTATCAAAATCATAGGTGCATAAAGACTGCCCCATCAGTGACTACAAAAGAAGTAGAATAATTACTAATTAAACAAAAAGTTTGATATGTATGTTATCTTGGCTCCAATAAAAAATAGTGTTTGCGCTCACGTCTCAGCCAATGGAATCACATGGTTGGATACTCATTCAATCATTCTGACAACACTGGCGACACATGCATTATGCAGAATGATAGTATTAAGTTTTTTGCTCAGAAGTCCTGCCTGCGGGATTTTATTGAATGTCAATCACATTGGTAGTGGGTGAGCAACATTACTGTTTTGTACCAAATCATGAAGGACAACATTCAATAACTAGTATGTGGTTTAAGTGAATAGCATTGTTATTTATCTGCACAATAGTTATAGCACTGGTAAGCTCCACCTTCTGGGTACCATTCCAATATGGGAGTTTGAATGTAAAGATGAAAACAAAACAAAACACTCCCATGTTATACAAGGACGATATAATGGTTTAGAAAATAAAAAAAGTAAACAATTACTCCCACAATGTACATTCATTGAGTAAAGTCTACGTACACACTTCATAGTGTTTTTCACTTGAAAGCATGTAATGGGGTAATTATATTTGTCATTTATGACGCATCCTATTTGCATTTACATCTATTATCATTAAAATTCATCATTATAAATGAGACAATCTGCAATATAAAAATTGTAATAGATTATGCTTGCTCTCTGATTTTCTTGTTGGTTATTAATTTGTGAACAAAATTTAATGTTCACTTGAAAGTAAGAGTAAAAATGTGGAAGGTATTTTCTGGTTAAATACTTATGGATGGTTAAAGTAGCTGGAATCTATCCTTTCAAGTGTTAATTTCCAATAATCATAACAAGTTTTGATATTTGAAGATATTCAGTGATTTATTCAGGAAAATATCTTTGGCGTTCAGGTAATTGTAATAGATGACATTTTAATTTTGTTTTTCCATGCAACAAATATGAATTGTAAAAATTATAATGATGTTTTAATTGGTGCTTTGTTGACATAATTATGAATGAGATGCTTTTTATTGTCAAATCTTGTGTTCTGTTAAATTTCCATGCATATTAATTTCAAAAGCCATGTTTTTCATACCGTTAATGTCCTATTAAACATGCATGACCTAATAGTCGTGCTGCAGGTGGTCTTTTTGTAGGTTATGTTATGCGTTCTCAAGTAGAATAAAAGACAACAACTATTTATAGTTTTATTGGTTGTATGTGCCTCCGTTCTGAGAAGATTAGGAATAAATTTGGTCAGTTTTTTATTCAAAGGGAAATAAAAGTTCAAAATCAAATTCTGGACAATTTCCTCGACAATTATTAAAAAAATTATGCTTTTGTCTTGACCTTTGCAACATTTTCTACCTAGGAGAAACGATAGTATTGAGGCATTCAATATGCATTTTGCGCTGAACACTAAGAAAGTTAGCATTTAATTTCGTTCCTTTAAACGAATAGCATACACCAGCTGTGCCCCTCCTGCCGACTATATTGTTTAGATGACCTAAGATAAACTATAACATCTTTTAGCAAATTTAATTCATACATATATGCCTTCATACATATATATCCTTAGCAAATTGTAAAATACTGGTTATTTCTTTGGTTTAGTTAAAAATTAGTGGAAATGTTTATTGATTGGTAAGTATATGATCTATCCACTGAAACCTGTTGACCAATCACATTGCTTTTTGTGCAAATTAGCCAAAAGATAACTTGTGGATAATTTATCCTGTTTCATACAATTTGCTGCATATGAACATATTTCCTATTAAAAATATAAATGTATGTCAGTAGAGTTTTTGTTGATATGCACCCTAAAATTAATTGTCATATACTATACTGAAAAAAGCAACAATTTTTATTTAGATGGTCACTAAAAATTAACAGGACATTTAAAAGTTTCTTTTTATCCTCGGTTTTGTATTTAGGCAACTGGAATGGACTTGATTTTAAGGGTATTCATACATTATAGAAATTGAAAATTATGAAATTGGTAAAATTCAAAATAGATTATTTGTAAGTGATTTTTATAGATGAGAAAAATAAAATCTATGAATGATAATATGAAATAAATTCTAATAAAACTTTGAAAGTTTTTTAATGATGATAGATGTGGTTTTAATGAGGCTGAAGTTGTATGCACATATCTTTCCTTACATATAGGTCATAAATAACAAATTGTGGCTAAACACATTTATATTATGGTGATATGCATGAAATGTAAAAACTATGCAAAGTATTTCTTTTGCACTTAAGACAGGAAGGACTCATTAAAGTATCGCTTTCATATTTTAATGCACAATTTATGTAGTTGTATTCATAACATATGACTTTAAAGTCATTGAAATACAATTTTATTATTCAATGTCATTTTTAGTTGACCTTGACCTCAAATTACAGAGACAAAGTGGTAAATAGTGGGCCTGTGAAGAAAATGAATCGGTTAAAAATTTTACATGTACAAATTTGTTTTCTTTCATATGGGTTTATTACATGAATAATAATTAAAGTGTTTTCCTTATAATAAATTCATATTATGTTTTACATTGATGACTAGAATGTTTATTTGAATCCTTGACCTTAAGTAGAAACTTTCATGGTCAATCTCTCGAATTCATCAGAAGCAATTTTAGTAATTATATGAGAGAAACTTTGATATTATTTATGGCATATGTTCATTTATTATTGTCCTGCATATAAATATGCCTCACATGAGGAAAGAAGTCCCATCATTTTATGAGTCGCATCACATGTCAAAGCAGTTTTTAACTCGATTATCATGCTTGCCAAATTAGGTTCAATGATAATATCATAATATGACCATAATGGACGTTAAATATACATTATTTCTGATTTGACATAAGACATTACTTTAGATATCCAGCTGTACCAACCTTTGTCTTTGTTGTTTCTGAATGTTTTGTTTCAAATAGGACCAATATGGTGAGGCATCAAGTAATTTTTTTTATTGAATTCTGTATTATTGTTAATAGTTTTGTGACTTCCTTTGTGTTTTAATATCTATTAGGCCTAAAAAAAAAATACATTTGGTTCGGGTTACCCGACCCTACCTACGGAATAGGCGCCGACCCTACCGTTTTTATAGTCAGTTTGAAAAAAAAAAAATGAAAAAAAAAAAAAAAAAAAAAAAATCTCGTTTTTTTTTTTAAATTGCTTTTTAATATTAAGTTTAAACCTTAAATGCTTATACAGAAGATAACTTTAACACCATTCTCCAATGATGAAAATTATTTTCTTATATAAAACCTAATAAAAAAAATAAATAAAAAAAAATAAAAAGCCTACCTACCCTACCTATTTTTTTTAAGGATGTAACCCTAACCAAACAATTTTTTTTTTTAGGCCTTAGTAACAAAATCTCTTTCTTTGTTAGATATTTGTCCATCTGGTGATGAATTTTTATGAGATTTTCATATCATTTAATCTGGGGTTTTAAAATTGTTAAATGACACATAAAACGCACTTGACCATCGCTGTTGGTGTATTTCGCTTTAATTACAGTAGTTTCCATTTCATTTCACAGTTTGACTGAAACTTTTACAAGGTGCAAGAAATATAATACAAGTGTCCACGCGCCAATAACATCAAAGAATAAACACAAGCGTTCAGTTCACTCAGTTCAGGAGAGCAAGCTTGTGTCGACCATGATTAGGGATGTCCATGTCGGAGCACATAATTGTGTTTGGCAGTAATGGTGTGGGTTATTATAGTCCTGTTTTATTGGACGAACTCAATTATATTCTAGTCTGATAATGTCACCAGAAAGAAACATTAAATCTTCTATTGTATGAGGAATTTTCTATTAGGCGCGAAAGTTGGAAGAGAAATTCTATTGTAGAGAAAAGAAGTGTTTCAAATGCACATGTGGCACTTTGATAGATATTCTTGCTTACTATCCATTAATACAGCAAATTAGTTTGATGTAGTTCTTATTAAGCTTTAGCTCTAAAAGATAGCTAAAAATAGATATATGTCAGGTTTAGTTAGATTTTTTTCCTTAAAAAAACATGAATTCACATGTACAAAAGTTCTTTTGGCAGAGGACTACTTTTATTCAAACATTTTGAGCGTTTTGTTCAACTTCAGATTTGTGCATAAATGTTCAGTGAAAGCAATGAATTTGATGAAATTTGGTACAAGTACTAAAAACTGATTTCAGTTCAGTTATTTATTAGCAGGAGAGAGAGAGAGCAATGCAAATATCGGAAGTTTTGTTTATGCATGTCTTTAAAACGCATCATCAAGTATTTGTATAACTAATGGAATAGGATTTCTTGATATAGTAATTTTAATTGAGACTTTCACACAGCTAAGTTGTCAATGAAAGGAAATAATGGCACTTTCCTCCTTTATAATCAAAGAGGAACGTTTCCAACCAATGAGCTCAATACATGTGTTTGTGTTAATCACTTAATGATTTCAATCAAGAGATAGGAAACCCAATTGATGACCATGTTTGATGAGATTCCGGGTAATTACAAGGGAAACTTCTGCATTTTATCAGAGGTCATTTTATGGCCAATTTGGCCCTCTAAGCATAAAAGGGAAGGAGTATGGATTAAGTTTGTTGATTCCCATATTGGTTCAGGCCAGTGTTTTCCAGTAATTTTCTTGAAAATGTCTTCCTCGTTTAGATGATTGGATTCATAACAGATACCAACCTTTATAATGAATTTCTTAGGATATGAAACAGTATCACTTTGTGGGTCTCTGAACAAAATATTTTTTTATCAAGGACAGTAACACTTTGTGGGTCTCTGATCAAAATAATTTTTTATCAAGAATTTTTTTTTACCTCTTTTTTTGGAAGAAAAAAAGTCTGAGTAGTGTCATGGCCTCGTTGTTCTTGTTGTCTTGTGCAAAACCTTGAACCTTGGCCATAAGATTAAAATCTTTCCTGATATTCAATTGAAACATGGTCGACATGATGCCAGAGACTGTACACATCATGTATAGCATTAGGTCTATAACTGTGACTTTAATAGTTCTCAAGTTATGCCCCTTGTTTGACTAAGAACAAATTTAGACAAGCTTTGTCCCTGAAGCGATCATTATCTCACAGGTACCTCATCTGTTTGAGGATAGGTGGAGGTTTTGTCATATCATAATAATGGTTAAAAATATTGTCTGGTCTGGAGCTATGGCGACTGTTTAAGCATTTCAGGAAGAACTTGTCAAGTATTGTTATGCCATAAAATTTTCGTTGCAAATGTCGATAACGCCTTTTATGTCTTTGCATTGTTGTAAGCCACAAGACTTGTTGTAGAACATGTTGAATATTTTGCATATTTAAGATAGGAAAATTAATTATAGTTTGGCAATTTGAAAATTGTTTTCACCCAAATATGGTCCCATGACGAAGGTGCTTTATCATCATAGCCAAAAGAAAACTCCATTTCAATAAATCATTCCAGTTTTTGTCTTGAACATGGAGAATTCCTATAATAGACACGTGACTGTCAAATTCATTAATATGAGGAGTTCAAGTAACACTGTTCTTTCTTCTTCTTTCTTCCATGTCTCTTATAACATTTTCTGTTTTACCAATTGGTTTGCCGAGGGTCCGAGCTATCATAGGTCAAGGCTCAATGCATGATGGTTAGGAATAATTTCTCATTTTTATGACAAATTGATTAGCGTGAGGGTTTGGTTTCATTGGACTGCAGTAATTGTGATTCTTCCGAAAGGACCTAATATGGATCTCGAGGGATCTTGGAGGTGCAGGGTTTCAGTTCCAAAGGTTTTATCTCTCCCTGAGTGCCCCAACATAATATATACTGTGCTATTTTTGAACAGATGTGCTGAAATGATATTGAATATAAATTGTATAAATAATTATATGCTAACCAGTTGCATATCATAGCCAGTTTATTGTTTATGCCCAATTTCATAATAAATCTTGCTGAAGAATTTCACTAATTTTGCATATCAAAGCCAATTTTTGTATTCATGTTGTGTATACCATTGCTTATGCCCGATTTCATAGTAAATTTTGTTTAAGAATTTCACTGTTTTTGCATAGTCAGATTGATTGTGTTACAATATTAACAATCAGATTTATGATGCTTTATGTTAATGTTGGCTGATGAAGAAATTTCTCACCATGGACGCATTATTTTATTAGTAATTTTACCTTGGGGACACTTAAATTATTATCTTGAGTTAAATCAGCATTACCCCGGCGAAATAATGACCATGGTCGACCATGGTCCCCACGGTTTTTGACAGTTTTTGACGGTCAACCATGTTTTATCATGGTTAACCATCAAGTACCGTGGGAAAATCATTGCCTGGACCACGGTCGACCATGGTCGACCGTGGTCGACCATGGTCTACCATGGTACAAAAAAATATCACCATGGTATACCATGGTTTGACCATGGTCGACCATGGTCTACCATGGTACAAAAAAAGATCACCATGGTATACCATGGTTTTTGAAGGTCAACCATCAAGTACCGTGAAAAACCCCACAGTAGACCATGGTACAAAAGTTTTACTCCGAGAGTCACCATTTCAACCATGGTCTACCATGGTACACCAAGGTTGACCATGGTCAGCCACTGTGACAGTTTACCATAGTCTACCATCATCCTTTTTTATCTGATTCTTTACTTTGGATAAGTCTAAAAATGATTTGTTGATTTTGGTAAATAACAGAAATAGCAACTTAATAAATGTGGTCTTATTCTTTACTGATATTTAGTAAACACACAACTTGTCAACAACAGAAGTTGTGTTTCAGTATTAACCCTTTACCAGCTGTTCTGCTAATTTTAGACTCATCCACAACGAAAGCATCTGATGGAAAGGAAGAATATCTATTGGAAAGGAAGAATGCCAAATTTGAAAACCTTTTAAAACAATTTGTGGGAAATAGAGCATTTGCTCATTAATGAGCATCTATGCTCCATTCCTCTGTGAAATGATGTTCTTGTGTTTAATTACTGTTCAAGAACTATGCAAAACTGTACTAGAACAGTAACTGATCACTTTTAAGAACAGTTGTACTTGAACAGTTCAAGAATACTTTTTAAGAACAGTTCTTGAATTTTTTAAAGACTATTGTTGTTCTAATACTGTTCTATATTAAAGTCTTAAGTACAATATAAGAACAGTTCATGAATAGTGTTTGCACTTAAAATGTTCTTGAACTGTTCATAAAGACAAGTTGGCACATTTAAAGAATAGTTTATGAACTTTTATGTTCTTAATATGTTCTTGAAATGTTCTTTTTAAACAATTTGGCACATCATAGGAACAGCTTATGAACATGGCAAGTTCTTAAAATGTTCTGCATATGTCTTTGAAAGGAAACTTGTACAAAAACAAGTAGTTGCATCAGCAACATGCAGGAAGTTGAGGTAGCTGTGGTTACAACTGGCTGGTGCATTTAGTGTAACACATTTGGCCCAGTTATAACCCAAAGATTATAAATAAAAAATAACAAACGTAAAGAAAATTCCATATCAAAATAATATGAACATTAAAATTAAATTTATTTTAATTAAAGCACCACATATATCATATGTATCATGTAAGGTGCCATGGATTGCTGGTCACATTGCCTGGATAAAGTAATTTATATTTTTTATATATATATTTTTTTAATAGATTTTTTTATTTATTTTTTGTCAAGATTTTGTCAAGTTATTAGTAACTTTTTTTCATGAAAAATGTGGAATATTTTTTAAAATGACATATATTCACTATCTTGTCAAAAAAAAATAAAAAAAAATAAAAAAAAATAAAAAAAAAATATTTTATTTTATATAAAATTACTGTATCCAGGCAATGTGACGAGCACCTGTGGTCAACACTGGTTAATTAGTTGTTAAACCGGTTAAATATAATATTTACAAAATACTATAGCCATATTCTAACGTAGCTATATAACTATATTCTAACGGTTACGCATTTAAGACGAAACGCTCTTCACTGGCGGAGATAGTTTCGAACGCCCGCCATTTTTGTCGAAATAATGCGCCAAATAAACTGATGTCTTGTTTCGTTTATTTAAGGTAAGTTCAAGCGATGTAAGGAGTATAATTCAGTAACGTTTATAACGATCTTTTACGCTAATATTATTGTTTAAAATAACATAGCAACATTTTGAAGTAATGAGCAAATATGTTTTGTTGTAATACATTTTCGCGACAAACATACGAAATACGTTTGTGTAGAAACACAGTTAAATGCTTGTTTTTGACTAGCGTTCAGCTAATACTTAATTTATATATATATTAAAGCAGCTTTTAAATTTGTTTCTTAACGTTGGTAAGCTATTTTTGTCGAGAAAAAGGATCAATTGTAATGGGCCGGCAGCGATGCAAAAGTGGGTGGGGAAGGTCAAAAACTAAAACCTTTAAAAAAGTTTTTATTGTTTTGAGGAACGATCTTTTAGGGGAGTGAAACATATATTTTTGGCGACATGTTAGTAGGGAGTTAACAAATTTTACAATAGAATATTAATATTTTTTATAAAAAAAACTTTCACATTTATTCTAAAAAGTCTGTTGACATTATCACTTTGTTTTCATGTCAAAATGCTCCAGACTACCTATTTAACAATGTTGTGAGTTCGTTATTATATCTTGTCAAATAAAAAATAAAAGTTCCTCAGGTTAATAATGAAAAGTAGTGGATGAGAGATCATTTCCGGGTTACAAATATGTTAATATCTTTTTAAATATAGCTGCAATCAAAACAAAGACATTGTTGATTGGACAGTTTCAATAACTTCGACTCAGTCACAAATATACTCTTTATGTTTAAAGACAATATAGCTTTTTGATTTGAAATCTGATAAAATCTTATATCATAAAATATGCTCAAATCCTAATTACAGCTTCTCATGTTGCAATGGATAAATGGGTATGAATCATGCTTGTTAAATATTGAACCTCAAAACTAAGAAGAAATTGATTTTTTTAACATTTTTAAATTTTGGTCCTTCAATGGACTTTTGCATCGCTGCCAACCCTTGACCTTTTAAATAACCACTATGCAAGCAAATTATGGTTAAGTGTCTGAAATGTTGTTTCGTCTATTTTAGCCAACCCAAAGGAGCTAACAAATAAATCATCAGTCCTCAAACGAATCAACCAGTGAAGGAGAAAAACATTCAAAGCCGTAAATTGTCAAATCCATCAGTGAGTAGACTATTTTTTAAAGCAAATGGTAAGATTTTCATTCTGGTTTTGAAAACAATATGGTTGGATGTGTGGAGTGGATTTTATATGTAACAGACAAACACTAATGAGAATCTTTAAAAAAAAATCAGACTCAATAAATTTGAGCTCTTTGGTTCGAAAGAATTAAATAAGCTATCATTAATTTATATACCTGCAACATTGAAATCTTAATTCGCACTGATTTGATAACCAACTGGCCGTTAGTTATTTGAAAATGTTGGCAGTACAAATAAATAAAAGAAATATTTTTCAGGTTGGAAGATGGATGTCAAAGTCTTAGACAACGAAAGGCTTCCAGAGTTAAGAAAAGACCACTTCAACAAAAACAATCATGCAAAGAATGACTGCAAAAAATCTTTTCGCAGATGCGTTTCATCATCAAGTGTATAAGGAAAAGGGACCTGGGTACAGAGACTAGATGTAAATGTCAAGGACTGAAATGAGCAATTCAATGGTTTCTTACTAATTGTGTTTATATGCGTCATAAGAAATTAAAACTGTTATAAATGGATGTGTAGTAATGATGAAATTATCACCTTGTGTCGAATGACATTAACTATTCATGAATTTAGTTCATGAATGACATTTTGGAAAAATAATGTTCATGAACTGTCAAGTTCATTTACTAAGCAGGAGTTCATGAACTTAGTGGGAGTTCATGAACATGATTTGTCAAAATTGTCATTCATGAATAGTTCATGTTATTCTCATCAAACGCTTGACGTCACTGACATGGATAAGTAATTTGCTGGACTAAAGAAGCTCGATACATGGAAAATGATAAATGCGAATCAATTAATACGCTGTCGTTCTAGAATCAAAATAACAACTGTATGACTAACTTTTATCAGTAAATACAAAACTGAGTTTGGCGCGCTGATGCAAAAAATTAAGTCATTAATAACTATGCATTTAAACTCCAGAATTACCTTTAAGAACCATTAATGTACAGGTGCATACTTTTTGTTTCTTAAATACAATAACTTTATCAACTGTGTTAGTTTGAATTTTTTATCCATGTTTTTATGCACATTGGTTAAAAGTACATGTTTGAAAAATATAATGATATAATTAAGGAGAGATAACAGTTTTACTTGCGTCTATGCTGTAAGAGCGCAGTAGGGCATGTGAGCAAATTTCATAAAGCATGTTAGAGCATCTTGGGTCGTTTGCTTTCTTACCCTACTGCGTTCATACAGCATAAGCGCAGTAAAATGTGAGCAATACTTGTAACTTTAATACATAATCATAAATGAAAAAAATGTTCATTGTGGTAAAACAGAAGCAGTTAAGAAAAGTAATCTACTTTTCATGAAGAATTGAAATTGGTTACCTAAAACTGGAGCTTATAAGAAAGTGTTTTCAATTTTCTTGTTGACTATTTTTTTCATAATAGTGGTTGACATTTTAAACAAGAAAGTTATAATGTAACAATTGTTCAAGAGTTGTTCCTAAAACGTTATCGTTTAACAATTGTTATCACATCTAGTCAGGAATGTACTGGGTAGATTTCAAGATTTTAATCCATGCAAGAACATTTCTAGATCCGTACTTGATCTATTCTTAACGTGTACAAGAACCACTAGAAAATGATAAGAACATTTTAAGAAATGTGCATGAATTGTTCTTGAACTGTTCAAGAACTGTACTTTTACTACTATTTAAGAAATGTGCATGAATTGTTCTTGAACTGTTCAAGAACTGTACTTTTACTACTCTTTAAGTGTGCAGGAACAATTCAAGTTCTTGAAATGTAACAGTTTCAGTTTAAGAACTATATTGAAGACGCTCCAATATTTTACATAATGGACAGTTTGAGGCCTATATCATACTAAATATATATATATATATATATATATACTATAATTTTGTTCTAGTCAAAGTTTGGCGCAAGTTGTTAGCTATTGCAGAGAAATAAGACATTTTTTTTCCTTCTCATATACATGTAAATGGGATATCAACAGAATACAGTACTCGGCATGCTAAACTAGATGACGCCATAAACATATTTTAATCAATTCAATTCCATTTCACTGATTTTGATCTTTGTTAAGTTTGTTGTCAATCCTATTTATGTGACCATGGTCTACCATGGTATGTGACCATGGTCTACCATGGTATGTGACCATGGTCTACCATGGTAGTTCATGGTCTACCATGGTAGTTCATGGTCATATACCATGGTAGTTCATGATATATCATGGTAGTTCATGATATATCATGGTATACCATGTAACGTCAAATGGCCGCCCCACGGTTTATGACCATGGTGTGCTACCATGGTCTACCATGGTGTGCTACCATGGTCTACCATGGTATCAAACCATGGTAAACCATGGTCTACCATGGTATAATACCATGGTCTACCATGGTGTGATACCGTGGGGCGGCCATTTGACGTAACATGGTAGTCCATGGTAGTCCATGGTCATATGACCATGAACTACCATGGTAGTCCATGGTAGTCCATGGTTATTGGCCATCATTTTCGCAGGGGTAGTTTCCATACAAATTCACAGTTCTTTTATTTATTTGTTCTGTTCTTTCAGAGTCCATGTTTTACCAAGGAAGACTGACGCCAGGAATCCATACTGCGATCAGTAATGCATAATAATTGAAAACGAATTTCTACTTTGATGTCACCATATTGGAATTGAGAAAGAACAAATTGCCCATAAACAATTTTGTATACCATTATGACAATTTAGAGTTGCTCTTGAGCAATCCATCAAAATACTTTATTGCCAAATTTGAAAAAGAAACTTTTTTATTCATGCTTTGGATGCAAGACTAGTGTTTACCATGGACAATGAATTCAGTATGAGATGACAGAATTTGCATCAGATAGCCCTTAAACTAGAAATTCAAATGTGTTCAGATTTTTCATTTATGATGTCAAGAGTTATATTGCTTACTAATTTATTGACACTGCATGGACTGTATGTTGGTTGCATTTCAATAACTCGGATTTCTCATAAATTGTGTACGTTTAAGGCTACCCACAATAAGATATCTAGTAACTTACTAAGACTCTAAGTGAATGTTTAAATGAGCCTGAGGACAGCCCCTCGAAGATTTGATAGGAAAAATGTTGTGGTTCTCAAAAGGAAACCAATATCATTTAACAATTCTTCATTGGTTCCTTGGGAGGACTTACAGAGGCTTTGAAGTATTCCATCCGGACTGTTGATGTAACCTTATCTAAGTGATCACACCACATTAGCTTGCTTGCATGATAAAGATTCTAGGTTACACTTTGTGGCTCTCTCCTAACATGGTTCCAATAAACTAGGCCTTTCAGTAGTTCCAATGTGATCTGATGTCATGAACTCTCTAGATGCAGGAGAGTGAGTTGAATCTGAAGTATAAAGAGATAACCACCTGTTTTTTTTCAAGCCACTTGATGTTCTACTTAGGTAATGTTAACCAAATAGGTATCATTGCCACTTAGTAAACTGTTTTAAAGATATGATAACCACTGAGTAAGTTGCCTACTGAGTAAGGAGCTTTAGAGACATCATGTTCACTGATGAAGTTGCTTGAGGGGTATCTTGTCCACTGAGTAAGTTGCATGTGGGTATCATGTCCACTGTTTCAGTTGCCTTTGGGCATCATATCCACTGAATAAATAGGGGTAACATGTCCACTGAGTAAGTTGCCTTGGGACATCATGTTCACTGAGTAAGTTGCTCAAGGGGCATCATTGCCACTGAGTAAGTTGCTCAAGGGGCATCATTGCCACTGAGTAAGTTGCTAAAGGGGCATCATTGCCACTGAGTAAGTTGCTAAAGGGGCATAATTGCCACTGAGTAAGTTGCTAAAGGGGCATAATTGCCACTGAATAAGTTCCTTGAGGGGCATCATGGACACTGAGTATGTTGCTTGAGGGGCAGCATTGCCACTTAGTAAGTTGCTCGAGGGGCAGCATTGGTACTGAGTAAATTACTAGAGGGGCAGCATTGCCACTCAGTAAGTTGCTCACTGAGTAAGTTACTCGAGGGGCAGCATTGCCCCCAAGTAAGTTGCTCAAGGGGCATCATTGCCACTGAGTAAGTTGCTCAAGGGGCATCATTCCTACTGAGTTAGTTGTTCAAGGGGCATCATTGCCACTGAGTAAGTTGCTAAAGAGGCGTCATTGCCACTGAGTAAGTTGCTCAAGGTGCATCATTGCCACCGAGTAAGTTGCTCAAGGGGCATCATTCCTACAGAGTTAGTTGTTCAAGAGGCATCATTGCCCTGAGTTAGATGTCTAAGGGGCATCATTGCCACTGAGTTAGTTGCTCAAGGGGCATCATTACCACCGAGTTAGTTGCTCAAGGGGTATCATGGCCACTTAATAAGTTTTTTTAGGGAATTATGGCCACTGAGTAAGTTTTGGAGATATTGTGGCCACTGAGTAAGTTTTAGAGATTATTATTGTGGCCACTGAGTAAGAAGCTTTATTGGCATCATGAGAAGGTTGTATAAGGAGTATCATGGGCATTGAAAATGTGTCTTTTGTGGTATCATAACTCGTACGCAGGAGCCTTGTTTATTTTCTTGTTTATTTTGCATCGTTTTGCTGTCTGACTTTAAGCATTGTATGATTTCAATGCCTAGTCAATTTCATTTGATCAATACATGTTTGTATACAATCAAGGTTATAATATTAATAATGATGTATTCAATTATTAATTTTGGACATTGATGATTCTGTAATATCAAACATACTTCATCAATGTTGCAGACATTTTGTCACCACACTGTTGATGCAGATACAATTTATCATTTGCGAAAGTGTACACCTTTTTCAAAGAGATATAACTCCCTCGGCTATTATAATAATTGGCATTCAATTTTCCTAAAACTTTTTATGATTGTTGCAGTTGCATTGATCTCACATTTGTTGCTTGCTAGGACTTTTTTCATTGGCTTTTTACATCTCTGAATCGGATCCCTCCAATTTTGAGTCTGACATGAGACTTAATTATAGCCTTGATTTTGCTGATATTGATCGTCTAAGAGGTCTTTTGTTTATGCCATAAAAGAAAAAGTAGACCCTTAACTGGCGCTCGGTGCATGGGACGTGCATGCCAGCGATAATAGGCTGTAATCAAGGCAATTATTCAAAGCTTTAGTATTGATAAGAGAAAAAATTATAGCTACTAAACACCTGTAATTAATGATTGAATAACATGCTCTCCTTTTTGAGGTCGTCTTGATGAAATTTTCTGTTGCATGCATATGGATCTTTTGGATGAGAGTTTGATATTATTTAACAATTCTATAGATATCTTCACTTTCAGAATGAATTGAATTTAATAGCCAGAGACCTTCTAAATATATGAAAATGAAAATATTTTTTCCAAAACTAACTGCATAAGCTTTGGTCTTTTTTGGAATTGCCTATAAACAATGGATATATTTTTTTTGTATAAAACAACATTTTCATACATGACACAAAGAAATAAACAAACATTATATGAGCCTCAGAGCATATCATATTTAAATAAGGGCTTGGGGATAACACTCATTTGATATACCCTTCACAATTGCAACTTAATAAATCTAATACATCCGTTTTAAAAGCATCTTATTTAGATTTGCAACTAGAAGTAAAGGAAGATATATTGAGCATAAATCTTTATGATAAACATGATGATTTTAATTTTAAAATAATTAATTACCCTTCTTTAGATGGTGATGTTCCTATTTCACCATCATATGGTGTTTTTATTGCACAGTTGATACGATTTGCTAGAATATATATAGATGTAAAAAATTTCAGCTCTCGCAGTAAACTTATGACACAAAAACTTCTAAAACAGGGTTTCAGATATTTTAAATTAAGGAAAACTTCCTCAAAATTTGTTAATGGTCATTATAATCTCATATCAAAGTACAATAGTAGTCTTAAATCGCTCATTGCTGATAGTATTGCTCATCCCGATTTTTATGGTGATGTTTTAAAGAAAATTCGTAAAATTAAAATGTTTCCAGCAGGTAGTTGGGCAGATAAACTTAATCAATTACTTAGATTTTATTTAAACTGTGGATATAAAGGCAATATTTTGAAGAGCACTTGCCTTCTTGTTTTTGAAGATGAATACCTGAAACATCTGTTTGCTACTGAGCATGTTTCTGTAGCTTTTTGCATAAATATTATTCTTTATATACTTCTGAAATGCAATTTATACTTAAATAACAATTTAAAGTTTAACAATTATTGCTGTATGCAAAATACAATCCTGTAAGAAATGTGACTAAAGTGTTGGACATTATTCTTTCCTTATTTAGGTTACTCTAACCACAAGATCGATTACGATAAAGGGCAGGATGGCCATAAATGAATTATTGATCCGAGTAAGGGGAATCAAAATTACTCATCGGCAGTGAAAGTGCGGTCCGTGAGGATCTATGAGGTTGTCAGGACCTTGTTAGTCGTGATATCCCCGCATATTATTAATCTTATTAACCCCAAGTAATTGCGGCCAGTTGACCATGCCACAGTTAGTGAAAGGGCAGATTAGTCATTTTCTATGACCGTCATCTGTTGGTATTAAATTGTTCTATGAATATTAATTCCTCCTATCATTAGGGTATTTGTTGAAAAGGGACTTATGTTAAAACCAGAATAAGCCTTACTCCATTCCACACATGTCATGAGAAATACAAGAGATGATATAGGCTAAGAAAATTACACCCCAAAAAATGAATTAAATAAAAAAAATCTAGTGAGGGGTGTGATCCTAGTTTGGTCGTAAAAAATATTTTAGTGAGGTGTGTTGTCCTAGTTTGGTCATAATCTCGGTTCTTGCAAAGTTGTGCTTGTAAATATATATATATTTTTTTTAATTTAGTTTTATTGCATGTAAACAAGTATAATAAATATAATGTATTATACACCAATGCAAAAATTAGACAGCTTTAAAATATACCTGTACTCGTGCTTGTCATTGCAAATGTGAGCAAGTTTCATAACTCTACCCTTGCCATATAAACCCACAGCTTTGTAAAAGCGTAGCTTGAGCAAAGCTTTTTCTACACTTAAGCAAGATTTGCAAAATTTGCTTTTTTTCAGAAAGTTCTTCACAAAAGCTGTTCTTTTTCTTTGATTTTTTTTTTTTAACAGTCCCCTTGAAAAGAAGATGCAATGCAACATTGTGCTTCTTGTTTATCTGTGATAACATTTAAACAACTAATATACTTACAAGTTCAAATCTAATTATAGGAATAAAAAATAGCTTGAGAGTTTCTGATTTGATATTTATATATTATTACATGGAAGAGATTGAAACTGCATAGAAGTTCTGAAAACTTTGCAAATTTATTATCCAGTCCTTTGAGTCTGCAATATTTTCAGACACCTTTACGTATTCATCTTGTCTGTAAGACCCTTACTTATTTCCACAAAGCTGCTTTGCAAACAGATGAAGCGGAGATTTCATTATTATTGGCTGTTTTTGGAAATGTTAAAGTTGTAGCGAGGCACATTGTTTCAGGCCATATTGTATCAGTTCCCTCACTACTTTCCAACGGACACATGTTGCAAATGTCTTGGATTATGGCCTTGCATTTCAGTTCATAACTTCTTGAAGTGTATAAATCATGATATAACATTAACATTATGATGTGTTTTTTCCCAATATTTACGTAAGCATGACGATTTATGTTGATGCATTGCATATTATTCTTGGAGCATGAAAATATTTGTGATATTCTGCATTATATAACTGGACCTGATAGCATTTGGTAAGTTCTTTAAATTTTTTAGTACCTATGATGTCTTAAACATATAGCAAATATGATTTTATAATGGTATCAAAATAGAAATGTAAGGATTGTGGTTATTATGGTGACAATTGTAAATATTGATTTAAAAATTGATTTAAATAATAAAAAATGGAATGGGCGGAAAGAAAATAAACAGTGTTGCTTACGTAAGTGAATTGTAACAATATTAAGCATGTCATATTTTAATAAGCAATTTCATTGTCTGTATTTCGAAATAAAAAAAGATTAGGTAATTATTATCATTGTGTTTGGTGGTGTTGGTAATGTGCAAAAACTTTCATGTGGCAAGACAATGGAAATTGTTGAAGTTGCAGTAGAACTTTTCAAATTGACATTGCACATATCAGTTAATGTAGCAAGTCCCATAACTCTGGCGTTAAGTTAGATATTTTGAGTAATGCCCCGTAAAAGTGGTCAGCAGAGAAAAACAGACAGGCATTGCGTGGCATCTCTTGCTGTGCTCTTGGTAACAGTTACAGCAATGTTACTTCTATTATTTAAGCTTGTCTGATTTAAGGAGGAAAAAAGAGATTTTTGAAAGATGTTCAACTTTCTTTTATCAGGTTTATAGGATTGAAAGGGATCATGTCTGTTGTACTTTTACTGTTTTATAGCTATAGTAATATAAACCATTATTAAACATGAAACAGTTGAACAACTGGCTATGAGCATCAATGTTGCAGTTGGCATGCAAAAGATCACAATAATTGACTTTGTACACAAGTTACCATGCAGCGATAATAGAGATATTTGTAGCAAGGCCCACAACTCTGGATTGACAGATTGTTCAGTTATGTCCCCTCAGATTGCCTAAAAAAACAGACTAGTTTTGGCAGTCACTTCTAGTGCTCTTGCTATTTCTAAAAAAAGAACAAGCCCTCCAAGAAGTGCCATCTGGAAAGCCTATAAATCTTTAAATGGAATCCTTTTTCTGTATTTGAAATCAATGAAAATAGCCATTCAACATGTTACTGATGCTGATTAAAAGAAATGCATGGGTTCATGTCAGTGCAACTAAAATACTTGATGTCAATTATTCCTACTAAGGGGAAGTGCTTTACTCAATTGATGTTAGATTGCGAGAAAGGGTTGGTTTGTGAATGTAGTTGTACCTTGGGATTTAGTTATTTTCTTGTGATAGCTGTTATATATTCAGCTAAATAATACTATAAATACTTAAATTGAGGTCACATTTGTTATCATGAGAACCACTATGTGGTCAATGTTGAGACTGCCAGAAAGGGTAAGTTTGAATATAGTTGTACCATGGAATCAAGATATTTTCTTGCTGATAGCTGTTATATTTTCAGCTAAATAATACTGTCAATACTATCAATACTTAAATCGGTCACATTTGTATCAGGAGTGTGTGGTCAAACTGGGAACATGCCCTCGCTTTGATGGAACACATCCAGGTGCAAAATGCAATTGAAATCTTCCAAAATTGTTAATTAATTAGTTCATGCCAATGATTATAACTTCTGACACAGCTATAAACATTTCTAATCAAAATTCCTCATTTTATTGCCTTAAGGAATACAAAAGCTATTTCAAAGGCATAAAATTATGAGAAAATTGGCGAGAAAACGATGATTTAATGCATTTTGCAGCCAATTTATAAAGTAATCACTGGGAGGCGAACAACAAAATGCATCATCCTGGCTCTTTTGATTGACAGAAACAATTGATAAATGAATTAGAAATAATTGATAATGGAATTATTATTCAATTAAGTATCATATTAAATTGATTAAATGACTTGTGTTGCAATGAGTTACAAGTGAGTGTTCTGGGAATCAAGCGTAAAGTTTTCTGGAAAGTTGCAGATTATGTGACCTTATGGAATCCGTGATGGGTTATAATATACCCCCTCCCTAGTTTAGTTTATACTAAATCATTTCATGTTGATTTTGATCGCTAGGGTATAAATCATAAAATATATAATTCTGATATTACAAAAAGTTCATCAAAGGCGTCTTATCTAGAAGTCATGAGAATGTGTCCATGATGGGGCTCGAACCCATAACCTTTTGGATGAGAGGTATACATGCACCTTCACCCATACCTTACACAGTCAAGGGGTCTATCATTGTAAATGAAAGGAGTCATTACAATCATTGTTCTTCATGCCAGTTGGATATTCTTTGAATTGTTTAATAATATGCAGTCTGATATGTGCACCTATTCTTTACACATTTGACTAAAATGCACCTTTTCTTCGAACAATTTTAATAATGAGTATCTTGGAACATTTTAATAATTGGAAAAATTCAATATTTACTATTCTTGCAATACTTGAGTGCACCGGTCCTATTTTTGCAGTATTTGAGTAACGTGCACCAGTTCTATTTGTTCAATATTTAAGTTATGTGCACCGGTCCTATTCATCCAATATTTGAGTTATGTGCCCCAGCTCTATTCTGGCAATATTTGAGTAATGAGCACCTGTCTTATTCTTGCAATATTTGAGTAATGTGCACCAGTCCTATTCTTGCTTTATTTGAGTTATGTGCACCTGTCCAATTCTTGGAATATTTGAGTAATGTGAACCAGTCTTTTTCTTGCAATATATGAGTAATGTGCACCTGTCCTATTCTTGCAATATTTGAGTAATGTGAACCAGTCTTTTTCTTGCAATATATGAGTAATGTGCACCTGTCCTATTCTTGCATTATTTGAGTAATGTGAACCAGTCTTTTTCTTGCAATATTTGAGTTATGTGCACCTGTCCTATTCTTGCAATATTTGAGTAATGTGCACATGTCCTATTCTTGCAATATTTGAGTAATGTGAACCAGTCTCTTTCTTGCAATATTTGAGTAATGTGCACCAGTCCTATTCTTGCTTTATTTGAGTTATGTACACCTGTCCTATTTTTTCAATATTTGAGTAATGTGAACCAGTCTTTTTCTTGCAATATTTGAGTAATGTGCACCTTTTCTATTCTTGCATTATTTGAGTAATGTGAACCAGTCTTTTTCTTGCAATATTTGAGTAATGTGCACCAGTCTTTTTCTTGCAATATATGAGTAATGTGAACCAGTCTTTTTCTTGCAATATTTGAGTAATGTGCACCAGTCCTATTCTTGCTTTATTTGAGTTATGTGCACCTGTCCTATTCTTGCAATATTTGAGTAATGTGAACCAGTCTTTTTCTTGCAATATTTGAGTTATGTGCACCTGTCCTATTCTTGCAATATTTGAGTAATGTGCACATGTCCTATTCTTGCAATATTTGAGTAATGTGCAATTCTTGCAATTTTGAGTAATGTGCAACAGTCTTTTTCTTGCAATATTTGAGTAATGTGCACCTGTCCTATTCTTGCAATATTTGAGTGATGTGCACCTGTCACATTCTTGCAATATTTGAGTAATATTTAATATAATGCACCAGTCCTATTCTGGCAATATTTGAGTAATATGCACCAGTCCTATTCTGGCAATATTTGAGTAATATGCACCAGTCCTATTCTTGCAATATTTGAGTAATTTTAATGCACCAGTCCTATTCTTACAATATTTGAGTAATATGCACCAGTCCTATTCTGGCAATATTTGAGTAATGTGCAGCAGTCCTATTCTTGCAATATTTGAGTAATATGCACCAGTCCTTTTCTGGCAATATTTGAATAATATGCACCAGTCCTATTCTGGCAATATTTGAGTAATGTGCACCAGTCCTATATTGGCAATATTTGAGTAATGTGCACCAGTCCTATTATGGCAATATTTGAGTAATATATGCACCAGTCCTATTCTTGCAATATTTGAGTAATATGCACCAGTCCTATTCTTGCAATATTTGAGTAATTATAATGCACCGGCTCTATTCTTGCATTATTTGAGTAATGTGCACCAGTTCTATTCTTACAATATTTGAGTAACAAGCCATTTCAATAATGTTTACCTATTTTCAGAACAATTTCAATAATGTGCACCAGTCCTTCACTTGGAACATTTACATAATGGGCATCTATTCTTAAATGTTTCACTCGGAACCTTTCCATTATTTGCACCTACTGTTGTATTATTTATCATTCAGCACCTATTTGTTGAACATTTGAATAATGTGCAGCTATTCATGGAGGCAAATACGCAGTATTAGGAGAAAGCCTATTTTTCCATTGTCATCATTTTTCCTGTGTGAATCGATAGTTGTCATCACCTAAACCTATGTAAGGAAATTGCTTCCTTATGAAACTTGTTAGTGCTAATATATTGGGCTAGCAGGCTTTTCCAGGCATTGTGTGACCAGGGGCAGTTCCTGATTTGTGCACAATCCTGATTTCTAATTTGTCTCTGATGTATTGAGACAAAATAACAGTGTACCTCCAGGAGTCACTTTTTATACTATAGAAAATCAAAGACTTTGATGGATGATTTTTCAGTAATTGGAAAAAATGTTGTAATGGAAATAAAAGAAGCAAATCTTGTACACATTCCTGCATCAGGGAGAAATATGAGTTCATCTAATTAAACCACCAGTACCATGTTTACGGGTGTTTTCTTTTTTTGTCTATATATTAGCATCTATACATTAATTCCTATATTTGAACAGTAGCAAGTAGGCGGGGCTTATCTGCTCAGTTTGAAAAACTAGCATACAGATTTATTACTATGTTATTCATTCATACTGCATGCTTAATTAGGTTATTGAACTAAATCACAAAACTGTTTTAAATATTGCAAGAATAGAGCTGGTGCACATCACCCACTTGCCTCATGATTAAAATTATACTTTTACGGTGAAGCGCTGGGGTATTATTTCAATATCTGGTTGTGGATGCATTAACTATTTCTCAAAAGTAGACTTCAACTCTGTTGACAAGAAGCACATCATTAATAAAAGCTATTGGTATCTACTGTAACATATTTGAAAAAAAAAATGTTCCTGGAAATTACTCCAATTAATGAATTGCTAATTCGGCTTAGCAAACCGCACGACAGTTCATAGCTATAGTAAGTAAATTGGTTCCTTTTGAAGTAATGCTCAGTATTTATGTAAGCTAAACAGGACCTAAAATATGCTCTGTTTGCATGGACATCCTTTTGAGTCCTGGCTGGCCCCAATTTCTAGAATCATTTTATCTCCCTTTTAAAAGGTTAAAGCCAAGCTTTCTATTTTTGTTTTGGTATAGTTTGTGTTATATTTTTATTCTTAATTTTTTTTTTGACTTTCAATGGAAATTATCTTTATGACAATCACGATAAAAAACTTTTTATATAGTAAAATTAAGATCAAGTAAGACATTAGGCTTATAATGGAATAAGCTTTTAAACTTGTTACACTAAGGAATTTGGACCTGACTTGGAAATTTACCAGACTGCAATTCATCTTGTTGTCAACAGTACATAATGTTGGCGGCCAAATTTCTTAGGAAAGCAGCCAAGTATCATTGTTGATGCTCGTGCCACTGAATAATGTGATAGATTGCATGCATCTTGTCTAAGATATATTAATTATTTTATATTCTACCATTGTATTCCAGAATATGCATCTGCATTATAATGTTCATGTAAATGGCTTCAATGTCAAGGTCAAGGTCTGAAACACTTGGAACTTTGTCAGTTTGGTTATATAAGTTTAATGGAATCATAGAGGTTTGTGTCCGGATCACAACTTTGTCATTCATTATGGGATTTTAATATAATTCCACATAAGGGACCACCAAAATATGACTTAATTCCACATAAGGGACCACCAAAATATGACAATGTGTCGTTCACAAGACCAGGATTGATTCAATGTCAAGGTCACTGCGTGCTTATGAACATTGCCAGTTTTGTTAAAACAACTTACTGATGATACTGGTTAGTGCCTGGTTGAATATTAAAATTCTTTGGCAAAATTAAGTGACCACTATAAGAAGACAACTCTAAAGGTTCCTAAGCTTCAAGGTCAAGGCCATTTGACTTGGTCAGATCTCTGTGGTTGCTTTGGCTGTATTGAGATTTTAGATTGATCTTGTGGCAAATAAGAATTGTTAACAGTTTAATTTCACATAATCTTTAAATGTATATTAAGATTATTTCAATTTTCGCCCTAGTCAAGCAATAGCATACTGTGTCAATGTTTGAGGTAGTCGTCACTTATCTGCAAGATGATGAACACTTTTAGTTAGTTAGTTAGTGTTATGCCAGTTTTCTGCAATGGTTATTATGCAGTGTATGATTTATGCCAGCTGTCTGGATTTGTTGTGTTAGATGATGGCAATTTTAAGCATGAATATGGATCTTCTGTATGAATTATTTGTAAGTTGATCGATTCAGTGTGTAGTTTGTCAGTAATCATCCAGTGTATAATTTATGCCAGTTATCTCTGCAAAATAATGTATTCAGTGTATTAAATGAAATTATTTCAATTATATGAAAAATACTGTTTTACTGTGTAATTTATGCCAGTTATGTGTATATGATATTATCCCTGTTACCTGCAAACTAATGTACTCATTGTGTTGATTTCTGTCAGTAAAGTACAAGCAGATGAACCCAGTGTGTATTTATATGCCAGTAAACTGTCAGATGATGGATTATGCCAGTATATTGTCAGATGATGGATTATGCCAGTAAACTGTAAGATGATGGATTATGCCAGTATACTGTCAGATGATGAATTATGCCAGTATACTGTAAGATGATGGATTATGTCAGTATACTGTCAGATGATGGATTATGCCAGTATACTGTCAGATGATGGATTATGCCAGTATACTGTAAGATGATGGATTATGCCAGTATACTGTCAGATGATGGATTATGCCAGTATACTCACGGCCTCTAAACGGCAGCTCCACCACTTTACGGTGGTGCAAAGAAAAAGAGCTGTCGACACTTCCGTGGTAGAGCTGTGCCCTATGTTTACATGAACAAACGTGAGTATGATTTATGTTTTATTTGATAATTTCATTTAACGGACATATTTCGCAAATCGGAGAATGTGGTACTGTGTAAAAACACTTCTACTGTAGGCTGGTTACTATTTCGTTTCAATATTGTGCAAACTGTGGTGTCAGGAGCTTTTCTCCCGAATCGGACTTGTGCATATTTTGAGATCTGATTGCACAGCAAGTACATTTCGGTGCTTATACACCCCTTAAGAACATTCTCACGCATGCAAACATAACTGTTATGTATAGTACCTATGTCGGAACACAACAAAACTGATAAGCACTTCTTAAAAAGGAAAAATGCACATATTTATAAAAGTGG
This sequence comes from Mya arenaria, assembly GCF_026914265.1. Taxonomy (NCBI): domain Eukaryota; kingdom Metazoa; phylum Mollusca; class Bivalvia; order Myida; family Myidae; genus Mya; species Mya arenaria. The sequence continues at coordinate 50,163,557 of NC_069134.1, forward strand.
TGGCGCTGTTGCCCTAGTGGTGGCGCTATCGAGTATGTTTTGCGCTTGAAGTAATATAAAATGTAAACGCTTTTGGAATGAATACAAAAGTTGCTATGTTTATCATTCATTGAACATTATGCTGGTTATGCATACTACTTGCGGAAGCAAAACTCTACGCGAACTACCTTAACCTTACTGAAAATAATTTTGAAAACAAATGGCTAGGTGCTGTTAATTTTACCATATAACTATAAGTATTTATCATGTGGGTCTGGTTATGAGAGAGGTATTCTTGCATACTGAACGTGTGTTTCCGGTCGTTTGACCAGTGCTGGAAAAAACGCATCTTACACCACCATTTAAGATGAGTTATGCGCCACCACGCGCTACTTCTTATTTCTTTTATTGTATGGTTTATGAAAAATACATTATTTCATTTCAATAAAGCGCAATCAATTAAATAAGTATGCAATTAATTTAAATAGATAATGAATAATCTTAAAAACGCGATTTAAATAGTCACTATTTGACATCAATAGTGATTTAAAATTACTGCGCTTTATGACGTCAGTAAACAAAGTTTCACGCGCTTTTTGGTAAAATGTACAAAAGTGTGTTTTCTTCCTCAATTCTTCCACAAATTGATAACTTTAGATATGCAAGAAAAAATATCAATCATGTTTTTCCGGTACGGAAAGGAAAATCCGTCCTTTGGTAACGCTGCGTGGTTGGTAACTCGGCAAACCTCGTTACCGGCTTACGCGCATGCACTCGGGTCGGATTTTTTTATCCGTACCGGACACCCATGATAGCCACTTTAGTTATATGGTAAAATTAACAGCACCTAGCCGTTTGATTTCGAAATAGTTTTCAGTAAGGTTAAGGTAGTTCTCGTAGAGTTTTGCTTCCGCAAGTAGTATGCATAACCAGCATAATGTTCAATGAATGATAAACATAGCAACTGTTGTATTCATTCCAAAAGCGTTAACTTTTTATATTACTTCAAGCGCAAAAAATACTCGATAGCGCCACCACTAGGGCAACAGCGCCACCACTTTTATAAATATTTGCATTTTTCCTTTTTAAGAAGTGCTTATCAGTTTTGTTGTGTTCCGGCATAGGTACTATTCATAACAGTTATGTTTGCATGCGTGAGAATGTTCTTAAGGGGTGTGTAAGCACCAAAATGTACGTGCTATGCAATCAGATCTCAAAATATGCACAAGTCTGATTCGGGAGAAAAGCTCCTGACACCACAGTTTGCACAATATTGAACTGAAATAGTAACCATTCTACAGTAGAAGTGTTCTTACACGGTACCACATTCTCCGATTTTTGAAATATGTCTGTTAAATGAAATTATCAAATAAAATATAAATCATACTCACGTTTGTTCATGTAAACATAGAGCACAGCTCCACCACGGAAGTGTCGACAGCTCTTTTTCTTTGCACCACCGTAAAGTGGTGGAGCTGGCGTTTAGAGGCCGTGTATACTGTCAGATGATGGATTATGCCAGTAAACTGTCAGGTGCCGGATTATGCCAGTATACTGTCAGATGATGCCAGTATACTGCAAGATGATGGATTGTGACAGTAAAGTGCAAGATGATGGATTATGCCAGTAAACCTTAAGATGAAGGATCATGTGTGTAATTGATGCCAGCAAACTGTAGGATTGACTGATCCAGTGTTTATTTTATGCCAGTAAACTGTAAGATGATGGATCAATTGTGTAATTTATGCCAGTAAACTATAAAATGATGGATCAATTGTGTAATGTATGGCAGTAAACGTAAGACGATTGGTCCATTGAGTAATTTATGCCAGTAGACTGTAAGATGATCGGTCCATTGAGTAATTTATGCCAGAAAGCTGTAACATGATGGATCAATTGTGTAATTTATTCCAGTAAACTGTAAGATAATGGATCAATTGTGTAATGTATGCCAGTAAACTGTAAGATGTTTGGTCCACTGAGTAATTTATGCCAGTAGACTGTAAGATGCATGATGAATCAATTGTGTAATGTATGCCAGTAAACTGTAAGATGATTGGTTCATTGAGTAATTTATGCCAGTAGACTGTAAGATGATGGATCAATTGTGTAATTTATGTCAGTAAACTGTAAGATGATCGGTCCATTAAGTAATTTATGCCAGTAAACTGTAACATGATGGATCAATTGTGTAATTTATTCCAGTAAACTGTAAGATGATGGATAAATTGTGTAATGTATGCCAGTAAACTGTAAGATGTTTGGTTCATTGAGTAATTTATGCCAGTAGACTGTAAGATGATGAATCAATTGTGTAATTTATGTCAGTAAACTGTAAGATGATCGGTCCATTGAGTAATTTATGCCAGAAAACTGTAAGATTATGGACCATTGTGTAATTTATGTCAGTAAACTGTAGATGATTGGTCCATTGAGTAATTTATGCCAGTAAACTGTAACATGATGGATCAATTGTGTAATTTATTCCAGTAAACTGTAAGATGATGGATAAATTGTGTAATGTATGCCAGTAAACTGTAAAATGTTTGGTTCATTGAGTAATTTATGCCAGTAGACTGTAAGATGATGAATCAATTGTGTAATTTATGTCAGTAAACTGTAAGATGATCGGTCCATTGAGTAATTTATGCCAGTAAACTGTAAGATTATGGACCATTGTGTAGTTTATGTCAGTAAACTGTAGATGATTGGTCCATTGAGTAATTTATGCCAGTAAACTACATAAGATGATTGGTCCATTGAGTAATTTATGCCAGAAAACTGTAAGATTATGGACCATTGAGTAATTTATGCCAGTAAACTGTAGATGATTGGTCCATTGAGTAATTTATGCCAGTAAACTGTAAGATGATTGGTCCATTGAGTAATTTATGCCAGTAAACTGTAAGATGATGGATCAATTGTGTAATTTATGCCAGTAAACTGTAAGATGGCGGATCAATTGTGTAATTTATGCCAGTTAAAACGGTAAGATAATTGATCCATTGAGTAAGTAATATGCCAATAAACCTAAAGGTGATGGATCCATTGAGTAATTTATGCCAGTAAACTGTAAGTCAGTGTGTCCATTGTGTCTTGTATCATGCAAGGAAACTGTAGGATAGTGAATTGGGTTCTTTATGATGAGTGTTGTATGCCAGTGAGCTGATATACATGGCCTTCGAAAGACTTTATGACTTAAAGGGACTGTACACCAGATTGGCACCAAAAAAGTTTTTTTCTGTAATGAATCTCAGGACAATTATCTAATTAAGAAATATAACACACCACTGAGGGTCATATGACATTATAAGGACGGGCCAGTCAGCCACCGAAAGTGTATATGGACCGAGGCGTTAGCCGAGGTCCATTCACCTTCGGGGGCTGACTGACCGGCGGTTGTGAAAATAGCAAGCTGCATTTACCAATTGTATGACGTCAGCGGTCCATATAACATTTTTGGCGAGGTCCAGACCGGCCAAAACAATAATATGGACCGCTGACGTCATTAAACTGGATTTTCATCAAAATACAGTGATATATGGACTGATCGAGTTTATATTTACAAAGAAGGGACACATTTATGTGAGGTATAATATTAGAATGTGTTACACTTTGATATCATAATTGTAAAAAAGTAACAAAATGTAAAATAAAAAATGTGTCGGAGACCGAGTGTTCGAATCCGTGTCGCCAAAATTGCTGGTAGACATACCCAGTAATCTTTTTTAATGAAAAGATACGAAATAACTGCTCAACTTAAATAAATTGTAAACTATGTGGTACTTCAGTTAGTAAGTTTCAATGCATTGTACACATTGATGCCAAGTTTATGTCAGTTTTCGACAATTTTCTTCTTTTTTTCACTATTTTATCATACAGAGTACAGCCCCTTTAATGAAGCCACACTTTTACTTACTTTTCAATGTGTGAAATGCTCATTTGAATACTGTACTAAGATGAATATCATTAGCTTCAGGTTTAGCATAAAGATAATGCAATCGGAGGTGTTGATGCAACTGAACACTCAGAGGCACTGGATTTTGGCTCCTATGTCTAAAATGTCATTTACTACATAATGGATCCATTGTATGCATAGGATGGATGTTGATGCAAAGATCTTAAATAATATTTATGTTAAATTATGTGACATTGAAATAACAAGGTGTGAGATTACCAACTCTGTTATGCCTAATAATAATAAACTCCACACCTGTTTTTCTAATCATTTTAATGAAAACATATATGGCCATATTAGCTTTGAACTTTGAGACACTGTTATTATAAAAGTATTTTGTTTATAGAAGTTTTAAGAGCTTTCAACGCTTCTCCTTCAGCTAGGATTTATTTTCATGAACAAGTTTGGTGTGATGAGGTGTATGTTCTTTCTTGATAGATAATTGTTATTTTATTTACAATTTATTTACGTTTTACTGCGGTTTTGACAAATTACACGTTACCGGAGTTATAGGTAGATGGAACGCAAGATATTTTCTAACATTAAAGAGGTGTTTCATAATAAAACTGTCATGACAATACATAAACTCAGTTTTATATTGAAGCTGTTGGAATTTTACAAGGTTGTTATATTTATCTTTAGTTTTCTTGTTTATTCTAAGTGTTCAGTCTTTAATAAATTTCCATTAAACTATGTTGAAATTTTGTCTCTACCTGTTACCAACATCCGAAGCAACTAATATAATTAAGTGTTCTTTTCTGAGTAGGGCGGAATTGATTATACAATGTGAAATACAAATTGCTGGTGGCTTTGACCTTAGTTTTGTTATTTCTGAGGTCTTGGATTTGAAACTGGCTATTAAATTGGTAATGGCAGAAGCTTTTTAAAATTGGTGTCTCTTGTTGTTTACACATTTCACAGTGGTAGCCTTTTGTTCACAACATTTTCCCTTTGGTGAAAAAGCTTAGGTTATTGGTCATGGTATTGGAAAGGTGTAGCTTGAAAGTGACATTGCTTTCACAATATCTAGGGCAATAGTGAAACATAAAATAGTTATTTTCTTTGATCTTATAGACCCCTGAAGTGTTTTAACACCAAAATAATCACTACCTAATAACATTGAAATTGTAGCTATTTAAGGTAAATGGGCCTAATTTGTTGTTTTATTATTGGTAAACGGTTACTTAATTTGATAGACAGGTCTCTTTACTGGTATTTAAGGGTGGTTTAAATCATTCGGAAACTGGATACAGTTAACAACTTAAGGATACTCTGATAAGTAAGCTTTGGATCAGGAGTTCGAAATGTGCATTAATAATATTTGACATATTTTGTATGAATGGTATTTTTTTTACTTTTGAAGTCTGATTTTGTCTTGACTTATTTCCTAGATGTTTCAAAGAGAATGTAAAGTTGCTAAAATTTGAAAGTGAATTTTGTAAGGGGGAGGAATATATTTGCATTGGAAATTCATAGGTAATATAAAACAATTTTGTATATACTTAATTTTATTACTTTGATGAAAAAATTATATTCTTCATTCTTTCTATACAAGAAAAATAAGTAAATAATTCAGTTGTGTTTATTGTTCTGTATGTTATAATGAGTGGAGATGCTTCATGCGCAGTAAGTGTAGGTGGTGGGAATTGTTTGAAATGTTGTTAAGATCACATATGAGTCACAGACACCTTCATGTGTTGATGTAATCCGCAAACCTTTTGGCGATATAATATTTACATCTTTGTTTATATTGGCTGACTTACTTAACATATTTGACATTATGCCAATTTTCAATAGTTTTCAAATAATGTTGAGTATTGTAAAATATATAATATCCAGTACAGTTATTACTAAGTTATTAAAGGTGTCTTGTTAACATTTCATATGTCATTTCACCCTCGTAAATGATCTTATACCTGCATAAATAAGTTGTGAAGCTGTCACATTTGATCAACATTAAGTACCAGGATTGGGCTTACATGTTTATTCTTGCATGTATTGATAAATATTAAGGCAAGTGTCAGGTTGGGCACTCATTATCCGGCTTAAACCTCTGGTGCTTTTTTGCTAAATTTTCACTGACCATGCCAAGGTTGAATAACCCCTTGATTCATTAATTAGTATGCTATGCTTCTCTGTGTATCATGGTAGATTTGGCTGCAAAAAATTCCTAATCATGAATAATTAATGTTTCATTGGTTCAGTAAGGAACCAATGTGGAAATATGCACAGACACTCGTACCAGTGTTTATCCGCAGAAAAAGTTTGAATTGAACTAGGTCGGCCAGATCACTTTAAATTTTAAAACAGCTACTCAGACCACTTGCTTGCGGAGAAGAAGACCACTTGCTTGCGGAGACGAGACAATACAGGGTTATTGAAGAGTATTTAATTGTCATGTGTAATTTCATTGGAAGATAAGAGTTGTGTCCCCTGCCTCATGCTTATTCATATAAAATTGATTTTGTCAGTCAATTTTCTGACCGTATATATATGAAGCTAGCGGAAGAAAGTACCATGGGTTCGACGATGGCCAAGGTGGATAACCCCAACATTTACTAATAATGATATACTGATAAATCTGTGAAAAAAAATGTTGTCTTGTGACGTCGCCGTATGGCTTTCGATTTAGGTGTCCACTTGGCATTGATAATGATTGATGTGTTGTTAAATAGGATCATGGTTTAAATTTTGGCTACTGGGCTTGTGCCTGTGGTTTCCATTGTTTTGTTTGTTTGTTGGGAGATATGTTAAAGGCGCACAATATAGGTGGATGCGAATTTTTTTTATTTTTATAAATGCATTAATTTATCTTCTTTTTTTTGGTTTAAAATTCTTCTCAAAAGCAAAAAAACAACAACATAATTTGTGTACAGATTTAAAAACTATAAGCAATATTTTTGCATTGTTCTAGCTGTGGAATTTTGATCACTAGGGTATTATTTAAAAAAAAAAAAACATTTATAAAAGCTTGTATTTCTTTCACAAATCATATGCTTTTTTGTTTTCATCAAAATAGTTCAACATGATATTGCTTTCAAAAAAAATAAATGGTTTTCCATTTGCCTTTATTGCTTATAATATTTCATTATTCATAATGGGAGATTTGTGTGGTGGGATATAATTTCATATGTGGTGAAATTGAGTATCGCTCACCATAAACACAGAAAATCGCTGCAATTATTTTTATCTTTGCTAAATAATGTGTTAGCCTTCATACATATTAAATAGCCAACATAATTGTTTAAATTTCCTATGAAAAGGACCACAAAAACCATCCTTTGTGTCAATATCATAAATTATTTTGACAATTTAAATTAAAAAAAATATGCACAAAAGGGCCATTTTCTGCAGGAATTATTCCTGTATTCATAATAGACATCCATTGTTTAATAACTGTGCTCCTAGTGTAATTTATCATGGAAAAGATGTCAAAATTGCGGCATGATGTCAATAATTGTTAAATCGGGTGAAAAATTCTTAAAGTTTCTTTGTGATTCAAATCAATGACAGGTGATTATTATGTAAGGATATACATTGTCTGTAATTGTAGTGCATTCAAAAACGTTTGCAATTGTTTGCTGGACAATGAGCACATCATATCTTTATTTTGTATATTTTTGATGACAAACAATTTTTACCGTATAGATTTTAATTATTCAACAGATGAAAAGTTGAAATGTTCACGATTTAATTTCAGGAAGCTTTGGTGAAAAAGTAATATTAACTCTGATAATCTTTTATAACAAAGCCTAAAAGATTCATTTTGAGGGAGTATAACCTCTGTGAATTTGCTTAAGAAATAAATAAGCTCAGTTTCCCATTGAATCTATATAAAATAGATTTCTTTGTTTATCTATATAAATTTCATTTGTTTTCTTTATTTAATAGTCTTTTGTTTGTTTGTTTTTTATTTATTTATCTGCTTTAGTGTTGGACTCAATTGTTTTTTAAGTTCAGATTTGAAATTGAATTTTTTTTAGAAGTTTGATATTAAAATGCATTATAAGAACTACTTATACATATTTGGTAGTCATTTACTAATGTTAAACCAATTCAATTATTAGGTATACCAATCCCAATTTATTCAGATTAATTTATTGGTATATAACCTATGTTTCGTAAATTTGGTTATGAAAGATATGATGAAACAAATTTGATATTTACCGTCAACTGAGTGTAAAAATTACCCTCTGTTATACATATTTTATTAGGCATGTATAAAACGATGTCAAAACAGTGAATGAAAGAACGCTATCCGGGACAAAATACCAAAATATTTATTTGTGATTTTAACTTCGGATTAACCTGGATTGGAGTAGATCAATTTGATAGATTATAGGAGCAGAATAAACCTGGTAGCAGAAAAAGGGTTCAATTTGAATTGTGTTTGATTTAAAATGTACATTTGAGGAATATAAAGTTATAAGTTTTATTGATGTTTTTGGAGTTTACAAAATAATAGGATAATTTTGTAGGTAAATATGTATCTTTATGTTTTGACATGTCCAATCTATTATGAAGTTGACATTAATTTTAGCTTGTTTATAAAGCAAAGAGACAGCTATGCTGAAACTGTCTACATTTTTATCAAAGTTGAGACTATCTAGGAGCATTTTAGTCAGATTTCAGAAATAAACTTAAATCTGTGAAAAAAAACAACAACACAAATGCCTACAAATTGATTATTATTTACTTTGTGTTCATACTTTATCAATTTTTTTTCTATTATAACAAATATATAGCAAAATAAACCAAATATGACACCAAAGATAAATCTCAACTGTAACCAAAATTTAATAGATATTTATTGTCAATTGGGCCCGCTCTGGTCCTTAAAGATGAGTATTGTATTGTGCATAGTCATATGTATGCAAAAGTTTTGATGTATGGCTGCAAAATGTGCTGTGAATACAAGGTTTTTGATATAATTGGCAGATAAATCTACAAACAATTTTCTTATTTACTGTGAGATAGTATCTTCGGGGTCTCACTTTGCAGCTTTGTTGATGTTCTTTTCTTAATCTATTATTGTGAGATGTATGAAATTGATATCTTATAATTTGTAGTATAGGATTATAATATATGCAAAAAATAATGAGTTTTAACTTTATTATATAGCCCCCTTTGGATTTAGAATTTATAGTGTAGTTTCAAGCCATTATCTTTGAATAATTCATTGTTGTAAGTCATTATTTGATAAAATATTATCTCAGTGTTAGATATATGGACTGGAAAGTAATGAAAAAAACAACAACTGTGCTTCTTATTCAATAATTTGTCACACTTCTATAAGCTTAAGTTTGTAAAGGGAAGAAATTATTGTAACATGTAAACATCATTTTGATCGATAACAAGATTCCTGTGAACATTTTTTATTGAGTTGAGAATAAGGTTATACCGTGTAACAAAACTGATATGTTTTTATTGAAAGTGTTTGGCAAAGGAACGTATTATTATTTTATTTATAAATATCTATGCAAAAGAAAGCTCATCGCGGCATGATACAGTTTATTAAGTGTTTAATTACATGAAAATTATTCCCTAATAAATTCTTTCCATTTGCTATTTTTGTGGCAATAAATGTTTTATGCTGAATTAAGAGGTTGATTTAGAGTTATTCAAACCAGGTATAAGGTTTTCAGCAGTTGCAAGTTTTTATGCAAGATTGTTATCGCACATTTATCATGAATAAGAATTTAAGATAAATTACTTAATTTTGTCTATTATGACAAATTTTAAACAGTTGATATGATTGTTATCTTGCTAATGTAAGCAATTTAAGTTAAATATTTATTGATATTTTAACATCATATATTTTCAGAGTATAATTATTCGGAAGAGATCGTGCCTTAAAAGTGCTGAGTGAGCTACAGAAATTGGAACATTATTGGATTTAAAGTGCATTTTAATTGGGATTCTACATTTTCAGGTAATATTACATACATTAAACTTTTTAGGTTTAATTTATCCTTCAATCTGTGTGTTTTATATTTTATGAGCTGGTGTGCAAACATTGAAATATTGCAAATGGAATCGGCCAATAAATGATATATTTTTCCAGGTTTTTTTTTACGCTGTTTAATTTCGTTTTTTTGATGGTATTCCAAATTTCATGAATATTTATGATAATTTTTGTATCCTTTTAATACGATATGAATCAATGTTAGTTTGTTATCATAATGGTCTGCCATTTATTTTTGATATGCAGATCAGATTAACAAGTTTCAAAAGATTTTTAAGGTAACAGCTTGATTACAAAAGTGTGTGAAGGATTTGGAAGTGAAATATATTGTGAGTCACATTTAGAAGATTTGACACATATAAATAATATATAATAGTAAGTGCTTGTTTTTGGTCTTGTAAACCTTAGCCTGGCGCTGATTTATATACTGTTTTGATGACCAAAAAAAGTTCTTATTGCCCTGACAAACAAAGTTTGAATGGGGGCACCTTGTGGTTTGCCTACGTATGGCTGGTCTGTTTGTTGATATTCCTTGTCCAGAGGATAACTTATAAACAACTGGAATGAATTTACTTTAACATCAAGCAATGGTTAAGACAATGAGAGGAAGTGCAGTGTACAAGACCATAACTCTATTTCAGCTAATAACAAGAAGAACTTTAAGTCTATTTTAGATAATGACAGAGTCAGGGCTTCTAAAACTTTGGAACCTCAATCGGTCCGGACCCGGCGACGGAACCCCCCCCCCAAAAAAAAAAAGAAAGACCTGTTCAATAGTCCGATTTTATAGAAATGTCATACATTTTTGCGACGTCTTTTCTGTCAATATTTTTTGCGATGTGGCAATTCATAAGAGGGCTATAGAGCCAGCAAAGCCGATTCGGGTAGTCATTGATACAAGTTTAATTCAAATGGGATTCTCATCGAGTTCTGCAGCGTTTCTAACAAGAAAGACTGCGATCGTAATTAACTGTGGCTGTCGGGAGGCGGTCAGACGACAAAAAGTGGCACAGTATTATCATTCATTTGCTTAATGCTTCTTTAGTGGGTCAACATTCAACTGATAATCTTGAATATATCTAGATTTATAATCGGGGCAACGAGCTTAAAGTGTGATATCAACAACGATTTTTTCATAACTGGGAATAAATATGACGTAAGCGACGGACTCAGCTGTCAGACTATGTAGTTTATCAAGCGTATCGCTGTTGATCTATAAATTATTAGGTTAATTAATTCGGTATTTTAATGCTTTCACGGATTAACAATGACATGCATTTACCTTTAAAGCCGTTTTTAACCAGCAATGGTTCTTTATAACAATTTAAATTTAACCATTTTGTAATCGACAAATGGATATCATGTAATGATCGACGACGACATAGCATATTGCCATGTGAAAATATGGACCGATTTTAACACTTAATCAGGAAAGCTGCAAGCAGATAATTAACACATAGTTTGTTTTATTGTGTCTTCTGCTAATACCAAAACACGTGATTGGACCGATTGCAAGCGTCTGCTATTTAACAGATAGGCTATAGAGTGATCAGCGTAGCGGAAAAAGCAGCTGGTCGCATCGGTCTCATGGTAACCAAGACACTTTTATGACTTATTGGATGTAGTTTTGAATGTGTGAAGGACCAATGAATGTTTGTGTATTACAATTTCTACATCTTTTACTGACTTAGTCGTTTGGACCGAAATTACAAAAAAAAAGAGAAAATTTCGGACCAATTTTTTTTACACTTTTTGAAACTGAAATCTGTTTGGCTTGGTCAAAATCGGTCCAGACCGTCAAATTGCCAGTTTTTAGAAGCCCTTGACAGAGTTATTGCCCTTTGTTAATATTTTGTTAGCAGCATAACTTTCAAATTGCGCGATGGATTTAAATTATACAACATACTTTGGTCAAGCATGATGGGTGGAAATGCAGTGTGTATAATAACCTCTGAGTTATAATGGCCTCTTTTCAAAGAAAGAATTTGCCATTTCTGTATCAAGGCAGCTTTCTGGGGTATTCATCACTCCTGTGACATCTCTAGTTTTCTTAGTGTTCAGCGCGAAATGATTATTTAATGTTTTTTAACTCGAAAGTGTGCATGCACATTACTAAATGGAAATTGGCTGTCGTAATTTGCTGAATAGATTTTTGGTTGTCAGGAGCTCTACTAAATGGTTAAACGTGAATCTGTCAGGACTGATCCAGATGGCGGCACCATATCATAACACTTAGTCCATTCAGTGCAAATTTCTATTCAATTATAATGGCTTGCCTATCCTAATTTAATGTTTCCATTTTGTACTTCAAATATTTATAAAAAAAAATATGAAGATGTTTTAACTACGTTTTGTTTTTACATCTGTTTAGTACATTTCAACAAAATTGATTGAATGTTTTGCTCTTTTCTCTCCGTTATTTATTTTTCTGGCTTCTAAATCTCCTGAAATGATCAAATATATGAATCAATTTTGATAAAAGAGAAGTCATTACTCTTTTAATTAGGAATTCAAATATGGACTTTTGACAAACCAGACTTTTTCGTGAATATTTGATCAACTTTATGTAGAAAATGATTGATACTTTAAAGACAATCTAAAAGCCAATTTATCCCATTCTCAAATCAAAGGTAACTGATTCATGATCAATTATCTTCACATCTTCTTCTGACAGCGCAACATGATTTTCTAGAATTTTGACTGTTGTTTTTTTCAGTTTCAAAAAAAATCTTACAAGAATCTTGACAGATTACAGTTGTTAATTCACTGGGTTCAATTTGTTTGAGGGAGAATTTTGGTGTTTATTTTTCATTTTTGAAATTTGTCCTATAACCTGAAGCTGTGTGGGTGTGTATGAAAATGGTCTTCAGAGAAAAATGTCAAGATATTTAAAGGGATTTAAATGTAAGATATAAATTTTCTTTAAAAAGTGCTTTTGAATAATGCGTTTTTCATTTTATTTTATTATCGTGCAATAATTTGATGTGAATTTTGAGTGCAGTTTGCGCTTTGAAATATTTGTTCATTTTAGAATGATATTTAAATATTATTATATTACACACATGATTGACAGTATTTCATAACCACCTAAACCACAATTTAAGTTATTAGGCTACTGATTTGGGTTTTGATATGATTATTAGTTTGCCTGTTTTTCAAAAAAATAAAACTTGTTGTAGCCTTGGAATGATTATTTGAACAGGTGCTAACACTTAACCTTCAACACAACTAAAAAAATCATGCAAGATAATATTTACAAGAAAACCTTTGCACACATCTTGAATGAATCAGAAAATGTGTGATGTGCACAATTATTGTACAGCAAGGTCCATAACTCAGGCTTATGTTATTACAGAGTTATACCCCTTGGCAGTAACTGAGAATAATGGACAAATATTGGTTTCCACTCCTGGTGCTGATTTGTTACAACTGCTGGACTTGAAAAGTCAAAGGTGAATATACTGTTAATGATACAGATTCATATGAATCTATTGACCACTGAAAGTAGTCCTTTGAATGGAAAGTAGTTCTGTATGAATTGGCACGAAAATGAGGCATTAATTTCGCCATCTCTAAACCACCCAAGTACCAAAGTTCAGAGTGTCAACCTTTGCAATTTGTCATTGAAAATAGCGCGACATCTGGCATTTGACATGGAGAACAAGATCAGGGCTGATTACTGAAACACAAATGAAGTTAACAAAAAACCTTATTGTGTCTTTAATTCCCTGTATCCAAATGTTACTTAATTTGTAAGGCTTCAAATACCTTGCATGTGTTTAATTATTTATCAAGGTTCAAAAGATTCAATTAGGGTATAATTAAGATGAATTTCCTCACGCTTAAATTGTTCTTTGGGGTTGAGGGCCTTGACAGAAGAAATAATTTTATTCAAATGATTGGGGGAAAATTATTTTTCAGGACTGCTGTTATTTTTAATAGTAAAAAAAAGCTTTTGTACTTGAGAAATCATGCAAGAACATAGAAAAACGTGCTACAATTATGCTATTCATTGCAGCAAAGGAATTCAGATATCATTATTGTCATAGGGTAAGAAATGTGCACTAATGTTTGTCACCAAGGCTTAAGTTGAGGTTTGATTTGAATATATTATGTTGGTATTTTTTATGACCAATTTGGAGCTGAAATTCGAAACCATTTCCAATGCATTTTCCTATTTGTGAAAAATTTCAATTTTCATGTTTTGAAAAAAAAAAAAAATTGAATTTTTTTTGCACCTGCAAGCTGATTTTGTATAGAAAACTTGATGTTCTCAATAAAGCTGGGTTAACACTAGGACCTTTGGACCAACGTTTGTGCAATATGTTCAGCTCTGCTAGTAAAAGTTTATAAGAGCTGATGTTCCAGGCTGGTGAACATTGTTTTCATTGAAAAATTTTAACATGCAAAAACTTTGTTCAGTGCTGGAAGTAAATGTTCTGGCAAATGCTGCCAAGTCAGCTAACAAACACTGTCTTTAACTAGGAAACTTCATAAGAAAATGATGTGTGCCTGATGTAATCATTCATAGTGTGACTGTTAAAATTCTTTCTCGCGAACATAAATTTGCCTAATAGTTTGTGCTCATTTCTTAATTTAAGACTTTTCAAATGCTGGCAAATACTGGTTCAAACTTTTAGTGTCAACCCACCTAGTGTCAACTAGATGGGGACCCCTACTCATTAGCTTATCTGATTTTTGAAAAAAAGGACAAGCTATTTTAAGCTCACCTGAGCACGAAGTGCTCAAGGTGAGCTATTGTGATCGCCCTGTGTCCGTTGTCCGCCGTCGTCCACAATTTGACTGTTAATACTCTAGAGGTCACAATTTGGTCACAATCTTAATGAAACTTCGTCAGAATGTTACCCTCAATAAAATCTTGGACGAGTTCAATATTGGGTCATCTGGGGTTAAAAACTAGGTCACCAGGTCAAATTAAAGGAAAGCTTGTTAACACTATAGAGGTCACATTTATGACTGTATCTTCAGGAAACTTGGTCAGAATGTTAATATTAATAATCTCTAGGTCAAGTTCGAATCTGGGTCATGTGCGGTCAAAAACTAGGTCACCAGGTCAAATTGAAGGAAAAGCTTGTTAACACTCTAGAGGTCACATTTGTAAATGTTTCTTCTTGAAAGTTGGTCAGAATGTATGTATTAATAATCTCAAAGTCAAGTCTAAATCTGGGTCATGTACAGTCAAAAACTAGGTAATTAGGTCAATCATAGGAAAAGCTTGTTAGCACTCTATAGAGGTCACATTTTTGACTGTATGTTCATGAAACTTTGTCAGAGTGATTATATTGATTAGCTTTAGGCCAAGTTCCAATCTGGGTCATGTGCGGTCAAAAACTAGGTCACCAGGTCAAATAATAGGAAAAGCATGTTAACACTCTAGAGGCCACATTTATGACCATATGTTCATGGAACTTGATCAGAATGTTATTCTTGATGATCTTTAGGTAGAGTTTGAAACTGGGTAATCAGAGGTGAAAAACCAGGCCATAAGGTCAAATCATAGGAAAACTTTGTAAACACTGTAGAGGTTACATTCTCTCTTTGATCACCATGAAACTATGTCAGAATGTTTGGGTTTATGAAGTCTATGTCAAGTTTGAAACTGGGTAACCTGAGTTCG
Organism: Mya arenaria; assembly: GCF_026914265.1. Classification (NCBI taxonomy): domain Eukaryota; kingdom Metazoa; phylum Mollusca; class Bivalvia; order Myida; family Myidae; genus Mya; species Mya arenaria. Next base: position 50,179,097 of record NC_069134.1, read on the forward strand.
AAAACTAGGTTATGAAGTCAAATCATAGAAAACATTGTTAAAATAGAAAATATGGCCTCAACAGTGTTTTATCTATATGAAACCTGGTCAGAATGTACTTATTACAGCAAGGTTATTGAATTGGATCAGGTGAGTGATACAGGGCCTTCAGGGCCCTCTTGTTGTCACTTGTTGTCGTCATTGTCGGAGGTGTTGGTTAAGTTTTGCATTTAGGTCACTTACATGGAGACTTTCAAAGCTATCATATCACTTTGAAACTAAATGGGGAACTGGTTCATTGAATACCCTTCTTCACATTGTTTCCTAAAGATGCTGAGTCTCACCTGTTTTTTGGGGGTAAAAAACATGAATTTTGATGGATTTTAGTTGATTTTGAGAATTTTTTCTAAGACAATAAATGGATAATGCACTTTAATATATCAAACAGGATTTTGAGTCACACATTTGGGAGGGTAGGGGAAGGGTTGGGGATATTTTAGTATTTTTGGACTTTGTAATTTTTAGCTAGTCTGATTTTTTAAGTTTTGTGCTTGAGTCACTAACATGCAAACTATCAGTGCTGTCACTTTTAGACTTTGGAATACCTGTTCACTATTAAATGTACAATGTGAAACTTTTATTGGATTTTTCTTCTGAAATTGATTAAGAAATTGTGCACAAAGAACTAGATATTATATGTTACTGATCTGTGGGATTTCAATTTAAATCAATTAATAACTCACCTGTCCGAAAATATGAATAAAAATTATGATGAAAAGGTCCATTAACTTTACGTGAAATTTGACCTATGGGCCGGTACTTCATTTGTATTTTCATATAGAAGTTTATTATAATTTATTGCTAAAAATCTGCTAGAAAATAATTTAAAAATGATTTTGTCATCTTATGAATGGCAATTTTATGTTCAATTTATATCATGCTGTTTGTGTATACTTAAACATTTGAATAAAATTTGTAAAAAAATATTTTATTTACATTTCGAATCGTGGGAGAAATTAACCACATCAATGATTTGAATAGATGAAAATAATTCAAATTCACTTAAAATCTGTTTTTGTTTAATTGTTAACTTTAGCTTTTGGTTTCGTTTTTAAAAGAAATGTGGTAATGTTTTTGAGCAAAGTGTAAGCAAATGACTCAGAATTTTCATTGAAGGTGGTTAGAAATAACGTTATGTAGCGATTTGTTTATGGTTTGAGTGGGAGGTACCCATTAATTATTTAGAAAGTTTATAATCAATAAATCAGTACTTAAATACCCATCCTCTTTAGATGGTGTGCATCAAAGCTTTTTTATTTAGAAAAGATTGTAACATGTATAAAGATTTGCATGTTGCATCGAATATATAAGTGTACATTCATGGATCACTTCAATACCAAGGTTTATAATAAGTGAGTACTGTTGCTTTTTGATATTATTTTAATGGTTTTTATGAAAATAAGGTTGGTTAAATTTAACAGTGGCTTTATTCTTGATTAATCTTGCTGTAATGCGTTTTATCATGTGTTCTGTTAGGTGCACTGCCACTACTTTGTGTACTGTGATGTTATAATCTACAAATTGAGGGCTCGGCACCAGATGGACTGTGCGATTTTTCTATGGAATAGTTAGTGTATATTTTTGGTCGTCTAAGCAATGAAGTTGACAGGCCGGGTGCAGCTTGGCAGGGCTTGGTGCAGCTAGGCAGGGCTTGGTGCAGCTAGGCAGGGCTTGGTGCAGCTTGGCAGGGATTGGTGCAGCTTGGCAGGGATTGGTGCAGCTAGGCAGGGCTTGGTACAGCTAGGCAGGGCTTGGTACAGCTAGGCAGGGATTGGTGCAGCTAGGCAGGGCTTGGTACAGCTAGGCAGGGCTTGGTACAGCTAGGCAGGGCTTGGTACAGCTAGGCAGGGCTTGGTGCAGCTAGGCAGGGCTTGGTGCAGCTAGGCAGGGCTTGGTGCAGTCAGGCAGGGGCCGGTGCAGCAAGGCAGGGCTTGGTGCAGCTAGGCAGGGCCCAGTGCAGCTAGGCAGGGCTTGGTGCAGCTAGGCAGGGATTGGTGCAGCCAAGCAGGGCCCGGTGCAGCCAGGCTGCTAATGCCCGGTACAGGAAGGCAGGGCCCTATGCAGCCAGGCTGCTAATGCCCAGTATAGCAAGGCAGGAGCTTGGTGTCTTTATATTAGCTATTGCGCTCATGTTAGCTTCTAATACCCCTGTTCACACTGGGCCCCGCTTCTACAGCACTCTAAACTTGGAACTGAATCATGACCAATCGTGGCATCATCATGGCAGATCGAGAGAGGGTCTTCATGAACGTGGTAGGGTCGCAGTAGAATCGTGAAGATCGTGAAGCTTCACGACCTCGGCACGCTTATTTTGAACATGTTCAAAACAAGGGTGGCTAAAATTAATCGGGGAAACAACGTTGGAAAAACGCAGCAAGATCAGCATAAGCGTAGAGGCATCGTGGAAGGATCGTTGCAAGATCTTCATTAACGTAATAGCATTGTAGTGCATTTAATCTTACAATGTTTGTACACACCGGCGTCATCACAGTCTTCCAATCTTAACTCACTGACCAGTCTATTGTAATGTCCAAACTGAAGCCTTCTTTCTGCAGCTAGCCATGGTCGGACCAAGTGTCTTCTTTCTCGCCTTCTCCGAATAATATTTTCCATCTGATATTCCAGAAGCATTAGTTATTCTGCTCTTGCTAAAGGCTAACAAATTGTACCAATTCGATCTGTGGTGTTCATTTGTCAACAATTTTGTTTAAACTGAAAAGCTGTTTGAAATCCCTAAAGTAATAAATAAGCATCGAATCAAATCGTGCAATGATCATGGAGAGAACGTAGTGTCGTCGGCACGAGCAACATCGTGGAGCAGTCTTTCAAGTCATTCTACCTATTAACGTAGTACTGTCGTGTACATCTTGGTGACAACTGGTAAAAGCGGCACACGATTGGTGATGGCACACGATTGGTGATGGTCGCGGTGGAAACGTGGTACAAGCACGAAAGCATCATATCGGAAATGCTGTAGTTGTTGAGAAATCGTAGTACAAGCATAGGTGATCTGCGGACAATACTCAGCGATTTTTAAGATTTTGACGCCGTTCTCGCCCCGATCTGATTAATTGTTCAGGTCGAGATGAGCCGCATGAGCGTGGTGAGATCTGTGTGCATGGGGCATCAACAACTGACTTTTTTAAACCAATTGTAATCTGCTTAAATGACTGATATTTGGTTGTCATAGCTGTTTTCAATGATTAAATGTGAATCTGTCCAGTGATCCCATTGGTATGAACACTAAATTAAAATGAAGGGAATTAGGCGGTCGAGCACTGAGCCAATACTTTTAATGTTATATTTCATTTTGTGTATTCATTTTATGGCAATAAATTAAAAAGACAGAGTGCATGACTATTATGATTCCTTTTTTCTTATTTATTACGGTAATGTATCTCAATTGTTGATATTGTTGTCAATACTCCATAAATTCCCTTGATTACAATAAATAGTTTTGAAAATATGTGCTTAGTCTAAATTTGTATGAGCAATTGTTGTGATATTCCAGATTAGTCAATCATAATTATGATAAAAACGAAATCTAGAAAGACATTCAAAATGTAGCCATAATCACAACACATAGTTTTGTTGATGAGAAAGTTACAAAAAAGCCATTAATTTTTCATTAAAAACATGTGTATCCCTCTTTCAACAAATACTTGTAGTTTTTCTGAAGCACACAAAATCCAGATATTAAAAGGTGTTTTATTTATTTCGCATTCTTTCTCTTCTAGGCAACTGGTCTTTTCTCTGGTCCAGCCAGAGTATTTTATATTATATTAGAGATTAAATGGCTGCAGATGTGGTAAATATCTTTTTGAGATGATGGAAGTTGGAGTAATTTATTTTGATATGGTCTTAAAATGTTAAGAATGGTTCTTGTGATGTTAATACATAATTGAAAACAGCCTCAAACAGAATGACCCATGATGCAGCCCAGAATCTCGATTTATAGTCTTTAAAGTTTTGCATGAAGGATAAAATTGAATTGCAAAATGATGCATTAAAACATTCCTATCGCTAGGAAACTTGCATCACTGGAGGCTTGTGAAATAATAAGCTTGAAATATTAAAACTGAAATGAGCAAAAATTCATCCCTCTCAATGTTGAATTTCAGCATTATTCTATACAAAATGCACTTACACAATTATTGTAACAGTTTAGTGATGAGCCCTATTATTTCAACATGCTTCTGCCATTATAAAGATATGAGTGTATGAAATTGTACAAAAAAGTGATAAATTTGTCACATTTATTGCCAGAAATCATCCAAACACCCAGAATGCTAGTGGCATGTAAGTGTTATCCATTATGCTGTGTTTTGCTGGTTGAGAAAAACTTTGACAGTCTGAAGAGGGATAATTGCTCTGTTGAAATCACTTCAAGTGTCCAGAAGGAACACTCCAATCATCTTCAAAATTGATGACTTGTCAGAGGATTGATCTATGGGTCAAATTTGATATCAAAGTTTTGAGGGTGGGATTTATTTTGAAAACTTGAAGATTTGTTACAAATATTTCAATTATTTTTGAAGATGGATTAGCTAGCTCGAGGTTGGATCAATGACTACTTAGCGAGAATGAGCTGTACTGCTTAAAGTACTGAAGTAGCTACTTAATTTAAGGTATTCATTGCACTTAATAGTGTTTCCAACAATGCATCCTACTTGACATGTTGATAACTTATTGATGATCTTGTGACACATTCTAATGAAAAAAAGGCAATGTCCTACTTGACATGATTCAAGTGGCTATAAATTATAAACGGCCTGCCTTCTTTTCATGCACTTTCTGAACGAACATATAATCAAGATATAAACTATTACTTTTCTGCAAAATTGCTATTGTGTATATAACGTTAAAAATTCAGACAACCGAAAATCTTTAGAAAGAAATTTTAAAAACTTTTATTTAAAAATTATGTCAAAGCCTGCCATGAAATAAACAACAAATCGACAATGGAAAACAGTGAAGAAGGTACTTAATGAAGAAAAAAATGTGTATATAATCAACTTGCCATTATAAGTTGTGAATATTAAATCAAATGTAAAAAATTGCAAACACAGTATAATTTGTGGTGCAATTTCTGAGGGGAGCATTAATTAAGCACTTGATTCTGTGACTGCTGCATGGTTATAGCAATAGCTCTAGGTAACACCCCTGACTAATTTAATATGATTTTAATGTATATTCTGTTAAATTATCCTCTAGCGGATCTAGGGGTTGGTTGAGTCCCAAGTGCACCCGGGGGCGGTGATAAATTATGCATAAATGATACTAAAATACCCAATTTTGAGACTAAAAATAAACCTATATTTTGCCATGTTAAGAGGCAACTTGAGGGGTAATGGGGAAAGGTGGCCTGCCCCCTCTGACATTAAATCCTGGATCCGGCCATGTTATCTTACAACAGGCAACCCTAATGTTAAAGTCATTATCGATGATGATTTAGTGCCAAAATATTTATGAAGTTTGGCAATTTTTAAATGCTGATATCTGGTATCTTGTAAAAAGGCGTGGATAATGTGGCAAATTAATGATGGGATGCTCCATGGATGATGGGAAGAATATGTTTTGTAATTAGCCATATTATCTCCCCATCAAAATGCCTGCAGAAGTGATTAGTTTCACACTTGTGGCAGTATGGAACTCATGGGTGATGTAAGTACTTATGAAATTGGAGGCCCGGCAATAAATTATTATGGGAGTCAAGAATGGAAATTTGAATATTTTAACAATGTTTGGATGACAAAAGCTGTGCATAAATGTTAAGAACAAGATTTTGAATAAAATCTGTCTATTCATGCATGGAATAAAATGCTTGAAACACAAAAATGCTAGAAACACAAAAAATAAAATGAAAATAAAATGCAATTCTAAAGCAAAAAAAATGACAGCTTGTCATCAGGTGGGCTGTGGGAATGTGCACGGGGAGGGGGGAGGTTTTGGGGTTGATAACATAGATGGGTTTTTTTGTGTGTCAATATTACTCCAGTTTTTATCTGATCTTCTTGAAACTTAGTCAGAATATGTGTCTAGATGATGGTAAAGGCCAGTGTGAATCTGGGTTTGCTCTGATTAAAAACTAGGTCACTCAGGGTCAGATTTTATGATAGAATTTTGAGTTGAAGTTTCTCGTTCAAGTTTTTATGGTAGTTTCATCCTAAATATTATAGGAAGATCCTCCTTCAAGGATGCATTTAAGTGAACAATTTTGACTTGATTAAAGCATAAATTAACAGATACCACAGAAATTATTGTAACTTGTCAATGCAAATTCCTGTGTTAAGTGTTGCATTAAAATTGCCAAACTCAATCATACATACATAATCATCAAAGGAAATGATTAGGGATGAGACGATACGGTCATCAGGTGATACGATACGTAACGATACAACTACATGCCGATACGATATTTTCGATACGATACAGATACGTAAACACAATTACAGAAACACACAAAAGAACCCAGAATTGTATTAGTTTATATAATAAATTTGTAACAACCAATGTGTTAATTTTAATGATAACTATAGAAATATTTTCTAACATTATTGTAATGATTTTATAGAAAAAAATATATTGACTAGTATGTTAAAAGTAAAATTTTACAGTAATATGTTCATTTAATCATTTTTAAATGTTTCCTATTTTATATAATCTAACTTTACTTATTACATACTAATTATATACATACTAATAGATTCTTTGGGCTACTATGTGACTAGAACACCAATGACTAGAACACCAATGACTAGAATTTAAGTTATTGCAGTTTTTTACGAGTTGTTGCACAACCTGCATACTGCATTCTCACGCTCGACTACCCTCTTACCATCTCTTAGATACACTGGGTTCCCAAAGAAATCCCAGATGCGGGATGAGGTATTTTTCGGCTTGCTCAATTCTACAAAATCTCCTTCGTCCGCCATACTGATGATTATGCCGAGCGCTTCCCTAACAATGCATACTATTGGCTACTTCTAACCAATCAACCAATGAGACGGCGTATTACAAAAGGATAAAATTTACACCGAATAATACATATTGCACCGATTAAGGAACGGTATAAAACAGTTTCGTCACGGAAATTCTACCAAGTCGTATCGATACGACGGGCTTGTGTATCGATACGTATCGGCAACAGCAGATATCGATACAGTATCGATATTCACTGTATCGTCTCATCCCTAGAAATGATGGTATCAATATGTAGTTAATGCAAGTATTTCATTGGAAATGGTATGGTATTGCATAATATTGCACAAAATCTACCAGTAGAATGTTCCTATTTTATTGTAAAAACACTTCTTGGAACAGCTTTTTCCCTGCTTGATGTTATTTTTGGATGAACATGAAACAGTGCTTGCATTGTTTCCTATGTTGTTATTTCCTTCGAAATGCAGATTCCACATAAACGCCGACATACCATGAAATGAAGACTTTAAATGTTGTTATTTTTTGTTTTTCTTCTTGGTATAAATCCGTGATATTTTTATAATGATGTCCACATAGTTAAGTGCAGAGTTAATAAACATGGAAAAATGCAATAATGAAGTTTTTAACTGTCATTAATTGTCCAGCACATTTTCACTGTGACTTTAGTACTGACAATAAAATCTTAAATAACAATTTAATTTATTTGTTTCTTAAGATTTTAAGTTTAATTGCTTGTCTGTGTTTAAATCTAGGTACATGATTATTTTGTCATAACATGGATGTTTTCCTTACTTGTCGAGTTGTCATCGAGCAAAACTTCAGCCATTGTCCAAATTGGATTTTTTGCAAGCAAATTTGTATATATACACATAATAACCATTGGCAGCAGTAGCTTCAGTTTTAATATGTATTAAGTAATTTCTCTTCACTGCCAATTAAGCAACCCATAATTTCTTAGATCACAAGCTTTGGTGGCCATTTTGGATGCCATCTTGGATATAGCACATTCACAAGAGACATTGAGAGGCCAAAGACACTTCCTAAACAATGGACATTCTCCCAACTCAACATATGAAGTAAATATGTAAAACATAATCTGGATACCTTTTTCTCACCATTGAGGACTTGGATCCTTGCTGTTGCTCATACACAAATCGGTTTATAAGACCGCTATCAATAAATAGTTTGTTTGGCCTTTCTCGGTCAACTCAAAACGAAGACCTGAAAGGCGCACAATGTAGGTCAACGATTTAATTTTAATGCATTTTCGTGTTAAACTCATTTAACTTGAACAATTAAAATCAAAAAAGCATATGATTAAAGTACAGATGAAAAAATATCAACCTTTATGAATGTTTTTTGTAATTAATAGCTACCAAGTGGCCACAAATTCTCCAGTTAAAAAAGCACGAAAACAACCTTAATATTTTGGTATTTAATATCTGTACCTGAAAAAAGCACGAAAACATCGCCTATATCATTTATATCTGACCCGTTATCATATGCATTTTATTGTTTTGATCATAAAAGTCAAATTGGTAAAACATGATAATGCATTAAAATTAAAAAAATAATTTTTTGTACAGATTTGGGAGGTAAAGAAGTATAGGAAAAAAAATATCTACTTACCTTCCTTAGTAAAGTTCTAACCCACTCCTAAAATGTGGGTAGGGAGACCAAACAAACTTTTTTTATTTTGGCCTAATTTGAATGCTTAGTTAATAGTAGAAACGTGATTTGAATTGATTTTTACAGATATTCAACTCTGTTTATTACAAGATTAAAATTAAAGGTATATAACAACAGAAAAAATAATCTCTTCTTATAATCATTGATATCTTTTATTTAATTATGAACTCCTCATGACCTATATGAACTTAAAATGTTAAAGGCAAAGCTGCCTAAATAAGTTGCAAGGAATATTTTGGACAGTCTCATAGATTGTTTGTTGTATTTTACCCAGCACTGATTCAGAAAGTTGAGGCCCTCATGGATTAGTTTTCCAGATATATTTTTTTACCAATGTTCACAGCTAATTGTCAATGCATTTTAACAATTTAATCATCTATAAATGTACTTTATTGGGGCCTCACAAAGTGAGGTGCAATTATGATCCTTTATCTGCACTGTTTCAGAGGATATACAACAAAACTCAGTTTGTTTGTTTATTTGAGTTTATGAAGGTCTGCCTAGGTGCCCATTGGCTGAATTATGGCTTGACCTCACTGTGACACCATCACGCCATAAATTGTGTTCAAATGCCATAAGTGACATGAGATCGAAGTGTCTCAATTTGCAGTCAAATCAAGACATAAGAAGACTTGAGAAAACAGTGAGATACAATAGATCCGGGTGTGATACCCTAGCTCTCTACGAAGAGACATCTTGGTTCTTTACTGTGACGTGCTCGTTGTAAAGCACCGATACACAGGATACATCTTTCCTGGGTTGAACCAGTAATGAGTACACCATTTTCCCAGTACTACCCTTTTAATGATTTATATGCCAAGGGCAAGGCAAGGGAGCTACTTGTACCATATTTCGACATCCCTCTGTTTGACGCGGCTGGGGTTTGAACCCCAGACCTTCCCGCACCTGAAGCCAACTCTCTACCACTGAATTCTCAGAAGGGTACAAAACCTAGTTTTATGGATATTTGCCTTTGAGTGCATTTCCATTCAATGAAATTGCTGAGTGGGTTAAGGTTTTCAGTTATTACAGACATGATATTAAGTGATCATTCTAAAATTTTCATTCATAAGATTATATTTCATACTTTATATCTTTGTTCTGACTATTACACTTTTAAGCATATGCAGACTAATGCTGTTATAACATTTAATTTACAGCTTCCTGGTGTACTTGTTGGTAGCTTTTCAAGCATTTCTCTGTTTCCAGAATTAACCTAGAAAGTTTCATCATTTTCAGTGGAAACTAACAGATCGTTAATACCACTTATTTATTCTCTCTGGGAAATACAAATGAAGACCTGTTTCCTGACATTGAGGTTACATATGTATTGCAAAAAACAGATATGCAGAACAAACAGAATATTTCAGACGGACTATTCATCTGTCTCTGTGTTTCTGTTCTGTATGATCATACTACGGATTTAAAGGATACATTTCAGGAATAAAATCTTCGATTATGATTGGTGTCTTCAAGCTGACTGTTTTGCCAGAATTAGGTATATGCATAATTATATATATATATATATATATATGGTTTTGGAAGACTCATTTACATATTTGTTTCCTGCTTGTCTGTTAGAAACATACTGCAAAGTTTGATGGCATTTGACTGGGGACATTTAGTTCTTTTCCACAGTATAATAACAATGAATTCATTCACTTAACCCTTTAGCACATAGACAAGTGGCCAGATTACACCTCCCAGTCAATAGCCATCTTACTGATAAGCAGTCCTTATCTGCATAGGTACTTTTCTGGATATTTGAAAATGAGAAAATGAATACAGCAGTATGACCTTAAAATCAATGTTACTCCAAATAATTGTGTCCAAATCTTTTTTATGCGAATTCATTTTTTATAGATAATTAAATTATCTAATAAATGGTGTCAATGATGAAATATTAAATTATTTTATTTCAGCTGTGAATGTATTTTCAAGATGGATTTGTAACATTTCTTTGAAATGTCATAATTGCATTAAATCAAAGGGTAATAAAATGCTGGGATCGATCTAATTTTTATTACCCCTATCATAAAAAAGACCCATCTGGATTAAAAAGCCGACAATTTATGTTCTTGTGTATTAATACACAGAAATATGTTAGGAATATCCGGTGTCATCCAGCTGAGAGATCCAGTCCAAGGTGTCTGTTTAACTTTATTACCCCCTCATAAAATTGTTTTCAAAAAAAGAAAGCCGATAAATGATTTTCCGGTTTGAATAAAAAGATCTAGATCAAACAAAACGCTTGCACATGACCTATTTTACAGCCAAAACTATGATGGACATTATATAAGCTTCACAGAAAATTTACCCATCATTTTCTCATTTACTAATTGTTTCTTTTGTTTGTAAACAAAATATTACCTTTAAGTAAATATAATATCAATTGATTTTAATGGTAAACTGAACTGACGTAATATATTTAATGATTTACGCATCAATGAATTTGGGGGAAATTCCATACAGTACTTAGCTCGTGGTCTTATTACGTCACAATGGGATATCACACCTGCGATTGGGAGTATAAACACCTTCTCAATTTAGCAGACGATATTTTCAAGGGAAAATCAATACACAAAAGGTTAAACTTTAATTTTATAAACATCCGGGATATTGTTTACAAAAAGAAAGATGCAAAATTGAAATATTGAAATGACCCTATTGAAATATGCGGGCCATGCGTTTACATCCAGTAATGGATACGGTCGGCCAAATGCGTATACATCTGGTAATGAGCTATGTCGGCCTATCTCGTATACATGCGCTAAAGGGTTAACACTCTGGTGTTCTTGGTCTTTAGGGAGCTAAGCTACGTAGATTTAAGTTAGATATGCAAGCTAGGGGTCTTGGCAATAATAATAAAAATAAATAAACACTTTTATGCTCCCCAATATTTTTTTGTATTTTTAAACGCATGTATGTATTTTCAGGAATATCGTCAATACTTTGTAAAAATAAGATGCAGACTCGGGCCTACAGTGTTAACATGGAGCTATTGCAGTGTATTATACTCTGCTTTGATATTGAAAGCCTTGGAAGTCATTATTGACGACAGCGTTGTTGTTGTTGTGCAATTCTTTAACTTGGCCATATCTCATAAACCATTTAAGGTATATGTTGCCCAAGACAAAACGCAGAAGCATAATTTAACCTTGGCTTAAATTTAATAGATGTTGCGTTATGCCCCTTAAGTTTGATTAATAAAACAAACCAACTCAGACGACTGTTCGTGTTTACAGAAACTGCAGAGCTTGTCTCATTTTATAATATATTGTTTTCTGTGATATCAGACAATGTTTATTACCATATCCTTCTATTTTGGGGGAGAAAACACCAGAGAATTATAAAGACAGACGTATTGATCAATATAAACAAATTTATCAATTTCAGCGAAAAATGCATACAGATGTTCTGCTTTTCCTCCAACTGAAAATAAAATTGTCATTTTTTCTGAATATTAGATCCTAAGCTTGCTTGCTTCATCTACAACTATGGTTTTTTTTCTGTCAGAGAAAACATTTTGGAAGAAAAATGGATTATCATGGTTCAAAACTGATAAGTTGATTCGGTTTAAATTATAAAAGAATATTGTGAAGTTTGAATTATATATCGAAATCAAACATTATAAACTGACTAATGGGAGTATTTAAACAAGATTTAATGCTGGATATCAATGATTAAAATATTAATTAAAAACTGAGTTATTTCTGACTGTGAATCGATAGTAAACAATTCACAAATGATAAAGAACTGCATTTGTTATTCAGCCATGATCTTTGTAAATAAAGTTTATCCTGATTTACGCTGACAAGTCATTGATTTCAACGATTTGCATGTTTGCTTATGAAGTTGCTAGTTGTTAAATCGTTAACAATGTCAAAAAGTAGTTAAATGGGTTTTCGATTTCCTTTAGTGCTTGTCATTTGAATTAAGTCACCTCAATGATATGTTGAAAACAAAGAAACTTGATATTCATTTTGTAACAATATCTAGAAGGAAATGATAACACACTACGGGCTGATTGTTCAGAACATTGTTAAAGTTAACAACATGATTAATGACATCATCGTTTTGTTTTGTTTTAAAAATTTGATGATGTGCTCGCTCACATATTTAAAATAAACAAGTACAGCTGGAAAAGCTGTACCAAATCTTGTTTGAAATTAAGCACAAGTGTATTAATTTTCAAGTGCAGTAAATATTTGAAAGTTAACAACGATGGAGTTAACAACTTTGTTAACTTGAACAAAGTTCTGAACAATCGTCAATTAAAGTTGAGACACCACAGGTTTATGTAGGAGTTCCATGGCTTTTAACTGGTCAGTTTCAGAGATGAGCCAAATTTTGGGGACTTAAAATTTCTAAGCCAGCAAAATTGTTTCTCACTGAACATCAATAGTGATACTTTAATTAGATAATGTTCCATTATGGCCAGACTTTGTCATTTTGTTATGAACATTGTCTTATTTTCTTACTAAGAAACGACAGTGGTCATTCTGGGGTCAATTTGTCCTCGTATAGCAATATTTCTATGTCTTTACTTAGAAATGATAATGCAGTCATGGTCATCCTGAGGTCACTTTGACTAAATAAGATCACTTTACCCAGAAAACTGTCCTGCAGTCACAGTGATTGGTACAATAATGGTTCATTTGATCGGTCAATGTGCTCTTCATTGGAGTAACAGATTGGTAATTACTGTTAAACCGGTTTCTAATGATGCAGAATGTTTTGCAGTAAATGGCAGAAAATTGGTTGATGTAACTGGTTTGCTGCGAAATTATTGATTTGCCTAGGAAAATAGCCATTGTCCATAACAGGAAAACTGCATAATATCTGAATGTTTTATTGTTAAGTGCAAAATGCATTATCCAATATGTCTGCCTGCAGGATCGTTTAAGTGTGATATTGGTAAAGATCCGGATATTGACAAAGGTATATTTTAGCATGTCTGTGTGAAAATCAACTATAAAATCTTGGTGAGACCCGAGAAGACCTTGGATCTTACAGCATACAAGTTGTCGAAATTGGATTTGGCTGGTATATTGCTTGTTCTTACCATTTTATTCCATTCCTGCTTTGGATTTTTCTAATATTGCTATGTTCCACTGCAGTAGTTTTACTGACCAGTAAATTTGTTGTCCATTCCAGCAGAAGGATTTGTTTTTTATGGTGTGAAATAAATTGTGATTACAAGTGATTATGGAATCAAAATTTCTCTTTGGGTGTGTATTTTGTCTTGGATATATCTACTGATCGAATTTAAAGCTCTTAAAATTTATGAATATCAGACTTCTAGGTATGATATTGCAAATTTTGAATTCAGCATTGTATTGTATTGTGGATTATTGAAATATAAAAGATACAAAAAAACAGTTAAAATTGTATTGAATTATTTTCTAAAGTATTATGAATTATTGATGCATAATTTCTAAGTTACTATTTGTCTGTTAAAATTTAATATGTTTTTTGAATGAAAAGCATTTATGTCATGGAGTTAAATGTAATTACTGTCAGCTGTAAAATAATAGAATTATAGGTTTACATACATGGTGCATTTACTGTTTTGAAATAGCTGATATTGATAGAAATGTCACGAACACAATGTCCATACTGTAGCATTATTATTGCACATATGGCCAGCTTGCCAAAGATAGCATTACTAATTCATATAGTGTATCTGTGTAAATATTGGATGAGGGTTAATGTAATTTAGATAACTTATGAAAAGGAAACTGCTGCCAATAATTTGGAGTTCTTTTATTGGTTACTTGGTTGTATTGTTTTAGGAATAATATCAATTATAGTTACTTAAGGGAAGCACCTTTAAAGACTATTATTTTCAAATTGGATTAATTTAGATTGATTTAAAAGTATCTGGAAGTAAGTTGCATAGAGTGAAGTATTTTTAGGTTTTAAATTGCATAGAGAAAAGTCTTTTTATATAGCTTGTTACATCAAGAGTCTATTTAATTAATTCCTCATTATTTTTTTCTTTTTGGACTGTTTTAGATAGATATTATTGTGTTTTGGATAATTCATCTGTTCATGAAATTTTAACAGCCTTTTTTTTTATTAAACATCCTGATTCAGGTAATGCATTGTTATGATAAACACTTTTGTCAAACTGATTATGAAGTTGAAAACTTGATAAAAATCTTCAGTTTTAAATGACTGAATGCCTAATATTTTAAAAACCGATTAGTTAATTATTAGCCTGGCATCTGCCAAAAATCAAAGTCAAGACATGTCGGTAATTACTGTCTATCAAGTTAAGGATTGAAGACATTAAAGGCATTCAGAAGCATGTTGTATTGTTGTAGGGAAACTTGTTAGGGAATTCTTCGTCTTTGAACATCACCTGGAAGACATATTGTCCACTGTGAGCCAGAATGGCTTATCAGTTGTTGAAATAAGCTATTTTGCTTCTAGGGAGAGTGGTATTGGGTGCACAAGCTGGAAATTCTTGGTCTGTAAATGTATTATCTGTGCATTTGGATGAGTTTTATGCATTTTCAGTGGTCCGAACAATGTGATAATTGACATGCAAAAGCATTAGACACAATGACTGCGGAATACCTCTGGAAGTTTATGGCAGCGTTAATTGCCTGTGAACTAGGATATTGATAGGCCCCTGTCAAAAATATTTCTGCTAGATTAAAAATCCATTGAAAGACTATGAAAAAACTATGAAACCGTAGCAGTAGGGGTCTTTACTATGAGCTGTTAAACATTTGAATCTTAATCTTTGTTTTGATGAGATTTTGTCTTATCAGGAGAATATGAGTTATGTTTTTCAGATGATAACTATTTTCAAGGTGGATTTTGGAATTATCTTACTGGGAATTATTTATTTGAAAAGATTATATAGATGGTTAGAAAGACATTTAGCAACAGCGTTATTCTGATTTAATGCGATACAGTTATTATAGATAGAGAAATGTTTCACAGTTATTATAGATAGAGAAATGTTTCTGTTATTGCAATTATCGTGATTTCACGGGATGATAATGATGTTAAATATTTATGTACCAAATTAGTTTCAATCCATTATTATTTGTTAGCATTTTGGGGCAAATATAGTTATGGCATGTGGAGGATTATATTATATGTGGAAATTATTGTCATGTCTAGTTTTAACCACAAGAAGGTTGTTGTTAACTGTAATTTAAGCTTCTAAATTGTTACTTAGTTTGTACTGCACTCACAGTTAAAATTATTGTTTGTTACGATATTATTATAAAAATCGATCTAAAAGGTCAACATTGGCCACTTGTAAGTATGATTGTATTGAGTGGGGCCAATTCTTGTCAACCCATTAATTAAATATCGTAAGATTGCTTTTTCAAATTGATATATCTCAGTTACATTATACCCTCTATTTTGAAAATATAAAGCCTTACTCAGGTCAGTCGCAAAGTGTTTTTATGTTCTTGCATGTAATTCTTTTTATTTAATTGTGTCTCTCAGTAAATATAAAACTGAAATTCTTGACAATATGGTATTTGTTAATTGTATGATTGTTGATAACCACAGTTTTTTTATTAAGCAATCTGTTAGTGAAAATATACAATATCTTGGAGATTTTTCCATGATATTGGACCATTTCAGCCACATTCCAAATACAATACCTAGATTCATGGCCCCTCCCAAGTTGTCACCAAAATTAATCCACTCTGTTTTACTAAGATTTTTTTTGTTATTTTAATTTGTAATTTATGGAATAAATTAAGGCTTTATGAATGTTATAATGAAAAAAAAACAAGGCAAAAAAATGAATATTAATTCATTAAGTAGGTAACAATGCAAAGTGAAAAGGGTTTGAATATGAATGTAAATATTCGATCAATTATCAATTGTTGATTGGTTTCAATCTCTGAATCAATATTGGAAATTTGGTTTGATTCCCAATACGTAGTTACAAGTAACTCTAAAAGAATGTTTTGCTATTCTAAATAACTGTTTTTTGATTAACCGAATCTTTTATCATAATTTTAGATGCTTAGTTAAATTGAGACTCAGATCAGAGAACTTTGAAGTATAAGGAATGTTGCAATTTTTTTAAGTGAAAATTAAGAAAGATGGTTACTGTAAAATTATTGCTTCATTTAATTTTTTAAGCGAAATTACTTGTTTGATCTGCTGAGGGTTAAAGCTCATATAAGCAATACATTTAGGTGCAAGACAGAACAACAAAGAAGTAAACTTGTTTGAAAATTTTAGTTGAAAGTTTTATGAAAGGTACTTCTTCATTTGATGATGATTCTTGATGACTTGACGAGCTGTTCTGGTTATAAACATTGGAATCTAGCTTATCCATTGATTATTAAAACCTGTGATTGGCAATGGTGAGTGATCATGGTGGTGGTGGTGGTGGTGATGATGATGATGATGGTGATGGTGGAGGTGATGATGATGATGATGTTGATGATGATGATGATGGTGGTGCTGGTGGTGATGGTGGTGGTGGTGGTGGTGGTGATGATGATGATGATGATGATGATGATGGTGGTGATGGTGATGGTGATGATGGGGGTGATACAGTTTTGTATTTAAGCAGCAGCAGCATCAGGATGACCAGCCTATACACAAAACCACTGTGTAGTACTACTGTTGTCTTCATGTTGTTACCTAGTCAACCAGTTTCCAGGCATGGTTTCTTGTTTCTGGAGCAAATATTGTATGAAATGCTTCCAAAAAATAGTCGGCAAAGGATGCCAAAATCAACTGTTGTCTTATTGGACAAAACATTCTTGATTCTTGCCAACAACATTTCAAAGATGTCTTTAAGGAATGCTCTGTTCATAAAAGCAGCAGTATAACAGTATGAAGTCATTACTGAAGTTCATGATTAAACACGGCTGATGATAATTTCAGTACTCAGTGCTACAAAAAGTCCATGTTTCTTTGACAGAAAAAAGTTTAAGTTTGTCTGAATAAGAATGTGACTAAATTCCTTGGACTGTTTTGATCTCCTACAATGGTTGTGACAATCTTTAGAAGGCTTAGAAGGGTTTGGTAAATATTGTTGATCAAGCCAGGTTTCCGGTTTAGATATTGGAACATCATCTATGCCTGATTCAAAGTATGGTATTTGGATCCATTATATAAAGTCTATAGATCCAAATTCCACTGTTTTATGGAATCCAATTGCTGATATTCCTAATTCCTAATTCCATCTTCCATGGAATCCAAATTATTGGGTATTGTTCCAAATTAGACTGTTTTATGGAATCCATTATGGCTGTGGTTCGAAATTCCACTATTTTATGGAACTCAATGTCTTATGTTCGAAATTCCTCAGTTTCATGGAGTTTAATAAAGGTTCCAAATTCCACTATTTCTTGAAATTCAGTGGCTAAGGTGCTAAATTCCACTTTTTTATTGAAGTTGGCGTCTCTTGGTTCCTTAAATGCCACTGTTTTATGAAATGCAAATTGGCATGTTCTACTATTTCATGGAATTTAATGGCTAAGGTTCCAGATTGCACTGTTTTATATGGACTGCAATGTCTCCGTGGTTCCCAGTTCCACTATTTCATGGATTTTTTATGGCTAAGGTTCCAAATTCCACAGTTTCATGGAATCTATATATATATATCATGACTGTGCTTCCAAATTGACCTTTGTGTCATGATTTCAATAGCTTAAGTTTGAAATTCCACTGTTTTATGGAGGCCAGTGTCTTTTGGTTCCTAATTCTTTAAATTCAACTGTTTTATGGAACCCAGTGTGACTCTTGTTTCCTTAGTCCACTGTTTTATGGATTTCAGTGGCTATGGTTTCCGAGTCAACTGTTTTATGGAATCCAGCAACTCTTGCTTCCTTATTCCACTATTTTCTGGAATGCATAGTGGGGCTATATGTGCATGATTCCATGTTACAGTGGGCCAGGTTTTTCCTAGCTTTCCGCATCAGCAGGTGGTATTGCTGTTACCAATTGGCAATTAGCAAGTCATCAGCCTCTTATTAATGGCTTACATCATTGTATCAACATATTATGAACAGTTGTGATAATGTGCTGTGCAGTGGTTGTAAATTATTTCTTATAGTGCTGAAGGCTTTCTTGCTTGTCCTGAAGGTATTCTGAGCATGCAATTTTTAGTGGCATTTCATTGTTATATGAAGAGTAATTTGTATGAAAGTGGAATAAATATATTTGAAGTTGTCAGAACTAGGAGTGATAAAAGTATTGAGCCATATGCTTATGTCAAAGTGCAAGGAAATATTTGTAGGAGTGCTTTGTAACATTTTAAAGATGTGTGTCACTGTTAGTACATGTAAATTGATTCAAGTTTGTTTACATCATCCAGAAATTGGAGTAGGGTCTCAAACTATCAGGCTAAGCAGCATCCTGAAGTTTAGTGAATGAGCTAGCCTTGCCCCCCCCACAAAATAAATAAATAAAAAATAATAAAAATGTTCCTATTAAAGCTAACCCATAAAGATTGAAAATGTTGTGATGCTGCTGTAAAAAGACTGTACATTAAGTTGCACTCAAACTGTATCTTGTTTTCTCAATAAAGCGACAGACTTTTATGTCGTAAAACATTGGTGAAAACCTTAAATGTATTGAAATGTTATCTGTTTGATAACAATCAATTTTGAGTTTGAGACAGTTTTATATCTTACTTATATTGTATTGGATGTATAAAATCAAATGTATCTTCTCTTCTGATTTCAGAATAATCCAAAAACTGAGAAACGGGTAACCTTCAAATCATGAGATGCAGTAGCCAATAAGAATCACCATAATGGAGGACGGTTTGAGAAACATGAAAAACAGTGCAAGGACGGTGAGCCATTTCCGTGGTGCCAAATTTCTTCACAGCCTTAAACTGGCAGTTTTTCTAGTCATTGTTGCCATGGCAACCATCGTTTCATCTCAGGAGATTCAAACATCATGGACCTTCAACATTCCAGACATTTCATTCATATCATTTTCACCAAAGTACACTAATACGCAAAATCAGCGAATTTCGTTGAATTTCCGAACTAGAAATCCAAACGGTTTAATATTTTGTCATTATTTGAAAGATTTGGATGTAAAAGAGTTGAAAAGGATAAATTATCAGTTGTGTGCTGAACTACAATATGGAGTATTTGTGTTGAAATATCAACTTATGCAATATTCAGATGATGGAATATCAATTGGAAAAGGTAAGAAATAACTTATTCTCATTTGAATTTCAATAAGACCCAAGGGCTTGTTCACCCATTGGCCCCACAATAATCAGATTTCAAGGTTTTATAGTATTATTTATTCAGTATTGTGATGGTAATAATTATTAATGTTTCTGATAAGTTGTGGCCTTATTTCCAAGAAACAGAAACATATGGGCATTTACTTAAGGTTTAAATATCAAAACATTTTGCCCACATATGGATTATAGTAAGCCTGGCTGAAATATTTCTAGATAATCTGTGCAGATGTATATGGTTATTTCTTTTTTCTAAGAATTATGCCAGAATGGAAAAATGTAGACCTACCCTGTCTCTACAATAGCAGTGTGGTACCTGTTGTTAGTAAATATCACGGAATGCCACAACAATAATTGCTGGCAATAAAGCACAAGATTCCTGTAGATTATATCAGCAGACTCTTGTGTCAAAAAACGAAAAAAGACAGTAAGCAAAATATGTCAGATTCCATCTGGTTGATGGTACAATAATTTTCATGATTTATTGGAAGGTTCTTGAGATTTTAAGAGGCGTATAATTGGCTCTTCATTGAAGTCATAAATCCGGTCCTTTGTAGATAAGAACTTAACATGAAATTGCAGCCATTTGTGAAATGTCAAAATTGATGTGATCTACATTTTGCAGAAAAGTAATCTGTATACTAAATTTTTCACCGAAACATTATTTTCAAGAGGCATGATATTATTCATGTGTTACGGTAGAGTGATATCAAATCTGATAACTAAAAATGTGCATTAGGCTTAAAAAATATATCATTTGTTTCAACTTACCCAACCAACCATATTTTTTCCTCCCAACCCTATATTTTTTAGCTCACCTGAGCACAAAGTGCCCAAGGTGAGCTTTTGTGATCGGTCTATGTTCGGCATCTGTTGTCTGTCGTTCGTCGTCCCTCGTCAACAATTGGTTATAATCATCTTCTTTTCCTAAACCCCTTGGACAATTTTGATGAAACTTCATAGGAATGATCCTTGGTTGGTGCTTTTTCAAAATTGTTCAAAGAAATTAATTCCATGCAGAACTCTGGTTTCCATGGCAACCTAAAGGAAAATGTCAACAATTGGTTATAATCATGTTCTCCTCCTAAACCGCTTGGACAATTTTGATGAAACTTCATAGGAATGATCCTTGGTTGGTGCTTTTTCAAAATTATTTAAAGAAATTAATTCCATGCAGAACTCTGGTTGCCATGGCAACCTAAAGGAAAATGTCAACAATTGGTTATAATCATCTTCTTCTCCTAAACTGCTTGGACAATTTTGATGAAACTTAATAGGAATGATCCTTGGTTGGTGCTTTTTTAAAATTGTTCAAAGGAATTAATTCCATGCAGAACTCTGGTTGCCATGGCAAACTGAAGGAAAATATAGGCTGTCGTGTCCGCGCTGTGACTTTCTCTTATATGGACAGATTTTAAAATGACTTGCCATATGTTTTCGACATACCAAGACAACGTGTCGTGTGCAAGACCCATGTCCCTACCTCTTAGGTGAAAGATACACTAAGTGTTTATTCACAATGGAATGCTGAATATGAGGACATAAGAGTGTTGGCTGTCAAGTATGGTTGGTATTTTTTCTATGCTCAGAGGCAATTTAAAATAACTTGCAATTATGTATTTGACACATAAAAGCAAGATCAACTTTTTATGTACTTGTTCATAGGTCAATGTCACATTCGGGGTCATTTGTCGCATACTGTGACAGCTCTTGTTCAATATTCTTTGAGAAACAAGCTATATTGAAAACAAAGGTTAAACTCTTTTACTCAGGTGAGCAATTTAGGGCCATCATGGCCCTCTTGTTATAGCATAATATGGATTTCTTCCCCATAATTTCCTAATCAATGTGCAATTTTGAGTAAAGATGTTATAATCTTACCATGATAATGCCTAATTTGGGTCAGTTTGATGCAGAATCCTCGTTCATGAAAAAGTTACGCCTTAGTAACCTATCTACCCTGTTTATTTTGTTCAGATGTTAGCGGAAACAAAGATTGATTTTTTTTGGCCTTAAAATAAGGCATGCATGCCATGAATTGTTTTGTTGATATTGGACAAAATGTAATAAAGTTATATATATTTTTAGGTTCTAACATCACATTGGCCTTTCATTTTCCTTGATCAGAAGGGTGAAATTAAATAATTGATATAGTACTCATTGGCCGTAATTAGGAATTCTCAATTTATTTTCCGATTTCATCTGTCAAGTTCATCAAGTGCTCACTGAAGATGAAATAAATTGAATTAGTACAGATAAACACAGTGACTTACAAAAAATATTTGCCAATATGATTAATGAGACAAAAAATATCCACAACTCAATTCTTCTCTTTTATAATGTTCTATATGAATATCCAAGGACACTTTTCACTAAGCATAGAATTATATATATAATGGCTTCAGCTCATGGCTTTTTCCACTCCAATTAAAAGTTGCATAATTGCAAATGCTTCTCTTCACAAAATATGGCTGCTACACACATGCTTTGAAAATCCCACATAATTTTTCACTTAATGGACATTTAATTATAAGCATAATTTTTCCATTCTGTATACTTGAACAAATATAATTACTTATATTCTACACATTTCAGCTCTAAACAACAACCAGTGGCATCATCTTGAAGTTTTCATCGATGTTTCATCAGGGGAGTTAACTGTGAAAGTTGACAATGAGACCACAGTTACCTCCCTTAAATCCTACACCCGACAAGAGTTCACTACCCTACTTGACTGGACACAGCACTCTTCAGCTATATATTTTGGGGGTGAGTAATTATCTCCCTCCATTTGATTTTTATGAATATAATGTGGTTTAAATACTGAAATAATGATTAAATACTGTATATAATCATGGGCCTATAAACCATGGATTGGCAACTCTCATCTGTGTTAATGCGATAATCTCAAACTCGCGCGTGCAGCGGGATTTCATTCTGAGATCTTACCGTGTGGTCATTTTCGAGACGTCCGATATCGGCCGAATATGTACATGTAGAAAAACATTAATTAAAATCGACTCAAATGCGCAGTACTGTTATTTGAGTTGATAATAGTCCAATTGAATCTGATTAAAATCACAGTTATTAATTATAATTAAATCTATAACGAACAAGGCATTATTAGCAGAGTTGGTGGAAATAACTGTAGATCGCCGTTAATCACCGATCGGAGATTAGGCAGAATTTTCCGATATTTGCCGAGCGCGCGCTAAGGATTGTGGGTAAATTATTATTTCTTATCGTTTCACCGATATGGGGCAGTTGCCAATCTGTTGCCAACATATTTCTCTGAAGCCTTAAATTTTGGTAATGTGAATTTTTTTGAGAAAATAATTGTTTTACAAGAAAGAAAAAAAAAAAAAACAGCCAGTATTTACATTAATTTCTCAGCTCATAGCATACTATTAAATCACATTAGAAACTGCAAATAGAATTTCATGAACTTTTTATCAAATCAACAATCTTTCAAACACAGAAATCTGTAACACTTACGGAACTGTCTACCTCTGAATGTTTAAGCAAGATGTCCTCAGATTGTAAATGAAATCAATTAAAGCTTGTCTGTATTTCAAAAGATTGTATTCGTTACTTTCTTGTTTGGGTTATCCAAGCCTAAGCAACGAAATAGGCTCTGACTTCATCTTTTTATATTCTGACTATTTGCTTTGTTTTAAAAAGAAAAGAAAAAAGAAATACTTTAAAAACCTTTACAGCTTTATTAGCCTAATAAAAAACAACAACAAAATAAACACCTTACTTTATCTGTTTCTGGACAAGATGTAATCCTTGCCAGACATTTGATTTATAGAGTTATGCTCCTTCCGACATATATTAATTTTTAAACAGACAAGTATAGGTATTTGCACCGTGGTGCTTTGTTATTTTATTGCATCGATTGATAAGTATTTATATCAGTGAATAAAAATTTCTAAATAATTATCTTGTAGGGACAGATCCAGACACATTATTCTCCGACACCTATCCACATTTCTTGGGCTGCATGTCGGACATCCAATACGAGACCTCAGACAGCAAGCTGGTCCCTGTTCCCGTGACGATGATGGAGGGTGTGGACCAGGGCTGTACAGACAGGTGCACCAACAATCCTTGTCACCATGGTGGCTCGTGTATCAACGGTTACGATCAAGCTGTCTGTGACTGCTTCGGAACAGACTATGAGGGGGAATTTTGCTCTGTTCTTGGTAACCACATTATTCTGTGAAATAAATAATTTAATTTGACAAAATATTTGCAAAACTGTCAAGTTATTATGCTGTAGGGTGAACTAATTTTTTAAGTCGGAAAATTTTATGGAGTTCAACATAAGAAATCAACAAAATAATTCTGTTTTACATGACTGCATTATTGTTGTTTTTATCAAATAATTTGTTTTGCAAAATTATGTCAGTGAAAAAAAGTTGAATAAATAATGTATTTGACTTGATGAAATGAGAGTTATATTGTATTTAATCATTTCATTCAGATTACCTTTTTCATTATAGAACATAATATTTCAGGGCCGACAACAGTGACATTGCGTGGATATGAGTGGCTGACATACTCTCTTCATCCCTATGACAAAAACATCCTGGCCGAATCCATGAGGCTTAGCTTAGAATTCAAGGTGCATTAAGTTGTCATTTTCTTGTTTTTATTAAGACTTTTGTTTTCTCAATGTTCTATTTTAGGGAAAGAAAGATTGTCATAATGTTCTTTGATCTTTAAACTTGGACAAACTTAAAGAAGTGTAATAGTTGTTAAACAGTCACAAAAGAATGGATACTACTGATATTTTAAGCCATCCTGTTTAGTTGTTTTTTCAAGAAAAACGTTGAGGTGATGTCTTAGTCTTGGTGTCAACAACCTTGCATGCATATCTTAAGCCTAATGGCCATACCTAAACAGTAGTTGAATATATTCAAATGAAACTTAATGCCCCCCTTTTGACTCAAAGAAAGAACTGATAGCATTGGATGTCCCTTCACAGTGCTCTTGGTTAAATGACAAATCGTGTGGTTTTAAGTTAGGATTTGTTTAAAATGATGCCAAAACATGCATTGATACAATTATAATGTATATGTTTATTGTCTATATAGATCTAAAATAACATGGCAGATTGCTATTTACAGACCAGTCGCGGTTCCGGCGTACTGTTTTATGCAGTGGGCGGGGCCCCGTACCACAGTCATGTGACCGCTTCAGTGCATGCTGGGAAGATTCTGGTTTCCGTAGCAATAGGAGATGACGACATCGAAGTGGAGGCTGGGATTGCTATTGATGACTATAGGTGAGATATGGAGCAAAAGATGGCATTGAATTAACATGCTCTATATGCCTTCATATTAATGAACGCTGTTTTGGTGTTTAAAAACATGATTTTTTTTTACCATATTATTATGTTTGAATTCATTTTATGAAAACAAGCAAATAAGATTATCTGTTTGATTTTGATGAAAGTTGAGTTATGTAGCTTGCCAATCTAAGTTAGAAACAGAATTCAATTCAATGGACGTTTCATTTTGTTGGTTTTGACTTGAATGAAAAACACTTTTAATAATGAATAAAAGCAGCTGCTGTAAATTAAGATTGAATGAGTTATTCTGGAATGTAAGAGAGAGAGAGTATAATTATTAATTATTTAATTATTTTAAATGAAGCTGCGGTTTGTTTGATGCTATATGTGTGCTGATGTAATGCATTTCTTTGCGCATTACTTTGTTTGAACTGTTTGTTATTGTTTCTTTGAATTTCGTGTTGATCAAAGTCCGAAACGGTAAGAACAAAACAAATAATGAATGTTATAGCATGTAAAATGATTTCTTCTTGATAGATGTATGCTTCTGTCTTGTCTATAATTTCTTAAAATTGTTTAATTTTTGCTACATTTATTAGCATGATGTGCATTTAATTTTTTTTAGACTCCATGATGTACAGTCTTTTTAAGACCCAGAAACTTCATTCTTGGTATGCAGGTTGGTCATAAAAGTAGATGACCCATTTTAATTCTGAGATCAAAGGTCGAGGTAACAGTGACCTTGAGGTGAAAAAGTGGTTTCGGCTCAATAACTGAAGATTTTTTTGGTCCAGGAACTTCATACTTGGTATGCAAGTTGTTAATGACCCCTGTTGATTTGAGATAATTAGGTCAAAGGTCAAGGTTGCGGTGAGCTTGAGGTGAAAAACGATATGTTGGCTGTGACCTAAAGATGAAAAATGGATTCCATCAATAACTAAAATACACTTGCACACAAAAAACATCATACTTGGTTTGCTAGTTGGTCATAACTTATTAATAGATGACCCCTATTGAGTTTGAGATTAGTAGGTCAAGGTCACAGTGACCTCAATTACTTGAGAACACTTGCACCAAGGACCTTCATACTTTATTGAATTACGTCAATTGGTCATGACTAGTAGATGACCCCTTATATTTTGGGATCAGTAGGTCAAAGTCACGATCACAGTGACCTTGAAGGGATAAAACAGTTTCCAATAATTACTAAAGAACACTTTCATCCAGGAGCTTGACATACTTGGTATGCCAGTTGGTCGTGACTAGTAAATGACCCCTATTGCATTTGGGATCAGTTTGTCAAAGGTCAAGGTTGTGGTGACCTTGATGTGAAATTAAAGGTTTCCGCTGAATAACTTAAGAATGCTTGTTCTTCTCCAGTCCAGAATTACAAATTTCATGTTGATCATTGAATATTTCTCATCTACGACCACAGTGGGAGAGCCTGTGCTTTTTCAAAAAGCAGTCTCTTGTTTTTATTTATCTTTTGTGAAAGTATGTAATCAAAATGCACAATTGATCTTTTCATATGCATTTGGTTTGTGGTGAACTAGTGAAATTATTTATATTTTAGCATCTACTTTAAAACATTGTTATATTCTTTTTTCAGACATTTAACGTATGTAACGGCTAAGGGCCAACAATTCACATATATATATTTGATTATTCCCCCATTTGAATTTTTTACTTGCTTCTGCATATCGTAATATAACAGTACTTTGCGCTACTTGAATATTGATATATTGTAACACATGTGCTTTAAGTGAAGATAATGCATTGAACTGTTTTTGGTTAAAAAGCCAAAATGGCTTCTTCTGCATAAAAATATTTTATTTTGCGGAGAAATAAAATGTAACATACCTTCATTCACAGTTTCAAAATATTATTTAATGGCTACCTTTGAAATATTTTTCTGGTATATATTGCGCTTAGGTATTGAAATTTCTTGTTATTTTGAAATTATGCACTATTGATTTAATTGAATGAAATAATTTAAGGTGCAAAAGTAAGCTTATGTAATGAGCATTTAAGTTTGCACAGCTTTAAACCAAATATTTTAAGTTGCTTCTTTGTATTATTTTTTTCTTTTAAAAACAAAACATAAATTATGTATATGATTTGTAGATTCTTCTTAAACACCCTCATTGATAATGATCTAATAGACAAAAGAAAATCAATTTGCTGTTTTTCATCTGTGAAATTCCGTGTGTTGCAATATCAAGATAATAAATGATGATTAATTTTTTTTGTGATAAATAATAATCATAACTTGGTTGACAGATTGTTTTGAAACTTTTGACAAACATTTAAATGTGGCTTCATCTGCACTGTTGTCTCTGTTCAGTCCTCTCAGTTGTTGTTACATTTTGTCTCTTAGACAGTTATGATGTTGTTAGATGTTTAATCAATGTTGTAAGTTTGTCTGCCTTTCGAAGAACGAATGTCGCTTAATTGATATAGCCTTGGTGTTGTTGGTGTCCTTTTGTGGCATGGTGCAGAATCATTAACCTCAGATTTAAATCCAAAATTGTTGGTTGAAGAAATTCAAATGAAACTTAGTACACATGTTGGCATTGATAATACAAACATGTAAAGCAAAGGCCACAATTCAGGCTGTAATAATTATCAAGTTTGACTGAAATAAAGAACAGACAGATTGAGGAGTTTGCTCCAAGGTGCTCTTGTTTGTTTAAATATTGCTTTGTAAAATTTGTTTCATTTTATTTTCATTGTTACTATCATTCTATAGATCCTGGGAAGTTCATGCTTTATGTAAACCCTGGTTTGATTTCTTGAGCAATATTGAAATTTTTGGTGTAATGAAATTTCCCATGTTACTCTATTTATTTATCAAACATGTATGACAAACCTCATTAGTACGATGTTAGACTAAACATGGATCATTGTTTCACTGTTAAACAAATAAACATCTCACATCTGGCAATTCAAGTTTAAATGCACAGCAAATGCTTACCAAACACTTGCAATCTTTTAAACAAGTTTTCAAGTTCCAGTAATATTATTTGCATGAGAAAAATGTCTAGCATGATGTTAAATATTGTGATATATTTCTAATAATTTGATCCGATTTTTCAGATGGCACAATCTGACAATAGTTCATGAAGTTCGCAAGGTGTATGTGTACCTGGATGGACAAGAGAATGAACGTGACATACTGGATACCAACTACCATCTGACCCTCGACCCCAAAATCTTTATCGGTGGCGGCAACAACTTTGTAGTTACGCGAGGTGAACAAACTGTCTTTTACATGTTAATCAAATACTATTAGATGGAAAACTTCTTAATCAAATTTTCTTAATTTGTAGAAAGTTTCAGAAATTTCTTTATCTACGAAATCTTAAAAGTAGTATAATCCTCATGTTTTCAATTTCCTATTAATTTAAAACTACCCTTAAAACTTATTGTAAAAAACTGCAAGGAAGAATGTTTTGCCATTTTTTCTGTCTTGAAAATTCACCTAGGAAGTGTTAAAATGTAACCAAAGTGAAAATCATATTAGGTAATTTCATACCACTTTTATTTGATTTGTGCGAATTCCAAGATGGTTAATGTCATGTTTTTCTTGCTGAGGGAGCCTTTTTATGTTTCATTCAATTTGTCTCAAGGTTCATATAATCTTGTATGTCAAATGAAGCAAACAACGTCAGGCTTTTCTCAAGGGTGCAAAGCCAATAATACAAAGTGATCTAAGATGTATTACAAAATCTTGTGTTCACTTTTTTGGCCAAAGATTTTTGGAGCGTACCCAGTCACAAGACTGGAAACCATTTTTTTTATTAAATTCAAGGTGATTTAATCTATGGAAAATTCAGACGGAGAATTTTTTTAATCAGTCCATTAATGTGCAAAATTCATGAATGTCTTTTTCTCCCTTTAAATCAAATTTGAATTCCCCTATATTTTCAGGCCTACAAGTCACACAAAACTTTGTTGGCTGCTTCAAAAACATCTACATTAACGATGTTTCTGTGCTGTATGAAATGGCCAAGGGTTCAAACCGCGTGAAATACAATGGCGGAGGCTCGATGCAGCCCCACTACTCATGCAAGGAGGTCGTCAACATCCCGATTTCATTCCCGACTGCTGCGTCCATGTTGACCCTTGATAGCACCAACGACATGAAAGATGATTTTGAGATTGAGTTTGACTTTAAGACCGTGAGGTCAGAGGCAGTGTTGTTGTACTTGAGTCTACAGGATACAGATACAGCCTTCGAATACAACTTTGGATTTGTTGAGGTATGATATGGTTGATTAAATTGTTTTTTGTATGTTAAGAAATGACATTGTATTTGTCTGAGTTTCTTCTTATTCTAAAAGTATACTTAATATAAAATGAGCTTGATATCAAATTGATCAGACAAATTTAATTATGCAGCATATATCTTACTTGGTCTGCAGAGTCTGGAATAGGATATGTGCAGAAATATAGTAATTTTGGATCAACATAACTTCAAATGTACCAAAAATGAATTAAATTTTTAGCTGTTACATCAAGATACTATGATAAGTTTTGATTGCACAAAACTGGAATTGTAGATCAAAGATGTCCTGGTCATGACTATTTTTGCTGATGGAAAGCTTAATCTAATATCTATATAAAGTTTGTAAAATCACCTTGGTGTTGAGAAAAATCACCTAAAAGGTATTATTAAATTGAACATTTAGTGTTGCTTGACTTCCAGGTATGGATAAAAGCAGGTCAACCCCATCTGAAGTTTGTACCATCTAACCTCCATCCGGAGAGGACCCAGAACTACACCATTCCAAACCTGGTCAACACAAATATATGGCACTCCATGCATCTGGCCATCAAACAGGGGTAAGTGTTGTCATATAAAATATGCAGAAGTTAGGACCTGTTTTTTCCTGGTTGTTTTTTTCTACTTCTTGGACTCAAATATTTCTTTTCATGCCTCTAAAAAATGAGTTAATGTCTCTGAAAATCATAATATTGGTCGCCATTTTTTTAATAGCACTTCTTTGTATATCATTGATATAATCATATACCCTTGTGTTTCCAAAAAGGTTACAGAATCTCTTGTTTTGATAAGAAGGAGTTTTAGCAAGCTAGATATTCGGTGTCCACTGGGTCTTGAAATGACACAGGCCTTGCATGTCTTAGAACACTGTTCATTTATGTAATACAGTATCACATTTAATATGGCTAATATCGAGAAAGTTTACCCTGATGTGGGCTATTTTACCAACACAAACCTTAGGCCCTCCATGCACTAAATGAAGCTCTATTTGGTTCCAGGGAGGCAAAGTTAAAGGTGAATGGAAATTCTGTGTCAACTTCCAATACAAAGAGACCTCTAGAGATATACAGCCAGATTATTGTTGGCTATGGTTATAACAGCTATAAAGGTAAAGTGGAAACATTCTATAGTAATGGTTTGATTTCTTAGTTGTTTTAACAAAAACAAATTAATGCATGAAATTAAGTATTATCATAGATAAATTGCATTATTTTACTTTATCATCTTTAAGAGGGCATATTAGAGTCCAATATAGATATTCTGTTAAGACTGAATTATTTGATAAAGATGCAACCCTGGTTAAGTCATGGTATGACTTTTGTTCACAAACAGCTCATGAAGGCTATGTGGGATGTATTCGCAACCTGAAAATCAATGGCCAGACCATGGATGCACTTGACCTTGTCCAGACGAGTGCTGCCTCTGGGCTTATCATAGATGGGTGTAACATTACGGACTATTGCAAGGGGAGTCGTATGTGTGAACATGGGGGTGTCTGTCTGTCTGAGTGGACTGATGTGGCGTGTGACTGCTCTGAGACATTCTACACTGGACTAGCTTGTCACTTCCGTAGGTTTCTATATGTTTATTTTTAATATCAAAGGCTTGGTGTTGTCATGCTAAAATTTTAATCTTGGCCATTACTCTAGAAACATTAAAGATATTGAAATTAAATTTGGTATATATGTAAAACAAGGCCCATAACTCGGGCCTTCAGAATTGTCAATAATTGCTTTTGTTTGACTGTGACTGAAAAAACAACAACAGAAAAGGGATGCAATTGCTATGCAGAGCTCTTGTTTTGAAATTTTAGCTTAAATGATTGATTATAATTAAAAAGC
Source organism: Mya arenaria (assembly GCF_026914265.1). Classification (NCBI taxonomy): domain Eukaryota; kingdom Metazoa; phylum Mollusca; class Bivalvia; order Myida; family Myidae; genus Mya; species Mya arenaria. The sequence goes on from NC_069134.1 coordinate 50,210,395, forward strand.
TATTGAAATAAAATTGCTTTACTTCAGCCAAATACAAGAAGACATGTGACGAATATTACCAGTCTGGTGTAAATGAGTCAGGGGTCATGCTGGTTGACCTTGATGGATCTGGTGATCTTGACCCAGTTCATGTGAGGTGCCACATGGGTTTTGAGGAGCGGTATGATTTCTTCGGACAAACAATCGTGGACCACAATTTTCCATCCAACACAACTGTGCGGGCTTCAATGATGAGGGATTTGAAACGGCTCATCTCCTACAGGTGTGGAATTTATACTTCACTATTCATGAATAGATTAAAGAAACCAACATACTTAAACAAAATATTCAATATTTAATCTGAGATCTGTGGTTTTAAGTTAAATGTAAGATTGTTTTAACATCACAATTATCAAAATAATTACATAAGCTCTGTAGAGCTTAACCTATGCAGAGCCCTTTTAGTTACAATTTCTGCTTTTAAAATCTGTTATGTTCAAATGAACACGAACAGTTAATCATTCCTGCACTTTCATCATCAGATTGGGGATCAAACCCGGGCCCTTCTGATGATGGTAACCAATAGGCCAGCACCAACAACAGAATATTCCTATTAAAATATTGTCAAAGATTTTCTTAACCTTTGAATGTGTTCAATATTTCTGTCTGATCTTAGTTAAATTTTGCATGTTTTGTTATATTTATTTTTCAGGTTACTAGGACGGGAGGAGTTGATAAGACTCACACAGGAGTCTGCTTTCTGTCGGCAGAAAATCACATACAACTGCATTCACTCTACAATAGAGTAAGTTTTATTCTCATTTGTTTTTCCCATAGAGTTCAAACCCACACATGCACAAGAAACTCACAAACACACACGTACACACACTCTCAGACACACAATGCGCGACATACATGCAATCTTCGCGATTAATAAAAAATGTTTCAATTTCTGCGCTCTTAAGCATGTTGGATTGTTAATAAACTAATTTTAAAGGGTAAGTTTTGTATCATGTATCTAAAAAGTAATGTTGTATTTTTTTTCTCGGGGAAATAGAATTAGGAGTTTATTGTGACCTAAAGTGGACTGAGTACTTTATATGAATATTGTACATGTACATGTAGCCATGATTATGATGTCTATATAGTTGTTCATGGTGCCAATATTGTTGTTTCTGTTCTGCCTTTACCAATTATGTTGCTTCTGGTTAATATTATGTTGATGATCTTGGCTGAAATTTAGTTGGTGGTGTCAATGACAATGATGTAAAGGAGCAAGTTTGTTATTGGTGATAGAACATTTAGAAAAAATCTGGGATATCATACACAAACATCTCAACTTTTATTACTTTGTTAGAAAGGGTGATATCTTTTTACTCTCACAGTCTAGGAACAAAGACTTGGTTCAAGTCTGCCTCCAGTGAGCTGCTAGATTACATAGGAACAGACAACACTTCTCCAGGGTCCTGCCCGTGTTCATTGACTGCCTCCTGTACAGGAGAAATGTGCAACTGTGATAATAGTGAGTTGTGAAATTTGCAAATATTGTTAAGAAACTACATGTAAGTTCTATTTTTTAATTCCTCCAAGTCCTTGTGAGACCATCGTTGATCTCCATAAATCTTTTAGGACCCACCAGTCATATAATATTTGTGCGTTTTTGATAAGTTGTTAAAGGTTTATCACTCAAAATTTATAATTGTAATATTGATTTTAAATGAAAGTATCACTTTAAATAGAAGAAATGTAGATCTTTCTCTTATGCAACTGTCTAGACATCCACTCTCTCAAATATTTTATGTTCTTAAAAAATAAGGTTTTTATGAGAATTCAAGATTCAGAGAAAATCATTGTGTTGCTTAATGTGACTTAAAAGCATGACAAACTGTTGAAAATAATAAATTTGCTCCATATTTTTTAATTTTATATGCTATTCCAACTTTTTAGATACCATGACACTACAGAAAGATGAAGGATACAACACAGTTAAACACCAGCTGCCCATCACAGAGGTGACCATCCTACAAGATGAGAATCCTCTCACCCCGGGGTCCGCTAACCTCACCCTAGGGCCTCTGGTCTGCTGGGGGAACAGTGAGTAAGATGAGGATTTCCTATCTCCTCAATAATACTACATTGCATTATAGGTTTTAATATAACCGCATTAAAGGACCAATTGTATTGAAGGGATGCAAAAATATTGATAAGAAAATATTGCTTGCATTGTAATTATACTGTTCCAATTTTTTTAAATTTTATTTCTTCATTCTTTTTAATTGTAAACAAATTGTGAAGTCTTTAAGTTTAAAAATATTTTATATGAATGAATATAGTGGTATAGTTATATTGTATTTTAAAATTGTATGTATATGACAATATTTTGTGCGAAAGTGCATGCTGTATGGCCTCAATATTTTCTGGTAAACATTTTATTCACTACCTGTCAGATGAAGGCTTCTATAATTGGAAATAATGTTTATTTAAAGGTTAATTTACTAAAGCTTTACCTTTGAAAGTTAAGTCATGATTTTGTTGTTCAAGATATCAAACGAAACTTTGTATACATGTTGCCAAGGACAATAATGCACATATAAAGCAGGGCCCATAACTCTTGGCCTAATAATTGTCAAGTTTTGCCCCTTGTTCTACTGAAAAGAAACGCAACAACCCCTGCACAGACAAACATTGGCATTCACTACACAGCGCCCTTATTTTTTTAAATGATATTGTATAATTTGTACACATGCATGCCTCATTGACTTTAAGGTGCCCAGATTCCGTCTACAGCGGTTACGTTTAGCAGTGGGTCAGGCTACTTGATCAGTGCCCCGTGGAAGACTGGGGATATCAAGGTCAGCTTCCGCACCCATCATGATACAGCTATCATACTGTACCAGACAGGCACCAAGAGCAATATCAACTACTTCATTGTGGCGGTCACATCTGGTATGTTCTTACTTTTAAGGGTTTATTGATAGATAGTTTCCATGTTACCATTAAAATGATCTGGGTTTGTTTTATAATTATTTTTTTTGTGCTTTGAAGTTATAACAGGATTTTATTTGCTATATATTGGGAAAAAAATCCTATTTTGCTTCCATATTAAACTTGAACTTTAAAAATATGTCAATAACTAATTTTGCTGAAACAATACATTTAAAAATTTTGATCAGTTTTTTAATCTAGGTGTTGCATCTTTTTGCAGAAAACACCGTGAAATTCTACTTCCGCTGGGGCATGAAGTTCCTAGAGGTTGACATAGAGAGCCCTGAGCCAGTCAGTAATGGAGAGTGGCATCAGGTTTCCATAGAAACTGATGTTCACAATATCCGGTGCATGTTGGACATGACTGAGAAAATACTAGACATTCCAGACAATGTACCCAGAATTCCACTGTTCTCGGGAATACTGTATGTTGGTGGTGTTCCAGATACGTAAGTTTGAGCTAGGTTCTGATTTTTGATTTATACATACTTGTATTATGGCCCATACCTTTAAAATAAGTATGCTTTCGAATAAAAGGATGTTTACATGAAAGTGTTATATAAGACCATTACAACTCAGAAATTGAGCACATTTTATTCCTTGTTTACCTCTCTAATTTAAGAGCTTGTTTTGTATTACATCTATAGGCCTAGAAAAGGAATTAAATACTATAATGATTATTTTAACTTATTGATTTATTTATGAATTTACAGGTTGAAAAAGGACACGGTAGTTGCAGATGTTGTCAGCATTGTGGGCTGTATGCGAGGGCTTGCATATAATGGCAAACCAGTAGCTCTCAGTGACCTCATAGATTCAAGGTAAGGTTGCTTGCCAACAAAGGCAAACCAATAGCTATCAAAGACCTCATTGATTCTAGGTAAGGCTGTTTGCCAATAAAGGCAATACAATAGCTCCCAGTGACCTCATTGATTCTAGGTAAAGTTGCTTGCCAACAAATGCAAACCAATAGCTCTCAGTGACCTCATTGATTCTAGGTTAGGCTCTTTGCCAATAAGGACAAACCAATAGCTCTCAGTGGCATCATTGATTCTAGGTAAGGCTGCTTGCCAACATAGGCAAACCAATAGCTATCAAAGACCTCATTGATTTTATGTAAGGCTTCTTTGCCAATAAAGACAAGCAAATAGCTCCCAGTGACCTCATGAAGTCCAGGTAAAGCTGCTTGCCAACAAATGCAAACCAATAGCTATCAAAGACCTCATTGATTCTACGTAAGGCTGCGTGCCAACAATGGCAAACCAATAGCTATCAAAGACCTCATTGATTCTAGGTAAGGCTGCCTGCCAATAAAGGCAAACCAATAGCTATCAAAGACCTCATTGATTCTAGGTAAGGCTTCTTGCCAATAAAGGCAAACCAATAGCTATCAAAGACCTCATTGATTCTAGGTAACGCTGTTTGCCAATAAAGGCAAACCAATAGCTATCAAAGACCTCATTGATTCTAGGTAAGGCTTCTTGCCAATAAAGGCAAACCAATAGCTATCAAAGACCTCATTGATTCTAGGTAAGGCTTCTTGCCAACATAGGCAAACCAATAGCTATCAAAGACCTCATTGATTCTAGGTAAGGCTTCTTGCCAATAAAGGCAAACCAATAGCTATCAAAGACCTCATTGATTCTAGGTAAGGCTGCCTGCCAATAAAGGCAAACCAATAGCTATCAAAGACCTCATTGATTCTATGTAAGGCTTCTTGCCAACATAGGCAAACCAATAGCTCCCAGTGGCCTCATGAAGTCAAGGTAAGGCTTCTTGCCAATAAAGGCAAACCAGTAGCTATCAAAGACCTCATTGATTCTAGGTAAGGTTTCTTGCCAACATAGGCAAACCAATAGCTATCAAAGACCTCATTGATTCTAGGTAAGGCTTCTTGCCAACATAGGCAAACCAATAGCTATCAAAGACCTCATTGATTCTAGGTAAGGCTTCTTTCCAATTAAGACAAACAAATAGCTCCCAGTGGCCTCATGAAGTCCAGGTAAAGCTTCTTCCCAACATAGGCAAACCAATAGCTATCAAAGACCTCATGGATTTAAGTTGTGTGTGTGTGTGATATGTTGTAGTTCACAACAACAGTATACATATTCACATCACTGTTAATTCCTTTTTTGCAGTACCCAGAATGTATACAAGGAATGTATGGCGTCTTGCTGGCCCAATCCCTGCCGTAATGGGGGAAAGTGTTTGGAGAAGTGGGGAGCACATCAGTGTGTATGTGTCAACAAGTGGGCACACTCGGGGCACAACTGCGAGATTGGTAAGAGAAAGATGAAATGTTTTTTAATTGGTTAAGTTATTTAAATAAGAACAGCTTCAGTCATTTTTCCAACTTTTTTACATACAGAATGAAACAGGGTCATTTAAAAAATAGGAACAGAAATGATTACTTTTGCAATACTAGTAGTTGTGTCAGTTGTCAATTTTATCATCTGCGAAGATCTTAAAAGTTTTGTTCAAAATCTCATCTATCGGGCATTAAAAGGTCATTGCACTTAATAATAATAATAATAACAATTGAATCATATTTGCATTATATTTGAAAATCATGCTCATGTTTTTTATTGCTTAAGTGATTTTCAATTTTTTTAGACATCAACACTGATGCAGTTACGTTTCAAGGCACCAGTACGTCTTATCTCCACTACATCCTACCAGTGGACTCCGGACTTCTCGATTCCACAATCATCTTTAACTTCCGCACCTTTCTGAGAAACACATTGTTACTCTACATTCACGACCATTTGAACAACTTTGTGCTTGTTCAGTTGCAAGATAGCAATAAGATCATCGCCAAGTTTAACAGATACAACTTAATTCTGCAGCAGACCAGACAAATAGATGGTAAATTGACTAAGAAACACTTTTCAACATTTTTAACATTTAGATGTATGTCTACCGCAGTAATTCAAAGAAATTAAAAATTAATAAGAACTTATATTTAATTCATTTAGCAATTTGTTCTTGAAGTGACAACACATTTCAAAAATGACAATCGGAAAGGGCTGAATACAAAAGGATTGACTTTTAGCAAGCTTACATATTTAAAAAATAAATATTGTCATAATGGTTGGTACATCCATAAACTATAGGGATACATTTTTAGCAATGCACAAAGATAAAAAGATACCATGTCCTTATACCAACACACAATAAAAACCAAAAGCAAATGGTAAACTTTCCTCCAGAAGCTTAATCTAAATGTTTAATCATTTATTTACAATACTCCTAGGCTACTTGGATGACGGTAGTTGGAACCAGGTGGTCATTGACAATGCTGACGGTTACATCAAGGTCATCGTGAATGTAGACGATGAACCAAGCAGAAACTCTTACAAGAAACAGAGCCTCGATACATACATGCAGGTGCCATTCACTGAAGGTAAGTGTGAGAAATAAAAATAATTGTACCATGCTGTATTCAATGTTGGTCATGATCCATGCAACGCTTAATATCTGTGTATGTTGAAGTAAAAAAATCCAACTTAAGGATTTGTCCTGGAATGTCCAATTTACAAAATGTTCTGTATATATTTTATATATCTAGTTAAATGCCAAGGTATTGTCATACATACCCTTTGCGTCACTACCGGCATTTCATGAGATAAAACTTGGTATGCAATTATGTTACAAAAGACAAAGGTACATTATGTAGTGGTTCATAAGTCTGGCTTTAATCATTGTTGAGTAGTGCCCCTTGTTTGAAAACAACTACAGAAGAAATTGGCACTTGTGCAGAGTTGCTCTTCTTTAAAACTTTTTTATAATATAGTTAAAACTAGAATTAAAACCAATTCTGAATAAATGCAAATATATAGTTAGGTGTTGAATTTGAAGTCGACTTAAGTTTGAAGTTATTTATCCTATTGAAGTCTAACTAGATCGTTTTAACAGTGTTATATCAACTATTACAGAGGAGCTAGTTAAGCCAGTCAGGGGCAGCACCGTGGGGGAGCCTGGAATCCACTTGTACGTGGGTGGGGTACCTTTGAACATGTCCACGTATACGTCGATGTACGGATGTATACGCGGGCTGAAGATTGGTGACACAGTTTTCCAGCTGCAAAAAGAGGCAGAAAAGTCTGATGAGAGTGAGTCATTATATTCTTTGATTATAGATTTTTCAAGGACATTATTTGTTTTGCAATAGGAAAGCTTGTTTGGGTAGACAGTTTGCTGGAAATGGTATTTTTAAGCAGAAGCAATTTAGGACTGTGTAATAATTAAACTAATAGCCTCTAAAATCTGAAAGCCCATTTTAATTCAGTAATACAATGAAAACTACAGTGACAAGCCCTTGACTGAAATAGATGTTTGCAGGCAGTTAACATATGGGCTTCTGCATATCCCGCTGATTGTGTTGAACTTAAAAGTATGAGTGGTAAAATATAATTAGCTGTTGTAATTTTCTACCAAGAGAACTGACCTTAAGGTTTATTCTTAACATAGTTTACATTTTCCACAGACGTATCTCATGTGTGTCTGGATGGTTGTGAAAGTTCGCCGTGTAGGAATGGGGGAGTATGTGAAGAACAGTGGCAGGACCGCAGGTATACGTGCGACTGTGCCTTCAGCGAGTATGCTGGACCTACATGTAACACAGGTATTGAATGTTCAGCAGTTGAGACAAGTGTACCTTAGGAGATCTTACCTGAGGCTCTTGAAAAAGGGTTTGACAGTAAGGGAGTTACTCAGTACTTTGAAAATTGGCAGAATTGACAGGTTGCTGCATGAGCGTTTATCCCGCAGAACATTTGTTCATCTTACTTTGCTGCATAGTTATCATTGTGTAGTTATCACTGAAACAAAAATGAAAATTCTTACCAACCAACTGATTTGTTTTAGCTCATCCCACTGTAAACAATTATGCTAAGATGGCCATTCAGAATTATTTTTTCTTTGGAAATGTTTATGTTGAATTGTGTTTCTGACTCATATCATATGTATGATAAATGTAATTGCTTTTATATGTAGGACAAAGGTCATCACTTTTATATGTATGACTTAAGTAATCACTTTTATAAGTATGTCTATAAATTTTATATGTATGACTAAGGGTTTCGCTTTCTTGCTGGTTGTTTTAGAGGCATCAGGGTATTTCCAAGGCGAGTCAATTCTGCAGTACAAATACACCCCACCCAAAGAAGCCCTTGAAACCAGAACTGAACGACTTGAATTGGTCTTCCGTGTAAATCCAGGGGCTACGGAAAATATGGTGCTCGTCTTCATCTATAGTGAAAGGTGTGTATTGAGAGAAAAACTCTAGCATACTAGTAATGTAATATTATACCTTACATTGCGTCCCTTCTTTGCAAATTTTGCAATGGCAAAAAATTGTCGCAAGTAATAAATGACATGTTATTAAAAGGTTAAAATGTTTATGCACTATTATTTAATAATAAACATATATTAAATGTTTGGTATAATATTAGAAATATTACACATCACTTCGGGCCATATTGCAGTATAAGGACCGGCCTGTCAGCTCCCTGATGGTGAATGGACCTCGGCTAATGCCTCTTATCATATACACCTTTGCTGCTGACTGGCCAGTCCTTACAATGTTATATGACCAAGTGGTGTGTAATATTAATAATAAATATCGATGAAATTTGTATTGTGATTTACATTTCCCCTTTTTGTAGTAAATTATAGATGGTATTTTAGAATACTTACAATTGAATAGTTGTCTAAATGTCCAAAACAACATAATATAGAATAGTTGTTAATACATGCCGTTCATGATATATGGCTTGTTACATGAATATAATAAACCAAACCGCCATATTTTCCCCCAGTTTATAGAATACTGTTGGTTGCATTTTAGAAAACTTTAAATAGAATAGGTGTTAAAACTTATCTGACACTGGCTAATAGTTTAAGCAGCACAATAACCCATGCATTTTGTATATTATATAATACATGTATATCATCACATGGCAAATTGCTTGCTTTAGTGTATTACAACCAGTATGTAATTTCTTTTAATATATGCTTTGCACTGGTTTATAGAGATTTATCAGTGAAATTAAAATGATACCTATTTTATATCAATTTAATATTTTTCACTGTTTTTAAAATTTAGCCTGCTTTCACTTTGAAATCAAATGTTACGTGCACACAGAGCTGGGACACCATTTTAACTACGTCATTTTCGAAAATTATGTTAAGTTCGCTTACAGTTTGGTGCATTTTTTTTTTATTAAAATGCTAATAATTGTCTTTTAATACAACTTTTTAGGCATAATATTATAATAAAAAGAAAAATTGTAAGATCACAATATGGTTCACGTTGTAAACACCAAAAGTTAGTATTACACTTGTATCTATGCCACTCATAGATATATATTTTGATGCTTACTCAGTGAATTATTTTACAATCTTACATTGAAACAAATTCCTCTATAATATTGTCTAAATAATTAGCATCAAAATGTTTACCAAAATAAGAATTACATCTTCACTTTTGGCGACAAATTTGTCATGTGATAGAAAGAGTCTTACAGGAGTTGACTTTCAAGACAAAATTTTATTTAAAGTGGCAACTAGTGTAAGATTCTATATGCACCATTAACTTGGCATTAAGCATAGAAAGTTATAGCCAAATTTGTCATTGTCAAAATGACAATGAAGAAACATTACTAATTTCTGATTTTGTTAAAAATAGATTTAGAAGGAGCCCAGGGTATCACCTTTTTTGTATAATGTTGATTGAGTCATACTGTATGTCCATAATAAATTCTGTGTTTGTAATAATTAAGAACTTGAAAAACGTAACTGTTGTCAGTCCAAAAACATGTTTTGTTAACATTGTATGTAATTAATACTCCATTGGTTTTTGTTTTGTTTTTCATAACAAAACCTAGCGATTTTTTCTTTGTTTTTACTTAAAATGTTACTGTCACTTGTGTGTTTGTACAGGTTTGTTATGAGAGCTGTGTTCTTGTCGCCTTTAGTCAAAAATATTTGTTTTTAAATTTGTTTTTGGTTCCAACTCTATGTACACTCAGAGTTGTCAGTGTCAAGGTGCCCGTTTTTTAAAGGGAAGACGTTGAGGTCTTCTTATACCTTCGGCATCATTGTCGCAGTTAGGGCGTTAGTGCACATGCAAAAGCGATAATCTTTCAAAGTACTGGCGTGAATTTTTTATAGTTATTTCCCTTTATGACTGAGTATTAAAAAACAGACAAGCATTGTAAACCATTTACTGTGCTCTTGTTTCATATAACAATTATATAACTATTTATTTATTTTTAATTTAGAGAAACACGGTAAGTCTCCCAGACCAATGTTATGAAGCTGTGGATGTTAAAGTATTCTTCCTCCACATCAAATCTCCTAGCTCTGTAAACAGCTTAATATAAAATGAAACAAAATTGCCTTTTGACAATGCGCATTATCTTAAATATAATCATATTGCATTGAATTGTTTGTTTTAATTGTAAAACAGATGGATTGTTGAAAAGAAAATATAAACACAGAGAAATGTTTTGAACCTTGACTGAAAGCTTTTACCTATATACTCAAGCGGTATTCTGAAATTTGAATTTCTGTCCTGTGAATGGTTAATAATTCCTGCGTGCTTCTATGAAATAACTGAATGGCAGTCACAACTGTTTCTTGTGCATTCAATCTCTATACGTGTCATACTTTGCATCCCATCTTTGTCATATAAGCTAGAAAATGGTGAGGGATTATTAGAAAATTACTTAAAATATGTATTTACCATTGCCTTTTTCGAAAAAATAACATCATTGACTTGTAGGCAGTATCTTATAATATGTCTTATTCTGGTAATGTTCATAATTAAGAAGTTACTTCAAAGGTTTGGTTAGTAGTAAATTGATTGATATGAATAGTTTTTATTTTCGATGTAATGTTATATTTGGCTGCGTCCAATAGCCTTGCTCTGCATGGTGCATCTAGTTTGATGGTCTTTGAAATAACAATGTGACTAATATTTAATTAGTAAGCTGGAATATTGTTCATGTATACATTTGTTGTAATATTGTTCAAATTAACGCACATATTTACATAGTTTTACTACAAACTAAAGAAATCGTGCATATTTGTCCATTAGTTTTAAAACCTATATAAACCAACTTCGTATATAAATCTGTTAATATTTATTTTTAGTAAAGCATATACAATATATTACAGGTAATCTCATTTCAAACAAATACTTGAAAAGCTTTATATCCTGGTTTTCTTTCCTCCGCAGGTATTGGACACATGACTTCATCATTGTCTACCTGGACCCTCACCATGGTATATACCTAAACACAAACCAGGGATACTCCATACGTAAGTGGGACAGTCCATTGTGTAAAACAAGATTTTTGAATCTATCATCGTTAATGGGACAGCCGTTAGTGTAAAACATTACATTTCTGGCTATGTGGTACCTATTATTGGCAACTCCTGTACACAACGTCTTTTGCTGTATACCCCATATCTTGGACGATGATCTTTATTTAAGCTGCTTTCAACTCAATTTCAACATCATTTCACACTTTAAAAATGTGGAGTAATTATACCCCCACAAACGAAGTTTGAGGGGGTGCATAGGAGTGAGCTTGTCGGTCGGTCTGTCTGTCGGTCAGTCTTTCGGTTTTCATGGTTTCCGGATGATAACTCATGAAAGGCTAGACAGATTTGAAAAATTTTTGGTACACAGGTGTAACATCAGAAGATACAGGTCAAGTTTGATATTGGGGCTGGTGGGGCCAAGGTCAAGGTCACTGTTACTAAAAATAGAAAAACGGTTTCCGGATGATAAATCATGAAAGGTTAGACAGATTTGAACAATTTTTGGTACACAGGTGTAACATCAGAAGATACAGGTCAAGTTCGATATTGGGGCTGGTGGGGCTAAGGTCAAGGTCACTGTTGCTGAAAATAGAAAAACGGTTTCCAGACGATAACTCATGAAAGGCTAGACAGATTTGAACAATTTTTGGTACACAGGTGTAACATCAGAAGATACAGTTTGGTACACAGTTGTAACAACAGGAGATATAGGTCAAGTTCGATATTGGGGCTGGTGGGGCCAAGGTCAAGGTCACTGTTACTAAAATAGAAAAACGGTTTCCGGACGACAACTCATGAAAGGCTTGACAGATTTGAACAATTTTTGGTACACAGGTGTAACATCAGAAGATACAGGTCAAGTTCGATATTGGGGCTGGTGGGGCCAAAGTCAAGGTCACTGTTACTAAAAATAGAAAAACAGTTTCCGGACGATAACTCATGGAAGGCTAGTTTTTCTTGTCAGCAGTGTAACTTCTAAATTACTCAACAGATTTAAATAAAACAATACATGCATGATAAAAGAAGATGCAGTGTGCAGTAACCTTGGAGTTATGGCCTCTTTTCAAAGGAATGGTTTGCCATTCCTGTGTACAGGCGGCATTTGGGGGTATTCGTCACTCACTGTGACAGCTCTAGTTATAAATGGTTTTAATGGTAGAGGGGGCATGATAATTGTGGACCATTTAAACAGTGAAAATTGTGGAGCATGTAAACCGTTTAAACATTAAGGGTGATGAGTATATAAACAGTTTGAAGGATTAAGGGGGACGATACGTATGTTGCATATAAATGGTTTAAACAATAAAGGGGGATAATACTTGTGGAGCATGAAAAACTGGTTGAATCATAAAGGGGGATGAAACTTGTGGAGCGTATAAACATTTGGAATAATAAAGTGGGATAAAGCTTGTAGAGCATATAAACTGTTTGTATCCTAAAAGGGGATGAAATTTGTGGAGCATATATAAACAGTTTGAACAATAAAGGGCGTTAATACTTTTTGATACTTGCATACATGCCATATTTTCTGGAGACCATTCAGGGGGATTTGTTCAGAAGGCTAAAAATTCAGGGGGATTTTGGTGGTATTCAGGGGGATTTTTTAGCAGGTTTAAGTTTGCGAAATTTCAAAGTATATTTAGATGCGAAAGTACGAAAAAATGAATTCACATAATTATATTTCGCTATGAAAACCTCTTAACTTTTACATTATACAGAATTATTTTATGTCATGATTTATCATATTCTTATGATACACTGTCAAGTCATGCTGTAATACTGTGCATTAAATTTAACTTCCTCCAAAGTCTTTTAAAAAATTATGCTTAAAACTATCAGCTATGATGACGTTCAGACACTAAGAGAATGGAATGAATTTTATTAATTTCTACCTTTTCCAAAATAGTAATATTTCTTTGCCTTTGATCATTTCTTCTAATTAATTGATCACTTGTTTTCTTTTGGTATTTATCAAACCTTTTTTAAACAGTCATTTCACCCTTGCGGAGTTGTTTCGTTACATTCAATTTCACTCACATACTGTGGTTTCACTTTGTCATTATTGCCTGATGTAAAATATCTAAAAAAAATCAAATTTTTTTTTTGTTTTTTTTTTAATTCCGGGGGATTTTTATCTCCTGCCGGGAGACCGGGGGATGGATCGAAATTCCGGGGGATTTTTTCCCCCGCCCGGGGATATGGCATGTATGTACTTGTGGAGCATATAAACGGTTTGGATAATAAAGGGGGTTGATACTTGTGGAGCATATAAACAGTTTGGATAATAAAAGGGGTTGATTCTTGTGGAGCATATAAACGGTTTGGATAATAAAAGGGGTTGATACTTGTGGAGCATATAAACGGTTTGGATAATAAAAGGGGTTGATACTTGTGGAGCATATAAATGGTTTGGATAATAAAAGGGGTTGATACTTGTGGAGCATATAAACGGTTTGGATAATAAAGGGGGTTGATACTTGTGGAGCATATAAACGGTTTGGATAATAAAGGGGGTTGATACTTGTGGAGCATATAAACGGTTTGGATAATAAAAGGGGTTGATACTTGTGGAGCATATAAACGGTTTGGATAATAAAAGGGGTTGATACTTGTGGAGCATATAAACGGTTTGGATAATAAAGGGGGTTGATACTTGTGGAGCATATAAACGGTTTGGATAATAAAGGGGGTTGATACTTGTGGAGCATATAAACGGTTTGGATAATAAAAGGGGTTGATACTTGTGGAGCATATAAACAGTTTGGATAATAAAAGGGGTTGATACTTGTGGTGCAAATGAACCGATTTAATGATAAATGGGGATGTTAGTTGTGTAGGATATAAATGGTTTAAAGGGAAAAGGGGGATGTGTTAAAGTCTGAATGGAAAAAGGTATTTTAAGTATGGAGCATATGAACGGTTTGAATGATGAAGGAGGATGCTACTCATGGAGCATATAAACAGTTTGAATGATAAAAGGGGTTGATTCTGGTTGAACATAAACAGTTTGAATGATATAGCCAAACAATTCTTGCAGAACAAGATAAACAGTTTGAATGATTAAAGGAAATGATACTTCAGGAATATAAAATGTTTGAATAACAACGGGACATGACATGTGTTGAACAATCACCTACTTAAATGACAAAGATTATTTGTATACATTTGTTCATATAGATGGAGTGGGGAAAGAAGGGCTGTTTGCCGATGGTCGACCACATCAGCTGCTGTATAGACGGAATCAGGGAGAGATGATCCTTACTGTGAGTGGTCTCCCTTTTCTGTATATACTGTTGAGGGCATATATACATTTATTATTGCAGCTAAGATTAGCATTGACAGTGTCTGAGTGCTAACTATGGAAACTATGAATCGGCTAAAAAAAAACCCAGACTATTGGTTAGACTGACAATAGTCTTGTGGTTCTGGCACTTGAGAGGCGTGAAAGTTGAACATAGATATTATGAATATCTGCTATAACCAAATCAGGTCAAACAATAGTTGAAATTTGTATAACCTCCATCCAACATTCCTCTGAACTGAGAAATGCGAACAGTGTAACCAGACTTAAGTCTATCAATTTGTGTTTAAGCATGGATCATAGTTACCATAGTGTGCTCAGGAACTTTCCCATTATATTATACTATTATACTGTAATGTTAATATCACAATAAGAGTAGCATTTGAAATGTACAGTATATCTAAACTTTGCCTGTGCAGCTTTAACCTATTTTGAAATCACTGCTTATGCAATTAACTGTTTTAAGATCTAGGTATAATATTTATAAGCATAAGAATGGTAAACTTGTATTTTGTAAAAAACAACAACACACAAAA
This sequence comes from Mya arenaria, assembly GCF_026914265.1. NCBI lineage: Eukaryota > Metazoa > Mollusca > Bivalvia > Myida > Myidae > Mya > Mya arenaria. The sequence goes on from NC_069134.1 coordinate 50,225,527, forward strand.
CAATAGTTCACTAGAATATGAGTCAAATATATTGTATACAATGTAAATTGTTTGTGCTTTGAAAAGCAAATGATTAATTTTCTTTTATTTTTGATTAATTTTAAGAATGTGGCTGTATTTAATTGTTTTGATTGAACATAAATGTACATATACTTTGTTTGTAGAAACATTTATTTCTTTGAATGAACTTCTAAATTAAAAACAGGCTCTCCAGCGCTCCTACTTATGCGCTCATTTTTATAAAGAAGGCTTCCTATTGTTTTTTCGGACTTGTTAAAACCGCTTCTTATTCATTAATTTTGTTCACTGATTACTTGGTAAGTCTGAAGGGGTGTATCTTAGTTGATTTAAACATTGCCAACCTGAGACATGTATAAATAAGCCTCTGAGCTGGGTATAAACTTTTCAACAACTTGAAACTGTTGTTCTGGGCTTAGTGTCATAACATTTTTGATGAATTAGGTATAAAACATTAAATTATATTTCCTACGATGGAAAATGTTGTAAAATGATCTTTAACTGACTTACAATATTCCATACTTTCCTATTTTTTGGCACCAAAAAATCCAACTTTTCCTTCTATTTTGTCATAAAAGCTCCTAATTTGTTCTTTCTTTTGTATGGGACCCTGCTGGAGAGACTGTAATAAGCATGGTGAAAGCATGCTGTAATTTATTCTGCATGACTTCCTTGATTTTAAATATTGAAAGTGAAAGTCATTTTATTCAGTATAAAAAAAAACATAATTTGTTCATGTAGTTGTAAGATATTAATTAACATCCATAGATTAAATTGAAGTATTAAGATGATAATTATCTGTTCTTTCCATGTAATTCATTGCCATAAACATTTTTTTTTTGATCTCATACTTAATAGGTTAGAAGCGAAAACCATCGGTTATTTAGAAACAAAACATTGAGCGTAAGTAGCTGGCCTATTTGGACGCCGATCACAGTACCATTTTCTCTTGCTATAGTTAACATTTTCACTTTCTGTCTATGCTTACGGCTTTCTAATGATTTGTACTTTTGCCTTATGTGATGTGGAAGGTTATCACGATGATAACCAATCATTGTTTCTTTGCATTTTCTCATGAAAATTTAACAAGTATAATTTGAATGTAAGATTTTTGGTTCTAATGTGGGAAGCCTCTATTTGGGGAAAGAAACACTTTCACACTCGGAATAAATGGAAAAAATAACTCATTTCCATTGATTTAAAAATCTTGCAACACTCAATTATACTAAAGCTCATTATTTACATTTAAGCATCAATATTTTAAAAAGCATCTTACAACAAACAAGATATTAAGTAAACAACGGTCTTCATCATCTGCATGTATTTATTGATGATATGTTGTTGGTTCCTGCTAGTTAATTGATAAGACATTTATAATAGAATCCATATTGATGTTGTTAAATGTCTGATAGCATCTGTGTTCAATAAATTGATATAATCATAATGGTTTAGATGAATGTCTGCAAGGCTTTAACTTCATTAGTGAAAATCGTTCATTGGGTAATAGTTAAGCCATTCAGCATTTACTAACAGTGATCAGGTTTGAACTAACAAACATTCAGAAATCAGATTTGACAATTATCTGTGCATGTTTGCATGTGTTTGACACTCGTATTAATAAGCACTGTGACATTGTACTGGAATGTTTATTTTGCATGTGATTCTGGTTGCTATTAGTTTAGTCCTTGATTTTCTCCTCTTTACTTCTTGCAAAAAAATAACTGTGGTACGGTTCAATCAATTTATATTTTCCTTCACTTACCGTTTTTCCTTCATATTTATGTAAAATATGCATGTATTTTGTATTCTTTTATTTATTCTATACTTATATTAATTAAGCAATACTTCTGTCATATACATTTCATTTACCATTGTTACTAAATAACTTACTTATTCAGTATGAAAATAAATGGCGGTTTTAAAAGAAAGGGGGACAACTGTACTTAAAAATGTTTCAGCTTGATGAAGAAGGCATAGGCAGAGTTACTGTTTCTGACAATGCCCTTGACGAACTAGATACCATTATGATTGGTGGAATTCTCAACTCTCAGTTCGGTTCTATTCAAGACACAGATGATTATCGAGACTACCTCAACTTTACTGGTTGTATGTCTGGTAAATAAAGTAATTTATTATAATTCTAAAATTAGCACTTTTCAAGTTTATCTTTAAGCTGCACTCTCACAGATTTACCATTTTTACAACTTTTTTATTTTTTGTCTTGGAAAGAGCAAATTTTTGTGTAAATATCTGCGAACCAATGATGTGAGACATCTGACAAAAAATCAGATCGCAGATCTTCATATTTCCTGTTTTATGGCCTAATCTGTTACTAACAGTTTAAGAAAAATGCATAAAACATGTATTATTGAACTTAAATACAAAAATTTGCAATCTAATTTTTTGTCAGCTGGTTTCCATGGATTTTCCCAAAAATTGGTTAGTTACAAGACAAAAAATAAAAAAAAGTTGTCAAAACGTTTAATCTGTGAGAGTGCAGCTTTATGTTCCTTAAAGATTAACTTTATGACATGTATTATAATCTAAAACTCAAAAGCAGTTTGGCCAAATGATTTCAGATGATACCAATTATTATTTTTTATTTTTTTGTCAGAGGTGACTTTCTATCCAGTTGGCGACCTTCCATTTGCCCTTAGACCCCTGAAAGACCTACGTGACAATCAGAACTCGACAGGTATTGCTACTGCTTACGGTCCAGAGATACAAGGGTGTAGTACTAAGGATGCCATGGCAATCACAACATCAACACAACCACTGACACAGAAGCCATCCACCTTATCTCCACAGGTATATTTTTCAAAAGGAGGAGATAATCTGCGGCACTTTTTATTAAAAGATATCATAACTTAAATGATCTTATATCTGTATCAACATCGTAATAGACAAAAGGTAATGTTTTGGTCATTTCCTGAACTTTATGTTCATATTTATTCTGGCTAAAGTTCAATTCAAACAAACAGGTACCAAAAAGGATGAAAACATAACACTTAAGATGATGTGTCACTGTCTAATATTGGATTCTGCTGATCCATACCAAATTATTTTACCTGTATGTAACCCTCATTTAAATGATGCATTAGGGAATAAATGGGCAGCTTAAAAACATATTTGAAATTATGAAAAAATATTCTGTTTTTAAAAAAGGACAAAATTTAGCCCTTAGTGGCAATAGTATACCTCGGCAGTCATCTATTTATCTGTAATGGTCTATAATGATGATAATTTCAGCTGTCAATTAACTGTTTCAGTTGACATTTCCCCCTTGGAATCCTGGTCCTGCGAAAACTGAGTACCTTGGCCCACCTCCAACACTGCCAATCAACAAAACAAGCCCTGCCCACACCAGTATGACCACACCCTCCAATTCAGTTTCCACAGCCAGAGACATCAGCGTTGGGTCACATGGAAGGGATAAGCATGATAACAAAGTCATTGGTAAGTAGAGAAATGGAAACAGTTTTTTGGTGTCAATGTGTTTTAATATGTAGTTTGAAAAGCTCCGTCCGTCTGTCCGTCCGTCTGTCCTTCCGTCCGTCCGTGTGTCTGGCTCAATAACTCGTGTCCGGGCTGTAACTTTCGCTTGTATGGACAGATTTTAAAATAACTTGCCACATGTGTTCCACATACCAAGACGACGTGTCGTGTGCAAGACCCGTGCCCCTACCTCAAAGGTCAAGGTCACACTTAGTCTTTATTCACAATGGAGTGCTGCATATAGGACATAGAGTATAGGTTGTCGTGTCCGGGCTGTAACTTTACCTTGTATGGGCAGATTTTAAAATAACTTGCCACATGTGTTCCACATACCAAGACGACGTGTCGCGTGCAAGACCCGTGTCCCTACCTCAAAGGTCAAGGTCACACTTAGTGTTTATTCACATTGGAGTGCTGCATATAGGAGATAGAGTATAGGTTATCGTGTCTGGGCTGTAACTTTTCCATGTATGGACAGATTTTAAAATAACTTGCCACATGTGTTCCACATACCAAAACAAAGTGTCGCGTTAACGACCCGTGTCCTTACCTCTAAGGTCAAGGTCACACTTAGTGTTTATTCATAATGGAGTGCTGCATATAAGGACATAGAGTATAGGTTGTCGTGTCTGGGCTGTAACTTTCCCTTGTATGGACAGATTTTAAAATAACTTGCCACATGTGTTCCACATACCAAGATGACGTGTCGCGTGCAAGACCCGTGTTTCTACCTCTAAGGTCAAGGTCACACTAAGTGTTTATTCACAACAGAGTGCTGCATATAAGGACATAGAGTATAAGTTGTCGTGTCCGGGCTGTAACTTTCCCTTGTATGGACAGATTTTAAAATAACTTGCCACATATGTTCCACATACCAAGACGACGTGTCGCACGACAGACCCGTGTCCCTATCTCAAAGATCAAGGTCACACTTGGGTGTTTATTCACAATGGAATGCTGTATATATAAGGACAAAACAGAGTCGGTTGTCAACTATGGTTGGTATTTTTTTATGTTTAGAGGCAATTTAAAATAACTTGCCATATGTATTTGACATGTAAAGGCAAGATCAACTTTTCATGTACTGACCTTGTTCATAGGTCAATGTCACAATCGGGGGCATTCGTCACATACTGTGACAGCTCTTGTTTTATTATAAAAATACATTTATGCAAAAACAAGACACATGCAATTTTAAACAGTGGGTAACACAAACATAGCTTATAAGTTATATCAAAATGCATTGAAATTTATAGATGGATAACAATTAGAGACAGAACTTAAAGTGATAACATGTTTATTCAAACTGTTAAACCATTTAAATTTGATAATAATTATAAAACCAGTCAAGCAATTTTAATCGATTAATTGAGATTCTTAACTGACCCGCATAAATGACATCGACCCAAGCAAACAAAACAGTGTGTGAAATTCTTACTTGGGACCGCGAAAATGACTTCGAGCATGGACAAATATCGACCCTCAAGATATCGAGCCATTCGATCGAATTTTATATGAACAAAGAGTAAAAAAGAAATCGGTCCTTTTAATCTGGTTCGAGTCTACGAGGATATCGAGCCATGAGATAACGACCCAATGAGTTTTGACTGTATTTGTAGTTCATATATAAGCAATAAAAGAAATAAATTGCCCTGCGGTAAAGGACCTCCCTTGGAATAAATATTTTCAATTTGTCATACACAAACTTACCAACACTTATTTATATATTACAGCCATAGCACTATGTGTGGTGGGTTTCTTACTTTTGGTGGCGATAATGGTGGCATGCGTGCTGGTACGTCTGCGTCGGCGGGAAGAAGAAAAAGAGAAAGAAAATGCAGAGAAAAATCAGGATATCGAGCTCAAGCAGCCATTGAATGATGTTGAGGAGGCGATATCAGAAAATCGACAGAACCAGAACTACTTGGCAAGACTTGATGAATTTAGCATGGTCTCTGCACAACTAGGAGGTACGTTTGATGAATATTTATATGAAAAACTGCAGAAACAAGCTCAGTAGCCAAACATTTAAACATAAACTCCATTTAATGGCACAAGGTAAAGCCAAAGACATAGAACATAAAAACAAAACATCACAAACAAGAAACATGGAACAACAGTACAAAACTCCATAAACAACACAGTGCATATATACAATATAAAAAAAACTAGATGTGTTTATCAAGGATTGTTAGGTACCACCTTGGAACAGTCAGTAAAATGTAAATTTACTGGGGGTTTAAACCAGTTTGCGTGCACAACCTCACTCTTATCCCTACAATCCTGAATAAAGTAAAAATGTAAAAGTCCGATCTTATCAAAGTATGCATTATTTAATTATAATATATTAAAAGTATAAATATATATGAAGTATAAATCTAAGTTTTTATACAAACGATCCATCAGAAGACCAAAACATCAGATAGATGGATCTTTTAAAATTTCCAGACATAACATGCAAAGTAAGATGCCTAGAAGAGCTTTTAAATCAGCAAAGAATTAATAGTACCAATGTATTGTGTTAATGTGATGAAATTAACAGTTTTCTGAGATTTCATTATGAAAATGAATTGCTTTGGATTGAAGCTCGGCCGGTTAAGAGGGAAACAACATCGACTTTCAAGCCTCCACCTAGTGACTCTTCATACACATATTCCAGTGTTGTAAGTCTCGTCAGCTTATTTCATATTTATATCATTATTTGGTTATTAAATAAGAAATTTTGTAAGCATATAAATATAAGCAAACACTTCAGAGTGATATTTTGTTGGCAATGTTACAGTAAATGCCAATAAACGCCTTGGTCACCAGTTATCCAATAAAGTATATTGTATTATAATATTTGTATATTTTCTCCTTATTATTTTTGTGATTGATTGAGGGGCTGCTATGTGGCAAGCCGTAGAAATTGTTCAAACCTGTGTTTAGCCCAGCGTTAATTATCAAACAAGTTTTCATGCAATTAGTAGGCTCATTTTTATCAATTTTAGAAGACAGTTTTAATAAATTCCATATTGAATTACCACTTACAGATGTGATTTGTCCGCGGATTCACGGAATTCCGCGGGTTTAATGGCACCAGGGATCCCCCCCCCCCAAAAAAAAAAAAAAATATTTTTTTTTAGCTGTTTAAAAAAGATACTAGTGTGCTTTTGCTTGTTAGAGATGATATCCCAGTTTGCTTCAAATTTAAAGTCAGAAGAACCCTCAAAAGAGCTTCTAAATAGCCAATTTTTCTTCTACGGCAGTGTGCTTTTGACCGTAAAAGTGCCCCAAAAATCCATGGCCGAAATTGTTTCAGCCCTCCAGCTGCCAGGTCACTCACATCCCTGACTATTATGAAATATCCTCTGTATTCCTGTGTATGTGTCTATATAATATTTCATCACCATCCTTTTTCACCCACACACAGATTATCCATCATTAAACATTGACGTCACTGCCTTTACTGGACTGTTGATCTACTGATAAAGACGTAATGCTGTAAAGTTTAAACATAAAAGTTTTAAAGATAGTGATTGGATGATTTATTTTATTTTATTATATGTCCCCATATAAATTTTTGCCATATCAATAATATTTAATTTTCAAAGATCAATCAATGTTACGCTAAAATATTCAATAATACAACATAAATATTTCATTTATTTCCAGCCCCAGTCTGAAGATGATGACCCAACGTTAACAGAACAGAGGTTTTACAACCGCAAGAAAAATAGGCCAGCCTCGTCTATATCGGAAGTTTTGGAGGAGATGGAGAGACAAAGAGGAAATCCAGGTATGATTTATGATATTAAAATACAGGATGAGTTTTTGTTTATGTGAAATAAGTGGTGCAACTGAGGGTGTGCATTTTATTGAGGGTGAAAATACCACTTAAAATGAACTATAAACAAAAATTCTACGAACTTCCAGAAAGTGTAAAATTCTATGACATTAAAAGTTGCTATAGTGCTCACTGAATGGGTGAATATCAGGTATGAAATCAGCATGCAAAATTCTATAAGCAATAATTGTTACTTTGTCCCTTATTTGCTTGAATGTTTTTGGAACTAAAGTATTGTTGAGGTGGTGTTGATGGTGACAATCTTGTTATTCCAATACTTCAATCTCAGCCATATCATATACCTTGGTGCTGTCGGTGTAAAAACTGAAACCTTTGCCATAACTCCAAAACTTTTAAAAATATCAACATAAAATTTAGTGAACATGTTCACTGTGATAATAGGCACATGTGTATCAAGGACTATAACTCTAGCTTATTAATAGTAGTTATGCCCCTTTATGAATTGAAAAAAAACCCACACACACCAAAAAACAGACAAGCATTGGTATCTGTTTTCAGAGCTCTTGTTTTGTTCGGCAATGTCAATGAATTTAAACCAAATCCTGATATGATAGTTGTGACTCCAGATGCTGATCCTGAAGACATAGAAACTCTTGGCACCAGACCCCTTCAATCAGTTGCCATGGAAACAACACCCCTGACATGTGTAAGTTGTTGGTTCTTTGTGCAACTCATCTAGCTTTATATGCACAGCATTTTTAGTACAATTAACTGTACAGTTCAAAATGCCGTTTAGTCCTTTCAAATCAAAACTGTATGTTTCCATGTGTTTTGCTTCTCACAAGTTACTAAAGTGAATGTTCATGTTTCAATGTTTGGAAATTTCAACACATAATGTGAATGAGTTTATGATTTTCTACACATGTACAAACACAAAGCTGATAAAAGGCTTGTCCAACACCTGGTATACTTTTTCATAACTTTTGTCTTGTGTTGGTACAGAATTATGAAATGTAATTTGGCATATTTGCTTCAACGTTAACTGTGGCTCTATGTTTGCTGCTTTCAGAAGTTTTGCCTATTGAACACCAATGTCTTGTATGCTTACAGATAAATAAATTGACTTGTACTTATTGTAAATGATATATTCAATAGGTAGTTTGAGTCCTGGGTCACTTTTCACTATTAAACGTCTTGAGTCTTATAGTTTGAGACTCTGACTCAGACAAGCAGACTCTTCCTTTGTTGTAAAAATGCTACTATACAAGCAAAGACGTTAAAAATTGCTGTATCTTTCTCAAATAATCTGTTCTACAATTTCGTCTTAAACTTAAGACTCCAGAAGTTACTAAAGACAGCCCCTGTGTCCTTATTCATTTACATGTTGAGTCTGAATTTGAGACCTGAGACTCAAAACTGCAATCTTTGTTGTAAAACTGTCATTTAAATAGCAACAATGGTAAAAGTAGCTGCGTCATGTCTAAATTAATTTAATTATGCCCCCCCCCCCCCCAAGGGGGTATATTGTTTTGCACATGTTAGTCGGTCGGTCGGTCCATCCATCGGTAGACCAAAGCTTGTCCGAGTGATTATACTTGACAATTCCTGGACCTATGGTAATCAAACTTGACATGAAGGTTAGGCCTGACCAGTAGATGACCCCTATTGACTTCACAGTGACCTTTAATGGGAAAAGTTGTCAAAGCTTGTTCGAGTGATAACTCGACAATGCCTTCACCCAATGGCCCTCAAACTGGGTCATTGTGTCAAAAGTCAAGATCACAGTGACCTTGAATGTGTAAAGTTTGTCCTAGTCAAAGGACAAGGGTCAAAGGTCAAGGTTGCAGTGACCTTTTAACGGGAAAGGTTGTCAAAGCTTGTCTTGAGTGATAACATTACAATGCCTTCACCCATGGCCCTCAAACTTGACTTGGGCCTGACCGGTAGATGACCCCTATTTTTGTCAAAAGTCAAGGTCACAGTGACCTTGAATGTGATAAATTTGTCCTAGTAATAACTTGTCATTGCTTGCACTCATGGCCCCCAGACTTGATTTGGAGATTGGGCCTGACCAGTAGATGGCCCCTATTGATTTAAGGGGTCAAAGGTCAAGGTCACAGTGAACACAAAAAGCTTGCCTGTGTGATAACTTGACAATGCCTTCACCCATGGCCCTCAAACATTTAGGTTGGGTGTGACCAGTAGATGACCCCTTTGGATTTTGATGTCAAAGGTCAAGGTCACAATCATATCGGTCATTCACAGTTTACTTCATATTTACTTATTCCCTTCTGCTAAGAGGACAGATATTTTTTACACAACTTTTTAATCAAAAATAATTATATCGAAGTAACTTTTAAAAATCCGCCTTTCTTAGCCTGAGTCTCAAACTTGCAATCAACTTGTTCTTGAATATAGACCCAGTTTCAATGGAGCTTTTCATCCGGAAAAACACTGACCTGCTTAAAATGTTCCTTTATGGCAAAAGATGCATGATGTTATTGCTTGAGATGAATAAAGTACATTTATTGATTTGTTTATTAACAGTTGCAAATTTTACTGTGTTGAAATACCAATGCTTAAATTGTCCCTATATTCTCATGTTTGTTTGTCTCATTTTATTCCAAACTATTTTCATGTTCTTCAATTAATTGCTTGGCTTATTGTGATACATGTCTATTTTATTTGAATGATAAAAGTAATATGTTTCACATTTGCAATTTACTAATTATTTTTCTTGTGTGTCTCTGCTTGACTTGTAGCTGCAACGTGATGATACTTTTTTATCATCTATACCCGAGGTTTGTCAATTATTCCTTTATGTGAGCCCCATGCCCTAACAGTAGTTGTTGTTAATTTTGTGCAGTTGATTGTTGTAACAATTGGTTATTTGTTTAATTGCTTAATGCTGTTTTTTAAATGTTGTAGTGTGCAGTTTGTTGTATTTTTGTTTGAAGGAAAACTAAAATTATGTCAACAAATTATTTGTTACTAGTGCCCTTCATAACAGTTAGGAGTTCTAATTGGTAGAGCAATGATTTGTTTTTAAGCTCTACTGGCCAGAAGAGCTTTTACAATGGTGCCATGTTTGTTGTGTTCATGCACAATTGTAAATGCATTAAAGTCTTCAGTTTTGATATTTCTCCTTCAAACTTCTACAGTAGTTAGATATCCATAAGAGCTTGGTCCCTTTCCTAAACCAGCCAGATCTGCCCATGCGTGACTGGATTATGGCCTGTAAAATTGTGTTAGCCTATCAAAAATATACTCTAAGGGGGACAACTTGTACAGAGAGTTGTTTATTATTGTAGTGTTACCCTCCTTTTACCTTCCAGAAAACATTGCTTGCCTTTGAATGTAGGTTCAGTATATTGCCTATTAATAGAATATACATGCCTTTGATAAAAAAAGTACCTAAAAGTCTACCAGTAGAGCAAAGGCCCTGTGGGCCTCTTGTTTAGCTGTTATTTATTTTAATTATACCAGTTTGGAAGTCCTTCATAATGTAAACCAGGACCCAATTTCTTGACATTTCTTAAGCATTAACAAGTTAAAGAACCTTATTTAATTAAGAATTTTTTTTGTTCATATTCAATATCATAATTGCTCATATTCAATTTCATAAGGAAATGATTTTTATTGTGGTTATCTTTACTATGATTTCCTTTAAATTTTTCAAAACTCTTTGAACTGAAAAAATACACAAATTTTTCAATAAAATATACTGAGCTACTAAGGCTTGATCCATTATATGTCAGAGAAATTGGGGCTGGTGGCTGATTAATAACGAGATAAAGCTAATCCCATTTTTTTATTATGACATTTTCTGTTTGATAATCAACTTTTGAAAAGTCATTTTTAAGTTAAAAGATAAAAATATTGTTGCATCAGTTTTGTTTTGTGAAATCAGGCTGAAATAAGTTGTTTCAGCTAAATTTGTACCAATGATATTAAATATGTTTTGGCTAAATTTGCCCTTTGGTTCGACATTAAAAGCAGATAAATCAGTAAAACTGAAAAAAATATATATTCGATCCTCAAACATAATATCATGAACATGTTTATCTTAAGACTGTTATTTAAGGATAAGCTCAGAATGAAACTTTGTAACTTGTCTGCAGGATGGGATAGTGTTGCCCCCAGTTGAGGGCACAAACGTCGATAATTGTCAAGGAGCTTGGGACGTACACGACCAATCCAGTGATTTGTCAACAGGAGAGGTGCGCTGCTGCGTTCAATGTAGATGCATGCACAGAGTGTTTCAGTTAACTTTCCTCATATACTCGTATCATATTCCCTGGACAATTATCTTGTTTCTTGTTCTTTTTGTGTCCGTAATTTAGCATTGAGGAGGTGAAGTAAGGTCTTGAGTCTGCAGACAAGATTGTTACTTTTAAAACAAACAAAAAAGTAAATTAGAATAATTGATTAAATTTTCAGAAATATATTGATTGAACATATGCCCAACTGTTTGTATTATGAATGAAGTAGCATATTTTCCTGCGTAAAATTAATATTAACCAAATGTGTTCCAAAACCATATGGTTATTTTTCAAAGAAATAATGAATTAAAAATATATATAGCTTACAGGTTGGGCAGCGCCATACAAAGTCTTGGACAACTGCTATTATAATAACTGAAACCGTTATGTCCAGCTCTTTCGGCACTAACATCCTGGCTTCTGAAAGATATGACTGTTTTTGTTATATGTTTCATTTAACTATAACAGTTGTTTTGTTTGTTTGTTTTCTGTTTTGTAGAGTGAAGCGTTTATATATACCAACCTACTTCTGTTTTTTGTATCTAATATTTCTTAACAATAGTTTGTCAAATCCTATGGTTAGTGGTAAAAAATACATGTAGTTCAATAATGCACAATCCCTTTCTTACAGTGTTTTTATTTGCGTTGATGATTGTAAACTGGTATTGTGTAACACTGTTATTGCTTAATGTTGATTTGTGAAATGATTGCTTGCTTTTTGGCCATCAAAAATGAGAATACTTCCCATTATAAGTGTAATGATTGCTTGCTTATTTGTCTTAAGAAACTGTATTTTAAATCTATGTACATGGTATTATTGTTTATTGAGGATATTGGGAACAATCAGTATTTTCATGACTTAAACTTTTATGTACATGTAAAATGTTCATTTGATATCCAAGTATAATTACAGTAGAAAAGTTTTGAATTTTGAACATATATAGAAACATTTATATTTTCAGCACCACGAAGACGATGTTGAAAACGATGCTGATAATGAGTCGGACTCGCCGTCCCCACCCCCTCCTGCGCACGTGCTCCATGAGTACAATGGAGATAGCGGTTATGAGGCAGAGTCAAAACCAGATGAGGAGGAGACTCTTATGATTGACAGTTACCATGGAACCGGCAGTTTTCAGGAGGAAGAGACTCCAAGTGAAGGGGTTAATGATCAGTGTCAAGTTGACATGGATGACTCCCCCTATTTAGATTCTAAAAATAGTAACTATGTGTCAGAAAATGTTACCCCTTCACTTAAATCTGAAACTGGATCTCTAGGGAAGGAATCGAGATCGGGTTCAAATTCCTCAGCTGCAGAAGAGTTGCCAGGGAAGGATAGTGACAAAGTGATTAATTATGGATTTCCGAACACACCTGTGATAGACCTCAATGGACCAGACTTTGCTCCAAAGAAATCAAGTATTGTTTCAAACAATATGTGTGACACTTGAAACTGCAATACATCTCTCTTCTCTGTGTCACATTTCCATTTCCAATCAAAAACTTGGTATACACACTGGTCATGGTAGTAAGTAGATGACTCATATTGATTTTCGGGTCAATGAGTCAAAGGTCATAATGACGTTGGGCACTTGACAAGCGTATCATCAAATTCGTGGAAGTCAGGCTAGATTTACATAACTGTGTTTAGATGCTGCTCACAGTTTCTACAAGATGAACCATGGACATTTGGTGAATCTTTAAAAAAAGCACCATATTCTATTTTCAGAATCATATTACTTATAATTTGTATAAAATTTAAGGACCAAATCTAATGTATTCTTCATTGTGTCTTGGTACATTGAAGTCTTAAGTGTTACGTTATTATTCAGTGCATTTTGTCCCTGAGACAAATATTTGTCATAAAAAATTATATCCTGCATAACAATCTAAAAGCCCTTGTTATAGCTCCTCATTGTTCATTAACAATTCAGAATTAAGCATAATAAAGGAAGCAATAATTAATGTGAGAATATTTCTTATTTTTAACCTTGTAAACATTGATGTTCAATATGTGACAGTATAAGAAACTACTTTGATGGCCATGGCATATTGAAACCTTGGGTTTTGTTTTAGGTCCATGTAAAATTCAGAATTTCAAAGTATGTTTATTCATTATTTGTTTTTTATTGTAAATATGTCATAGTTATTTTGTGTTGATGCATTTTAATGATATTTACTTAAAATAAAAAACAAGTATAAGAAAATTGTGCAATAAGCTCATTTATGTGATCGTTCGTATTTATTTCAAATGTGGTTGTGTATTTCGGAAGTTGTTAATCTAAATCATGAAATGGCACAAAACCGTCCTTTTTTTCTTTGTTTTGACGATAATGGCAAATCTATAATTATACAACTTGTAGTTGTTTTATATAAGCTGCGTATTTTTCAAATTATAAAACACGAAATTACCTCTTTCCTTTTTAAACCACCAATAACAAATGTTCCTGTTTACACATACAGGAGTAAAACAACTTGATTTTTTTCCAATTTTGTAAAAATGCGTGTTTTTATATAATTATCTTTAACTATTGTACATGTACTTTGTTTATGTCTTGTGAAATTTCTCAAATTATAAATTTGAAACCAACTTGAATCTTTTTAATTTTATATCAACTCATGTTTTTCTATGATTAGGTCTGGACCTCAAAGGTTAAGCTCACCATAAGAGGTACACGGTTGAAATGATCCATGTCCCGGCTGCACCTTGGCCATGCATTGTTGGATTTTCAAAATTAAAAATGCCATGAAGGTCACACACAACAATACAAAAAAGTGTGAACCTCAAAGGTCAGGGCCCTTAGAGGTCAAAGTTCGAAATAAGCCTAGGATTCTCAATTTATGGCAGTATGTTGTGTACACATATTAGGTATGTTCCTCAAAGGTCAAGGTCACACTTGAAGGCTAAATGTCAAAATGAGTTCTTTGGATAGGATTCATTTCCGGACATAACCTTGCCTGGGCCGTATCTTTACCATGCATTATATGCTATTCATGAAACTTTTATTAAATAGTCACCATGACCAGTTGTCTTGTCGCTTCTAAGACTAAGGTTTTTTCCTAAAAGGTCAAGTTACGCCTAGAGGTCAAAGGGTGAAATATGTATGCTTCAAAGGCTCTTTCGACGGGCTTAACATGTCGCCTGTTGTCGTCTAGTATCGACCAAGAAGATGGACATTGTAACAACAGCAGCGTGCCTTATTTCAGCAAAACAGCAGGGTTAGTCTTTTCCGGCAAAGCAGCTCGGCATCTGTTGACGGGCTTAACATGTCGCTTGTTGTCGTCTAATACCGATCAAGAAGATAGGCACTTGATATTGGAACAGAAGCAGAGTGCCTAATTTCAACAAAACAGCAGGGTTAGTCTTTTCTGACAAAGCAGCTCGGCATTTTTCGAACCGAATGGCTTGAATATGATATGACTTTGTGGACGAGCCCAGCGTGGCAGTACGTCTGCCTACAAATGTTCCTGTTGTCCTATGGTCCCAAACAATGGAACCCAGATGGCTTTTATTCGCTCAGCTGAGAGATGAGCTTCTCCAGGGTTATTGAAATGGAGAGTTACCAGATCATAAAAGGAAATATACTGATATTTGATTTTTTTGGAAACAAACTATCGCGGACATTTTATGAAGGAAAATGAATTTCCAGGATCCTGTTGAAAGGAGGAAGCCTGCATGATTTTAAAATCTTGGAAACGTGTAACATATTCTGTGGTATGCCTAAAAAAAGCGCCTGGACAATTACATTGGTTAGCAAAGAACTATTATTTTGGCCGTAAAAACGTGGGAAACGTTATTATAAGGTGAAAAACCAGGTCATCAGTCCGGTATGTTTTAACTTCCGCTCATATACAGAACGTTTTGAGCATGATTTTTTTCGCTCACCTGAGCACATAGTGCTTAATGTTAGCTAGTAGGATTTGTCTTTGTCCGGCTTCCATACGCCCGTCAACAATTGATTGAAAAACATCTCAGAAACCATTTGACCAAATTCAAGGTTACTTCACATTAAGCTTCCTAAGAATCTACAGAATACAGCAAAGTGTTTCGATTGACCTACACAAACAACATCAAGCTTGCCGACTTCCTGTTCTGCCCTTAAAACACATCCCATCTGAAACAGCTGAATCAAATTTATTGAAACTTCACATCTAATTTCCTCGTTACTTTGACAATATACACAAATACAACAAGGCGTCAATCACCTTCAACAACAACAAAAGAAATGACTGACTTGCTTTTTTACATTTAAAAATATATCTGACAAAAAAAACATTCTTGAGCTATACATAAGAAAAAAGCCAAAAATTAATACCTGCTTGAACTACAATTAAGATTGAGCATTTTTGCCACTGGATGTTAATATGGTTTTTATTGTAAAATAAAAAGGGTTGATGCAGAATGAAAATTCAGTATTGTTGGAATCTCTTAGTTAAAATACACTAGCAGCAAGGGGAACAAATCCTGAGTTAAAATACACTAGCAGCAAGGGGAACAAATCCTGTTACATCGAGTAAATCAGGATATTTATTGATTGGGACTATAGTCGATTTTAGGGAATTGTTTTTATACTTTATAAATTAAATCTACCATTTCCAAGGTATGTGTGATGCTCATAGTTTCAAACAATGACTGCATCGTATCTTTGAAAAGTTTTTGCATAAGGTGCTCTGAATTGTATTCCTCCGTCTGCAGATAGAGTTGGGATCTCTAATCATAGAAGTACTTGGGGTTTACCTGTAAGATTATTATTATTTGTTTTATTGTTATGTTTCCTCAAGTTAATGCATACTTTGATAAGATTTACCTTTTGCGTTTTTTTCTTTATTTAGGATTGTTGGGATAAGAGTGAGGTTTGTGCACTTAAACTGGTTTAAAACCCAGTAAATTTACATTTTACTGACCGTTCCAAGGCGGTACCTAACAATCCTTGATAACATACCTAGTTTTTTTTATATATATATAGTATGTATGCAATGTGCTGTTAGTGGAGTTTTGTGCTTTTTTCCATGTTTCTTGTTTGTGATTTTTTTATATTCTATGTCTTTGGCGTTTACCCAGTGCCATTAAACCGGGTTTATGTTTAAACTTTTTGCTACTGACCTTGTTTCAGTAGTTTTTAGCCTAAATATTCTTTTGAATGGCATTCCAAAACGAACAATTAAGCATACTATTATTTTTTATCCCCCGTCGAATCGAAGGTTTCGGAAGGGGGGACATCGTTTTGGCGTTGTCCGTCATTCCGACTGTCCTTCCGTCCGGTACCATATCTTGGTAGGCATTGATCAGAAAATGTTCTAACTTGGTCAGAATGTTCCCCTTGATCAAATCTGGAACACTTGTAAAAGTGGGTCACATGGGGTCAAAAACTAGGTCACTAGGATAAATCTTAGAAAAATCTTTGGAACATACTAGAGGCATTATAAAAGGTCAAATATTCATGAAACGTAATCAGAATGTTTTCCTTGATGAACTCTTGGTCGTAACTAAAACATATGATCGAAAATAAGGTCACTAGGTCAAATCTTAGAAAAATCTTGTCCGGAACCAAATCATGAGAGCGATTGGTCAAGTTATGTTCAAAATTGGTCATGATGTACCCCTTGATGAAATATAGACCACTTAAAAAGTGGGTCACATTGGGTCAAAAACTAGGTCAAATCATTTTTTTAGATCATACTAGAGGCATTATACATGGTCAAATATTTATAAAACTTAATCAGAATGTTTTTCTTGATGAAATCTTGGACTTATTTAAAACTTGGTCACATATGATCGACAATTAGGTCACTAGGTCAAATCTTAGAAACATCTTTGAAACACATTAGAGGCATTATGTACGGTCTAATATTCATCAAACTTGATCAGAATGTTTTCCTTGATGAACTTTTGGACATGTTTTAAACTGGGCCACACGTGCTAGAAAAATAGGTCACTATGTCAAATCTTTCTAAAATCTTGTCTGAATTTTGTTGAAACATGGTCAGAATGTTCTCCTGGGTTAAATTTCGACTGCGTTTTAAAAGTGGGTCATATGGGTAAAAAAAGGCCAAAAGTTAAATCTTAGATAAAATAATGGGAACACACTTGAGGCAATCTAATATTCATGGAACTCAATAAGACTGTTTTTCTTGATTGTTGTTGAATAGTTCGAAACTGAGTCATATGGGGTCAGAAACCTAGCACAGAGTTGACATGTGTATGTTTTTATTATCTTGTGCGCACGACATACTAAGTCGTGAGCACGAGATACTAAGTCGTGTGGTCGAGTTACTAAGTCGTGAGCACGAGATACTAAGGCGTGCGCACGAGATACCAAAGTCGTGCGCACGATTTACTATGCGATTTTATTTAAGTGATGCGAAATCTAGTGTTACAGTAGGATATTTACACAAAATACAAGGTGTGATCCAGAATTAACATAGAATTCCTCCTATTTATGTGCCGATTAGTCAGCAACACCACTTCTATCGTTACTACCCCTTTCATTTGATCCGCCGGACAGTCGCACAATAAACAAGTTGTGTAATTCATTCCCGTATATGTTTATTGCATCATGCCAAATCTCTTAATTGGTGATATCTATGCTGACAACACAACTTGATTATTGTGCGACTAATTATCTTATGTAAAGTGCATTTTGATTGGCTAATTATGTCGTGCGCACGACTTAATAACATCGTGCGCACGACTAAGTAACTCGTGCACACGACTTAGTATCTCGTGCGCACGACTTAGTATGTCGTGCACACGAGATAAATAAAAAAATACACATGTCACCTTTATGCCACCGTAGAAACAAGGTCAGTAGGTGAAATCTTTGAAAAATTGTGTCCCGAACCAAACATTGGTATTAAATAGTCAGTTATGTTCAAATTTGGTCAGAATGTTTACCTTAATGAAATCTTACAAGAGTTGTTAAATTGGTCACATGGGATAAAAACTAGGTCATAGAAATCTTGGGAACACTCAAGAGGCAATATATCTGCTCTAATGTCCATGAAACTTAATCAGAATGTTTGCATCGATGAAATCTTGGAATAGTTTGAAACTAGTAGGTCATGTGGGGTCAATTTTCTTTTTATTTCAAACAGTTGCAATCAAACTCAAACTCATATGTATATTTCATCAACACTTGATTTCCATTCCTTGACTTAGCCCAATTAGGCGGGCGATATCAATTTGCTTGTTAAAACTTCCTGCCAAGGAAGGTTACTGGTTAGGAGATTGAGAACAAATTCGAACTTGTAATGGTACTGTGAAACTCCAATTATTCAGGAAAAATGTTTTGAGACCAATATTTAACAAAAAAATATACAGATCCTTTACAGTTTTAAACTTCGTTACCAATAAAATTAAACATTTTTTAACATACCATTTACCACAATTAAACGTGTGACGTGAAAAATGTCTTTTACATTTTTGAACGGGTACCTTAATTTAGCTAAATATTTTACAATATCAAAAGAGGCGCCGACTAATGACCTACTACAGATCAATTGGGCGTTCTACTTAACAAATGTTTATAAGCAGTTTTTTTCACATACATGTGTATCTCAGGTGAGTGATTCAGGGCAGTAATGACCCTATTCTCTTTAAGATTACAAATGGTTTGCTTTAGCAATCGAAAAGCGAAAAGATCACTTATTTTGCCTGCGAAACACGGCAGACACTCAATAAGTTTTGAACGACTTGGTATGAAGTTTTCGACCTTTGTGGGCACTTAATCAGAAATTGATGTCGAAATTGCATGTTTAATGTCATGTTTATAAAATTTATTATCAAAACTAAAATCAACTCCCATCATGCACTTTTACGTTTTGTTGCAGACACTTGAAACCTTTTGTGCGCATTGAACATGGCAAGTAGATGACCCCGATTTATTATGGGGTATTCCGTCAAAGGTATGTACATGGTCAGTAGATGACCCTTATTGCTTTTGGGGTCAATAGGGCAAAACTTAATGTAAAGTTCATGACATAATATTTCAAATCTATGATGGTTTTCGTCTACTTTCAATAACTTTTTGGCGTAGACTCTTGAAACTTACTATGCACATTGACAATGGTTAGTAGATGACCCCGATATATCTTAGGGATACAGGGTATTGTCCTTTCCGATAACTCGATTATCTTTCCCTGAATACTCTTCAAGTGGGCATGCGCAAAAAGCGGAAATTTACTTCCGGGGACTACACAAACCAGGAAGTAAACAGCAACAAGTGAAAATGGAAAGTAAAGATTCAAAACTAATAAAGAAAACGGGCAGGAAAACCCCTAAGTACTGTTGTATTTGTAAAGGAATTTACAGAGGAAAGGTTATTGATGGGAGAAAAGTGTCATTGCACCGTTTTCCTCAGAACAAACGTTTAAAACGTGTGTGGGTGCAGCGATGTAAAACGGTCATGAGATCGTTCCAGTGGAATGAACACAGACGATTGTGTAGTGAGCATTTTGTTGGCTTCAGAGGACCTTCATTCCAGCATACACTTCCATCTATGTTTCCAACTGAGACTGGTGCTACCAAAACCTTCCAGCCAACGGTATTTTTTATTTCTTATATTAGTTTAAGTTCTTCCTTACATGCACCTCAAAATGAATTATGTTATATCAACGGTGCTTAAAAACAATGTCACAGCACTTATTTGTAAATTTTGTAATTTAAGAAATGATTAAAGAATTGTTTTCAAATACAGCCTGGAAAAATGTGTACCATATAGCCTGGCAGATTTTGTACTAAAACATTTATCTTATACAGTTTCATTTGCAATTTCAGCTCCTTGATGAAGACGTAGGTGATGATGATGATGGTGATACGGTCAATGACGATTTAGACCTAGAACTGTCAAATGATGATAGTATACAGCCACAACTGTCATTTGTATCCCCTTCCGGGCATGCCATTGATACCTCTGTCCACCTGCATGATTACTGCATGGGACCAGTACTACAGCCACAGAATCAGTCCTTTAGGTATTGTTCAATATATATATATATTGCTTCTTGTGCTATGAAATCGATCTGATAAGTTAATTACTTCTGATCATTTTTCTTCATTCTTTAACAAAAATAGGAAAATTTAAGTGTTTGTAAATGTTTAAGGCCAAAAAAACAAACATTTGGTTAGGGTTACCAGACTGTACATGTAAGATGTGGTAAATGGGTACATGATCAATTTGTATATGTTTCAGATGTTGTGACACACAGACTGAGAACAACTGTGCAGTGATGGAAGTACAAACTGAAGAAAGTTTCCTGGGAAAAACAGCAGACTTCAGTTCACAAACAGAACATTCTACTAGAGACTTTGGTGTACAATGTCAGCTACCTATGCTCACATATGATGACGTAAAATACAATGACGATTTGGTCAGTTTTTACACCGGAATCCCTAATCGAGTTGTGTTTGAAGCTTTGTTTGATGAAATCAAGGATGAAGCTGAAGTGCGGACATCAAGGCGGAAACTTAACTATAAAGATTCAGATGGAGGACGGCCAAGAACTCTAAGTGTTCTGGATGAATTTTTCATGGTGCTGATGCGCCTACGTCTAGGTCTGTTATTTGAAGATCTAGGTACTAGGTTTTGCATATCCACTTCACAATGTAGTGACATTGTTGAAAGATGGATCAACTATTTACATGTACAATTATCCTTTCTTGTTCAATGGCCATCTCGTGAGGTAGTGAAAAATAACATGCCTGAACAATTTAAAGAGAAATATTCTAACACTAGAATTATTATCGACTGCACTGAAATTTACAGTGAAACATCCAGTTCTCTTTCTTTGAAAAGTTTAATGTACAGTGATTACAAGTCTCACATGACTCATAAGATTTTGGTGGGTATAAGCCCAAATGGTGTTGTAACTTTTGTTTCTGACTGTTGGGTGGGCTGTACCAGTGACAAGAAACTCACAGAAAAATGTGGACTCTTGGACTTGCTTGAAGAAGGAGACGCCATAATGGTTGATAAGGGTTTCACTATTACAGACCTTACTACTCCAAGAGGCATTCATCTCATTATTCCACCATTTAAACAGAAAGGAAAACAATTCTCTAAACGTGAGGTTCTCCTTACAAAAGATATTGCAAGTTTACGAATACATGTTGAAAGGCAAATGGAGAGAATCAAGAACTTTCGAATATTGCATGGCAATATTCCTATAACACAGTCAAGGAGAATTTCTAAAGTGTTCAAAATATGCACATATTTGACAAATCTATGGCCACCACTTGTTCAATAATAACTCATGTGTCAATGAAAGCGTTTGTATATATCAAGCATTAGATTTAGGGATAAAAACTTGTATACTTCTAACTAGAACAATGAAATTACAATTTTGTTTTAAAATCATTTTTTCGAGCAAGTTATATGATAACATATGAGATTACACATTTGATTCAGGTTTGACAAAAATGGATAAGGAAATATGCTCATGTGAATGGATTTCAAGATTTGATTTGAAACATGTATGCATTAACTGATCAATTTATTGATATAATTTTTTGTTTGTGAAACATCTGCTTTGTATTTTGTGGTTTTATTATTTGTAACATTTCTAAGAATAAAAGTCAAAGATCACTTATTAAGTTTGGCTCTGAAATGAGTTTTTTTTTATTTGCCATGTGTAATTGATCTACCACGTACTTCAAATCATTAGTATTGAATTGCTTAAAGGATTTTTCAGTATGAACCATTTTCATATCAGTTTCATAATTGAACTAAGTGGAAATAAGAATAGGCAAGAGTGCCATAGATCAAACTGAAATGCCCGACAAATGTTAACTTTAAGATACATTAGATTAAAAAAACTAGCCCCATGCTAAATATGTCCCAATGTTTAAAGGGACTGTACACCAGATTGGCACCAATAAAGTTTTTTTCTGTAACAAATCTCAGGACAAATTATTTAATAAAATGTTTTACTCTTCTGATATGATAATGGTAAAGAAATACCAAAATGTAAAAGAAAATTGAGCTATGGATTGAACTAGTGTCACCAAAATAGCTGTCCAGTGTTGTATCCACTTTGCTACGAAGGCTTATCCGAAACCATATGAATGCTTAAGCTAATATACCTTACTTGGTTATATCCCATGATATCATCAACTAGCAAATCACGCATAAGAATGAATTCTACTAGGTATACATACCCAGTAAAAAAAAATTAATGGAGAAATATGGAAAAAATAATGCGAAAATAAATTAATTGTATACTACGGTATGTGGTACTTCAGTTAGTTAGTTTCAATGCATTGTACACATTGATACCAAGTTTATGTCAGTTTTTGACAAGTTTCTTTTTTTTTTTTCGATATTTCATCACACGGTGTATAGCCCCTTTAAGTTTTGCACCCTGCAAACATAAGAAAGTAACACTCATTTGTTGTTTTTAATTAGCAAGTCAGAAAAGGAGAACAACTCGACAGTCTTGAGTTATGGGCCGTGCAGTAGCTACATGCAAACCAATATTCAATTGAACATCTTCAATTGTTTTAGAGTAAAACTCAGCTACTTCTTTAAACAATGGCAATATAAACGCTATCACTATCCTGCACACAAAATGCAATAATAACACACTTGAAAGGTTAAACATATGTCCATTTATTAAGCTCAGAAATACATCCCTGAAAACTAGATAAATGGAAAGGAAAAGTAGAAAAGGTCAAACATAAAACAAGGAAATAATTAAAGTAGATTTACAGCATCGCATAATCACAATATGTTGACAAAAGTACACATACTTTCAAAATACTGCCCAAAATTTAGATTTACAACTTTTTTATTCATGGTTTCAAATTATAGTAACAATACAGTCATTTTGGAGTTTCATTTTGAATATAGTTATGAAAATAACTGAAAGCAAACAAGATATTCACATAAATTGCCATTATTGATCATTCAAATGTACATGTATAAACAACACATAACTAGACGATGTACAAATCAATTGAACAGACTCATTCCCCTTTTAACACGTTGTGCGTACAGTTCAGGAATGTATGATTCAAGGCAAAATCTGTCAAGTTGACACAACATTTTCAGCCAAAATGATTCACAAAATGCAATTCTCTGTATAGAAAGACCTACACATGTCCAAACTACAAAATCACACCATTTCCTCCCGGTGATTCCCATCTGCCCTTGGACCTGGTAGTAATATTTGTGTGTTTCCTTGAGTAACACCTTGCCATTCTCTAACTGACAAAAAAAATCATTGTCTTCACAGCATTCCTCAGGCGTTTGCATCCTCCATTTCTTAGAGGCAGGACACTTAATCTCAACCAGACCAACACTTTCTGTACAATGTGAACAGAACACAAGCCCATCTGGACTGGCACCAAGGTAGGGTCTGTCGGCACATACAACTAGACCACTGTCTTTAACTGCTAGTCCTTTGTGGTCAGTTTGCATTGCTTTCGCATACATTCTCTTTGCAGCCTTCTCATGTTTAATTCCATATTCTGTGTACTTGCTTGTGAAATTGGAATACAACATCTGCCGCAGGAGTCCGTCAGGTTCAGTTGATTCTTTCCTACGACAGATGCTGCCAAAGTTTGAAGCTGTTAGGCGTTCTTTTCTGGCCTCTTGCCATTTCCCACTTTTTTGGCCCCTTGTTAAGATTTCAGTTAATTGAATTTCTTCAGCGCTTTGCTTCAAAGAGTCAAAATGATCCAAAAACACTGTCTTACTAGAACTGTCCCTCAAGTTTACACTATCATGGTAGTTGAATGGCACAGAATGTAACACAGGGAGATCTGGTTCATTTTCAGTTGTTTCAATTTCAAAGTTTTTTAACCAGCCTACATTCAACTTCGAACCAACCAGTTTCTGCCTAAATCTGTCAATGTTAACAGTGCATCCATTGATAGAGTTCAGTTCATGGTTTTTGTTTACAGAAACTTTACGTACTGACACGTTGTACAGTTTCTTCTTTGAGAACATAAGATCTTCAGATTTCCTAGGCGACAGCTTACGTTTCCGTGGTGCAGACAGCATGCTGAAGTTGTTCCAGGCACAGGGTTTGGATGTTGGAGCAAGGGTTTTTTTACGCGTCAGGTCTTCAAGTCCATACAGCAGGGCACCAATATGGTTGCAGCATTCACCTTCACTAGATGAAAATAAAAAAATTCATTTACATGTGTGCCTTTTTACTTGTTATACTTACATGTATATTCCAAAACATTAAAGTTTGAAAATGGAGGTGAATACACAGTATTTTACACTTAGTATTTCCTGGTAGGCCATGAACATACAAAACACAAACAGTGCCATAAGTAAACACCAACACGGTGAAGGGAGTTCATTGAATCAATACATAAGCTCGCCTGTTCTTTCATTCAGAAAAAAATAGCAAAACTCAGCTAACCATGAAAGCCAAAATTATGACAGTTATAACATGTGCTTTTTTGTCTCTTGTAACAAGTGTACCAAGTTTGATAAGAAGATATGAAATAGTTTGAAGAATGCCCCAAGTTTAAGTATTTGATAATACTGACAAAATAGCCTAGCGTGTGTGGGTTTGACACCTTTCATCAATGCAGATCAGAGACTTTGATTTATCACAAATTAATTCAACTTACCCAGCTGGACAGTTGCAGAACGCGGAGTGTATGCAGCCAGTCACTTTCGACAGAAGGATCCAGGGTTGGTACTCTGGTGACTTTCTTTTGTCTGCAGTTGGAAATGATGGCAGCACGGAAGCTTGAACATAACAGTGGCTGCACTCTTCGCTTATGAGATGGACCTGAAGAATAAATTATAAATAATATTTTAATTTAAATGACAATAAATAAACAACATACATCATAGAACATATGAAAATTGTACAAAATACATTATTTTTTTTAAAATTAAGATAAGTATATAGTCAGTGTGGTTCGACACATACATGTGCTTGCATCCACCACACCCCCCTTAATTGTGGCTAGCCCCGCCTACATAAAAATGTTGAGTACATTTTTCACACCAAATTATTTTTATGTCCAAGTCAAAATAGTCCCCTTGAGCTAATTATATAACTAGATGAAGTAAACATGGCAGAAAAAACAGCCTCAGACTTATTATAAACTCACTATTTGACATACCTCAACTTTCTGTACATGTCCGTCCACATAATAAGTCCTCGCCTTCAATTGACGTTTCGAGTCTCTTTTCAGTACAATGTAGTTGTATATATCCTTTTCCTCTACAGCAGGAAACAGATCAATAGTGGACTTCCATGCCTTCAGTGTTGATGGCGGTGGAAGACCCTCGCCACATGGGAGGATAAAGCGTTCGGTTGCTCTTCTCTCTCTTTCTTCCCGATCTCTCTCCTCCAGCACGCGTTTGTCAGTTATAGAAAGTCTATATGCGCCTTTTATCCTCTCAATCAATTCGCATTTAAGACCTGATACATTCAATTTCCGGTTCGCAAGGTATCTTTTCAAATCGACGACCTTAAATGGTGTCAACTCATTGTTATTCATACACGCCCCAGTGATCTCATTGTCTACGTCGGCCATCTTGCAAAATGTATTCCCCGGAAGTAGGAAATGGAGTAGCCTCCCTTAGAAATCAGGGGAAGTAACCAAGTTATCGGAAAGGACAATAGGTTAAGGCCATGGTGACCTTTACTCGAAAGTTTATGGATGTTCTCATCTTGATGTCTTATGGGCGCTACCGGCATACATTTAACAGGGTAAAGGCTACATTCATGAAACTTGGTGGTTGCTATGAGAACAGAAAAAAGTGTGGATGTATTCCCGCTCATCCGGAAAAAAATGAATCCTGCTATAACTAAAGGCATATGCAAGCTATGTACATGTATCATTTGGTACAAGGGGAAAGGGGCTATTTTTTATAACTGTTACTATGGCAAAAAAAACACGATAGGTTACTTGTGCAATGCGAGCAATTCATCTCTCAGTAATTGGAACTCCACAAACACCGCAATGAAGGTCAATCAATAGCTTATTTGGGAGTCAAAACTGCCTACTACGAAATTCATAGCAACACTTCCAAGTCTCCGCCAAACATTTTATATGGGAATTCAATCAAACATTGTATCGCCCATTCCCTCCCTGTCTAATATCAAAAGACCAAAGGCGGAATACTTGCCTTGTAACCATAACTTATTATTATTTTACAGTCAAATAATTGTCAAACTATGTTGGAATCGGAACAAATAAAGATTTCAAAAAAATTCTTCGTATCCGGGCCTTTTTACCTGTTAACAGTCAACAATTAATTCAATCTTCACATAATACATATTGTAGAGCACCATTTTAAAGGCGTTTATACAGATCAGCTGAATATCAAGAAAATACCATCTAGAAATACCATTATTATAGTAATATTGTAATTTAAACATTAAACGAAGTAAACATATAAATGAAGAAAGAAAGAGATAGAGTCTAAGCATTCCATGTAAATGCATATCGTGTACATTTTTTCAGACTGAGGAAGTTTATAGGTACATCACTCAGTAATAATATTTTTTAAATTACAATGCTTTGGAAGCTGTGGGAAGTTGCCCGCTTACCACACACATACTGTGGCGACCTTGAGTAATTCCCCCAAGACAACATTCTAAGATAGAAGATGGCAATGGAAAACATATTTTAACAACCAATTTATTCAGATATTACAAAATGGTTTGTCCAAATGGCTGTTATTATTCTATTGCATTGTACACTTTCACTGAATTTTCCGCGTGGTTAGCATGTCCATGCTTATTAAAGGTGACATAGAGCTTTTTCTGGAGTGGACTGTAGACACAATATTCTGGATCTGGTATTACGTCATCTTCCACATGCAACTGGCTCATCTTGCCACTGGATAGGTTTATGCATATAATGTTGTTACGTTTGACACAACAGATAATCAGCTGGTTCGCAAATACTGAAATGCCCATTGGCCCTTTCAATGCAGGGTCCCTGAACGTCTGGAGGAAGTTTAGGTTCATGTCAAGCTTTGTGATGGTGTTCATTTCAATATCTGAAACATAGACGAAGGCAGTCTGACTTGCTCTGGCCACTATTAGGTGGAAAGGACTAACGAGCACTTGCTGACCATTCATATACTTTTCGGTCTTTCTGATAACGCCCCCTTTCATGTTAAGTATCTGTAGTTTTCCAGAAAAGTAAGACACTATTAAACTTCCGTCATGGTGGGCGATGCCTCTACAGTCATCATCTACCTT
Source organism: Mya arenaria (assembly GCF_026914265.1). Classification (NCBI taxonomy): domain Eukaryota; kingdom Metazoa; phylum Mollusca; class Bivalvia; order Myida; family Myidae; genus Mya; species Mya arenaria. The sequence goes on from NC_069134.1 coordinate 50,253,274, forward strand.
GATAGAATCACTAAGAGTAAGTTGTCCTTTAGTCTCCAGAAACTGGATAATAGTTTCCATGGTAACAGCCACCCTATCCCCGGGGAGTAGACACATCCCCCAAGGCTTACCTGGCACACTGACATGGGACACCATGGAGCTGGTCTGTAGGTCAACCAGCTTTAATGTGTCGTTGTGCCAGTCAGCTAGCAGTAGCATGTTCATCGGCAAGAGGAGCATGCTGGAGATGAAGCAGTCCCTGGTGTCAATTGGGGACTTGACCGGAATGGATGCAGCGCGAATAAGCTTCAGTTCTGTCAAATCAACATCCGATTCGATCTGCATCCCTGTAATCAAATCCATGAATACATAAAATAATAAAATCATATTATCGCTGTTTTGTTTAAACCGGGACTGCTGTCTTTATACTGAATGTAATTTAAATATCCAAAAGATCTGTCTTCCGGATTGTATTTATTGCATTTCATCAATTTATTTTAAATGATTGCTTTAATTTTATTTGAAATACGAGGCTGTCCAACGAAATCGTAAAATCGTGTAATATCTTCCATTGATGAAGATCAATTGTTAAAAACTAAAAAGTATAATAAAGTACCAGTAATTAGTTGCATTATCCACACGTGAATTGAAGGTTTGTAGTGCATGTTTAAATTTAACCAGTGTGCATCGTGATCGTGAATCAAATCAGCTCGTTTACGGACGGCATAGTCGAAGACTACTGTTTAACTTGTACGGCAGAGTTATTTATTAATGTCACATGCCTGTGCAAGCTATATACCTCGTCTGCTGATTTATGAATAAGAAAAAGGTACGCGTAATTGCTTCATGAAAATTTCTTGCACGACACCACATATATCATATTTCCCTTAATGACACCGTAACCTCCGACGAAGCTTAGGTACATTACTACGAGCCGGAAGATAAACGCATGTCAATGGTAAAGAATTGGCATGCAGCCTTTCACTGAAAAAGGCAAATGTTTTCTATAATCAACTTTTGCTGAGATTCTAGATTAAGTTAAATCAACCATAATTGCACATTATTTTACACCTTAGGTTCTGAGATAAGAAAATAAAGAGCTTAACCCTAACTCCCCAAAAGAGATCTTTACGTCATAAAGGTACTGTTGTTGGACAATTTAAATTTCTCAAACAATCTAACACATGGACCATTATCACCTTATTTCAATACCATATTCTTGACCACAATTTGGAACTATCATAGTGGCATTTTCTAACTTAATTAAAATGGTTTCATGATGAAAATATTATTTCTAGGGAAAAAAGCTGCGAGCATGTATTTTTCAATGTATTGACATCATCGACTAAAAATTGCTTCAAAATAGACAAATTAGCAATTGCTTGTGTTCCGGGCGAAAATATTTCAACATTTATTTTAAACATATATCATTATAATACATCAAGTAAATTAAGACGTATAGCAAGAGTCCACGTTATACTGGATCAACCTTTGTATATGATTGGGTAAGGATTCAACTAATACATAAATTCCATTGGTAAATTATTAATGTTTACCTAGTGCATTTTGGGTATCAATGACTTCTTTCTCCACAATGCCAAGGCCGGTATTGGATTCCATCAGCCTCTCTGTGGCCGAATCGATATTGAATCTGTATTGGTGAATGGTATTCTTCTTGTTGATTTCCGCAAGAGCGGTCTGTGTTATTTCTAAAAGTTGTTTGGCCCGTTTCGCCTTTATAAACAACTGGATTGTGTTGTTTTCTTGTGTTTTAAGGTGTTTCTTTATTTCTTCTACCTCAGTCTTCAGGTTATCACATTTTGGCCTTAGGTTGTCCAGCAATGCTTCATCGATATTCTTCATCTGGTCAATAATCCCCAGGAGTGCATTTTCTCTTTCCTCGAAGTATTTATTGACCTCATCTCGACATCTCCTAAGTTTAGAAACCTCACATTCACTCATCTCTGCTATTAACGTCTTGTTCTTCTCAACGTCAGAAACACACTTATCAATGTCTTTAAATAACTTAGCAATTGCTTTATCAATGTCGCAATACTCTGGACCATCCTTAAAGGCTTGGGATAGATCTGAGATGACATCAACATGGCATGATCGATGGTTTTGCACTACACAGTGTCCACAATTCAGGGTCTGGTGAGTGGGGCAGAAGTATTTGATGAACTCTTTTGGATGGATCTCACACCATTCTATGTATTCATCGTCATCGCCACTCATTGAAGTAGGCATGCTGAATTTGTCAAGGAGTGCATGTGATCTAGATATTTTCAGTTTCTTGTGTACACTTGCGCAGTTTGAACAGAGGAACTCTTTACAAACAGTACAGTATGCATCAGCAGGAAGGTTGTCCCCATCCTTGAAGCAGGGCTGGCAGTAGGTTGTGTCAACAGCAGATGTTTTTAGCAGCAGTTTTTTCCCGGGGACCTCCATTGTCTAGTATCCAAAGTAATACAATTTGTAATATCAAGGCAACCATTGACTTGTTACAGTAGCATTGTGTGCCTGTAGTAATGTGAACATGTTAAATTAGAGCTACATATTATTTGCACGTGCATTTACAAAGCTATCCTCAACAAAGATAAACACCTCAGCACTGTTGTAAATTAGTCTATTTGAGTTTTTTTAACATTCCAATAAACATTTTCAATTGGTCTTGAAAATTAGACTTGAACATCACAGCAAGTATGAATCAATAAAATGTGGACCTAATAAGAATTTAGACGAATTGCATTTGTCTTTTTTCAAAACAATTAATTTATTCTGACAAACGGAATTATAGTCTAGTCCATAGTCACTAACGTTCAAATCAATGTCTCTTGATAAAGTTGCTGGTAACTTAAAATGTTGATATCATTTATAAAATGGTTACACGTAAACTATAAATAATAGAATTAAATAAAAACTCTTGAATATTTAAATGTTTAATTTATTCAACATATGGCTTTATTTTGATTTGTTTGTTAAACTCTATAGATTTTATATCAACCCTATACTCTTAACTATATTTTTCAATGAGTTCACTTTACTCTGTTTGAAAAAAATCCTTCTTCAGGAATAACTAAAGGAATTGTTTTTACCTAATTAGATGTAATTAGAGGCACCCCAACGCAGCCCATCACCTTAAAGCTGCACTCTCAGATTTACCGTTCTGCCAACTTTTTAATATTTTGTCTAGGAATGGGCCAATTGTTGCGTAAATATCTGCAAAGCAGTGATATTACACTGCTGACAAAAGATCAGATCGAAGATTTTCCTGTTTCCGTTCGGAAATTTATGTTTTATGGCTGAAATCGTTACTTACGGTTTTAGAAAAATGTATAAAACATCATATTTCAAAATTAAATATGAAAATCTGCAATCTGAGTTTTTGTCAGCAGTCTTATATCACTGGTTTCCAAGCATTTTCGCATAAATTGGCTCTTTCCAAGAAAAAGAAAAAAAATGTCAAAACGTTCAATGTCAATCTGTGAGAGTGTAGCTTAAAATTGTCCAAGGGAACATTTTTATTTCGATATCAGAGAAACATGAATAGAAAACACTGGAATGCACCATTTCAATGGTCAAAATGTTTTGGAAGTCATCCATCGCCAAATAATAACTTGTTAGATGAAACTGAAGTTTCGCCCCAAAGGCTCTTACACCAATATAACGTTCCTTTATTAAATAAGTCCTAAAATAAAATTTTAAGTACATGTTCGCATGAAATAAGATGGATCTTATGTCTTATGAGTAATCGATCGCCGGTTAAGAGTTTAAAATACTCAAGAAAATGTTATTCTATAATTAATGTTAACTTCCGAGTTATAAGATCTTTAGAAATACAAATAACAAAATATATACTTTACGATCAAAAATCAATGCAAAACGAATACAATACGTACCAAATGCACTTACATTGTGAGGGAGAAGCAGTATAAACGAATTTCGTTGACAAAAATACCCCAAGAAACGAAACTAGTTGTTGTTCGTTGTAGAAAAGGACAAATTTTCTACTAAGGGAAACAACTTTACAAACATTGAGACTAAAAAAAGGAATGATGCATTAAAATACGTAACGGAACACTAAAGTACAAAAACACCCGAATGCATAAGCAGAACTTAGTCTGGAGTTCCTTCCCCTAACACTATCGTTATCGGGTCAGGCAACGACTAACAATGGCGGCGCCCAGTGGACGTTATAAGGTTACCATATATTTTACTTTTGTTGATCAAGTTAATATAACAACGGCATTTGAACACTATTTATATGTAGAATATAATGGTACACTCGAGTTTCGGTGATCTCTTGTCTGGGAAGAAATATTTTGACTTGAGTGAAGTTTACGTAATTCGGACGTTGTGTATTTTCGGATGATTGTCAAGTGAAAATGAATGCCTTATATGATTTCACCTTCTCTTATGGGGTCACGGACACTACGGACCATGGACATTACGGACCAGACATTACGGACCAGATTTAGGGACACTACGGACCAGATTTAGGGACATTACGGACCATCTTCAGAAACTTACGGACCATCATTTATAATGTTTTTAATGGTTGGTTTCAGTGCAATATGGCACCAAAACGCTCGACTCGAGCCGAAAATCAACGTAATACCTATAATTATGATAGTTTCTTGAAATTTAAACATAGCCTATCATATGCCTACCTACCTAGTGTGTATTTACATATCCATATTTTCCTTGAAACTGATACCGTTTTCGAGAACACTTCTGCAATGTTTCCAACATGTACACAATCCGACTGGTAGGTTACAGTTCCATTTATCATTTTAGCTCAGATTTAGTAGAAAATGAGATAAAAGTTCAGGAAAACCGCATAAAACACTTAAGTTTTGTTTAAATATAACAGGTACGGGTATTTGTGAACAAATATATTAATGATTTTAAAAGATATGAGAACGAAAAGAAAATGATAGGTTGCAGCTCCGATTTTTACAAAGATAGGTTGCAGTTGCATATACTGGGCAGTTGCCTAATTCAGGATCAATTTTGAAGTTCTCTTAAGATACTGTCGGAATTACTGAAGTATAGACTTCCGTCTTGACTGCGAATTCTTTGACCTTTTTTTAGTGTCCAAACCAAAAGTATAACCTTTAACTTTTTTACTTACATTTGAACAAGATCAACGAATTACACTCGACTGGTTTTTTATGTCAACATGCCATAACCTCATTTTCCGCTAAATCTGAGCCAAAATGATAAATGGCACTGTAACCTACCAGTCGGATTGTGTATTGAGCCGTGGGTTCAGTGAAAGGGCGCCGTTACAATCGGTTTTCACACTTTTATGATTGCCAATTAAAGGTTGTCAGTATAATGTTTGTTTCTTTTGTAATATACCGCCGATAATTACGGGTACAATTTGTCACGTAACGCTACTGTTCACTTAACTTTCGTGATAGTTCGTTCAGTAACCAACCAACAACTGTTCAAGTGTTCTAAGTCTTTATTGTTCACCGTTCTTTCTAAGTATAATAATCAGTATATAATAAAGTATCATACGGGCCATATGTCTAGTCCACGCCCAAAATCTAACCTAACTAAAATGAGTAACATGCGTTCATATATACTGCTGATCTCGTCCAGTTTGTGACAGGTATGCATATCTAATATCTTATTATAGACGAAGGGATGTATTCTATAGTCATGAACTGTCACGCTAATTGGTCTAATAGCCAGCGGCTATCACGAACTGTCAGCATCTAAGTGTATCTACATTTGATCATCATGATGAAGTATTTACTTTTTGATACAATTAAACTTTGAATTCTATTATTGATTTTGGTTTTTACTTTAAAGTGTTTCATACGTAACTTTTATGTTACGTAACACTTTAAAGTTGATACGTAACGACGGTTACGTGACAAATTATAACTAATAAACACTAATTAAGGCAACAGAAATTGCCAGTTTCAAACATCAGTTTGCAAGAATTGCAACAAACACACATCGTTTATTTAATATATGCTCGATTTATTTTGGTAAATAAACTGTTTTGGAAAATATCTCTGCTCGATTTATTTTGGAAAATAAACTGTTTTGGAAAATATTTCTTCTGTTGCTTTTAACTGATTTAACTGCCGATCTTTCAAATTTCGTTCATTATTGTTCACATAATTGTTATAAATGCATAGGTCTTTAACACCTTTTGGAATTTCACAAGATTTTATATTGATCTATTCGAACTTCACGGGATTTTTCACAGTTTTATGGAAGATATAACGTCATACTGAGCACTCATATTCAAGTAATTATTAACAAATTAAAAACTAATGAGTGATTAATTAAAAAAAAAATGTTTAAATCATGGTCCGTAAGATTCCGAAGATGGTCCGTAATGTCCCTAAATCTGGTCCGTAGTGTCCCTAAATCTGGTCCGTAATGTCTGGTCCGTAATGTCCATGGTCCGTAGTGTCCGTAATTCCTCTTATTATAACTGATGGTTAAAACGGGAAATTCAAATGAATAGTTGAACAAGTAAATAGAACTATTACACTGTATTTATTGCATGATTTGATTGTTTGCTTAAAAATAAATGGGGATTTATGTTATAATTATCAGACCAAGAGATCACCCTAGGGACCAAATCGCATTTACACATTTCTGACCATCGTGACATACATAAATCTGTATGTCTTGCGACTGTGAGTTCATCTAGATACAGAATAAATCATTAATATAGAACTGTCTAATGCCATAATGCACCTTTTACCGATTTCAGAGACTAGATACCACAGGATGATTTAGTGTACTTTTCTTGTTTTATTTTTAGGATAATTAAAAAAATTCTGCTACATTTAGTGAATTTAACCTCCTTATGAACCAGATCTTCAAAGAATTGAAAGCATTACAGATAATACAATTACTTTCCTGTTATATTAACTTGATCAACAAAAGTAAAATAAATGGTAACCTTATAGCGTCCACTGGACACTTATCAAAGTTTATGTTATGCTTGGAGGTCACAGCAAGCCAATAACATCGTTTTGACACTATTTTACCCTTGTGTCCATGATGTTGCGCTGTTATGATGGAAACGTCTGCAGCAAGCAACAGCAACATACATGTCGTATTATTTGGCCGATTGTCCAGAACTTTGTTAAGTTAACAACATGATTAACATTATCGTTGTTAGCTTATAACGTGGAATATTTGATGGTGTGTTGTATGTTTAGATATAAACAAGTACAACATCAGATCAGAGATTAAACTGCCAGAACAGTGACGATTTTGAAATTTAACAACGATGACGTTATCAATCTTGTTTACTTGAATAACAGTGAACAATTATACCTTTACAACAGCGATTGTACGCATGTTATAAGAATTGATCAAGTTCCTATATAAAGCACTATGGTACTCATTGTCAAGCGTGAGTTTTGATGTTTTATCGAGGACGTTGCGTTGTTATGAATGATTTTTGGACGTTTCAGGTTACATAATCAAGTATTGGTTTTATAACAATAATTTTAATCAAACTCTTATTTTATGCAGAATGGTACTCATTGTCAAAAACCTCGCGTTTGTTTTAAAAGTACTTCATTCACAGCGAATACCAAGGCAATGACAAACCTTTTCCGCTATACTCACCATCAATTACACTTACTTGTATCCTAGTTATATTGAAATTCACTGTGAAACATATCAGTGACGCAGCCACAAAAACAACAAATGATAATAGAAATGCTTAACTTGGTTGTTTTTGGCAGCTGTCGAAATACTGGAACACAGGCAAAAACTGGTTTGTCTTGCTGACACCAGTGAAATTGGATGGAGGGTGGTATCTGAGTATGAGAGCAACCCATTGGACGATGACTCGGATGATGAGAAGAAAATGTATAAAGCAGAAGTCCGAGCAGCCAGGAAGCTGAAGGCCGAGCGAGGCAAGCGGACCCGTACTCGCTTTTCCCCTATCTGAGGGAACCGGCACGCCAGACGCCACGTGCAACGCCGTCGTCCACCGCAAATGCAACAAAGCCGGGGTTGTGTTTCTTGTGCGGCAAGGCCGGGCATTGGAGGTTGGAGTGCCCTGGGAGCACAACCAGTGGAAATAATAAGATAAGTGAAGTTTTATGTTTGGATCAGAATGAGGATCAACTTGCAGTTAATCAGGTGAGTTTGGGAAATAATGCTACTTCTGTAAAGATGGAAGCACCGTCTGTTATTTCTCCAGTTGGTAGACTTAAGGAGCACATATGTCGGAATCCGTGGACCCATACATAGTAAGTACTGTTGAAAATGATTATAAATTGCCTTTTAAATCATTTCCGGAAGCAAAATGTATGAAAAAACAACAAATCTGCCAGGGAAAATCCTGATTTCGTATCAGATGAAATTGATCATTTGTTGTCAAAAGGAGTGATTAAGCAAGTAAATAACGTACCTACAGTTGTTAATTCACTCACAGTGGCGTTTGGAAAGGGAAAGAAGCCCAGACTGTGTTTGGATTGTAGACATATTAATCAACATTTGCATCTTTTCAAGGTAAAATTTGAAGATATAAAGGCTGCAGAATATTTGTTTAAGCCAGGTTCATAAGTATTTACCTACGATCTTAAAAGTGCATATCATCATATCGATATTTTTGAACCCAATAGATCTATTCTGGGATTTTCATGGGAAGTCGAAGGGCAGAAAAAGTATTTTGTATATGCTTCTCTTTCATTCGGAATCAAAACGGCAGGGCATATTTTTACTAAGACACTTCGTGTTGTAGTTAAATATCTCCGTTCAAAGTGACATAATATTGTGATGTTTCTAGATGACGGTATTGGTGGTAGTATTAATTATACTGACGCTCTAAAATCAAGTCAACAGGTAAAAATACATTGTTACGTTTTGGATTTCTCTTGGCGTCTGGGAAATGCAAGTGGGTACCTAGCAACGTAACCGAATGGGTACGTGCTAGATTTTATAGAAACTGTTTTTACATAAGGGAAGACAGGATTTGCATACTTGAGAGGGTTGTTGAAGAGGCTTTGAGCCAGGTAAGGTTAGATAAATTCCATCTACTTCCAGTTAGATATTTGGCGTCAATATTAGGACAAATATTATAGCTACAGTTTGTGATTGGCAACACAGTCCGTATGCAAACCAGGTGTATGTACAATTGTATACTAACTCGAGCTAGTTGGAATTCTCCAGTCATGGTATCGAATAAGGCTGTAAGAGGAATGAAATTTTGGCAGAAAAATGTTCGGAAGTTTAACAATGCTGGTAAGAGTATGTCGACTTTGAAAACCTGTGATTTTCAAATTTTCTGTGATGCTAGTGCAGAAGGTTATGGTGGTAACATGGAACATATTGATTCCGAGTTGAAAGATGTAAAAGTGAGCAGTAGGCTCCCAAAAGTGAGAGATAGTAGGCTCCCGGAAGTAAGCGATAGTAGGCTGCTTGAAGCGAGCAGTAGTAGGCTCCCGGATGTGAGCGGTAGTCGGCTCCCAGAAGTAAGTGATATTAAGCTTCCGGAAGTGAGCGGTAGTAGGCTCCCGGAAGTGAGCAGTAGTAGACTCTCGATATTGAAGTGTAAGAGCTTCCCGGAAGTAATTAGTAGTAGGTTCTTAGAAGTGAACGGTGGTATACCCTCGGAAGTGAGAGGTAGGAGGCTCCCGGAAGTGAGCCTTGGTAAGCTCACGGAAGTGAGATGTGGTAAGCTCTCGGATGTGAGCTGTGGTAAGCTCCCGGAAGTGAACGATAAAAGGCTCCCGGAAGTGAGCGGTAGTAAGCTCCCGGAAGTGAGCTGTAATAAGCTCCCGGAAGTGAGCTGTAGTAGGCTCCCGTAAGTGAGCGATATTAGGCTCCCTGACGTGAGCTGTAGTAGGTTTACAGAATTAATCAAAGGTAAGCTCTCTGAATTGTGTTCTTGTACGCTTCAAGAAGTAAGCATTAGTGAGTTTTCAAATGTTAGCAGGAGTAGTTAATCGGAAGCGAGTTTAAGTGGAAGTGAAAACCTAACAAAAACAATAAGCGGAAAGATCGCAATTTCTAACAATGGTTTTGTGGTAAGATCAGAAGAACAAGTAGTTGGTTCATGGTCTTTAAATGAAGGAACTAAGAGTTCCACTTGGAGGGAAACAGAAGTTGTTCAAAGCAGTGCTCATATATTGCAAATCATACAGTTAAAGTGTATTCTGACATTAAAAATGTAAAATAAATTTTGTTAAACGGAATAAAAAAGTGTGATATTCAGTCTATTGCTTCAGATTTACATGATTTCTGTGAGAAATTCAAAATAATATTAGTTCCAGAATGGATTCCACGTGTTTAAAAAAAGCTTACAATATCTGAGTCAAGCAGAGTCAAGGAAATTGAAGTAAAGTCAGTTTTATTTTGAACAAAGTCAATGAATTAACACGCATTAGTAATATTCAAATACAAAAACATGTCTTTGTTGAATAAATGACATTATGAGAACGAAAATAAGGCATACTTGCATGCTACAGTATCGAATTCAAGCTGCGCCAAGCAAAGTCTAGCAAAGCCTAGCAAAGTCAGATTTATTTTGAACAAAGTCGATATTTTAACACTCATAAGTAATATTCATATACAAAAGGATGTCTTTGTTGACTAAATTACTTTATGAGAACGAAAATTAGGCATACTTGCACGATATAATATCAAATTCAAGCTACGTCGAGCAAGGTCAAACAAAGTCTAGCAAAGCCTAGCAAAGCCAGATTTATTCTGAACAAAGTCAATTTATTAACACTTATAAGTAATATTTAAATACAAAAGGATGTCTTTGTTGAATAAATGGTTTGGATGATACAATATCTGAGTCAAGCAAAGTCATGTAAATTGAAGCAAAGTCAGTTTTATTTTGAACAAAGTCAATGAATTAACACGCATGAGTAATATTAAAATACAAAAAGATGTCTATGTAGATTGATTGACTTTATGATAACAAAAATAAGGCATATTTGCACGATACTCTATCTGAGTCTAGTAAAGTCAATGAAATTAGAGCTAAGTCAGTTTCATTTTGAATAATGTCGATGAATTATTGGCTCAACCAATAAAGAGCGGGGTGAGCGGGGCGGGACGGAATATTTTCACTGGCCGAGAAATACAGGCCACATTATGTAAGAGGTGTGAATATTCTCACGGGAGAGTGGCGAAGATGTGAATGCATTCAGTGGCCGAAAACTTGACAGCGGCCGGATGCGATGTTGTTTATGGCCTGTGTCAGTTAGGCCCTGTGCATTAAAAGACACCTTCAACCATTTGACACCTGACAAATGTCGTATTATGTGTGTTTCCGTAATTTACCGAGTTCCATACATGTCACCTTGCTTTGTTATTTAACTTTATATTTCTAAACCATACATAAACATTCGTATTTAACATTTTTAAAACAACATCAATTCCTTTCCATATACTCCTTACTTCTAAAAGTTCTAAAATTGTATATGGTAGAGTCTGACTCTATTGGTGAAGCACCTTTATTGCTTGTCTATCGTTTTTCGGCAAGCCTTTTCTTACAGGTGCGCACTTCTATTTTCAAGCAATCCTAAACAAATGTGTTTGTTGTACAGCTATATAAAATAGCTGATATAAACAACGCATAGCTAAATGTTTAGATATCCCTAATTTCTGAACCTAATTTGTTTCTTGTATCTTTAAATAAAAAATCGAGGGAATTGAAGGGGGGGGGGGATTAGCAAATTCACCACTAGATCAACCGACATGGGGGAATAAAATTAATCCTATTGACAGCCTCTTTCAAGTGATGTATGACTACTGATTAATGATGAATGCCAGGTGTTTTAATCTCCAACCGTTGATAGTTATCAACTTCTGTGTATTCAAATATTTTCATTTATGACAACAGTGCAATAAATAATCGATGGCTGCACAACAGCAGAATTAACCAGCAAACAGATACTTGATAGTAATGAAAATAAATGATACATAAAATTCAACACATTTATTTAGTTATTTTGCATACGTGTGCATTCCCCCCAAAAAATTATAACGTCAATTATTCAACAAAGACATCATTTTTTAATTTAAATCTTACTTATGAGGGTTAATTCATTGACTTTGTTCAAAATATATCTGACTTTTCTAGAATTTGCTTGACCTTGCTCGACGTGGCTTGAATTAGATATTATATCGAGAAAGTATGCCTTATTTTCGGTCTCATTAAGTCATTTAGTCAACAAAGACATCCTTTTGCATTTGAATATTACTTCTGAGTGTTAATATATTGACTTTGTTCAGAATAAATCTTACTTTGCTAGACTTTGCTTGACCTTGCACGACGTAGCTTGAATTTGATATTGTAGCATGCAAATATGCCTTATTTTTGTTCTCATAAAGTCATTTATTCAACAAAAACATCTTTTTGTATTTGAATATTACTTATGTGTGTTAATTCATTGACTTTGTTCAAAATAAAACTGACTTTGCTTCAATTTCCTTGACTTTGCTTGACTCAGATATTGTATCATGCAAATATCATGCAGATATGCCTTATTCTCGTTCCCAATAAGTCATTTATACGACAAAGTAATCTTTTCGGTATTTAATAACGATTACAAGTGCTACTAAACTGACTTTTAAAAAACAAACAAACTGACTTTGCTTGACTTTGCGAGGCTTTGCTAGGCTTTGCTTGACTTTGCTAGGCTTTGCTTGACTTTGCTAGGCTTTGCTTGGCTTTGCAGTATTTAGTAGGACCGCGGAACATGAGCATGCCGATATGTTGAGTAGATGCGGCGATAGTGATGACTGGTTTATTTCAGATAGTTGGTTTGGTTATATAGACAGCATATGAGGTCCACATACGGTAGATCGTTTCGCTTCATCAAGTAATAATATATGAAAGCGTTTTAACTCGAAGTAAACGAGTCTCATAAGCAGTGTGTGTTTGCTTATGTTTTTGCTAAGGGTGTGTTGAGACTGGTTTTGTTTTCTTGTGTTTTAAGGTTATTCTTGATTTCTTCTACCTTAGCCTTCAGATTATCACATTTTGGCCTCAGGTTGTCCAGCAATGCTTCATCGATATTTTTCATCTGGTAAATGATCTTCAGGAGTGCATTTTCTCTTTTGTCTAAGTATTTTTTGACCTCATCTCGACATCTTCTAAGTTTTGCAACCTCACTTTCACCCATATCTGCTACATTTGTACTAAGGTCTTGCTTGTTCTTGTCAACGTCCGACGCACACTCATCAATGTCTTTAAATAACTTAGGCCTTAGGTCGTCCAGCAATGCTTCATCGATATTCTTCATCTGGTCAATAATCCCCAGGAGTGCATTTTCTCTTTCCTCAAAATATTTATTGACCTCATCTCGACATCTTCTAAGTTTAGAAACCTCACTTTCACTCATCTCTGCTATTAACGTCTTGTTCTTCTCAACGTCAGAAACACACTTATCAATGTCTTTAAATAACTTAGCAATGGCGTTATCGATGTCGCCATACTCTGGGCCATCCTTGAAAGCTTGGGAAATATCTGAGATGACATCAACATGGCATGATCGATGGTTCTGCACTACACAGGTTCCGCAATTCAGGGTCTGGTGGATGGGGCAGAAGTATTTGATGAACATTTTGGATGGATCTCACACGGTTCTATGTATTCATCGTCATCGCCGCTCATTGAAGTAGGCATGTTGGATTTGTCAAGGAGTGCATGTGATCTAGTCATTTTCGGTTTCTTGTGCACACTTGCGCAGTTTGAACAGAGGAACTCTTTACAGACAGTACAGTGCGCCTCAGCAGCGAGGGTTTCCACATCTTGGGAGCAGGGTTGACAGTAGGTTGTGTCAACGGCAGATGTTCTTAGCTGTAGTTTCTTTCCGGGGACTTTCATTGTCTAGTATCCGAAGTTAAAAACAAAGTAATATAAAGGCAAACATTGTGTTGTTACAGTAGCATTGTGTGTCTGTTACTATGTGAAAATGCTAAATTAGAGCTACATACTATTCACATGCATATATATACAAAGCTATCATCAGCAAAGATAAACTGCTCATCACTGTTGTAAATAAGTCTAGTTGAGTTTTTGAACATTTTATTAAACATTTTTAAAATTGATCTTAAAAATTAGGTTTAAACATCAAAGCATATATGAATCAAGAAAATGCTGACTTTATAATAACTGAGGCAAATTGCAATTGGTTTTTTTTAAAACACTGATTTTTTTTTCTGACGAACGAAATTTTAATCTAGTCCATAGCACTAATGTTCAAATCCAAAACAATGAATTTCTTCTGACAAACGAAAGTATAATCTAGTCCATAGACAATAATGTTCAAATCCAAAAACAATGAATTTCTTCTGACAAACGAGAGTATAATCTAGTCCATAGCCACTAACGTTCAAATCTATGTCACTTAATAAAGTTACTGATAAAATTAAAATGTTTGTATTAGTTATAAAACAATATTTTATTGACTAAATGTTTGAAAAAAATCGTTCTTCAACAATAATTTGAATGTTTCTAAATTTTAATAAATAATGTTTAAGGATGTAAGAAGGGCACATATTAATGTCGATATCGGAGAAAAAATGAATAGAAAACACTGGAATGCACCATTTCATATATACAATAGTCAAAAATATGTTTGGGAAGACACCCCATCGTCAAATAATAATAACATGGCTTTTTAGGTTTTCGGGGTTGGGACGTTTCGCCACAAAGTGTCTTACACCTACATTACGTTACTCTTATTAAATAAGTATTGAAAATAAAAGTATACCTGTTTGCATGAAAAATACTATTTCTAATATCTAATGATTAATCCATCGCCGGTTAATAAGAGTTTCAAATAATTAAGAAATTGTTATACTTAAGATGTTTCATTGGTAAACTCCATTGAAGCGATATAATCTATATTGAAATATCTACTACTCAACATTTTAAGCTTAGGTCTATCATTAATTTAAGGGTCGGCAGCGATGCAAAAGTCGATTGAGGGACCAAATATTTTTTAGTTTTAAGGTTCAATATTTAACAAATATGACTCAAATATCCGATGCAACATGAAAAGCTGGATTTAGGAGTTGCAAATTTTGTACGAAATAATATTCTATCAGATTTCCAAACAAAAAGCATTCAAGTTTTCCAGGAAAAGTCAAAATTATCGGAACTGCCGAATTAACAATATATTGTGGTTTTGTTTTAATTGCAGCTATTTAAAAAAAAAATATATATGCATTTTTGTAACATGGAAATGAATTTCATCCACGAAATTTCATTATATTTCTGAATAACTGTTTTATTTGACAATATAGCATCAAGATCTCTCAAGACATTGTTGAATAGGTAGTCTGGGGCTACGAAGTTCTAATGACGACAGACATTTCCGTAATAATGTGAATGTTTTTTTATCCAAAATCTGTTAAACTATTTTTTTAAATATTTGTTTAACTCCTAACTAACCCAAAACATGTCGCCAAGAATAAATGTTTCACTCCCAAAAAAATCGTTCCTCAAAGCTAAATCAAACATCTATTTTATTAAAGTTTTAGTTTTTGACCTTCCCCACCCACTTTTTCATCGCTGCCGGCCCTTAACCGTACGTTTAACTTTGAGTAATTAGATCTTTAGAAATGTAAATAACAAACTATACTGTACTGTTTACGAACAAAAAATCAATGCAAAACGAATACAAGACGTATCATACATATGCACTAAAATACGTAACGGGACCCGAAAGAACGAACATCCTAATGCATTTTATAAGCAGAACCCATTATGAATAAATGTTGTAAAATTAAAATCCAAGCTAAAAAAGTTTTTTAAGGTTAACTTTGGGTTCTGTATCATCTAAAGAAATGAGATCCAGTAAAAGAGGAAGTAAAATGAATTTCAAATGTGAAATTTCTCTGATAGGAAACTATGTCACGATAACAAAATAGCTATAACAAGAGTTTTTCCCTTTTTAGTGACTTTATCAAAAATTGTGTTTTCTCAACCATGCTTAAATCCCCATAGCCCCATACTTCATATGCATTAAAAAAAATAGGTACTAAAGTGTTATAAAATAGTTTAAAGTGACAATCTAATAGCAAACATTGGTTAAATACAAACTAAACAAAGCTTTTCTTGCTTGTTGAAATACAAGTAATTTTGCTTTAACAGAACGTCTGTTGTTTTTAAAAAACACCAAGGTATAAGCACATCTTATGAGACGATATAATTATCAACAGAGACAAATGAATAATGATTTTTAGTGTATATATTAATCGACAAAATACATAGATCGTTGTAATAACTGATGTTTAGTAATTATCTAACATAATACCTCGTCAGTTCCAACATAACAGATTAAACATCATAACTATTAAGTTAACAAATAGTATCGGCTTCACGATAAGTGTTGTTTAATTAATGGGTTTACAATAATAAATACAAATACTTTTACACCAATAACGCAGGATAAATTAGTATCTATACATTTTGAGATATTCTTCCGAGGCTTTCTATGATTGATTATAACCATCGGAGGGGTCTTTGTCATCTATTTGTTCCAGGCTCTCGATACGCTGGTCGCAACCTTTCGATGTTGGTGGTCATTACGGTACCGAGAATCATTTCGGGTTTCGGGTCTACTGCCTTTTTCGAATTCGTTATGAGGCGTCTTAAAGCCCCGTTCTTTGCATTGGGGCCGACCGTGTCGCCTGTCGCGGCGTTCTCGTTTGGAGGTATTGTGTGACGACTGGCGCTGACCCATCCCCTCCTCATTCGCCACCCACTTCTGGTAGGCAACTCCGTCCGGCCAATACATGGTTTCATCTATAATACGCTCTAGTTCATCTGGAACAAATATTGTTGTAGAGCAACTTATCATAGTGCCAGTTTCTAACTTAAATTTAAAGTTTTCTTCATTAAAATACGATTTTAGGAAAAATCTGTGAGCTTCTGTTTTCATTAATTTCAATATCAAAGTATAGCGGGTAGAGCCAGGCGGTGCACCTTAACGACCTCTAATAATCTTTGCTTTATCACCAAACACATCTTCATAAAACTAAAGAATATTGGTGGTTTTATTGTCAACATTTACTGAGATTCCAGAAAACAAGAGGCCCAAAAGGGCCTATGCTCAACTGGCATGGCTCTTGTGGCCATTTTCAATCCAGAGCAAGTACGTTTGAGTAATAGGCAACAGATATATAGTTCACTTTTAGTGTTTGGGTTAGCTGAAAACGCTGCACGTTCAACATCTGTGGACAGGAAGTGTTGTAAGCAGATTAGTTGCATGAGCTATTTTAATATGTGCCAAGTAAAGGTAATCTGAGGGTAAAAAATATTTGCTTTCAAAACCGTACTCATCGTCAAAATTTCATTTCTGTAGCTTTACAAATAAAAAGTCGGTCAAAGGTCAAATTCAAGGACATCCGAGGACAACATTAATGCTTGTTTGCAAAACTGTTCACATGGTCAAAATTTCATTACTGTAGCTTTAAAAAATAATAAATAAGTCAAAAGGGGTGGGGCCAGCTTTTGCACAAGGGGCATTATTTCAAATGTTTTCAATTGCATCATATGATGCTCCACAACAAATATCAAAGGTATGGGCCTTGTGGTTTGAAACAAGAAGATTTTGAAAATATTTCTTAAATAAGTAAAATAAGGAAAATTGTGACACCCAGGGCAGTGCCAGTTTTGACCCAAGGGGCACAATTTGAACAACGATGGTAGTGGACCACTAAATAAAGCCTTGTTCAAAATAGCAAGGATTTGCATAGTGGTTTCAGACAAAAAGGTTTTTAATATTTCCCAATTTAAGGGGGGCGGGGGAGTCCGTCCCTTACAAAGAAAAGAGAACCCTGGGCCTCCGTCGAGGTCGTTTGCATTTGCCGCACTGGTAATGACCAGTAATGACCCCAGGGGCATAATTTGAACAAACCTTCACAAGCAATTGTGACTTTACATGTAAATTTGGCTAAAAAAGACTTAGCTTAAAATAGCATTCTTTATAATTTCAAGACCCATAATCCAGGCATGTATCGGCAGATCTGGCTGGTTTTCAAAAGGAACCAAGTTCTAATGGATATCTAAATACTGTACAAGTTTCATCGAGACACAATCAAAAATGAAGACTGTATCATGTTCACAAGCAATTGTTTACAGACGACCTGATTTTTTAATACTTTCAAGGCCCATAATCTAGGCATGCATGGTCAGATCAGGCAGGTTTTCGAAAGACTGTATCGTGTTCACAAGCTAGTGTTTACACAATAGCATTTTTTATACTATCAAGGGCCATAATCTTGGCATGCATGGGCGGATCTGGCTGGTTTTCGAAAGGAACCGAACTCTAATAGATATCTAAATACTGTACAAGTTTCATCGAGATACAATCAAAACGGAAGACTGTATCGTGTTCACAAGCTAGTGTTTACACAATAGCATTTTTTATACTATCAAGGGCCATAATCTAGGCATGCATGGGCGGATCTGACTGTTTTTCGAAAGGAACCGAGCTCTAATAGATATCTAGATACTGTACAAGTTTCATCGAGATACAATCAAAAATGAAGACTGTATCGTGTTCACAACCAATTGTTTACACAATAGCATTTTTTATACTATCAAGGGCCATAATCTAGGCATGCATAGGCGGATCTGGCTGGTTTTCGAAAGGAACCGAGCTCTAATGGATATCTAGATACTGTTCAAGTTTCATTGAGATACAATCAAAAATGAAGACTGTATCTTGTTCACAAGCAATTGTTTACAGACGCACGGACGCAAGAACGCACGTACGCACGGACGAACATACTACGTACACATTACCATCGCATAAGCTCTTCTGGCCTTTGGCCAGTAAAGCTAAAAATTAAATAAAGTAGAAACAACCACGATAGTATAATATAATAAACATTTAGTACAAGTTATGATTAAAAAATAGGGAAACTTACCATAACCCCCATATTTTCATTATAATGGGATTAAATAATAAATGTACACACCATTAGTTTAATTTTCAAATAATTAAAAGTAACTTAAAGTAGTTCACGTTATTTTGTATGAACCTTCGTAAACACGTCCGAATAAAAAGAAATTGTCATTAAAACCAAAAAAGTAAAAACATGGTGACTGTAAAGTTACAATGGTATTGTATTATACCACGAAGATTACACCCAAATGAAAAACGAACAAAGGTGTTTTTATCTGTCTTATTATAGGTGAAGGGATGCTATAATTACCATAACGTGTAATTATAAACCTGATGACATTTATACATTAAAGAATTCCACACATTCTCATTTTATTTATCATTGAATATTAAATATATAAAGGGAAATTCAGTTACCATCTGTGGAAGGTAATTCTTCCCTCTCAGTGTGTATATTTGTGGATCGTCCTGTTACCATGGTTTGGCCGGCGCTCTTCTCTTCATATAAAGAATGTTGAAGTCCAACGCACTCGCCTGCCAATAAGATTTATTTAATTGTATTCAGATTGTACCTCTTTGTTAAAGATAATTTAGATGTATGTTTCGTATAAGAATATTCTAAAATTATTTTAAACTTATTTAATATAACAACGATTGTGAAACAAGCTATTGCAACTTATATTAATCACTCTCATTGGCACGATGTTGTGCGAGAGTCTTGTGTTGTGGGGGGGGGGGGGGACCGGAGTACCCGAAAAAAAACCACTTGTCCGGCTTGATGACCACTAACCAAAGTCACATGCGCCCAGGCCGAGGTTCGAACCCGGTCGCCTTGGTGAAAAGCGAGTGCGCTAACCACTGCGCTAACCGGACAACCGTACTTTATAATTGAAAGTTGAAACATATTGTACCCACACAACATAACACCTAAAAAGTGTCAACACTTATGCTCTTCTATGACACTCATGAATTAAAATACGATCTTACACAATCAACAAATTTCCCCTGTTTCATTAGTACATGCTATGTTTTTTAAACATAAATATATTATACATAAATAGACTCATATAGGGCAAGTCGTATACCATCTGTGACAGGTAATTTGTCCCTCTCAGTCTGGATAATTGTGGATTGTCCTGTTGCCATGGTTTTGCCAACGCTTTTCTCTAGATATAAAGAATGTGGAAGTCCAATGCTCTCACCTGGCAAATGTATACATATAAAGGTACTAAAGACATTTGATATTAGGAGTTAAAATATCGCCTTTACCTTTCAAAACGACACATCAGAAGTGTCGACAAACTGGTGCTATTCGCGTATTGGGTTAATACATATATAATAATACATAAATTACTGAGGTAAAATATTCATTTTTACTTGGTGTATTTTGAGCATCAATGACTCCTTTCTCCACACGACCAAGGCCGGTATTGGATGCCATCAGCCTCTCCGTGGCCGAGTCCTTTTTGAATTTGTATTGATGAATGGTATTTTGCATGCTAATGTTAGCAAGAGCGGTCTGTAATACTTCAAGAACTTTTTTAGCCCGTTTCACCTCAATAAACAACTGGACGTTGTTGTGTTCATGTGTTGCAATGTTATTCTTGATTTCTACTACCTTAACCTTAAGGTTATTACATTTTGGCCTCAGGTTGTCAAGTATTGCTTCATCATTTTTTTTCATATTTTCTATTATCAGCATGAGTGATTTTTCTCTTTCGTCGAAGTAATTGTTGACCTCATCGCGACATCTTTTTAATTTAGAAATCTCACTTTCACCCATCTCTGCCATTAACTTCATATTCTTCTCAATGGTAGTCGCACAATCATCAATGTCTTTAAATAATCTAGTAATTGCTTTATCGATGTCTCCATACTCTGGACCATCCTTGAAGGCCTTGGATATTTCTGATATAACATCAACATGGCAGGATCGATGGCTCTGCACTACACAGTGTCCACAATTCATTATCTGATGCGTTTGGCAGAAGTATTTGATGAACTCTTTTGGATGGGTCTCACAAGGTTCTGTGCACTCAAATTCATCTTGGTCTCCCTTGTCCCTTGTTAAGGGTGGCATATTTGATTTGTGAAGGAGAGAATGTGTTCTGGTTATTTTCAGTTTGCTGTGTACACTTGCACAGTTTGAGCAGAGGAACTCTTTACATACAGCACAGTACGCCTCAGCAGGTAGGGTATCTCTATCCCGGGAGCAAGGTTGACAGTAGGTTTTGTCAACAGCAGATGTCTCCAGCTGTAGTTTCTTTCCTGGAACCGCCATGTCTAGTATGCAAAATGTTTAATATTAAGGCAAATAAGGCATGGGCACTTGTAATTTTCTATGTCTTGTCTATACTTGCGCAGATGGAGCATAAACCCTTAACAAACAATATAGTATGCATCAGGAGGAGAGGTTTCACAATCCTGGGAGCCGGGTTGACAGCAGATTGTCCGTTACGATGTGAAAATGTTAAATTATAGCTACACATTATTTTTTTTACAAAAAATACTTAAAAAGGATAATCTTCGCATCACTGTTATTTTATTTAAACCGATTAATACATTAAAACAATGATAACAGTCAAAATGACAAGTGCACCTTCCGAACATTCTTTTAAAGATTTTCAATTGATCCTTAAAAATAACAGCAAGCATAAAGCAAGAGAACTTTGATCTTATTATACTTTAGGCGAATTGAATTTATATTTTTTTCAAAACAATAAATTTATTCTGAAAGGCGGAAGTTTAGTGTAGTCCAAAGACATTCCGTTAAACTAGTGTCATTGTATAAGTTAATGTTAATGAAAATATTGATATATGTTTGAACATGTGTACATGCAATCTAAAAAAAACAATCGGTTGACAGGTAAAATATCCAACAAATGGCTTTACTTTTGATTTTTTGTTTATTTTATAGATCCAATATCAACCCTAAAAGCCATGTTAATCATTGATTTCACCATATTCTGTTGTAATCCATATCGTATATATGTTGATTTTTTTAAAGAGTATATTTAATTGAATGAGATAAGTATTCACAAGCTGATTAAGGTGGAGTCACCCCCGACGCAGCTTCAACGCTTTACAACACAGACGTGCACAATTGCATATATATGTATAATGGCCAGTCATATTTGAGGGGAAGACACCCAAACCCCAATGATAACATAATGATAATGTTTGTTTATCGGTTCTGGGGTTTGGAGGTTCAGAACAAGTTTCGACCCGAAGGTGCGCCCCCTCTAACACCAACAGTACGTTACTCTTATTAAGATGGTAATAAGAATAAGAATTTGAAGAACATATATGCATGTAATAAGACAGCGCTGACATTATAAAAATTCAACATTGTTAAAATATATTAATATGTTTTTCAAACACTTCAATGATTTGAAAAGTATATTTAAGACAATAAATCTAAATCAATACATTCGCTCGTTGGAAGTTTAACGTACAAATATAAAAAAAAAAACAAATTGTAAAACTTGTGATTGTTTAGTGGACTCTATTGAAGCGAATTGATCTATTTCGAAATATCTTTGTATTCGACCTTGTAGCTAATGTTTATCATTGATTTAAGCATACTTTGGACCTCATATCAGTAGATCTTGAGAAGTTTAGGTAACAGAATATAATTGAAAACATTTATTACTTGTATACATGTATAAATGTTTTTAAATTGAAATTCATACTAAAAGAAAGTTTATGGTTACCTTGTATGTTCTTGTGCCGTCTTAAATAATTAGATCCCGTGAATGAGAAAGAATTGAATTTGAAATGGTATAATACTCTGATAATATGTTACGATTATAAAATATACAGTACTGTTAAGACCAAACTTGACAGTTAGTGAACTTCTTGTTCACTATCAGTTCACCATCAGTGCACTTCGTAGTGCACTAGGGTAAGACAAGGGGAAGACCAGGGAAAGACTAAATGCAGACAAGGGGCTGACCAGATAAGGTTTATTCAGTCTATAATAAAGGCTATCTTTAACTTAGAATGATGGGTGTAGTTTAAACAGATCTTTTAATGTTAATAAATTTATAGAGAATACTTATAATCCATTTGGACCTTTCATGTAAATGATATAGATTTATTAAATTAAAAAACTGATGTTTTATAAAAAAGAAATTGTCAAACAAAGATATTTAAATGTTTTTGTTTTTGTTTTCTTTATTAATATGCATTGCATTATTTTGATATTAATTGATAGGTATAATGATATAACTTTGGTTCTGGGTTAAAGGGTTTCATCTTCAAACACTTAATGATGAAATGAATTCATAAGTCTTTATTTTAACAATAACAATACGTTTTACAAGGTGATAATAAAGTTGTTCGTTATTTAAAATAGGTAATCATCAAGGTTCATACCTTATTGTTCCAAGCTCAAACTGTGAAATTGTTGTGCCATTGTTGATTCATTCAAAGGTTATATAAACCAAGATTTTCTTCCATCTATTCTAAAACTTATAATTTTATGTTTATTTTTGTTTAACAAATGTATTGTGATTTAAGGTGACAGCCTTACAGCAATCATTATCAAATAAGTACAACATTAATTACTATAGTACATTTTCTAAATTGTACCCAGATTTATTGATTGCATTTCTAATTTGAAACACATAATAGATAAACATATATTTTAGAAGTTTTGTATAATTGGTTCTGCTGCTTCATTATTAAATGAAATACTATCCATTGAAGGCTACACTAAGCCTTCTTTAAGACCCCCCATAGTACACAATTCTGTGTATTGATCTTTATCTTTATTGCCTCCTGCTGTCTTTTAAATCTCAGATCTGTCAGTGTTTGACTTACTGTTTCATTTTGATAACTTTTTAAATCATATTAAAAGCATTATAACAATGCTTTAGAGTAAGAATAAGAGTAATGTTAGTTATTATTAATAATATCCCATTTATATGATTTATATCCTACAACATAAATGTAATGTTACTTTATTTGTTTATTATTTACTTCTCATCATTCAAATTAATACATTGGCTATGCACATATTGTTTATGCAAGAATTGGTTGTGTATTAATAGGACAATGCTATGTTCTACTCTAAATGGTGTCACCTCCAACTGGCCCCGAGCCAATAAACAAATACACAGGAAATTGGCCCCTGCAATGACACTAGTGCAATAAACAAGGGATACACAGCAGAGAATTAACATGACAATCTTCTTAAAACTAGGCAACTCAATATCTTTTTACAAATTTGGTTTAAGAGAAGAGATGTTAACAAATATGTTTTTATAAAAGATGGAAAATAGTTTATATTTATTTATTATATTTTGCAATTGCATTATAAATAAAAAAAACACACTATTTCTTTAGGACACTTTTCATCATTTGTTAATCAAATTGTTAAGAGTAGAGATATTTAATTTTAACCATGCATATCATGTATTTTAACATCAAATAGCAAGTTAAGTAGGAACTCATATTCATTGTAATGCCTGGTTAATGGTTGGATGCATAGGATAATTCCCTTTTTTTGCCATTTTTAAGTTATCACAGCAGGGTTCCTGATACTTCCTGTGTATTGTTTATTGTCCCGACCTATTGGGGCTAACATTGTTACAATGGGTAATCTCATTACAAAAGTATAAATAAGCATTTTATCATTTTCTGAAATTCAAATTTAATGCCTGGTTAGTGGGCCAATTGGTAGGATAATTCCCGTTAGTGCTCTTTTTATAGATAAAGATAAATAGATACATTCAGTATCAAATGCTCAAACTAGGCTTTTAAGATGTTTATTTATGAAAAGTAATGAAATTAATCGTGAATATAGTTACGTAACATCGTTACAGGAAAGTTACAGACAATTGCAATATCATCTAGATTAGTATTTATAAACTTTTTGATGAAGTTATAATGTAATGCATATATGAAAAATCTGTTTCTGAAGAAATAGCCTGAGCTTCTATTTTTAAATCTAATTAAGGCAAGGTATTTTTTTTCAACACTGCATGCATTTTTTTCTACTTTTAAATTACAATTACCTTTTTTATCATAAACATTGGTTTTGCATTCACTGTTTGAATATATAATAGCGCTGTTCACTTATATACTTAGGATTCAGAATTATTATTTTGTAATCACTAATTGACTTTAATTAAATGTCTGAATTACCAAAACAAATGTTTGGATGTTACAATAGTAGCACAATTATATTGATAACACCCCTATTTTCAAATATTGGCTTACAAAGAATATTTATTGGATTTATTTAAGAAATGTTTTATTCTTATTTCACCTACATTAGAATTAAAAAGTTGACAAATATGACCAGTAAACCCCTTGTCTTTAGTTACTGGCCCATTAAATGATGATCATCATAAAGTCATCAATAAATGCAGTATACTAAAATGTTTTATCACAAGTTAATCTGTAGAGGAAATGATCTTATCAGTTAAATTAAATCAATATAGTAAGGCCAATCTGAGTGGACCAGGAAAATCTATACTGGCTTATCTAATAAACTACAGACTACATTAGTTTATCCATAGTGCACAAATTGTTCACTACTAGTGCACTCCTAGTGAACAAGAGTGTAAAGTTTGGTCTTAACAGTACTGTATATAAAGGAGTTATTTCCTTTTTCCGAAGCTATATTTATGCAGCATATGGGTCAAGTTTGTTTTAAGCTAGAGCACAAGCCTGTCGTATGACCCCGGACTGAACAACAATACATATATATATATATATAGGCTGTGGACTAACCCACACATTGAAAGTTTTCGTACGCAATATTTTTGTCTTATTCATTTTGTCCTAATGTCTTTATGTAATTTGTCCTTCTTAATAAACAAACACAAAACAGTTACTGATCGATCTCCGTTGAGCATTTGTTAGCAAAAGGAAGCCTTAAACATGCATTTATCAAAGATCCTTAACAAGTGACCTATTTTGATTTATAATAATTTGAATGTTTCTAAATTTAAATAAATAATGTTTTAATCAGAGGATGTAAGAAGGGGCACTCCGACGCAGCCTAACCCCTTAACCTGTCCAAGGGAACATATTAATGTCGATATCGGAAAAATAATGAATAGAAAACACTGGAATGCACCATTTCATATATACAATAGTCAAAAATATGTTTGGGAAGACACCCCATCGTCAATTAATAATAACATGGCTTTTTAGGTTTTCGGGGTTAGGACGTTTCGCCACAAAGTGTCTTACACCTACATTACGTTACTCTTATTAAATAAGTATTGAAAATAAAAGTATACCTGTTTGCATGAAAAAAAAATATATAATCTATATTGAAATATCTACTACACAACATTTTAAGCTTTTGTCTATCATTAATTTAAGGGTCGGCAGCGATGCAAAAGTCGATTGAGGGACCAAAATTTTTAAGGTTTTAAAACATTAACTTCTTTTTAGTTTTAAGGTTCAATATTTAACAGATATGACTCAAATACCCGATGCAACATGAAAAGCTGGAATTAGGAGTTGCACATTTTGTACGAAATAATATTTTATCAGATTTCCAATCAAAAAGCATTCACGTTTTACAGGAAAAGTCTTAAAACAAAAATAATATTTTTGTGAGTCAAATTTATCGGAACTGCCCAATTAACAATATATTATGGCTTTGTTTTGATTGCAGCTATTAAAAAAAATATATGCATTTTTGTAACACGGAAATTAATTTCATTATATTTCTGAATAACTTTTTTATTTGACAATATATCATCAAGACCTCTCAAGACATTGTTGAATAGGTAGTCTGGGGCTACGAAGTACTAATGACGACAGACCTTTCCGTAAAAATGTGAATGTTTTTTTTTATCCAAAATCTGTTAAACTATTTTTTGAAATACTTGTTTAACTCCTAACTAACCCAAAACATGTCGCCAAGAATAAATGTTTCACTCCCCCAAAAAAATCGTTCCTCAAAGCCAAATAAAACATCTATTTTATTAACGTTTTAGATTTTGACCTTACCAACCCACTTTTTCATCGCTGCCGGCCCTTAACCGTACGTTTAACTTTGAGTAATTAGATCTTTAGAAATGTAAATAACAAACTAAACTGTACTGTTCACAAACAAAATCAATGCAAAACGAATACAAGACGTATCAGATGCACTTTCATCGTGAGTGAGAAGCAGTATAAACGAATTTCAATGACCAAAAGAACCCCAATACACTAGTTGTTAGTCTTTGTTAAAGGACAAACTTTCTACTGAGGGAAACAACTTTACAAACATTGAGACTAAAAAACGTAATGGTGCACTAAAATACGTAACGGGACCCGAAAGTACGAACATCCTAATGCATTTTATAAGCAGAACACATTATGAATAAATGTTGTAAAATTAAAATCCATGCTAAAAACGTTTTAAGATCAGCTTTTGTATTCTGTATCATCTAAAGCAATGAGATCCAGTGAACGAGAAAGTTAAATGAATTCCAAATGTGAAATTTCTCTGATTGGAAACTATGTCACGATAACAAAATAGCTATAACAAGAATTTTACCTTTTTTAGTGACTTTATCAAAAATTATGTGTTTTCTCAACCATGCTTAAATCCCCATAGCCCCATACTTCATACGCATTAAACAAAATAGGTACTAAAGTGTTATGAAATAGTTTAAAGTGACAATTTAATAGCAAACATTGGTTAAATACAAACTAAACAAAGCTTTCCTTGCTTGTTGAAATACAAGTAATTTTGCTTTAACAGAACGTCTGTTGTTTTTTAAAAAAACACCAAGGTATAAGCACATCTTATGAGACGATATAATTATCAACAGAGACAAATGAATAATGATTTTTAGTGTATATATTAATCGACAAAAGACATAAATCGTTGTAATAACTGATGTTTAGTAATTATCTAACATAATACCCCGTCTGTTCCAACATAACAGATTAAACATAATCACTATTAAGTTAACAAATAGTATCGATTTCACGATAAGTGTTGTTTAATTAATGGGTTTACAATAATATATACAAATACTTTTACACCAATAACGCAGGATAAATTAGTATCTATATATTTTGAGATATTCTTCCGAGGCTTTCTATGATTGATTATAACTATCGGATGGGTCTCAGTCATCTATTTGTTCCAGGCTCTCGATGCACCTTCCGATTATTCTTTTAAACATTTTCAATTGATCTTTAAAAGTCACAGCAATTGTAAAGCAAGAGAATGTTGATCTTATTATAATTTACTACGTTACTCTTATTAAGATGGTAATAAAAATAAGAAGTCGAAGAACATTTATGCATGAAATAAGACAGCGCTGTCATTATGAAAATTCAACGTTGTAAGAATATATTAATTTGTTTTTAAAAACTCGCCAATGATTTTAAAAGAATATTTTAAACAAATAATCTAAATCAATACCTTCGATAGTTGAAAGTTTCAAATAAAAATATAAAAAGCAAATTGTAAAACTTGTAATTGTTTGGTGGACTCTATTGAAGCGAATTGATCTTTTTCGAAATATCTTCTATTCGATCTTGTCAGCTAATGTTTATCATTGATTTAGGCATACCAGTAGATCTTGAAAAGTTTAAGTAACAGAATATAAAACATTTATTACTTGTATACATGTATAAATGTTGTAAAATTGAAACGCATCTTAAAAGAAAATTTATGGTTACCTTGTATATTCTTGAGCCGTCTTAGGTAATGAGATCCCGTGAATGAGAAAGGAGAATGAATTTGAAATGGTATACTACTCTGATAGGATAACATGTTACGATTATAAAATAGAAATAAAAGAGTTATTTCCCTTTTCCGCAGCTGTATTTATGCAGCATATAGGTTGAGTTTGTTTAATGCAAGAGCACCAACCTAGCTTATGTCCCCGGACTGAACATTGTTTTTAGCAATAACAATTATATTATTATACCTAAAGAGGATCTATTGTAGTGAAACACACAACAAAGAAATGGAATTTGTTCATACGTTATATATGTTTGTTTCAGAGAAGATATTAATTGTAACATCAATGTTTGTTCGCATTTGAATATTAAGATGTTTTTTCATATACCTGAAGCTCACTGTTTCCACTAGAAAAATCATAAGCACACAGAAAATGAACATGTCAGTAATCGAAATCAACATAGTCCATGGCATGCATGAAACAATATATCGGACTTTATGCATGTATGGAATAACTGTCAGCATTTTCTCAATCGAGTAGTAATAACCTTCGAAAGGTTAGTTTTGGGTGAAATTTCTCAGCTTTCATTACCATTAAAACTACTTATACTTCGAACTGTACAAAGCACTGCTTGCACTGTAAAGCACCTTTTGGTTTGTGGAGGTTGGTCGGAGCTAGCAAGAAGCCCAGTTAGCTTCATCAGTTGTTTGACATGCATGCTTTTGTTTCAGTATTTAAGGATATTTAAGAGTTCCGGCTGCACACTTACCATCATCGTCGCATAGATCTCACTTTTCCTCCTATATAGGCTGTGTCCTAATGTCTTTCAGTCATTTGTCCTTCTTTATAAACAGACACAAAACAGTAACTGATCAATCTCAATTGAGCTTTTTTTGGAAAAAGGAGCCTTAAACATATCATGTTTCGTCAGCTTACTTAGACATTTCAGCCATGTATGCCAGACCATGTCACGATTTTCAATAATCCTTAACAAGTGATCTATTTTGATAAATAATTTATCATTGTTCCAAGCCTTTTGTTAATTTTTCACACATAATTAAATGTTTAAATGTCTGACTCCATCAGAAGCAAACACTGTTTGATTCCAGTATCGTTCAGTTTTTTTTTAAGATCAACATTATCCCAAAATTTGTTTACAATATAAATCAAAAACTGAGCCATATGTGCGCAATCCTATGTAATATGACGTATAAATGAGGTCTTGCTCCCAGTTTTATGACTTTGCAAAGAGCTTCTAAGTAGGTTGAGAAGCAAAGGAGATTTTACAATCTTTATGTTTAAGTTCAACTGTTGACTTTGAAGAATAACTATTAGTCAGAGTTATGGACGATTCCATTCGGTTTATTTATTTAACTAGTTTTAATACCCAGTTACATGTAATGCTGACTATTGCAATGCGGTAGACCTAACATTTTCAAATAAGCTATTATTGCTACCAGTATGTATGTTGGTTTAGCTTTTTGGTATCACGTTCATTGTCTAATTTGCAATGACTATGTGTATCTTTGAATACTTGGCTTAAATATGTTTTTATTATATTTTTGGATGTTTAATTTTAAAACAAGAATGATGAATAATGACACTAATGCTATGCAAAAACCTCAGCACATTTTCTTCAAAAGAAAATAAGAAAAATCAGAAAAACTTTTTAGAAAACAAACAGATAATCAATGAGGTAAAGATGTATATGTTAAATCACATATCATGTTATGTTAAATCCTAGAATTCAATATGAGGAAACACGTTATTTTCAATGTGTATGATAATCGTATCCATTTTTAGCTCAACTATTGGAAGAATAAGGAAAGCTAAAGTACTCTACCCTGGCGTCGGCGTCACACATCGGTTATGGTTTTGCGTGCAAGTACCAATTACATTATAACTTAGCATCTACTTTATGTATTGCATAGAAACCTTATGCAAAGCTTCCCAACCATTACACCAACTGCACTAATCAAGTATGATTACTCATTAGTGCATTTATTGCAAATTATGGCTCTTTATTTCTTTACTTAAAAAATCTGGTTAAAGTTTTGCATGCAACTACATTAAAGTACATATCTCAGCAGCATCTTGATATATTACATTGCAATTTTATACAAGGGGTCTCATCCATTACAACAACTAAATAATTGAGTAAGATTGTAAGTATCTTCCATGGCCGAGAGTGTAAGATAGGTTAATTCCGACCCGCGTAGGGTGTTTTGCGGAAACGATGTTTACCGAGTTTCCGCAAAACACCCTGCGCGAGGGTCGGGATGAACCTATCTTATACGAGCGGCTATGGTAGATGCTTTTTCTCCCACCTCAGTTAAACAAAATTAAGTAAAAATGTATTTTTGCCGGAACTCTTTTGTGCTTAGTGAAAATAATTGCGTACGGATATGCAATAATTCGTGGTTGTCATGGATATTCGCGCAGTGATTCAGAGTATGTAAATGGTCTGATCGGTCTTTAAATAGTTCTAAGACGAGTGAAGCATTATTTCTTGAAAGGTGCGTGAAAACTGTTTTCTGGTGACATTGTAAGCGAGAAATAATTACCTCGCGTTCTAAATATTGCCACCAGACAAGGTTTCCATGATGCGCTACAGACGACAGTCTTCAACAAGGGAGGTAATTACAATGTGGTGACCATTAAAAGAAGTTCCATACGGGCATTTTATCTTCGCCCGTGGGCAAGATAAGAATTTCTAGCATGGTTAAATTAATGGATCTACTTATCTGAGGTGGGAGAAAACATACTCCATTTTGCATATAATGCAAAGTATGGCCTTATTTTTGTACTTCAAAAAATATGATTATAAGTTTTGTGTGTAACTACATTTATGTCCACATCTCAGTAGCCACTTGATTTATCACAACAACTTGTCAAGAAATATAACTCTTAATGCAAATTATGGCCCTTTCTAACAATATTTATGCATTCATTTCAAAGACAAAGCGGCGTACAGTCGAATAGCTCTTGTTGGCATCTTTTTTTATTCATTTCACTATGTGCATTTTAAATTGGTTTGTTCTTTGTTGTAAGATGAGATGATGTGTAAAAGTATATGCTATAGTCTAAATAAACTACCGTTTTTACACAAACTTTGTTCCTCTTTGTAAACCAGCTTGTAACGAAAACATAAAATGCTTGAATTTTGGTGAAAAAAATTGTGGAATAATTATTTCGGTGATTTTTGACGTAAATCATTAAAGTGATGATAAAAGGAGTATCGGACCTTTGACGGACAGATGCATTAAGTGATGTCCGCCCGATAGCGACCCTGTGTATTGCCGACATTAATTTAGAATAGCCAAGATATCGGTCCGACTTGTTACCAATATCGGATTAATATAGGACCAATGACGGATAGACGACTATATTTGTATATGCCCGATATCGGCCAGATAATATGCCGACAAGATATTGGTCCGACTTGAATCCGATGGGAAAAGCGATATCAGATAGATATCGTTTACGATATATATCCGATATTAAAAGTATATCGGCCCTACATCGGGTAGATATGAGATTGCTGGCTGGGTAGTGATGATCTCTATTCGAGCAATTATTAGCACTCCTGTCTTAATGTCTTATAGGCAATACCCGCATAACTAAACAGTGTCAAAACTACATCAGTGAAAATTGGTGTTTGCAATGAGATAAGTAAGAGTGATGATTCCGCCATTCCGAAAAAAAAGAATCCTGCGATAACTTTAGACGTAAGCAAGCTAAGTTTATGAATCATTAGATACAAGTGAATAGAGATGGATAAGGATGAGCATTTCAAACTGTTACTATGACAACATAAATGATAGAGAACGTTTGTATTGCTAGCAATACTCCGTGACCTCTTATTAAAGAAAACTTCTCAAGACTTCACCGAGTCGAATTGCACGCAAATTGAAATTCGTAGCTCACTTTTACGCACATGGTAGAATGTAGAAAAACAGCTGGCTATGTGCTAAGCAAACATTGCTCAAATGAGAGCAGCTATGAGATCAGAAATAGTGTGGATGTCTTTCCGCTCATTCGGGAAAATATGAATACTGCGATAACTGAAGACGAAATCCAGTTAGGTACATATGAATCATTTGGTACAAGCGGATAGGGGCTTTTACTTTGGCAATAAAACCAGAAGGGGACTCTTTCATTGCTAGCAATTCTCAGTGATCTCTCATTAATGGAAACTTGACCAAATTTCGCAATAAGGTCAATAGCTTATTTGGGAGTCAATGATGCCAAATATGAAATTCATAGCAATACATCGAGTCTCAGCCATGACGTATTAACTGTTAATGGGAATTCACTAACTATTGCTGAATTGTAGAACATCTAGTGTATCACCCATACACTTTATGCTCATAGCTCCAAGTTGAACGCTACAGATTTAAGACAGAATGTTTTCTTCGTAAACATAACTTTGCAATTATAAAAAAAAACATTCAAAGAATAGTCAAGCTATGTTGTTATTGGAACAATAAAGATTTTAAAAATATTCTTCGTATCTCAGCTTTAACGTTTTTACCTGTTAATGGAAATAAATTCAATTACAGAATATATACCGTAGAGCACCGTTTTAAGGCGTTTGTACAGATCAGCTTCATATTAAGCATACTTTCTTTTCAACAAATGCTACATAAACTGCCAATATCCGCCTGTTAAGCCCTTATCGCTGACATTCCTTATCGGTGACATCGGGAGAATGGACTGTTTTGTATAACATCTAGAAATACCATTATTATAATGTTATCTTATCTTCAAAAACATTTAACAAAGTATACGTATCAATGAAGAAAGGAAATGAAAGAGTAAAAATCAAAATTGATTTTACATTCCGTTTCATATGAATGCATATGTGTACAGTTGTTACAGAATTTGATGAACTCTTTAGGGTGGATCTCACTAGGCTCTGTTCTTTCGTTGTCATCTTGTTCTTCCATGTCCCTCATTGTGGTCGGTATATTAGACTTATCAAGAAGGGTTTGTTATCTATTTATTCTAAGATCCCTGTGTTCATTTGCACAGTTTGAGCATAGGAACTCTTTACATACATTATAGTACGCCTCAGCAGGAAGGGAGTCCCATCCTGGGAGCAGGGCTGACAGTAGCTTGTGTCACCGGTTGATGCCCTTCGCTGTTGTTTCACGCCAGAAACCTCCATTTTCTATTACTAGTAATCCGAATTATATATAAAATATCATGTACATGTTCGTATTTCCAGGTAGTATTTGTTTTGCTTAAATCGCCATATGCTCACTGTGTATGTGTCGGTTATGTTGTTGCATTTATGTGCAACCTGAATGTTTATCTCATTTGATTTAAGTTGAGTTGAGTTTAGGAATATTTTCTTACATCAATAAACGAAGGAAGGAA
The DNA here is from genome assembly GCF_026914265.1 of Mya arenaria. Classification (NCBI taxonomy): domain Eukaryota; kingdom Metazoa; phylum Mollusca; class Bivalvia; order Myida; family Myidae; genus Mya; species Mya arenaria. The sequence goes on from NC_069134.1 coordinate 50,287,169, forward strand.
GATTGAAACGGATGACCCACATTTTAGTCTTGTGTTCAGTTAAAGACTGTTAACTTATTCGAAACTTTCAAAACAGATAAGAAAGGTTATAATAGTCCATCTTATTTATCGTTTAAAGGAAATGATAAAAATATTTATTTTCTCAAATTTCATCAAATAATATAGTAAAGAGATGGGTACTTCAATATGAGATCCCAGTTGAGCATAATGTTATCTTAAAACTACTTTTTGCACATATCTCACGTTTTTTTAAAAAGATGCAGTCAAATATTTTATTTCATAATTAAACAATATTAAAACAAGTCTTACCTTGTCTCCTAATTTCTTTATATCAATTATAAAGTTAAACACTATCAGCATATTGCCTATGTGATTTATGTTACTATACTAAAAGTTGCAATAATGTAAGATTTGCGTCCCCACAACACTCGCAAACAGGATGTAAGCTATCACATGTTCCTTAGAATTGATCAAGATTTAGTTTTTTCCCTAAGGCGAATGCAAATTGGTAATGTATTAAGATATTTTTATAAAGAACACTGGAACTATGATTTGAATGCTAAATGATTGTGTTCTATGTTGTATAACGTGTGGAATTACGATCCAACTTTCCTGACCAAATACGTGTTTAGTTTTGTACTTATATTCACACACTCCACATGTACTGAAACCCGTGCACATCTCAAAGACATGAAGAGTTTCTAGTTGGTTTGAGTTTGATACTGTGAAGTTAGACAATGTATAAACATAACTGCATAGCATTTACTAACTAAGTATTTATATCTTCAGGCAAAGAAGTTAATTGATGCATTAAACCATAAAAGTGGCACAAAACAAATTAGACTGGTGCAGTGCTTTATCTTTGCCTCCTATGGTAAAACTAGCGCAGATTGATACCTTTCTATCCTGTTTTATATCATATTTTCGAAAATAATTTGAGTATCATGGTTTCAGATTTGATTCAAAGATATATATCATACTTCACCTTTGCGTCTCCTTTTACTATATTGTTTTATCACTCAATGAAGCAACACATTTCTTTACAATAAAAATATAGATGTCCGCCTCCTATTCGAAATGTCGTCGGTTAAATCTCCACAAGGGAAAATGAATTGTAGTCTGTTGCTTTGTCTAGGAGAATTTGTTTAGGAAGATTCACTACTAGAAATGACTAATCTACAGAACAGTATTTCAAAAATCTGATGCGGATTTCGAGATTTTGTTCATTGTAGTTGTTATTGTTTGTACCTTTTACCTGATTCTGATCGCGACAGAGTTGTTGATTAATTAAACACATTGTTGCTTGAGTTCCCCTTGAACAGAGGTGGACAGGGAAGAATATGTAAATATGCATACCAATTTCTGGCCCTATTTAAGATTATATCATATTAGGTACTTATCATATGACTTATTTAGTATGTGAACTACTATGTCCGACTCCAGTTAAATTTAATTCATATAATAAAATATGTTATGGTTCCGTTTGCTTTCATTAATCGTTATATGAATTTTCGTTCATTTTTGAAGAAAGATCATTAATTTTTTGCAAAATTTAATAGCATATGTTTTCTCAACACAGCAGGGTGCTTCATTTTAAGAAAAACATCATCGACACTTTTCATTTTGGCAAAACGTCACAGTACTTTATAATGGCAAATACTGGGCATGGCATGTTTGCATTTGGCAGAGCAGCTGGGCAATCCCGTTGGCAAAATAGCTTGGGAACTTCATGTTGGCAACTTAGCTGTATTCTACATTTTGGTAAAATACCTGAGCGCTTAATTTTGGCAAAACTGCTTGGTACTACATTTTAGCCAAAGAGCTGGGTACCACATTAAAAAAAAACAGTACTTTTTTGGAAAAATGCCGGGCATCAGTTTTAGTGCACCAGTCAAGCGCAGAAGTACGTTGTCCTGCAATATACCTGTACCACCAAATTATGACTTTGTAATGGACCGAAACAAATTACCCAGATGGCCGTTGATTTCTCACCCTGGTCGGTGTTATTTTAATTTTTATAGTCACACTGTAGGTCTTCCAGTCAAACAATGTATAAATGGACGCCGATAGGGTTATTTGAAACCATTGATAATTGATATTTGAAAAAAATAAATAAGAAACAATCGCGGAAATCGATGAAAGGAAACGATTTTTCAAGATAATGTCAAAATGGGGAAACCTTAATGATTTTAAAGAATTCTTTCTTCGGCCTTTGGAATTGGCACATGTTATGCCGACAACTTTTTGAAAGGTAATAAAACAGTTAATAATTGACCACTATTTATGCCAAAAACTAAACTGCGGTAAATAAGGTCATGTACCTTTTCGTACGCCTGAAAAAAACGTTATTGTGAGGAGGTGAACAAAGTCAGGCCGTCTGCTATCAATTTGGTTTCCGATCATAATAAACAAAACCTTTTGATAATACACTTTTTATTGTCTGTTCTGTTGGATAAAAGTGTGTTTACTTTTGAAACAAAAAAGTAAATATATCCCTCTTCGTGTCGCCTATGCAGCACGGAAGACACTGGATTGCTTCATTCGTTGTCTGCCACCACTTGTTTTCGGCATCATATATTTGGATCCGATCTATAAGTTGTGAAATATTAAGTGTAAGGTCTTTGATCTTCCTATGCACATGTTCAGTAGATGACCCCCATAGTGTGTAACACTTAACATTCCTGCGCATATCTAAAAGGTTAAAGTTGAACGAAACAAATTCTTTACTTCGCAGCCATAACTTTTCAAATTTGACGAAATGTCAATCTATTTTAAAAGATCTGTCGTGGATATTTTACACTTCGAGATCAGCGATACACAATTACGTTTTCATAGAAATATTGCGCATCTCAGCCAGAACGTTTTACTTGTCAATGGAAATTAAGAAAAATATATTTTATAGCATCAATTAGATAAAATAAGAAGGTTATTTATCTGAACTTTAATTTTTTATACTACTAATAAATTTCCACATACATCTCTATTTTGGCAAGCAACATTTCAGATTGAAAAAACATAAAATTTCTAGTGTATTTCACGCATATGACAACATAATTTATATACATTTTATTGATTAAAAAAATTATGTCGAGTTTTCTTAAGAAAAATCACTGACATTGAAGTTTAGCACCATAATGTTTTCAAGGAATCTACGTTGCATAAGGCCGTAAGACGGCTTAGTTCTGGTCTAGCAAAATATATTTCATCTCTGAGATATTGATGATTTTCTTTTTTCTGAGTGCAGATTTTGGACTGAATTTAGAGTATTACAACTATAAATAATGTGCGATCTGAAGTAGCATTCTCGCTCTTAAATTCGGAGAGAGAATCTTGGATCACAATCTGTACTAAGCATTTAGGTTTACCGTACCAATACGCAGATGCTATCCTTTCCGCAAGGCATGATCAGGGAGATGTCTTACCGTTATAACGGACGGAAAGTATAACATCTTGAAACACTTTTATTGTTGGATTATATCGTATATAATTTTCAAAAACCGTGAACGAGTTAAAGCTATTGAAAGAAAAAGAAAACAATTGAGTAACAACACTGAACATTTATTTTGGATTCTGTTTCATGCAGACCCTGGCCAACATCTAGGGTTTCTGGGTTAACTGACAGTATGGTTGTTTTTTGTAGAGTGGTCTATGTAAAAAGCTCATGACAACACATGCTATTATTGTTTTAAAAGAAAATACTCATACATCAATGATGTTGGTATGTCCAGGACGTTGCGTGATAATTGGCCAGATTGTCACTTAGCTGTAGGGATTTTCTCGGCTGCCGGAAACCTTGTGACGACCTTGCGTAATGGCTCAAGGAGGAAAGGCTAAGATTATAGATATAAGTCGCATTTTGTTACTATTGACTCTGTCTGCTATTATTGTATTGCATTGTACACTTTTATTGAATTGTTCTCGTCGTTATGTTGACGGTTATTACAGGTAACGTAGAGTTTTTTCTGGTGTGGACTGTAGACGCAATATTCTGGCTCTTGTATCCCGTCATCTTCCCCAAGCAACTGGCTCATCTTGCCACTGGACATATCCATTCTCATTATGTTGTTACTTTCGTCACCGCAGAAAATCAGCTGGTTCGCAAACACCGATAAGCCCCTTGGTCGTTTCCATGCAGAATCCCTAAACGTCTGGAGTATGTTTAGGTCCATGTCGAGCATTGTAATGGTGTTATTGCGAGGGTCTGATACATAGGCGAAGGAAGTCTGACTTTCTTTCACAACTATTATGTGTAAAGGACATAAGAACACTTGCTGGCCCTTTATATTTTTTTCGATCTTTCTGATAACGTCCCCTTTCATGTCCAGTATCTCTACTTTTCCAAAGAAGTAAGACACTATTAAACTTCCGTCATGGTTGGCGATTCCTCGACAGTCACCATCTACCAGGATGGAGTCACTAAGAATAAGTTGTCCTTGAGTCTCTAGAAACTGAATACCACTACGTGACATGGTAACAGCCACCCTGTCCCCTTGGATTAGACACATCCCCCACGGCTGACCTGGCATACTGACATGAGACACCATAGAGCTGGTCTGTAGGTCAACCAGCTTTAATGTCTTGTTGTTCCAGTCAGCTAGCAGAAGCCTGTTAATCGGCAGGAGGAGCATGCTGGAGATGATGCAGACCTTTGTGTCAATTGTGAACTTGACCGGAATGGATGCAGTGCGAATAAACATCAGTTTTGTCAAATCGACAAACGATGAAATTTGCGTCCCTGTAATCAAATCAATGAATGCATTTCAAATTTTATAAAAAAATAATAATTTTAAAACCGGGAACGCTATTTTCCTAATTTGAATGTATTTTAAGAATTCGAAAGAACTGTCTTCCTGATTGCATTTATTGCATTTCTTTAACGTGATACACTAAACTTATTAGTACTGTGTTTTGATCTGGGAGTTAGTATTCGACTCGAGTAGGGTTTTGCAGATTCGGATCTCACGGGGCAATTTTTAGCCAAGTGAAATAAAAATCTGCAAAATCCACGAGAGTCGAATACGACATTCAGGATGAAAACGCAATACGTTAAACTATTTTTTTTATAAAGATAACTGGTTAAATCACTTAGGTCAATACTACTTGCCGGAAGATAAACGCATGTCAATGCTAAGGAATCGACATCCAGCTCTCCACTTAAAGAGGCAAATGGTTGAAAATATTTGGTACATTAGCAGTATATAATAGATACATGTAGAATGTTGTTTATTCACATGGTCGAGGATGGACAAACGCTGAATGGAGAATATTAGTCTTAAAATGAACATTTACTCTTAATTGGCTTTTAAAGGTTGTTCCTCGTGACATAAACGGAAGTTTCGTTTTTATACCATAATGTCCCATTTCATAAAAAGGTACATACGTGGGTGGATTCAGAACAACGCTGACCTTTTACATATAAATTTAAATCTGACTCACTTAAAAAAATGCTATTTTTATAGCTAGAGAAATTTTAGCTCAACACACTGTACCTCTTCTAAATTAATAACTTAACACTACAGCGGGTAGGCGGCTGTCGGAGTGTCTCAAAGCATCATATGACGTTTGGCACATCAACACAGAAACAACTTCATAAAATATGTGAATATTGTGTTTTTTTTATAATCAACTTTTGCTGAGATTCTAAATAAAAATAAAGTGAAGTTAAATCAACCACAACCACACATTACTTTACACCTTAAATTCTGAGTTTAGAAAATAAAGAGCTTTACCCTCAAAACTCCCCAAAACTGATGTTTACGTCATAAAGGTTCTATTTGTGTTCCGTACTGTTGTTGTACAATTTAAATTACTCAAACAATCTGGAATATGCAGCATTATCACCTTATTTCAATATCATATTTTTGAACACAATTGGAATAATCATAGTTGCATTTTCTAACTTAATTATAATGGTTTCTTGATGAAAATACTATTTCTAGGAAAAAAGCTGCGAGCTTGTGTTTTTTTTTGTATTTACATCATTGACTAAACAAATTGCTTCAAAATAGACAACTTAGCAATTGCTTTTACTTCCGGAAGAAAATATTTCAAAATATATTTTAAACATATATCATTAGAATACGTCTTGTAAATTAGAACGTATAGCAAGAGTACACGTTTTACTAGATCAACCATTGTATACAAACATATGAACATAATAATCACCCATCTCATTAAAGCTACAAGGACAAGCATTGCAGCTGTAAAGTTAACTTTTTATTATACCACGAAAATCACACCCAAATGACAAACGAACAAAAACTTACAATAATGTATACGGCACAAGTTTGAACATGAGTTTTACCTTTCAAGAAAACGCTGCTAAATGACCAGATGTTATTACGTATTTGGTCATTGGGTAAAAAATAATCTTATAATACATAATTTCCATTGGTAAAATATTTATGTTTACCTAGTGCATTTTGAGTATCAATGACTTCTTCCTCCACAACTCCAAGGCCGGTATTGGATTCCATCAGCCTCTCTGTGGCCGAATCGATTTTGAATCTGTATTGATGAATGGTATTCTGCCTGTTGATTTCAGCAAGAGCGGTCTGTGTTATTTCTAGAAGTTGTTTGGCCCGTTTCGCCTCTATAAACAACTGGATGGTGTTTTTTTCTTGTGTTTTAAGGTTATTCTTTATTTCTTTTACCTTAGCCTTCAGGTTATCACATTTTGGCCTCAGGTTGTCCAGCAATGCTTTATCGATATTTTTCATCTGTTCTATGATCTTCAGGAGTGCATTTTCTCTTTCGTCGAAGTATTTATTGACCTCATCTCGACATCTTCTAAGTTTAGAAACCTCACTTTCACCCATCTCTGCTATTAAGGTCTTGTTCTTCTCAACGTCAGACGCACACTTATCAATGTCTTTAAATAACTTAGCAATAGCGTTATCGATGTCGCTATACTCTGGACCATCCTTGAAGGCTTTGGATATATCTGAGATGACATCAACATGGCATGATCGATGGTTCTGCACTGCACAGTGTCCGCAATTCAGGGTCTGGTGGGTGGGGCAAAAGTATTTGATGAACTCTTTTTTATGTATCTCACAAGGTTCAATGTATTCATCGTTATCGTCTTGGCTGCTCATTGAAGTAGGCATATTTGATTTGTCAAGGAGTGCATGTGATCTAGTCATTTTTAGTTTCTTGTGTACACTTGCACAGTTTGAACAAAGGAACTCATTACAGACAGTACAGAACGCCTCAGCAGCGAGGGTTTCCCCATCTTGGGAGCAGGGCTGACAGTAGGTTGTGTCAACGGCAGATGTTCGTAGCTGTAGTTTCTTTCCGGGGACTTCCATTGTCTAGTATCCAAAGTTATAAAATTTGTAATGTAAAGGCAAACATTGTGTTGTTTCAGTAGCATTGTTTGTATGTTACAATGTTAAATAAAAGCTACATACTATTTACACACATATATACAAAGCTATCATCAGCAAAGATAAACTTCTCATCACTGTTGTAAATAAGTCTAGTTGAGTTTTTAACCATTTTATTAAACATTTTTACGATTGTTCTTGAAAATTATGTTTAATAAGAATCAAGAATATGTTGACTTAATAAAAATTGAGGCGAACTGCATTTGTCTTTTTTCAAAACACTGAATTTCTTCTGACAAACGAGTATAATCTAGTCCATAGCCACTAACGTTCAAATCAATGTCACTTGATAAAGTTACTGATAACGTAAAACGTAGGTATCAGTTATAAAATGGGTGTATGCAAACTTTATTTTATTGAATAGATGTTTGAAAAAAATCGTTCTTAGAACAAAATATTTCTATATTTGAATAAATACTATTTTTACCCGAGGATGTATTAGGAAGGGCCTCCCCGACGCAGCCCAACCCCTTAACCTGTCCAAGGGAACATATTTATGTCGATATCGGAGAAAAATATGAATAGAAAAGACTGGAATGCACCATGTCATTTGTCCAATAGTCAAAAATATGTTTGGGAAGACACCCAATCTCCCATCGCTAAATAATAATAATAACATGACTTTTTAGGTTTTCGGGGTTGGGACCTTCAACCGAAGTTTCGCCAAAAAAGCTCTTACCTGTAACTGTATAGAAAAAGTATACCTGTTTGCATGAAAAAAATACTTTTTCTAATGTCTAATGATTCATCCATCGCCGGTTAATAAGAGTTTAAAATAATCAAGAAATTGTTATACTACTATTCAATATTTAACAAGCATGACTCATATAACCGATGCAACATTATATGCTTGAATTTGGAGTTGAACATTTTTTACTAAATAATATTTTATCAGATTTCTAATAAAAAAGCATTCAGGTTTTCCCGGAAATGTCTCTAAATACAAAAAGAATATGTTTGTGAGTCAACTTTATCGGAACTGCCCAATTAATAATGTCTTATGGCTTTGTGTTGTTTGCAGCTATTTAAAAAAAAGAAGATATATGTGCATTTTTGTAACCCGGAAATGAATTTCATCCACGAAATTTCATTATTATTCTGAATTACTTTCTTATTTGACAATATATCATCAAGTCTCTCAAGAAATTGTTGAATAGGTAGTCATGGGCATGTTGACATAAAAACGAAGTACTAATGTCGACAGACCTTTTCGTAATAATTTGATTTTTTTTTATCCAAAATCTATTTTTTTGTAATGTTTGTTTAACTCCTAACGTACCCAAAACATGTCACCAAGAATAAATGTTTCCCTCCCCCCCAAAAAATCGTTCTTCAAAACTTAATAAAACATGTATTTTATTAACGTTTTAGTTTTTGACCTTCCCTGCCCACTTTTGCATCGCTGCCGGCCCTTAACCATACGTTTAACTTTGAGTTATTATATCTTAAGAAAATTAAATAACAAAATATACTGTACTGTATACGAACAAAAATCAATACAAGACGTATTAAATGCACTTACATCGTGAGGGAGAAGCAGTATAAACGAATTTCAATGACCAAAAGAACCCCAATACAATAGTTGTTATTCTTTGTGAAAGGACAAACTTTCTATCAAGGGACACAACTTTACAAACATTGAGACAGAAAAACGTAATGGTGCACTAAAATACGAAACGGAAACCTAAAGTGCGAACATCCTAATTGCATTTTATAAGCAGAACACATTATATATGAATAAATGCAATCGGAACACCTCGGCTAGTATCAAGCAGATATGGCCTCGGAAATAATACGGGTTATTAGAAAATAGTCCATCATGGCCGACCAAGGAGATGTTCAAACAACCAAGCGATATGATAGACAAAAGACAGAATGAGGGGCGAACTATTACCACTTATTTGTGTGTAAGTGTTATTTTTATACATGATATATTTTATTAAAATATAAAAATGGTGTAAAAAGTCCCCTCATGAGAAACTAAGTGAAAATGTCATTTATTTTTAGTGGGTGGGGTTAAGTCTGCTTCCAATTGACTGAGATAGTAACTGTGATCAGTGGCAAAAATTAAGAACACAATTACTTTATTTGATTTCTTTGAAATACAAATAAGTCTGAATCTGAACTTTACTTAGATTGATAATAGGTTAGACTTTCTTAAAGCCGCACTCTCACAGATTGAAAGTTTTGACGACTTTTTTTTATTTTTTGTCTTTGAACGAGCCAATTTTTGCGAAAATCCATGGACACCGGTTATATAAGACTGCTGACAAAATTCAGGTCGCAGATTTTTATAGTTAAGTTATTATTTTTTTGATGATTTATGCATTTTTCTTAAACCGTTGTTAAAGGTTTAAGCCATTAAACATTATTTTTTAGACGGAAATATAAAAATCTATGATTTGATTTTTTGTCAGCAATCTTATATCATTGGTTTGCAGATATTTACTTAAAAAAATGCTCATTCCAAGACAAGATATAAAAAAAGTTGTTAAAATGGTAAATCTGTGAGATTGCAGCTTTAACTCACTGTATATACAAACTTCTTTTTATAACTAAAATTTACATTTCTTTAACCAAGGACGTTTGGTTTATATGTCCGTGCTTAAACATACCTCTTCTCCAAATATAATCTTTGACTGTCAGTGACATATTTAAATATATTTGTTCATCAATTTTGTAGTGTGAGTGTTGGTAACAATCAGCTAAATGTAATGGGACGAAATTGGATGCCTGTTCACTAATATAGCTCTCTAAATGAATAAGATCATCATGCTAGTGGTCTAGCAAAATGTGTTTGAACACATAAACTAGCACACATTTCTTTCAAGGTTAAATTCTATAATATCAACCGATGGTGGTGATGCAGAAACATTGAAAAATGCTGACACTTTTGCTGTGTCCATAAATTGCAGACATTTAAATTTTATCTTATTGTTATCTTCAGAGGGCAGTATGGTACCAGTGGTGCGTCCGGCTCTGAATTCCTGGCTTGTTCTAATAAAAATGGCAGATGAGGTAATGGTTGCGCTATTTTCAAAATTTCGGACAAAAATTCAACAATCAAGTACCCTACTGGTTTCAGCCAAAATGTACCTGCATGTTTGTACAATTAATCAACAAAGAATGACGGTATTAAAATATCAACTTTGTAGTGAAATTTCAACATGGTAACAATTTCATTTTACATCAATTCTTAAATTTGTTCCAAAGTTAAAAGCTGCTCTCTCACAGATTGACAGTTCTTCTTGGTCATTTTACAAAAGCTTTTCAATTGAAACCAAACGAGTTCGGGTAGTGATTATTTAAATTAAATGTACACAAATATATGGCTTAAAGCAATAGAGAAAAAAATATTTTTTCGTCAGTTTTCCGAACAATTGAAATCTGTTCTATTATGCATGACCTTAGAATGGCTTATATGACTTAATTGAGGGATTTATACCAAATTTCGAGCTTGAATATTAAAGACTGTTATCTGATATTATGTCAGCAGTCTAATATCACTGGTTTCTAGACATTTGCACAATAACTGCCAGTTGACTCATTAAAAGACAAAAATAAAAAAAGGTGTCGGAACAGTTTATCTGTGAGGATGCAGGTTTAAACTGGTGTGGCACTAAATATTTTGTGAATACTTTTCTATGTGTAACAACCTGATCATTTCATAAATTCATTATATTTATTAATAAAGCGCGATCATGTTCTGCCCGTAGTTAATGTTCTGTCAGTGTCTTGTTATGTATGTTACGTGTATGTAAATGTTTAAGTTTGTGACGTATGAAAGTAGTTGGTTCAGTATGAGTGATTTACCTATTTATAGATTTATAGAGGGCGCTTTTACTAATCAATTTACCCGTGCTAACTTTCCCGGTCACTCATTCCTGTACTGAACACCGCAACCAACGGACCACTATTCATTGTTTACGTAAAGTGTTTAATATTCTTGCAAAAGAGTATTTTGCTGCCGGTAGGTTAGATTGTTATTTCATATTAGATCGAGTGTATTGTTTTACTTTTATTCATTATATATATGCATATATTGTGTAATTATCATTAATTATTGTGTTATTATTAAATACTACTGCAAAAAGGTGATGAATCATCTTTTATATTGCAGGCTTCATCTTCAACATCTACAATAAATATATATTCAAGACCTACAAAGGCGTTATATTATACCCCCGGTTACATATGTCATGTACATGCTTTTAAAATAATTGATTTGAAAATCTCATTCCTATTATTTCTGTTGTATTTTATGTTTTCCATTTCAGGCACTGGAGTGTAATCAAAAATGCGATTGTACTGAGCTGCAATACATGGAAAACATGTAACACACCTGCAAAGCCAACCTGGCAGGGAAAATAAGTGGAAGATGGAAATAACGTGTTCCGTGGAACAACTTTTCATCTCAAATATTTGATGACTTACATACTGATGTGAAGATGCAGATAATAGTCAACCGTTGGCCCGTGATTATTAAATACAAAAAGTAAGTTAAACCTTCCATGACTTAAGCAAAGCAATCCGAAGGTGGATATTTACTTAACAACCTAGATAGAGCTAGACTCCTTAAAAATGCTTGGTAGTGCTTTTCAGTGGTAATCCTCTTGCAGTTAACTTTTAAAAATACATTTCACAGAGTATTTGAGTTAACTTACTTTTAATCTGGACACATATTTTATCACTGTGGAACTTTTTTAACAACGGAAAGTGTATATATATATATATTCAACTGTATGGTAAAGGATTTATCTACTTTTAAATTGGTTCTCCTATGAAGGAGGGAAGATAACTACAAACACAAAAACAGATGGCATTGGCAGACCAAATGAAGGAGAACTATTTTGTCCAGTTCAATTTTAAAGACTTCAGAAAATCCTTTAATAGGGCACATCCTTGGAAATGCCATATTGTAAATTGGGCTCATTAAAATGTGAAAGTAGTCTAGAGGATCAGCCTAGGTTTCTGCCTCAAATCCGAGGTTGTCGGTTCAAGCCCCACCAAGATACTTTCTCATGACCTCAGAAAAAGAATGTCCGTACTAGTTTCTACTAAGGAGACAGAGGCACAAGGTTTTGCCAAAGAGACTGGTAATTTATTTAGACAAATTAAATGCATAGAAAGATCTATAACTCTAACGCATACTTATGCCCATGAATAGGGGTAAACCAGAAAGATTGTTAAGTCTCCCAAAATACTCAATCCACTTAGAAGGGCTTAGCACAGAAGTGAAATTTAAAAATGGGAGCAAAACCTAAATTATACTCAATATAACATTGGATTGCATACAGGTGCCTCTGTTATTGCTGGACTAATATTTAATATAAAATTAAGGGACATGTTGATCAAAACTGAAAGTGACTGGAATTATACTTGTTTGCATTTTATGGAGTCATGCATTAAAAAGTGTCATTATGTGTGAACAGTGATCAATAGGCTTATTATTCAAAATAGGTATCTTGTTAAGTATTATTGAAAAACGTTCCGGTATACATTGCTGAAAGCTTAGTAACCTGGCTAAATATTTTGTTTTAGGCTTTTATTTAAAATAAGAGTTCAATTGAGTATCTTATCAGTTACTGTTTTGGTGTTGTTTTTAATAAAAAATGACAATTTACTCAAAGATATTAAGACTAATAATTCTTGATTAAGACAAATATAATGTGTATGGAAAATTTTAATGAGTGGGTTTATCCACAGCCTAGAAGATAAAGTGAAGCATGATCTGTCGTAAACAAATACTATTTGAAGACAAGTTCTGCCAACTTAACTTACTAAACATTATGGCCGCAATCCCATGAACGTTGTATGATACCTGTAATTAAGAAAAAAACTAACTGGGTGACTACTCACCGCCCCACCCAACCCCACGGAACAGTTTACACACAAAAAAACCACATTAATTTTGCAGCCCAAACCCAATAATGCTGAAGTAAATGCATGCATGGCTATCAACTGATAAAGCTGACTGGGTGCCAAGCTCACAACCACCCTACCACAACCAACAAAACTCTGCACAATGCAATAAATGATTTAACAGAATAGTAATGTTGTTTTAATGGCAAGGAAAGCTGAATTATGTGTAAATAATAAGACAAGCAAAGTTTGACTTAAAACTTACATTTCATAGGTTAATCGACATAAAACAACATACCTGTCGGAATCTTTGGCCGATTGTCAAGAACTCCATTACGTTTACAACATGATTACCAACATCGTTGTTAGCTTGTAACGTGGAATATTTGATGATGTGCTTGTATGTTTAAATATAAACAAGTACAACATAATCATGATTCTCAAATCTTGCTAGAAATACCTCAAATAAGAAGCATATCCATTAAATTGCCAGAGCAGTAACAATTTTGAAATTTAACAACGATGACGTTAACACTTTTTTGAACTGTTGGCTCTATGTGTCTTACAACAGTGAATATACACATGCAATAAGAATTTATTATTCTCCTATTAAAAGCACAATGGTACACAAGGGTAATCGTTCGACTGTTGAGAAAATGCTGACATTTAGTCCATGCATGCATTTAATCCGATGTAATGATTCATGCATGCCATGGACACTATCATCATTTCAATTACTGTCAAGTACATTTTCTGTGTGCTCAATATTTTTCTAGAGTAAACGGAGTGCTTCAAATATAATAAAACATCTAAATATTCAAAAACAAGCATTCTTTGATGTTACAATAATTTTTTTCTCTTAAACAAGCACATTTAACACAATCCATTTCCTTATTGTTACAATGGGCCTTCTTTACGCAGATTGAAAACGGTGTTAATCGCCGGCGGCCGCATCGCACTTTCGTATATCCTTATTTCTATTTACGAGGTCTATCTCGAAGCTTGCCGGAGATGGCCGAGTTGTTACGATTGGAATAAATGTTGTTAAATTAAAACGCATGCTAAAAATGTTTTAAGGTTACCTTTTTCTGTTCTGCATCGTCTAAAGCAATGAGATCCAGTGAAAGAGGAAGTTAAATGAATTCCAAATGTTAAATTTCTCTGATAGGAAACCATGTCACGATTACAAAATAGTTTAAACAAGAGTTTTTTTCCATTTTATGACTCTACCAATGTAGAATAAAGTTCGTTTTATTCGAGAGAACAAGCCATTATTATATACCCGAACTGAAAACTGTTTGTTTCTTCACCCATTTTATCTTTATCATTATCTTGGTGTAATTTCAATAGTAAACAAAGTCATGATTGAAGAACAAATCACTAACAAAATGTGTCATAAAACAAAACAACAACTCGCCAATTTCTCAAAGGTCAAGTCATGCTTGGAGGTCACAGAAAACCAATATAACATCGTTTTAACACTATTTAATCCTTGTGTCCATGACGTTGCGCTGTTGTGGTGAAGGACTGCAGCAAGCAACAACAACATACCTGTCGGATTCTTTGACCGATTGTCAAGAACTCCATTAAGTTAACAACATGATTACCAACATCGTTGTTAGCTTTTAACGTGGAATATTTGATGATGTGCTTGTAATTTTACAACATAATCATGATTCTCAAATCTTGCTAAAAATACCTCAAATAAGAAGCATATCCATTAAATTGCCAGAGCAGTAACAATTTTGAAATTTAACAACGATGACGTTAACACTTTTTGAACTGTTGGCTCTATGTGTCTTACAACAGTGAATATACACATGCATTAAGAATTTATTATTCTCCTTTTAAAAGCACAATGGTACTTCTCATTGTCAAAAATCTCGCATGGACCCATTATGGTTTACAACGGTCAAAGTCATGGCTGGTGGTTAAAGCAAGCATGGTTATAACACTATTTGACGTTTATGTCGATGACATTGCGTTGTTATGAATGACAACTTTTGGACTTGCAAGTCAATATAGTCAAGTATGGGTTTTTTATAATAAATATAGCTAGCAATTATAATTGTTATCGAACTCCTATTTAATGCAGTATTGTACTTACTGTGAAAAATCTTTCGTTGACCCATTTTGTTTGACTTTATTCACCGCGAATACCCAGGCAACGACGGACCCTTTCCGCTTTTCTCACCATCAGTTATACTTATTTTTCTTCATTTATGTTGAAATTGACTTGATAAGAGAACTGTTGCGCTGACAATTAATTGTTTATAATTATGATATTTGTGAGAAGTCTTGCTTTGCCACTTGTAGAAACTGACTATTTATGTCCCCAGCAACAATAACGTTTCCCACTTGGGTACAATGAAAATTTAACTATTCTATATCATGTAATACGTTTAAAACTATTCATTTAATTCTGTAGTGCATCCAGAATGGCGAGCGTTCGCCAAACGTAAGCAAACTGTTTTGTTTTGTATCCCTGCTGCAACGCAGCACATTAAACCCTAACCAGGGAACAAAACAGCAAACGTTTGCCGCAAACACGTTTACTGAACACAGTACTGACACTTCACTACTTAAACAATTACTCATTCTTTAGAAATAATCACAAATAGTTCTTTATAGTGTGATAATGACTTTTATATAAAATGGCTACTCAAGCTTAACAGTTTTCAGAGTTATATTTTACTCTCTTCACAAAATACATGTACAACTTGGACCCCAGGGGATTTGGACGAAGTGGAACTTACCTGAGAGGAAAATCATATGGCAGGAGCTATGGAGGTATGAGCCACTTCAACTGAGTTTCCTTCTCCGATCGGTGTATGACATGTTACCCACTCCAATCAATTTGAAGCAGTGGAAGTTATTAGAAGACCCTTCCTGCTTTCCGTGTGAGAATTCCGGTTCGCTGCGCCATATACTATCTTCTTGCCCAACAGCTTTGGCGCAAGGGCGGTATACCTGGCGACATGACCAGGTTCTAAGAGAGATGGCATATGTCTTAGAAAATGAGAGGAGAAAATAGATACCTTTGAAGCAGACAGGCCCCCAGTTAATCAGCTTTGTGAGACAAGGGGAGAAGAAGCTGACAACAACAGTGTTTAGCGGCATACTACAAGAATCGCAAAACTGGGACATGTTGGTAGACCTGGGGAAAAAGTTGAAGTTTCCAGAGGAAGTGGCCCATACCAACCTTCGGCCAGACATAGTACTTTGGTCCAGGTCTCCAAAGCTGGTTGTACTGGTGGAGCTAACAGTACCCTGGGAAGAGAGATGTGAGGAGGCATATGAACTGAAGACGGGAAAATACCACGACCTGGTAGACACATATAGAGAGAGGGGTTGGAAGACGTGGCTCTTCCCAGTGGAAGTTGGATGCAGAGGCTTTCCAATACAGTCAGTGTGGAAAATGCTGGGAGCTGTGGGCATCAAGGGACGAGTCAGGAAGACTGCCATCCACGCTCTTAGGAGAGCTGCAGAGAGGGCGTCCAGTTGGCTCTGGCTACGACGCAGCGAACCGACTTTGAAGCCAACATAGACGAGGTAGTGACTGATTACCACTACCTGCCCCGCCATCTAGAGGGTGTACCGAGATAAGGGGCGAAACACCTAGTGACAGATGGGCACTCGGCTGAGGACGTCTATGTTAAGCAGTACAGCTGTATCTTCACAACATGATATGAGGTACAAATATTTACAGAGTATGTGTATGAAATACACAGCCATATAATTGAACCAAATTGCAAAGTCAAATCTTGTTTGTATGACAAGATTATTATAAAACTTTCTTAATAACAGATCGTATTACACATACAAAATATAATAATATAATAAATGGGAAAGTATGTATACGAGGTTAATAATCTAGGTTTAGCATAAATACATACTAGAGTTTGGAAAAGTTGTGGGTTGCTAGGTGGATGTTCTGAAATTGTCAATACAATTGATGTTTTTCGACATCATTTTCTAATATAATGATTTGAAGGAAATTATATTGACAGCTAGTATTATTATAAAATGCAACAATCGTTTTCACTCAGTATTAAAGTTGGACTATTTGAATGTATAGTGAAGTTCATCACCAATATCGTTGAGGTTGAATATGCTACATTTTCAACATTGACGGTCGATACTTATCCGTCGACCGTTTTCGACAAGCATATGATTATAACAGAGTCAAAGGCGATTGAACATGTATATCAGGTAAAGTACAAAAGAAATTTTCTAGCCAATGTTCTGTTTTGTAAATTCTGTAGTTGTACATTAAGCAGAATTGTTAGCGTTGTTAGACCATGTCTGTAAATATTTTTAGTTAGCTTTAAGTGACTTTTCAACATGGTTGGCTAAGGCACTTGTAGAGCCTGTAAAATTTTGATTAAACCGTACGTAACTAAAACCACATATAGGAATAGTTTTAACATTTGGTAACAAACCGTTTATTGTGTTAATATGAATGGACTCATTCAAAACACCTTTTACAAAATAGAGGATACGTTAACTAATTTTCCAATTAATATGTTCCAAAACGAGATCATACTATTCTAGACCACAATGTTAAGGGGAAACAATCCCGGTCACCATAAAGAATGTCATGCGGAGATCTGTTCTTTTCATTTAATATGTGTTTCATAAAAGCATATTTGTTTTCTCAATCATGCTTAAATCCCCATAGCCGCATACTTCACATCCATTTAACAAAATAGGTACTAAAGTTTAATAAAAAATGTTGAAGTCTAACGCACTTGCCTGCCAATAAGATTAATTTAATTGTAATCAGATTGTACCTTTTCTGTTAAAGATAATTTAGATGTTTCGTATTAGAATACTCTAAAATTGAAATTTGAAACATATTGTACCCACAAGGTAACACCTTAAAAGTGTCAACAATTATGCTCTTCTATGACAATTATGAATTAAAATATGATCTTACACTGTAATCAACAAAGATTCTCTATTTCAGTAGTACATTATATGTTTTGAAACATTTATATATATATATATATATATATATATATATATATATATATATATATATTAGGGATGGCAACGAGTAGTAAAATTGGTACTCGAGTACTCGGACAATATTTCGATCGAGTACTCGGGTACTCGATTACTCGGAAAAGAATTTGTTTTGGTGAAAGACAAGATCGTGTACACATGTATCGTTCATGGCGTATATAATGCGCGTTGGTCGTATTATTGGTCGTATTATTGGTCATTTTCATCTTTAAATTAGACTTTCATTATTTACTTTAACAGGAAATTAAATAAAAGGGAAACAAATGCTGTTTCATGCTTTTAATATTGTCTTTTTTCATTTCATATTAATGATTTTACATAAAGTATGCACGGCAAATTATCTACAATAAAGCTGGAAAGTTAAACCCGGATTTTATTCGAGCGTCTAGATAGCCGAGATTTATAATGAACATCAATCATAATTACAATAAACGAAAATTAATAGCTTACATAAAAAATAAAGAACGAATTACTTCGTACTGTATTATTGTTGTTTACCTCATTAATATTCATAATTCTTGATTTAAGATACCAACCAATCAATAGTGATAATCATTGCAAAAATAGTTAAAATACGCCCATTAATAATATCAATCCTCGTAACGGTCGCTACTTGTTCGCTCGTTAGCGTACATTGTTTGGTGAAAGGACTCTAAATGGTAAACAATAGAATTGTGTAGGTGATAGTTCCGCTATCAAAACTTCGCTAATTGACATCAGTGATAATTGGAAATAGGGGCCCTTTGCTGACAGTTTGCAACTCTCAACTTATTTATTAGGGTCAATTGTGTACACAGCGGGGATTAGAGGGACCGTAAATTGTCCTCTTGGCAACTAACCAGATCTGTTCCTTCGTCTGTAAATTGTGTATTTTGTGATTTTTATAGATTTTTTCCGAGTACTCGAGTAGTGATTTGGTACTCGAGTACTCGGACGTTCGATCGAGTACTCGGGTACTCGTTGCCATCCCTAATATAAATAGACACATGTATAGGGAAAGTCGTAAACCACCTGTAAAAAGTAATTTGTCCCTCTCAGCTTGGATAATGGTGGATTGTCCTGTTTCCATGATTTTGCCAGCGTTTTTCTCTTGATATAAAGAATGTGGATGTCCAATGCTGTCATCTGGCAAATTTATTCATGTATAGGTTCTAAAGAATTTTGATATTAGGAGTTAAAACATCACCTTTATCTTTCAAAACGGTACATCATAAGTGTCGACAAACTGGTGCTATTCGCGTATTGAGTTAATAAATATATAATACATTAATTTTAGAGGCAAAATACTCATTTTTACTTGGTGTATTTTGAGCATCAATGACTACTTCCTCCACACGACCAAGGCCGAGTCCTTTTTGAATATGTATTGATGAATGCATATGTTAGCACGAGCGGTCTGTAATACCTCAAGGATTTTTTTAGCCCGTTTCACCTCAATAAACAACTGGACGTTGTTGTTTTCATGTGTTGCAATGTTATTCTTGATTTCTACTACCTTAACCTTAAGGTTATCACATTTTGGCCTCAGGTTGTCGAGCATTGCTTCATCAATATTTTTCAACTTTTCTATGATCAGCATGAGTGATTTTTCTCTTTCGTTGAAGTACTTGTTGACCTCATCGCAACATCTTTTCAATTTAGAAATCTCACTTTCACCCATCTTTGCCATTAACTTCATATTCTTCTCAATTCTGCACAATCATCAATGTCTTTAAATAATCTAGTAATTGCTTTATCGATGTTTCCATACTCTGGACCACCCTTGAAGGCCTTGGATGTTTCTGATATAACATCAACATGGCAGGATCGATGGCTCTGCACTACACAGTGTCCACAGTTCATTTTTTGATGCGTTTGGCAGAAGTATTTGATAAACTCTTTGGGATGGATCTCACAAGGCTCTGTGCACTCGTTTTCATCTTGGTCTCCCTTGTTGAGGGTGGCAAATTTGATTTGTCAAGAAGAAAATGTCATCTAGTTATTTTCAGTTGGCTGTGTACACTTGCACACTCTGAGCAGAGGAACCCTTTACATACAGCACAGTACGCCTCGGCAGGTAGGGTGTCTCCATCCTTGGAGCAGGGTTGACAGTAGGTTTTGTCAACAGCAGATGTCTCCAGCTGTAGTTTCTTTCCGGGAACCGTCATGTCTAGTATGTAAAATGTTTAATTTTAAGGCAGAGAAGGCATGGGATCATGTTATTTTCGATTTCTTGTCTAAACTTTCGCAGATGGAGCATAAACTATTTACAAACAATATAGTATGCATCAGGAGGAGAGGTTTCCCAATCCTGGTAGCAGGGTTGACAGCAGATTGTGTCAACATCAGATGTCTCAAGCTATGTTTCTTTCAAGTGACCTCCATTTTCTAGTAACCACAGTCATAAAATGTGTATTATCAAGGCAAACATAATGTTGTTTTAGAAGCAATGTTTGTCTGTTACGATATAAAAATATTAAATTATAGCTACATACTATTTATTTACCAAAAATACGTAACATATATAATCTTTGCATCACTGTATCCATTATTCAAACCGGTTAATACATTGAAACCATGATCAAAAGTCAAAATGACAAGGGCACCTTCCGAACATTCTTTTAAACATTTTCAATTGATCTTTAAAAATCACAGCAAGTGTAAAGCAAGACAATGTTGATCTTATTATACTTTAGTACATTACTCTTATTAAGATGGTAATAAAAATAAGAAGTCGAAGAAGATTTATGCATGAAATAAGACAGCGCTGACATTATGAAAATTCAACTTTGTAAGAATATATTAATTTGTTTTTAAAAACTCGCATGAGATTTTAAAAAAGAATATTTTAAACAATAAATCTAAATCAATACCTTCGATAGTTGGAAGTTTCAAATACAAATATAAAAAACAAATTGTAAAACTTGTAATTGTTTGGTGGACTCTATTGAAGCGAATTGATCTATTTCGAAATATCTTCTATTAGACCTTGTAAGCTAATGTTTATCATTGCTTTTAGCATACATTGAACTTAACATCAGTATATCTTGAGAACTTTAAGTAATAGAATATAAAACATTTATTACTTGTATACATGTATAAATGTTGTAAAATTTAAAGTAATACTAAAAGAAAATTCATGGTTACCTTGTATGTTCTTGAGCCGTCTTAGGTAATGAGATCCCGTGAATGAGAAAGGTGAATCGATTTGAAATGGTATACTACTCTGAGGATAACATCAGGGGCGTAGCTGGGCCTATTACGAAGTATAGGCCCACTTGGTAGGGGGTTCGGGGGAGCTCCCCCGGGATTTATTTTAAACTACAGATCCAATATGGTGCGATTTGGCGTATATATGCCATGGCGCGTATTTGGTCATCAAAAATAGCTTCATACTAGTAATTCACTTGACTAAAATTTATTTTTGTCTTACGTATGATGTAGAGTAACAGAACTGAAAAACAAAGATTTGATACGAACTTGTCAAAGAGGCTTCAAAATAGAAAATACTATGTTATGGTTAAATAAGCGTCTCTATTTGGTTTTGTTTATGATAATATATCGAGGGTCTTCGAATAAAGTCGAAGTTCCTGCAATTGACTGAAGCAAATGTGTTTATGATTATATTTATGTCTATCTCAACATCGCGTTTAATATGGAGGACGCCAAGTGAGGATAACCTCTCGCCGGTCATTGAAGAACGAAGGTATGTCTTGATACGCCTCATATAACTGAAGGAAGGCTCACATAAGGTGGATGTGGCAGACATGGTCAGCAGTGTCTGCAGTGTAATGTATATGCGCGGATAAGCTGCCTCAGTTGTCTTGTTGTGTGTCACCAGCAGTGTCGAAAGCTTTCCAGCATGCAGCTGCCATCGCAGATTCTACCACCTTACTTCCTCGCTGAACTCTTGCCGAGTCTTGGGCAGGCCTGGATCATAGGCCTCGTAGATCCTGTCCACATTGGCCGGCTGGAGACCTTCAGATTTGGTCGGAATTAACCACTGATTAGCCTGGAAGCGCTATTCATTCTTCAGGATACGAGTATCCGCTTCTTGAATCTTATCACGTTTACCAGTTATTATGTTACTTATTAAGTGGAATTTGCAAACAATGACTAGGTAGTTACTGTAACAAGCCAAAAGTATGAATATTTAGATGTTTTTCATATACCTGAAGCTCACTGTTTCCACTAGAAAAATCATAAGCACACAGAAAATGAACATGACAGTAATCGAAATCAATATAGTCCATGGCTTGCATGAAACAATATATCGGACTTTATGCATGTATGGACTAATTGTCAGCATTTTCTCAATCGAGTAGTAATAACCTTCGAAAGGTTAGTTTCTAGTCAAATTTCTCAGCTTTCCTTACCATTAAAACTATTTATACTTCAAATTGTCTAAAGCACTGCTTGCATTGTACAGAACCTTTTGGTTTGTGGAGGTTGGTGTGAGCTAGCTAGAAGCCCAGTCAGCTTTATCAGGTGATTGACATGCATGCTTTTGTTTCAGTACTTAAGGGTTCGGGCTGCACACTAACCATCATCGTCGCATAGATCTCACTTTTCCTCCTATATAGGCTGTGTCCTAATGCCTTTTAAGCATTTGTCCTTCTTTATAAACAGACACAAAACAGTTACTGATCAATCTCAATTGAGCTTTTTTGGAAAAAGGAACCTTAAACATGTCATGTTTAGTCAGGATACTTAAACATTTCAGCCATGTATGCCAGACCTTGTTACATTTTTCAATAATCCTTAACAAGTGACCTATTTTGTTTTATAATTTATCATTGTTGGAAGCCTTTTGTTCATTTTTCACACATAATTAAATATTTAAATGTCTGACTCCAACAAAAGCAAACAGCTTTTTATTCCAGTATCGTTCAGTTTTATTAAGATCAACATTATCCTAAATTTTGTTTAAAATATAAAACAAGAACTGAGCCATATGTGCGCAATCCTATGTAATATGACTTATAAATGAGGTCTTGCTCCCATTTTTATGACTTTGCAAAGAACTTCTTAGTAGGTTGAGTAGCAAAGGAGACTTTACAACCTTTATATTTAAGCCCAATGCTTGACTTTGAAGATTTGCCAAGAATAACTATTAGTCAGAGTTATGGACCATTCTATTCGGTATATTTATTTAACTAGTTTTAATACCCAGTGATATGTTTTGCTAACTATTCCAATGCGGTAGTCCCAACCCTTTCTACTAAGCTATTTTTGCTTGGTGTAGCTTTTTGGTATCACGTTAAGTGTCTAATTAGCAATTACTATGTGTATCTTTGAATACTTTGCTTGACTATGTTTTTATTATATTTTTGGATGTTCAATTTTAAATCAAGAATGATGAATGATGACACTAATGCTATGCCAAAACCTCAGCACATTTTCTTCATACGAAAACAAGAAAATTCCGAATAACAACTTTTTAGAAAACAAACAGATAATCAATGTATAGTAAAAATGTATATGTTAAATCACATATCATGTAATGTTAAATCAACTAGAATTCAATAAGAGGATTTATCTAAATTGAAGAAAAAAACACTCAAACTCGAAGATACATGACATTTAATATAAAAAACTATGACCGCTTTCGCCTCCGATCAATTATTTGAACATTTTAGTTAAATTTTTGATCCTTAGAGTGCACGTGTTGCATGTTCAGTAGATGAACCTCATTTATTTTGTTGTAACAGGTCAAACGTTAAGGCCATAATGATCTCTACTCGAGCAGTTATGAGCACTCCTCTCTTAATGTCTTATAGGCGCTACCCGCATAACTCAAACAGTGTCAAAACTACATCAGTGAAAATTGGTGTTTGCAATTAGAAAAGTAAGATTGATGATGTCTCTCCGCCATTCCGAAAAAAAGAATCCTGCGATAACTTAAGACGTAAGCAAGCTAGGTTTATGAATCATTAGAGACAAGTGAATAGGGAAGGATAGGGATAAGTATTTCAAACTGTTACTATGGCAACATAACTGATAGAGGACGTTTGTATTGCTAGCAATACTCCGTGACCTCTTATTAAAGGAAACTCCACAAGACTTCAACGACTCAAATTGCACGCAATATGAAAATCGTAGCTCACTTTTACGCACATGGTACAAAATGTAGAAAAACAGCTATGTGCTAATCAAGTATTGCCCAATGCTCAAATTGAGAGCTGTTTTGACAGTGTGTGTAAGAGTAAATAATGTTTCGGGAACATGTTAATGAATGGGAATTCAATAAATTATTTCGGAATTATGGATAACCTGAATGTGCCGTACACAAAATTCCTGCTCATATCTCTCAAAAGTCTGAGTTAAACGAATCATATTC
Organism: Mya arenaria; assembly: GCF_026914265.1. NCBI lineage: Eukaryota > Metazoa > Mollusca > Bivalvia > Myida > Myidae > Mya > Mya arenaria. Next base: position 50,311,766 of record NC_069134.1, read on the forward strand.
TAAAGCAATACTATGTTTCTTAACCAAAACCTATTCGGTTATTAATGAATATTCAAATATTTTCAAGCCATGTTGGGTAGTACTATTTCACACTTTGAGGTCAATATAAAAACAACCTATAAACGTTTTCAACTCCGATCAAGACCTTGTACGTGTGTATAGACACTTCAAAGATTTTATGCGCATTGAGTATGGTAAGTAGATGACCGTGTTTATTATTTGGTATTATGTCAAAGCTAGGTGGCCCTTATTGATGTTGGGATCAATAGGATAAAGTTTAATGTCATGTTAATGACATTTAATATACATTCTATGATAGCTCTCGTCTCTTATCAGTTACTTGAACGTTTAGGTGTAGACTATTGAAACTTATGCATATTACTGAATTAGTCTGACCGTGATCTGTTTTGGGGTAACAGGTCAAATGTTAAGGCCAATGTGACCTTTACTCGAAAGTTTATGGGTGTTCCCATTCTAATGTCTAATAGGCGCTCCTGGCATTTATTTAACAGTGTAAAACTAAATTCACGGAACTTGGTGGTTGCCATGAGAACATTGGATGTCATACGTGAAAATATGAATCCTGTGATAACTTAAGACGTATGCAAGCTAGGTACATGAATCGTTTGGTACAGGTGGATAAGGGCAAATAAGATATCTTTTATAACTTTTACTATGGCAATTAATTCGGTGGGGGTACTTTTGGATTGCGAGCAATTCTCGGTGAACGCGCATAAATGGGAACTCCACAAAACTTTGCAATAAAGGTCAATGGTTAATTTGGGAGTCAATGCTGCCAAATATGAAATTTATAGCATACTTCGAGTCTCAGCCATAACGTATTAACTATCAATAGGAATTTAATGAAAGTTTGGGCTTAATGTGTCCCCATAAACTTCTTGCGCATAGCTCCAAGATTAAAGTTGAACGCAACATATTTAAGACAGAATACTTTGCTTCGCAAACGTTTATTTGCAATTATTAATGAATATTTCAAGAAATACAAGCTATTTTGAAATAGAGCAATAAAGGTTTTACAGAAATTTTTCGTATCTCAGCTATAGCGTTTTTACGTGTTAATGGAAATCAATTCAATCTTCACAGAAAATATATAGGAGGACACCATTTTGTAGGCGTTTGTACAGATTAGCTGTATAGTAAGCAAACCTTTCATTCAACATATGCTAAATACAATGCCAATATCCGCCTGTTAAGGCATAATCGTAGACACCAGACGAATGGATTGTTATGTATGACATCTAGAAATACCGTTAGTATGGTAATGTCGTTTCTTCGAAGCATTCAACAAAGTATACCTTAAATGAAGAAAGGAAAGAAAGAGTAACAATCAAAACTAATTTTCCATTCCGTTTCATGTGAATGCATATGTGTACAATTTTACAGAGAAACAGTATAGGTAAAAAAATCAGTTATATTTAAATTCTGGTACTGGCATCTGCTGAAAGTTGATCGACAACCAAAAACATACTCTGGCGACCTTGTGAAATTGCTTCAAGACGACATTCTAAGATAATAGGTAACAATGGAAAATAGCAAAATATCACGAAAGGTATGGTTGAAGAAAAACACGTACTTCTTCCCTTCGTTGATATATTTTCACTTCTATTTGTACAGGTTTTAAACAATGATTAGTCCAAATTGCCGCTTTTATTTAAATGCATTATACACTTTTACTGAATTGTTCAAATCAGCATATCCGATACGATAAGAGGTAATAAAGAGCTTGTTTTGGGGTGGAATGTAGACGCAATGTCTTGTTGATTGTATCCCGTGATCTTCCACAAGCAACTGGCTCAAATTGCCACTGGATAGGTTTATGCACATAATGTTGATACTTTTGTCACAACAGATAATCAGCTGGTTCGCAAACATCGATATGCCCCTTGGACCTTTCAATGCAGGATCCCTGAACGTCTGGAGGACGTTTAGGTTCATGTCAAGCTTTGTGATGGTGTCCTTTCCACAGTCCGATACATAGACGAAGGCAGTCCGACTTTCCCTGACCACAATAAGGTGGTAGGGACGTTTAAACATTTGCATACCCCAGCGATTCTTTTCGATCTTTCTGATAACGTCCCCATTCATGTCCAGTATCTCGACTTTTCCAGAGTGGTTAGACACTATTAGCTAAAGTTACTTAAAAAAACTTTTCTCAATATAGCACCTCAATATTGGCAACACACTGGTGTCCTATGACTCTCGTGAAATAAAATTACACTGGAATAATTTTTTTTTTGAAAGGTAACACATATATAGTGTAAGTCATAAATGGTCCCTCTTTCGGTGTATACGTTTTAAAACAGGTACTTAAGATGTTTGATAATGGAAGTTTCAAGAAAACACTGCTTAATGACCAGATGTTGTTCACGTATTGGGCCATTCGGTAAGGAATAATCTTATAAAACATAATTTTCATTGGTAAAATATTTAACATGTATACCTAATGCATTTTGCGTATCAATGACTTCTTCTTTCACAACGCCAAGGCCGGTAGTGGATTCCATCAGCCTCTCTGTGGCCGAATCGATATTGAATCTGTATTGATGAATAGTATTCTGCTTGTTGATTTCAGCAAGAGTGGTCTGTGTTATTTCTAGAAGTTGTTTGGCCCGTTTCGCCCCTATAAACAACTGGATTGTGTTGTTTTCTTGCGTTTTAAGGTTATTCTTTATTTCTTCTACCTCAGCCTTCAGGTTATCACATTTTGGCCTCAGGTTGTCCAGCAATGCTTCATCGATATTTTTCATCTGTTCAATGAGTTTAAGGAGTGCATTTTCTCTTTCGTCGAAGTATTTATTCACCTCATCTCGACATCTTCTTAGTTTAGAAACCTCACTATCACCAATCTCTGCTATTACCGTCTTGTTCTTCTCAACGTCAGATGCACACTTATCAATGTCTTTAAATAACTTAGCGATTGCTTTATCGATGTCGCCATACTCTGGACCATCCTTGAAGGCTAGGGATATATTTGAGATGACATCAACATGGCATGATCGATGGTTCTGCACTACACAGTGTCCGCAATTCAGGGTCTGGTGGGAGGGGCAGAAGTATTTGATGAACTCTTTTGGATGGATCTCACAAGGTTCTATGTATTCATCGTCATCGTCTTGGCCACTCATTGAAGTAGGCATGTTGGATTTGTCAAGGAGAGCATGTGACCTAGTCATTTTCAGTTTCTTGTGTACACTTGCGCAGTTTGAACAGAGGAACTCTTTACAAACAGTACAGTACGCCTCAGCAGGAAAGGTGTCCCCATCCTGGGAGCAGGGCTGACAGTAGCTTGTGTCAACGGCAGATGTCTTTAGATGAAGCTTTTTCCCGGGGACTTCCATGGCCTAGCATACAAAGTTAAAAACAAGAGCTGTCACAGTATGTGACGAATGCCCCCGAATGTGACATTGACCTACGAACAAGGTCAGTACATGAAAAGTTGATCTTGCCTTTACGTTTCAAGTACATATGGCAAGTTATTTTAAATTGCCTCTGAACATAAAAAAATACCACCCATACTTGACAACATACACTGTTATGTCCTTATATTCAGAATTCCCTTGTGAATAAACACTTAGTGTATCTTTCACCTTAGAGGTAGGGACATGGGTCTTGCACACGACACGTCATCTTGGTATGTGGAACACATGTAGCAAGTGATTTTAAAATCTGTCAATACAAGGGAAAGTAACAGCCCTGACACGACAACCTAAACTCTATGTCCTTATATGCAGCACTCCATTGTGAATAAACACTAAGTGTGACCTTGACCTTTGAGGTAGGGACACGGGTCTTGCACGCGACACGTCGTCTTGGTATGTGGAACACATGTGGCAAGTCATTTTAAAATCTGTCCATACAAGGGAAAGTTACAGCCCGGACACGACAACCTATACTCTATGTCCTTATATGCAGCACTCCATTGTGAATAAACACTATGTGTGACCTTGACCTTTGAGGCAGGGACACGGGTCTTGCACACGACACGTCGTCTTGGTATGTGGAACACATGTGGCAAGTTATTTTAAAATCTGTCCATACAAGAGAAAGTTACAGCCCGGACACGACAACCTATACTCTATGTCCTTATATGCAGCACTCCATTGTGAATAAACACTAAGTGTGACCTTGACCTTTGAGGTAGGGACACAGGTCTTGCACGCGACACGTCGTCTTGGTATGTGGAACACATGTGGCAAGTCATTTTAAAATCTGTCCATACAAGGGAAAGCTACAGCCCGGACACGACAACCTATACTCTATGTCCTTATATGCAGCACTCCATTGTAAATAAACACTAAGGGTGACCTTGACCTTTGAGGTAGGGACACGGGTCTTGCACGCGACACGTCGTCTTGGTATGTGAAACACTTGTGGCAAGTTATTTTAAAATCTGTCCATACAAGAGAAAGTTACAGCCCGGACACGACAACCTATACTCTATGTCCTTATATACAGCACTCCATTGTAAATAAACACTAAGTGTGACCTTGACCTTTGAGGTAGGGACACGGGTCTTGCACGCGACACGTCGTCTTGGTATGTGGAACACATATGGCAAATTATTGTAAAATCTGTCCATACAAGAGAAAGTTACAGCCCGGACACGACAACCTATACTCTATATCCTTATATGCAGCACTCCATTGTGAATAAACACTAAGTGTGACCTTGACCTTTGAGGTAGGGACACAGGTCTTGCACGCGACACGTCGTCTTGGTATGTGGAACACATTTGGCAAGTTATTTTAAAATCTGTCCATACAAGGGAGAGTTACAGCCCGGACACGACAACCTATACTCTATGTCCTTATATGCAGCACTCCATTGTGAATAAACACGCAGGGTGACCTTGACCTTTGAGGTAGGGACACGGGTCTTGCACGCGACACGTCGTCTTGGTATGTGGAACACATGTGGCAAGTTATTTTAAAATCTGTCCATACAAGGGGAAGTTACAGCCCGGACACGACAACCTATACTCTATGTCCTTATATGCAGCACTCCATTGTGAATAAAAACTAAGTGTGACCTTGACCTTTGGGGTAGGGACACGAGTCTTGCACGCCACACGTCGTCTTGGTATGTGGAACACATGTGGCAAGTTATTGTAAAATCTGTCCATACAAGGGAAAGTTATAGAGCCGGACGGACTGACGGACGGACGGACGGACGGACGGACGGACGGTGCGATTTTAATATGCCCACCTTCGGGGGCATAAAAATACCACCCATACTTGACAACCTACACTGTTATGTCCTTATATTCAGAATTCCCTTGTGAATAAACACTTAGTGTATCTTTCACCTTAGAGGTAGGGACATGGGTCTTGCACGCGACACGTCGTCTTGGTATGTGGAACACATGTGTCAAGTTTTTTTTTAAATCTGTCCATACAAGAGAAAGTTACAGCCCGGACACGACAACCTATACTCTATGTCGTTATATGCAGCACTCCATTGTGAATAAACACTAAGTGTGACCTTGACATTTGAGGTAGGGACACGGGTCTTGCACGCGACACGTCGTCTTGGTATGTGGAACACATGTGGCAAGCTATTTTAAATTCTGTCCATACAAGAGAAAGTTACAGCCCGGACACGACAACCTATACTCTATGTCCTTATATGCAGCACTCAATTGTGAATAAACACTAAGTGTGACCTTGACCTTTGAGGTAGGGACACGGGTCTTGCACGCGACACGTCGTCTTGGTATGTGGAACACATGTGGCAAGTTATTTTAAAATCTGTCCATACAAGGGAAAGTTACAGAGCCGGACGGACGGACGGACGAACGGTGCGATTTTAATATGCCCACCTTCGGGGGCATAAAAATATAATATATATAAAAGCAAACATTGTGTTGTTACAGTAGCTATTACAGTAGTTATTGTTTGTCTGTTACAATGAGAAAATGTTAAATTAGAGCTTCATACTATTTACACGCAAATATACAAAGCTGTCATCAGCAAAGATAAACTTCTCATCACTGTAAAAGTGTTGAAAATAAGTCTAGATGAGTTTTTTTTAACATTTTATCAAACATTTTCAATTGATCTTGAAAATTAGGTTTAAATATCGCAGCAAGTATGAATCAGTTAAATGCTGACTTTGTCTTTTTTCAAAACAATTAATTTCTTCTGACAAACAGAAATTAATAGTCTAGTCCTTAGCCACTAAAGTTCAAATCAATGTCAGTGGATAAAGTTACTGATAACTTAAAATGTTGATATCAGTTATAAAATGGGTGCATGTAAACTACAATTGATTGAATTAAATCAAAACTTTGAATGTTTAAAAATTCAACAAATGGCGTTATTTTGATTAGTGTGGTGAACTCTATAGATTTAAATAATTTGAATGCACCCCCACGCAGCCCAGCCCCTTAACTTGTCCAAGGGAAGATTTAAAAGTCCATATATGAGAAACATATTAATACAAACCACTGGAATACATCATTTCAGATGTACTATGGTCAAAAATATGTTTTGGAAGTCACACACACCCCCATCAACAAATAATAATTACTGTTTTTTTTTAGGATTACGGGGTTTGGACTCTTACACCAACATAACGTTACTCTTATTAAATATGTCTTGAAAATAAAAGTTTAACCTATACATGTTTGCATGAAATAAGACGAATTTAATGTATTATTGGTTATCCATCGCCGGTTAAGAGTTTAAAAATCCCCAAAAAATATTATACTTAAGATGTTTGGTGATCTCCATTGACGCTATATTATCTATATTGAAATATCTACTACTCAACATTTTAAGCTTACCTTCCCCTTAAGTTTATCATTAATTTAACCATTCGTTGAGTACTTTGAGTACATGTAATTAGATTTTAAGAAATTTAAATAACAAAATATAAACGGAAAAAGTCAAGGCAAAACGAATTCAAGACGTATCGGATGCACTTACATCGTGAGGAAGAAGCAGTATGAACGAATTCAAATGAACAAAAGAACCCCAAGACACAAATTGTTATTCTTCGTAAAAGGGCAAATTTTCTACTAAGGGAAACAACTTTACAAACATTGAGACTAAAAAACGTAATGGTGCACTTAAATACGTAACGAAACCCTAAATTATAAACATCCTAATGCATTTTATAAGTAGAACACAATATATATGAATAAATGTTAAAAAATTAAAATCCATGCTAAAAAAGTTTTAAGGTTACCTTTTCTGTTCTGTATCGTTTAAAGCAATGAGAACCAGTGAAAGAGGAAGTTAAATGAATTCCAAATGTGAAATTTCTCTGATAGGAAATATGTCACGATTACAAAATAGTTATAACAAGTTTTTTCAGCCTTTATAGTAACTCTATCATTGTAAAGTTCATTTAATGCGAGAGAACAAGCCTTTATTATGTACCCGAACTAAACAATTGTTTGTGTTTCTTCGTCCATTTTGTCTTTATCATTATCTTGGTGTAATTTCAATATTAAACAAAGTCATGATTGCAGAACACATCACTAACAAAATGTGTCCAAAACAAAACAACAACTCGCCAATTTCTCAAAGGTCAAGTCATGCTTGGGGGTCACAGCAAACCAATATAACATCGTTTTAACAGTATTTAATCCTTGTGTCCATGACGTTGCGCTGATGTGATTGAACGATCTGCAGAAAGCAACAACAACATACATGTCGGATTCTTTGGCCGATTGTCCAGAACTCCATTATGTTTACAACATGATTACCAACATCTTTGTTAGCTTGTAACGGGACATATTTGATGATGTGTTTGTATGTTTAGATATAAACAAGTTCAACGTAATCATGATTCTCAAATCTTGTTAGAAATACATCAAACAATAAGCTTATCCATTAAATTGCCAGAGCAGTAACAGTTTTGAAATTTAACAACGATGACGTTAACATTTTTTTAAACTGTTGGCTCTATGTGTTTACAACAGTGATTACACACATGTAATAGGAATTTATTGTTCTACTATTAAAAGCACAATGGTACTTCTCCTTGTCAATAATCCCGCATGGACCCATTATTGTTTACAACTGTCAAAGTCATGGCTGGGAATTAAAGCAAACATGGTTAAAACACTTTTTGACGTTTATGTCGATGACGTTGCGTTGTTATGAATGACAACTTTTGGACTTGCTAGTCAATATACTCAAGTATGGGCTTTATAATAATAAATATAGCCAGCGAATATAATTGTTATCGAACACCTATTTAATGCAATATTGTACTCACTGTGAAAAAACTCTCGTTGACCCATTTTGTTTGACAATATTCACCGCGAATACTCATGCAACAACAGACCCTTTTCGCTATTCTCTCCATCAGTTATACTTACTTTTTTCAAGTAATATTGAAATTGACTGTGAAACATATTAGTGACACAGCTACATATCTAACATGTAATATTAAATGCAGTCGGTCAGTTTAATCACATTATTGTATACATCCAATACTGTCTTGTCTGTCTTGGTCCGATGTCTTTCTAAAAGCTGTAGTGCATTTGGCGGAGTCGACACCGCAACATTTCATTGCTTCAAAACATGGAAACCTTTTGTTTTTTTATGTTTTATTTAGAATGGCAACTTTACTGTTCTTGACTGTATTGGTTGTCAGAGGATTACCATTGAATGTTCTTAAGTGGTTACAGAGCAGTTTGTTTGTTTGTCGGCAACTTTGGAAACTGATCTCGGCAACATATTTGAAAATACATTTTTCCAGTTTCACAACATTTGGCAAATATGGGATGTATATCAACATACAATAATAAACGATCGGTGTGGGACCAGCAATCATTCGTCAACTGTTTGTCTTTGTAATAATCAACTGTTATCATAACATCCATATAACAGCAAGTAGAGCCTTTTTAGTGGAAACATTTTGAGGCATAGCCGATATATCTAAGATGACATAAATACGGCAAGATCGATGGCTCTGCACTACACAGTGTCCGCAATTAAGGGTCTGATGGGTGGGGCAAAAGTAGTTGATGAACTCTTTTGGATGGAACTCACAAGGTTCCATGTACTCATCGTCATCCTCTTGGCCACTCATTGAGGTAGGCATGTTGGATTTGTGAAGGACGGCATGTGATCTAGTCACTTTTTGTTTCTTGTGTACACTTGCACATATGGAGCAAAACTACTCTTTACAAACAGTACAATAAGCCTCAGCAGGGAGAGTTTCTCCGTCATGGGAGCAAGGCTGACAGTAGATTGTGTCAACGGCAGAAGTCTCTAGCTGTAGTTTTTTTTCCGGGGACTTCCATTTGCTAGTTACAAAAGTAAATAAATTGTATTGTCGAGGGAATTATTAAGGTTTTACAATTCGGAAAGTATTATATTTAAGGAACATAATATTTATTAACATAATAGACTTACTTCTCATCACAGTTTTCTGTTTCATTACCAATGGTTAAACTAAAGTCATGATTACATGTATAGGTAAAAAACACAAAAATTATTTCTGAAAAATTATATTCAACATTCCAATCATGAAATATAGTAATAATAATATCACAGCATGTATGAGGTTAAAAAATGTTGAATTAATTAGAATTCGGTAAATTTGCATTAAATAAATACCTGTTTTTTAAACGTATCATTTTGATAAACGGAAGATTTATATGGTCCTCTGTCATTTTAATTTAAATGTTATGTCATTTAATGAAGTTAATGATAACTCAATCAATTGACTTCAAATATGTTCAACATATTGGTTTACTTTAATTTGTTGGTGTACTCTATAGATGCAAAATATAAGATAAGTTCATCATTGATTTCACCATAGTGTGCTTCACTTCATAGATAGTTTGCACTTAATACAATATTTACTAGAACCTTAATTACTTGTGTGTCAATGTATATATGGGAAGACACCCAACACCCAATCACCACATAATAATAACATATGTTGTTTAGGTTTTGGTGTTGGGACACTCAGATAAAGTTTCGCACCGAAAGTGCGCCCCTCTAATATCAATATTACACTACTCATATTAAATATGTCATGAAAATATGAAGTTGAAGTACATCTACGAATGAAATATGGCAACGTTGATATTTTAGAAAACAACCTTGCAAGAATTCCGTTCATATAGGTTTAAAGATATTCCAATGACTTGAAATATATAACGTATTTATTATAAGCTAACAAATGTAAGTAAAACCATCGGCGGTTGGAAGTTTTAAACATTCGATATATTGTAATATTATTCTTTTGTTGAAGTGTTAGGAGGACTTCATTGAAACGATATTATCTATTTTGAAATATCTTCTACTCATTGACAAGCTATTGTTTAGCATTGAATTAGTTTACCATACGGTTAACTTCATATTATTAGATATTAAATTTTAGAAAGTAAATATATACGAAATTTGTCGTTACTTGTTACGTGTATATATGATGTGAACTTAAAATCATACTCAAAAAATGTTAAGGTTACCTTGTCTGTTCTTGTGCCGTCTTAGGTATTAAGATCCCGTGAAAGAGGAAGTTGAATGAATCTGAAATGGAATATTACTCTAAACTAAAAGTCTGTCACGGTTATGAAATAGTTATAAAACTTGTTACTTCCTTTTTCAGTGGCTGCTCTATCAATGTAGGGTATGGATAAGGTTATTTTATGCGAGAGCACAAGCCTTTCATGTGTTGTTTTTTTCATTAATTTTATTATTATTATTATTATTATTATTATTATTATTATTATTATTATTATTATTATATACCAGATTTTATAGAGCTCATTCATGTACAAAATACACGTTCAAAAGTGCTTTACAAACTTCATATTACATAAAATAAAAAACAGAATAACCATTTTTGATATAAAAAGGTTTAAATAAATTCCCAATACCGAATTGTAAATTAAAACAAATAAAACATTTTTGAACAAAGATCACTTTATAAAACATTGCAAAATAATTAAAACAGTTGTAAAAGTTAATGTGGATTAAATATTATAACTAGTTATATATGATTAAGTTTTAAGATTACATATTGTCTTTTTAATATAAATTTGATATTGTACATATAATCAGTTCCCATATATTCCTCAGTGAAAAAGTGAGTTTAGAGTGCTTTTTTGAAACTAGCCAATGTTTTTCAGTCCTTTATATACAAGAGGGAAGCGCGTTACACAACCCTGCAGCTGCTGACAAAAAGCTCCCGTCGCCATATCTTACTGTACGACTTTTTGGAACCATAAGTGTTAAAGACTTGTTTTGGGATCTTAAGTTCCTGGATGGCGCGTATTTTTCAATAATGTTTACTACATATTTTGGTCACTGAGTGCTTTAAAAGTATATGCAAGAATCTTGTTCTCCATCCTGCACAGCACTGGAAGCCAATGGTGTCCGCGTAACACGGGAGTAATGTGGTCATATCTAGATGTTCTGGAAATGATTCGAACTGCCGTATTTTGCACATTCTGTAGTTTGTTGATTGAAAGTTTTGGTATTTCCTTTAGAAGAGCACTGCAATAATCCAACCGTGATGTGACAAGAAAGTTCACAAGAATTCTAGTTGCAGTTGATGATAGATATTGCCTGATGTCGCCGATTTTCCGTAACTGTGTAAATGAATTTTTACATACACTGTTCACATGTTTTTTTTCATTTTCATGTTCGAGTTCAGAAAAGCACCGAGGTTTCTAACGCTAGACGATTGCTTGATTTCAGAATTGTCCACACACACACATATATTAGCAACTGATCCAGCATTGTTTTCAGATGAAAACATTATTACTTCTGTTTTGTCAGCATTAAGTTAAATCATGTTGTTAGTCACCAAATTTACTATATCTCAGGCAGCTTTCAAAACGATGAATGGTCTCTTCGCTAGAAATAAAGTCCGCAGGTTTAAAAGATAAGTACAACTATGAATCGTCCGCATAGAAATGATTGTCAAGTCCGTGCTTTCTGCAGCTAGTTCGAACAGGTTTTGTGTACATAGTGTAGTTTTTTGGTCTAAGGACGGATCCCTGGGGTAAACTGAATGAGCACTGGTATTGATAGCTCATATTCAATACCCATAGACAATATGATATTAGAATATCTTAAAACGGATGCTGAGTACTGCATGCATAAGGTAACTAGTCTGCCATAGTTTACACTTTATAACTTTCTATGAAGGACCATTAGTCAAACAGGGGGCGACGTAAGCATCAGAACGTATTCGAAACACATTGACGAGTGGACAATATTTGCATGCCACTCTACTACCCGTTATGCAAGCGATAATAAACAAGTCAACACATATTATTGTCCATTAAACAACGCAACTCGTTTAGCATATGTCTGTGTGCCATTCCAAAGGCATTTCTTTGTAATTAAAATACATTAATCAATGAACAATTATTGGAGAAGTGTATTACCATAGTGCGTTGGTGCACATACGGATCGGATCATTAACCCTTGAAACAGCGTATATGTGTCCACCCCGAACCATCACTATGTAACTAATAAACTTTAATTAGTGAAACGTATACGATGTGTGTAAAACCAAAGCGCGACGGTGCGCGCACTCGTTCCTTCCTGATCAGATAAGAAACACTAAATCTGTTGCCCCTTTTATCATTGAGAACAACTTAAATCGGAGCAATGTATCCTAGAGATTATTTAAAAGAACATGGTCTGCATGTATGTACTTCTTGATCCCTGTGACCTCTATTAGCACAATTGCACGGTAAAATATATTTTATTTTATTTTTTATATTCGGCCGTCACCGTTATACATTCGAAAGTTCACGTGGTACGCTATTCTCCAACCTGTGAGTGACATAATGTTACATACGCTAGTTATCAAATGACATAATAGGTCAGATGGTAACGTCTAAAGACATGAACACTTTATGATTCTTTTTTGTATTATGCTCGAATGTTCGAATCCTGATCATGTGTGTGTGTGTGTGTGTGCGTGTGCGTGCGTGCGTGCGTGCGTGTGTGTTTGTTTTCTTTGATATCATTGTATCTTATAAGAAGAATATGTATGTCATAATTTGTAGGGCAAAAAAGCGGTTTCTAAGACAACATAAATAGTCTGGATGTCTTTTCGCTCATCCGGACACAAGACTTTTCAATCCTTACACTGAAATGCGGCAGAAAAGTCGAGCGCGCTGTTTCTGTGACAGCTCTTGTGATAGGAAGAAGTTGATTGCCAACTTGGAACATGGAAAAAAATGTTAAATATATATTGTGTATTTGGCATTTAAGTTAATTTAATGCACTCCAAGAACTTCTGATGTTTGAAATGTGTTTTCATTTTTTATTCCTTATTCAGTAAGAGGATGGAATTCATTTAACTAATATATTCAATACACCATGCAGCTCTTCAAATTGTTGAAAACAATTATTTTACAAAATCTGATATTAAAGGGACTAGGCACCAGATGATAACATTGTAAGAAAAAGAGAAAATTGTCAAAAACTAACATAAAGTTTATATGGTTGTGTACAGCGCATTGAATCTTACTTACTGATGTATTATATCGTTAACGGCCCGATTTTTGCAAAGAATTCCAAATAGAAATTTGCTTGGTTTGGCTACCGTGTATATCCAAGAAAAAGATTGGGTTTGTATATGTATCTGTTCTAATCATGTGACTTTCACTTTGCTAAAAATGCTCACTTGAACCGGGCCACCATTATGTGCTATTTTTAAACGGGTAAACTAAACTGAGACAGCGACAAAATATTATTTTAATCGTGTAAAATGGTATATTATCGGTCTCTCACTAGTTGGTATTGATTATGAAAAAGAAAAAAAAGGTGGTATTGATTAGGCTAGGCTTGTTTTGTGGTAAAACTTTTTTTTTTATTCAAATTTATATTACAGTATATGTTGTGCAGAAGAACATCAATATGTACATTTCTTGAAGAAAAAAAGGACATTTGAGCATTTCACAATAAATTTTTCATAATCATTGGATAATTATATAATATGAAAAAATATGAAATATGTAGAACATAGTTTATCATAGTTTGTTCTGTGTTTTTTATATAAGAAAAGAGAATTATGAACACAAAAAGGAAAGGATTTGGGCACGTAATTATTAAGACTGATCAAATATTAGAACGGATGTAAAACCATTTATTTTCATGCTGTTTCATTTTATCATTTATCAAGGCAATTTCTTTCTCTATGTTATGTCTAATTATCATACTGAGTAAATTGAGGCGTTGTTTTTCTATACTTTGAACCAAAGATGTAGAATTTCATCAGCACAATTAAGAAATTAGTAATCGCTGTGTGTTTTTCATTGCTGACTATTCCGAAGCTGATATTTTTAATGTTAAATTTATATTAATATGATTATCTTTTAAGAATTGGTTTAGTCTACTCCATAGCGGTTGTATTTTCGGGTTTTGAGGTAAAACTTAAGTTCTCGAGTTCGGACCATCTGCTGTCTAGTCCCTTTAAAGTTTGTGTGGTTATGAATCAGCCGCCTGTGCTGAGTAAGGGACAATGCTAGTGTATTTGCAGTCATGGGTTTGATTCCCACATCAGGCGTACTTACCCGTAAGATTTACCAACCTATGAACATCAACATTCGGTTGGCAGGGTATAGTTTACTTACGTATTCGTTAGTATAAAATGGGTGATGGGGGTAGTACTTCACCATTAAATCGGATTTTTTGACACTTGGTTAGGCAAAAATGAAATACTGTAGTCAATAACATAGAAGTTTTTACCTAGACAATTTGATCAAACAGGATAATTATTAAAATGTGTGGTGTGTGTTGTGGTGGTGGTGGGGGGGGGGGGGGGCGGTAGTTATCCATTATATTGTCCTTTCCGATAACTTGGTTACTTCCCCTGATTTCTAAGGGAGGCTACTCCATTTCCTACTTCCGGGGAATACATTTTGCAAGATGGCCGACGTAGACAATGAGATCACTGGGGCGTGTATGAATAACAATGAGTTGACACCATTTAAGGTCGTCGATTTGAAAAGATACCTTGCGAACCGGAAATTGAATGTATCAGGTCTTAAATGCGAATTGATTGAGAGGATAAAAGGCGCATATAGACTTTCTATAACTGACAAACGCGTGCTGGAGGAGAGAGATCGGGAAGAAAGAGAGAGAAGAGCAACCGAACGCTTTATCCTCCCATGTGGCGAGGGTCTTCCACCGCCATCAACACTGAAGGCATGGAAGTCCACTATTGATCTGTTTCCTGCTGTAGAGGAAAAGGATATATACAACTACATTGTACTGAAAAGAGACTCGAAACGTCAATTGAAGGCGAGGACTTATTATGTGGACGGACATGTACAGAAAGTTGAGGTATGTCAAATAGTGAGTTTATAATAAGTCTGAGGCTGTTTTTTCTGCCATGTTTACTTCATCTAGTTATATAATTAGCTCAAGGGGACTATTTTGACTTGGACATAAAAATAATTTGGTGTGAAAAATGTACTCAACATTTTTATGTAGGCGGGGCTAGCCACAATTAAGGGGGGTGTGGTGGATGCAAGCACATGTATGTGTCGAACCACACTGACTATATACTTATCTTAATTTTAAAAAAAATAATGTATTTTGTACAATTTTCATATGTTCTATGATGTATGTTGTTTATTTATTGTCATTTAAATTAAAATATTATTTATAATTTATTCTTCAGGTCCATCTCATAAGCGAAGAGTGCAGCCACTGTTATGTTCAAGCTTCCGTGCTGCCATCATTTCCAACTGCAGACAAAAGAAAGTCACCAGAGTACCAACCCTGGATCCTTCTGTCGAAAGTGACTGGCTGCATACACTCCGCGTTCTGCAACTGTCCAGCTGGGTAAGTTGAATTAATTTGTGATAAATCAAAGTCTCTGATCTGCATTGATGAAAGGTGTCAAACCCACACACGCTAGGCTATTTTGTCAGTATTATCAAATACTTAAACTTGGGGCATTCTTCAAACTATTTCATATCTTCTTATCAAACTTGGTACACTTGTTACAAGAGACAAAAAAGCACATGTTATAACTGTCATAATTTTGGCTTTCATGGTTAGCTGAGTTTTGCTATTTTTTTCTGAATGAAAGAACAGGCGAGCTTATGTATTGATTCAATGAACTCCCTTCACCGTGTTGGTGTTTACTTATGGCACTGTTTGTGTTTTGTATGTTCATGGCCTACCAGGAAATACTAAGTGTAAAATACTGTGTATTCACCTCCATTTTCAAACTTTAATGTTTTGGAATATACATGTAAGTATAACAAGTAAAAAGGCACACATGTAAATGAATTTTTTTATTTTCATCTAGTGAAGGTGAATGCTGCAACCATATTGGTGCCCTGCTGTATGGACTTGAAGACCTGACGCGTAAAAAAACCCTTGCTCCAACATCCAAACCCTGTGCCTGGAACAACTTCAGCATGCTGTCTGCACCACGGAAACGTAAGCTGTCGCCTAGGAAATCTGAAGATCTTATGTTCTCAAAGAAGAAACTGTACAACGTGTCAGTACGTAAAGTTTCTGTAAACAAAAACCATGAACTGAACTCTATCAATGGATGCACTGTTAACATTGACAGATTTAGGCAGAAACTGGTTGGTTCGAAGTTGAATGTAGGCTGGTTAAAAAACTTTGAAATTGAAACAACTGAAAATGAACCAGATCTCCCTGTGTTACATTCTGTGCCATTCAACTACCATGATAGTGTAAACTTGAGGGACAGTTCTAGTAAGACAGTGTTTTTGGATCATTTTGACTCTTTGAAGCAAAGCGCTGAAGAAATTCAATTAACTGAAATCTTAACAAGGGGCCAAAAAAGTGGGAAATGGCAAGAGGCCAGAAAAGAACGCCTAACAGCTTCAAACTTTGGCAGCATCTGTCGTAGGAAAGAATCAACTGAACCTGACGGACTCCTGCGGCAGATGTTGTATTCCAATTTCACAAGCAAGTACACAGAATATGGAATTAAACATGAGAAGGCTGCAAAGAGAATGTATGCGAAAGCAATGCAAACTGACCACAAAGGACTAGCAGTTAAAGACAGTGGTCTAGTTGTATGTGCCGACAGACCCTACCTTGGTGCCAGTCCAGATGGGCTTGTGTTCTGTTCACATTGTACAGAAAGTGTTGGTCTGGTTGAGATTAAGTGTCCTGCCTCTAAGAAATGGAGGATGCAAACGCCTGAGGAATGCTGTGAAGACAATGATTTTTTTTGTCAGTTAGAGAATGGCAAGGTGTTACTCAAGGAAACACACAAATATTACTACCAGGTCCAAGGGCAGATGGGAATCACCGGGAGGAAATGGTGTGATTTTGTAGTTTGGACATGTGTAGGTCTTTCTATACAGAGAATTGCATTTTGTGAATCATTTTGGCTGAAAATGTTGTGTCAACTTGACAGATTTTGCCTTGAATCATACATTCCTGAACTGTACGCACAACGTGTTAAAAGGGGAATGAGTCTGTTCAATTGATTTGTACATCGTCTAGTTATGTGTTGTTTATACATGTTCATTTGAATGATCAATAATGGCAATTTATGTGAATATCTTGTTTGCTTTCAGTTATTTTCATAACTATATTCAAAATGAAACTCCAAAATGACTGTATTGTTACTATAATTTGAAACCATGAATAAAAAAGTTGTAAATCTAAATTTTGGGCAGTATTTTGAAAGTATGTGTACTTTTGTCAACATATTGTGATTATGCGATGCTGTAAATCTACTTTAATTATTTCCTTGTTTTATGTTTGACCTTTTCTACTTTTCCTTTCCATTTATCTAGTTTTCAGGGATGTATTTCTGAGCTTAATAAATGGACATATGTTTAACCTTTCAAGTGTGTTATTATTGCATTTTGTGTGCAGGATAGTGATAGCGTTTATATTGCCATTGTTTAAAGAAGTAGCTGAGTTTTACTCTAAAACAATTGAAGATGTTCAATTGAATATTGGTTTGCATGTAGCTACTGCACGGCCCATAACTCAAGACTGTCGAGTTGTTCTCCTTTTCTGACTTGCTAATTAAAAACAACAAATGAGTGTTACTTTCTTATGTTTGCAGGGTGCAAAACTTAAAGGGGCTATACACCGTGTGATGAAATATCGAAAAAAAAAGAAACTTGTCAAAAACTGACATAAACTTGGTATCAATGTGTACAATGCATTGAAACTAACTAACTGAAGTACCACATACCGTAGTATACAATTAATTTATTTTCGCATTATTTTTTCCATATTTCTCCATTAATTTTTTTTTACTGGGTATGTATACCTAGTAGAATTCATTCTTATGCGTGATTTGCTAGTTGATGATATCATGGGATATAACCAAGTAAGGTATATTAGCTTAAGCATTCATATGGTTTCGGATAAGCCTTCGTAGCAAAGTGGATACAACACTGGACAGCTATTTTGGTGACACTAGTTCAATCCATAGCTCAATTTTCTTTTACATTTTGGTATTTCTTTACCATTATCATATCAGAAGAGTAAAACATTTTATTAAATAATTTGTCCGGAGATTTGTTACAGAAAAAAACTTTATTGGTGCCAATCTGGTGTACAGTCCCTTTAAACATTGGGACATATTTAGCATGGGGCTAGTTTTTTTAATCTAATGTATCTTAAAGTTAACATTTGTCGGGCATTTCAGTTTGATCTATGGCACTCTTGCCTATTCTTATTTCCACTTAGTTCAATTATGAAACTGATATGAAAATGGTTCATACTGAAAAATCCTTTAAGCAATTCAATACTAATGATTTGAAGTACGTGGTAGATCAATTACACATGGCAAATAAAAAAAAACTCATTTCAGAGCCAAACTTAATAAGTGATCTTTGACTTTTATTCTTAGAAATGTTACAAATAATAAAACCACAAAATACAAAGCAGATGTTTCACAAACAAAAAATTATATCAATAAATTGATCAGTTAATGCATACATGTTTCAAATCAAATCTTGAAATCCATTCACATGAGCATATTTCCTTATCCATTTTTGTCAAACCTGAATCAAATGTGTAATCTCATATGTTATCATATAACTTGCTCGAAAAAATGATTTTAAAACAAAATTGTAATTTCATTGTTCTAGTTAGAAGTATACAAGTTTTTATCCCTAAATCTAATGCTTGATATATACAAACGCTTTCATTGACACATGAGTTATTATTGAACAAGTGGTGGCCATAGATTTGTCAAATATGTGCATATTTTGAACACTTTAGAAATTCTCCTTGACTGTGTTATAGGAATATTGCCATGCAATATTCGAAAGTTCTTGATTCTCTCCATTTGCCTTTCAACATGTATTCGTAAACTTGCAATATCTTTTGTAAGGAGAACCTCACGTTTAGAGAATTGTTTTCCTTTCTGTTTAAATGGTGGAATAATGAGATGAATGCCTCTTGGAGTAGTAAGGTCTGTAATAGTGAAACCCTTATCAACCATTATGGCGTCTCCTTCTTCAAGCAAGTCCAAGAGTCCACATTTTTCTGTGAGTTTCTTGTCACTGGTACAGCCCACCCAACAGTCAGAAACAAAAGTTACAACACCATTTGGGCTTATACCCACCAAAATCTTATGAGTCATGTGAGACTTGTAATCACTGTACATTAAACTTTTCAAAGAAAGAGAACTGGATGTTTCACTGTAAATTTCAGTGCAGTCGATAATAATTCTAGTGTTAGAATATTTCTCTTTAAATTGTTCAGGCATGTTATTTTTCACTACCTCACGAGATGGCCATTGAACAAGAAAGGATAATTGTACATGTAAATAGTTGATCCATCTTTCAACAATGTCACTACATTGTGAAGTGGATATGCAAAACCTAGTACCTAGATCTTCAAATAACAGACCTAGACGTAGGCGCATCAGCACCATGAAAAATTCATCCAGAACACTTAGAGTTCTTGGCCGTCCTCCATCTGAATCTTTATAGTTAAGTTTCCGCCTTGATGTCCGCACTTCAGCTTCATCCTTGATTTCATCAAACAAAGCTTCAAACACAACTCGATTAGGGATTCCGGTGTAAAAACTGACCAAATCGTCATTGTATTTTACGTCATCATATGTGAGCATAGGTAGCTGACATTGTACACCAAAGTCTCTAGTAGAATGTTCTGTTTGTGAACTGAAGTCTGCTGTTTTTCCCAGGAAACTTTCTTCAGTTTGTACTTCCATCACTGCACAGTTGTTCTCAGTCTGTGTGTCACAACATCTGAAACATATACAAATTGATCATGTACCCATTTACCACATCTTACATGTACAGTCTGGTAACCCTAACCAAATGTTTGTTTTTTTGGCCTTAAACATTTACAAACACTTAAATTTTCCTATTTTTGTTAAAGAATGAAGAAAAATGATCAGAAGTAATTAACTTATCAGATCGATTTCATAGCACAAGAAGCAATATATATATATATTGAACAATACCTAAAGGACTGATTCTGTGGCTGTAGTACTGGTCCCATGCAGTAATCATGCAGGTGGACAGAGGTATCAATGGCATGCCCGGAAGGGGATACAAATGACAGTTGTGGCTGTATACTATCATCATTTGACAGTTCTAGGTCTAAATCGTCATTGACCGTATCACCATCATCATCATCACCTACGTCTTCATCAAGGAGCTGAAATTGCAAATGAAACTGTATAAGATAAATGTTTTAGTACAAAATCTGCCAGGCTATATGGTACACATTTTTCCAGGCTGTATTTGAAAACAATTCTTTAATCATTTCTTAAATTACAAAATTTACAAATAAGTGCTGTGACATTGTTTTTAAGCACCGTTGATATAACATAATTCATTTTGAGGTGCATGTAAGGAAGAACTTAAACTAATATAAGAAATAAAAAATACCGTTGGCTGGAAGGTTTTGGTAGCACCAGTCTCAGTTGGAAACATAGATGGAAGTGTATGCTGGAATGAAGGTCCTCTGAAGCCAACAAAATGCTCACTACACAATCGTCTGTGTTCATTCCACTGGAACGATCTCATGACCGTTTTACATCGCTGCACCCACACACGTTTTAAACGTTTGTTCTGAGGAAAACGGTGCAATGACACTTTTCTCCCATCAATAACCTTTCCTCTGTAAATTCCTTTACAAATACAACAGTACTTAGGGGTTTTCCTGCCCGTTTTCTTTATTAGTTTTGAATCTTTACTTTCCATTTTCACTTGTTGCTGTTTACTTCCTGGTTTGTGTAGTCCCCGGAAGTAAATTTCCGCTTTTTGCGCATGCCCACTTGAAGAGTATTCAGGGAAAGATAATCGAGTTATCGGAAAGGACAATAAACGAAAGTCTGTAACTCTTCGTATTTCCAAAATAAAATCAGCTAGGCAATAAATAAACTGGAAGATCATTGACGGTGACACGGCCATTACATAACTAGATTTTACGACGTCTGTATATCGACGATACCGACGGCTACATACACCTAATTAAAATCTTGAGGTTTTTTGTTTTTTTTTTATTAAAATCGCATTTTACTACATTATTTTGGAAACAGGTTTGTCGAAGTGTTTGATGAAACTAATGACCTCATCATATTTCGGAAATGAAACAAATGCGGGGCTCTTTAAGCTGCATAGACTGTCCTTTGTTTCATTTAAAATGCTGCTGTAAATGAAAAGTTATCTTTGATTAAAGTCTTCATTTTCAGCAAAGATTTGCCTTCCGACGTAGCATATTTAACGTAGTTTATCACGTGATATACACACACTGGGAAACTACGCATACTCAACTCATCGTCGAATATTTAAACCGGGACTGCTATTTTCATACTACCAATGTATTTCAAGCATTCGAAAAATCTGTCTGCCGGAATGTATTGCACTTTATACATGTATACATATAAATGAACCTGTTGTTTTTAGATTTGTCACCAACACATGAAACATTCGTATCTAAAAGATATCATTTTATGACAATCAAGTGCGTCAAAAAAACTAAACCATATAGTTATTTATCATTTCACACTGAAATGATTACCTTGAATACTGAAAAAATCGTGTTTAATTATGTTCAGCAAATTTAAAACCATGTATGCATATACGACACAAACTGAAAAACGTGTATATATAAGAAAAAATTTGATTTGATATCATGCGCATGATAACATTTTTCCTCTTACGTCATATTAACGGAAGCACGTAAGATTAGGACGTCAGACTTTTCAACTGCATACGTAACACGTGATTTGAATGCATAACGTGTGTGTGTGTGTGTGTTGGAATAAAACCAGTATGCATCGCGTATCGATGTCTAAAGAAGAAACGGCATGTAGAAATAAGGAATGACACCTTACAAAGATGTAGACAAGGGCACCGTGTGGACCAACACAATTCCACGACGGCAACAAAGATTATCGCAGTGGAAAATGACGGAGACAAATGGAAAAAAAACTCGTGAGGTGGCGGCAGATGCCGGGTGCAATAAGTTTACAGCTTAACGAATACTGAAAAGCGATTTACCAATGTCATTTGCTAGTGCATGCTGCATACCATGTATTTTGGCCATTGATGTCAAACGAGCGCGCAAAAATAATTCAAGGAATATTTTCGCCCAACACCACGGAGATCAAACTTTCCTTTATCATATAATTACTTCCGAGTATACCTTGGTACACAACTACTAGCCGATAGTTTTCCACCGAAAATGGAAAGGTTGTTGAATCTATTGGAACGGTCATGTGTACTATATTTCTGTTCATATAGTTAAGACTGGGCAAAGCGTCAATGGAGAAGACCCTTCTAAGGTATTTTATAAGATAAATCATCAATACAACACATATAACAGTGTATATACAATTTCAACGCATGCTTAAGTTTGTACACATTGATAGGCGCCTACACCTAAAACGACTTCACCAGTAGGAACTTTGTTTGTAATACCCTCCGATGTCTTCGCAATTCAGTGATGTCTCTAGATTATTAAAGCGATTCCTTAACTCCTTAGTCCAATGTCCGTGCTTCATTTCCCGTGGGTCAACAGTACTGTCATAACTTGAATATAAGTTTCGCGATCTGCCTTGACGGCGACTAGTCTCTATATCGCTGACATGGACGTCTGAGGTGTAATATGAAGGTAAACGATCATTGCCGCTATCATCAGAATTTTCGGAAAGGTATCTTCTCCTTGACCCTGCAAAAGAAAAATGTACTGTATTGTTAAACAAAAACAGATAAAACAACAAAGGCATCCATATCATAACACGGCACAAATGTTTATATTGCTTAGTTATTACATTATAACCTCTTTTTGCAGTTCGTTTCAATGGATAGGTTTACTTGTTTAAAAGTGACACACTCTCCCAAATGCATGAAAAATTATTTTGTCACTATCAACTTAAAAAACTTCGGTACAAACAACCCGGTCTTCTTGCATACAAATTTAAACTAATTGGATATTTGCCTAATTTTATAGCCCCCAAAACACAAAGGTATGCTTTGTTAGAATTTACCTCATGAAATTTCATCTCAATACATTTTATATACCTCTTAAGATAAAGTAGGTAGAACAAGGCAAATCAACTCAACTTGTCAAATTACGTTTCCTTCATCAGTAAAAAAACAACATTTTATAAAACATGTAAATATTGATATTTTTTTCATACATACCTTAATGAGATTTTAGATAAAACAATATGAAGTTTAAACAACCATAACTGTTTACTGAATATGTTTTACATATTTGGTAATTTCCAAGTTGAGATCATGGTAACCCTTACCCTAATCATAAACACTGTTGTTTACGTCATAATTGTAACATTTGCGTTGTCATAGTATCATTTTCTAACTTAATTTAGAAGTGTTCTTGATGAAAATACGATTTCTAGGAAAACCCTTTTAGCTTATTTATAATCTTTGGTATCAGGAAGCAATTCGTCTACTGGGGTTTTATTATCAGGAAGCAATTCGTCTACTGGGGTTTTATTCATGTAATATACATTTTTCTATAGAGTTTGTGAAACTTTAACGCGTTTTGTAAAAGTCTCCATATTATAAAGGGGATGCTATATCATATGCTATCATATGCTATTTTAAAACTTAATTATGATATTTTGCTGTTAAAGACTTCCATAAATTTACGGCCAAATGAGGAATGTTAATCACAACGTATCTATATGCTATATGGTAAGCCATTTACCATTTGTGACATCAAGGGGTAATTCGTCCATCTCAGCGTGTATAATTGTGTTTTGTCCTGTTGCCATTGTGTAGCCGGCGCTCTTCTCTTCTAAAGATTTTTCAAAGCAATCGCCTGGAAACATAATTCAGTCATGTGTACACAAATTGCACCTATTTTGATATTAGAAAAAGAACGGAAAGTTAAAATATATCCTTTACCTCAACCTAAATTTGTAAAAGAATGATTTTATTCAGGTAATACTGGTATTTGTGTTTCTAAGACTTTTGAGGAATAAAAGACTCTGAAGTCAACAATTATCATTAGTGTCATAAACATATAGGGGAAATCATGTACTATTTGTGGACTTCGAAGGTAATTGGTTCCTCTCAGCGTGTATGTGCTGTTGCCATGGCTTTGCCGGCCTTGTTTTGTTGATGTAAAGAATGTGGAAGGCCAATGCATTTGTCTGACAATAAAATTCAGATGTTTATATACAAAGTATACAATTTGTTAAACCTGTGTTTCCTAACATATGCATTGCCTTTCAAAACAACACCTATAAATTGAAAACCAACTGATGCTATTCACATATTGCTTTCAAGAATACCTAATTATACATATTTTCCACTCTGAAAATATTCATGTTTACCTTGTGCTTTTAGGGCATCAACGACTTCTTCTTTCACAATACCAAGGCCGGTTTTGGAAGCCATAAGGCTCTCTGTTGCCAAGTCCTTTCGAAATCTGTATTGATGAATGCTATTCTGCTTGTTGATGCCAGAAAGAGTAGCCTCTGTTACTTCCAGATTCTTTTCGGCCTGTTTTGCCTCTATAAATAGCTTGATTGGTTTGTTCTCTTGTGCTTCAAGGTTATTCTTGATTTCTACTACCTTAGCCTTGAGGTCGTCACATTTTGACACCAGGTTGTCCAGCATTGCTTCATCTCTATTTTTCATCTGTTCTATGATCTTTAGAAGTGATTTTTCCCTTTCGTCGAAATAGTGGTTGACCTCATCTCGACATTTTCTTAGTTTAGAAACCTCTCCTTCACTCATCTCTTCTATTAACTTCATATTCTTCTTTACGTCAGACGCACAGTCACTAATGTCTTTAAATAACTTAGCGATTGCTTTATCGATGTCTTTATACTTTGGATCATCCTTGAAGGTATTGGATATATCTGAGATAATATCAACATGGCATGATCGATGGCTCTGAACTACACAGTGTCCGCAATTCAAAATCTGGTGTGTTTGGCAGAAGTATTTTATTAATTCTTCTGGATGAATCTCACAAGGCTCTGCGCACTCATTGTCATTTTTATCTTTCTTGTCCCTCGTTGAGGGTGGCATATTTGACTTGTCAAGAAGGGCATGTGATCTAGCTATTTTAAGTTTCTTGTGCACACGTGAACAGTTTGAGCAGAGGAACTCTTTACATACAGTACAGTATGTCTCAGCAGGAAGGGTGTCCCCATCCTGGGAGCAGGGCTGACAGTAGGTTTTGTCCCAGGGGGATGCCTCTAGCTATAGTTTCCTTCCGGGAACCTCCATTATCCTGATGATCCGAATTTAATAATTATGAAATTATCATGTTATGTTCGTATTTCTAAGCAATATTTGGTTTGCTTTGATTGGCATGTGCTCACTATAATAGATGTTGTTGCATTTTTATGCAACCTGAATGTTTAATAATTAAGCTTTGAGTTGGGTTGAGTTGACGAGTATTGCCTTCCTTACATCATTGAAAGAAATTAGGAAGATTGAAACAGGGGACTCATATTTTAGTGCTGCATTTTTTGAAATTTAAAATTTAAAAATTCCACACGAGTTAAGAGACGTTATAACATTTAAACCAGTAATACTTTTATCTTATGTGGAGTGTTTTTGACAGATATATTGCAACAATTAATACCGTTTTGTACACGTTAGTCAACGACTGATACTCATAGGTGCTGGTTAAACAAAAACACACAAAAAAACCCGGAAAAGCCTTGAACGAATAACCTTTGGTCTTGATTAATCTGTTTATTGTATCTACTTAAAGTCGATGATAACATTATAGATACTGATATCAGTTTGGGACATGCCATTGACGATATATCCACCGATAGCGTAAACAATCAAGAATTCGGCGTTAACCTCATCAAAGAGGTTATCACAGAAACAAGAAACAAGGATGCCCAAAGACGCTTAAACAGCATACAACATTTATCCAAGAGTCAAAACAAGTTACGGTTCTTGTTTCCATACCTACTTAAATTCTTTGGGCGTATGTTTACATAAAATCTACTGAAGTAAAGGTCATGATTTAAAGCTGAAGTTGCACACATTTTCATACATTACAAAAACATATTTCCACTGTCAAATTGCATCAGATAATATACAGGGAATCCAACGTGAATTATTTTGCGGAATCTTAAGTGAGGGAAATATGCGACGGGGCACAAAATGTTGGATTGATTGAGCATTTTAGTGTGTTTGAAGGATATTTTGACCTGGTAGGTATATTTATATTACTTGTATCGCAATAGGATTATGCCTACCCGCAGGCCAGACGTATATTGCGATAAAAGTGATATAAACTTACTAACCAGGTAAAAAAATCCTTTAAACACACCAAAATAATCAAACAATCCGCCATTTTGTTCCATGTCCCTCTATTAAGAATCCGTAAAAAATAATTACGTAAGACCTCCTGATAAAGAAAAGAAATAGTAGGTACTCGAACTTGAGATCCCGGTTGAACATGATGTTATCTTTAAAAGAAATCTAGCTTATATTAACATTTTTAATATTTTACGTTTTTAAAGATGAAGTAAAGTAGTTCACATTATCTTTTATTATGATGTTGGAATGTCAAATATCATAGTATGTAAGGAATATAAATACATAAACAATAACGTAATACATGATTAAAACAAGTCTTACCTTGTCTCCTGATAACTTATTAATTCATTCAATTACAAAGTTAAACACTATCATAAAATTGTGCATGTGATGTATGTTACTATACTAAATGTTTAAATTATGTAATATTTGTGTCCCCTTAAAGCTCTACAGCTAGATAAAAAGTATCAAACGATAATTCCTTAGGAATTAGTTTTTTACCTTATGATAAATACAAAGTGGTATTGTATTCGGAACTTTAAAAAGAGGACACTGAAAACATGGTTTAAATGAATATGATTTTTAAAGTTTTATCTTTGTCGAGCCACCTTATCGGAAACCGACATGAATATTAGCTCGCTATCTATTTAGTGATCTCTAACCTATACACAAAGTTGAAATAATGTAGGATTTGCGTCCCCATAGATATGTTACTATGATATCATTCGACCTTAACAAAAGAATATACGTAGTTAGTTTCATACCCTACGATGAATGAAAATGGGTATTGTGTTCTACAACATTTCTTAGTCTAGTTTCATTTTTAGAATGCTACGTGCAGGGCATAATTGCTTTGTTTTATTATGTGCAGAATCACGAGCTCGCTTTCTTCGCCAATTTGTCAGAACGACGCACGATCACCTCAATGTCAACAATGTACATGCGTTGCTACATGGTGAGTATTTGTTTTGATACTGTTAAATTGGATAATGTACCAACCTAACTTTGAAACATTATAGAATATAAAATATATATTAAGCAACTACATGTATGTAGACTTTAAGTATACAATAATAATTGATGCATTTAAACCGGGATATTCGTTTAACTATATCAAATAAATGGCTAGAAAAGGGACACAACAAACTAAACTAGTGCAGTACAGACAACGTCGGTTAAACAACCCTGAATTGAAACCGGTCACTAGTTTTCATTTTCCCATAGGCTCGAAATTCATCATAGCATTTTTTTTTAAATCTGAATTGTACATACGTGTATATCATCGACTAAAACTTGGAGTGTTTTTTTTTTATTCTATGACTCAAGGAAGCTATCATATTCAAAAATAAAAGCGGTCTAGTGAAATAGGTGCCCGCCTCTCATTCCAGTCGTCGTGGATTCGATCTTTACAATGGGAACGTTTTCCTTGTCTCTTAAGAAGAACACCAATACCTTCAAGCCAGGAAACAGAATTGAAATTTATTCATAACATCGTCAATTTGTCTTCACAATCGAGTTAAAATATGTAAGTTTAAAGCAATTTAATACGACGAACACGTCTGTACTCTGTCTGAGGCTTTGAGCAAATAAACAGTAATTTAACTAAATTGTCTCATTTAACTAAGCGATGGTGCAAAGTTTGACATGCTGTATGTCATTGTTTCGAAGGAAGTGTGGTAATTTGTCTTGGTGAAATTGTTTAGAAAGATTCATGACCAGAAAGAAGTAGGCTTGCGATTTCAAGATTTTTTTCATTTTTGTTGTTGTCGGTTGACGCCTTTCGCCTGATTTTCTCATGGCGACCGAGTTGTGGACAAATAAGACTTTTTAAATAAATATTATTTTCGCGAGAGTACGCCCTTCACAGACGCGGACTGGGATGAACATATAATAGTGTTTATAAATATCTGGCCTAAGTTAAAATTGTATTATATGAGGTGCTTATCTTATGAATTATTTAGTAGGTGATATACAATGCCAGACTTCAACAGCAATCAGGTCCAGTAAGAGCCTTCCACAATCAAAATGCGTAGGTGGGTGGGGAAGGCCAATAAATAAAATGTTTGAATAGCTAATGCTTACCTCAGTTTTGAGGAGCATTTTTTTTCAGGAGAAGAACACACATACTTTGCAACATAGTTTGGGGTAGACCAAATTTTACGAAAGAAGATTTTGGTTTTGTCAACAATACTAATATTTTTATGCCAAAATGTTCCAGACTAACCAATCAACAATGTCATGTGGGTTCTTGATGATATAATTTCAAATAAAAGATATACTCAAAGATAAATTATGCAAAATAATGGATTAAATTCATCTCCTGATTACAAAATGCAAATATATTTCTTAAAGGCATGTTTGGCATAAAAATACCCTGCTGTGCATCTCCTGCTAGTTGCACTGATGTCACAGTAGGGGCCATTTAGGGTCCATTTTTATTGGACGGTGCCCCTCAGGGCCCGTCCTAAGTAGGCACATCAGCCGAGCAAACTACAAGCCAAAGAACGCCAGTGCGCTCAGTAAATAGTTCTCATCATTTTTTTGAATACACAGCTGATTTAAAGTGGCTGTTACATAGTTTTTTTCCTAAAATGTCTGGGCGAATAGTGAGAGAAGTGGGTCATGTATAATTTATTGCCAATTGGTACTGAAATCAAATTTTTATATTGATAAATCATTTCGCCAATATTGACTACTACATGGAAATAGTTCCACTGCATTACTACAAAAATGCATTCGGAACTCCTCGGCCATTTTACTGTATCGATAAAAATAAATCCGTAAATGTTTCGAACTGAATACTGAAGTACATTGTTGCTAAACATAATTAATTCAATACTTTGAACTATCGAAATATTTTAAAATCTATATCATGCTGTAGACTTTTTAAGTAAAATCATCAAAATATGATGTGTTAATGGCATGACCCAAAATGACCCGGTTTATCCAAGATGGCGGATGAATCAAAACATGTCCGTGGAATTTCCGATGTCAAATTGGATTTAAGGCATCACACTCGAGTTTTACAATGGATTGTTAGTGCTAAAAAGGAGAAGTAAAAATAATTAATTGAATAACATCATCACCTTGCGGTCAAATTGGCTGAATTTAACGCAATACAATTAATGACTGATATACATCTGGTGAAAGGTCACCCACGACTAAAAGTAAGTTGCAGTAAAACACGGAAATACAAACTTAGTGAAAATCAAAAAAACAATGACGTCGTTTTGCTTCGTGCCAATAATTGTTGCAAATTTTGATGTGAAAAATAATGATAATATAAATAACTCGAAACAACTTGCATCTGCGTCACAGTTGTCATCTTTCTGCATAAAACATACATTACAGTACAGTAGGTACTTCAGATTTTCTTTAAAATGCACCAGTCACTTAATTATTCTCTATCATGGTCTACACATTTTTAGGTAAGTGTAAAATACAGTATCTTTTGTATGTTAAAATTAACAATGGTAAAAGATAATGCATAACTTAATTGTGCATGCTGGGGATATCGATATTGTATACATGCATATAGCTTTACGGATATTTACAGTGTTTAAATAACTCAAAAGGGTCTTACTCAATGAAAAAAATCAATCAAAATACTAGAATGTAGACAGGATTTTGACATTTTTTGGCAATTAATTAAATTCAAGGGTGTAGCCAGGCTGTACTAAATGTGAGAGGCTATGGGATGGGGAATCCCTGTAACCGTAGGAGGTGGGGGGCTGCTCCCCACGGATTTTTTAAAGTGATTTTTAAGGCTGTGTTAGCTATCTCGCACAGAGAAACAATGCTTTCTATAACTGATCTACCCTTTAAGGTTTTATTCTGATGTCAAAACATAACCCTCGACTTTGATGCCATGTTTGACCATTTTTTTTTTCATTTTTCAAATTGATGTTACGCATGTGCGTAAGTGTGTAACGCTGGCTACGCCCCTGAAATTGTTCTGTTGCAATTTTGGGCAAATCATTCTCATTGGTATGCCTATCAAGCATCAAACATGTATGTCTAACAAAGATCAATAAAAACAAGCCATATTACTGAAATGTTCAAGGCCAACAGATCCCTTCAGAGAAAATCATGCATAACCCTTTTATCTACATATATTCTCCCTCCAAACAGAGACCTGGTATGTTAATTTGCATATTTAATCCAGGACATTCACATACTATGAATGCATTCCCTCTTTGGCAGAATGTTACATTACCCTTATTCGTTATTATGCCCCCTTCGAAGAAGAGGGGTATATTGCTTTGCACAGGCATGTCGGTATGTCGGTCGGTCGGTTGGTCGGTCGGTCGGTCGGTCGGTCCGTCGGTAGACCAAAGCTTGTCCGAGTGATAACTCAACAATTCCTGGACGTATGGTTATCAAACTTCACATGAAGGTTGGGCCTGACCAGTAGATGACCCCTATTGATTCTGGGGGTCATCGGGTCAAAGGTCAAGGTCACAGTGACCTTTAATGGTAAAATAATTTTAAAGTTTGTCCGAGTGATAACTCAACAATGCCTGCACCCATGGCCCTCAAACTTGACATGGAGGTTGGGCCTGACCAGTAGATGACCCCTATTGTTTTTAGGGGTCATCAGGCCAAAGGTCAAGGTCACAGTGACCTTGAATGGTAAAAGGTTGTCCGAGTGATAACATGACAATGCCTGCACCCATGGCCCTCAAACTTGACATGGAGGTTGGGCCTGACCAGTAGCTGACCCCTGTTGTTTTTTGGGCTCAACGGGTCAAAGGTCAAGGTCACAGTGACCTTGAATGGTAAAAGGTTGTTCGAGTGATAACTCAACAATGCCTGCACCCATGGCCCTCAAACTTGACTTGGAGTTTGGGCCTGACCAGTAGATGACCCCTATTGTTTTGGGGGGTCATTGGGCCAAAGGTCAAGGTCACAGTGACCTTGAATGGTAAAAGGTTGTTCGAGTGATAACTCAACAATGCCTGCACCCATGGCCCTCAAACTTGACTTGGAGGTTGGGCCTGACCAGTAGATGACCCCTATTGTTTTTGGGGGTCATCTGGCCAAAGGTCAAGGTCACAGTGACCTTGAATGGTAAAAGGTTGTCCGACTGATAACTCAACAATGCCTGCACCCATGGCCCTCAAACTTGACATGGAGAATTGGCCTGACCAGGAAATGACCCCTATGGTTTTTGGGGGTCATCTGAGCAAAGGTCAAGGTCACATTGACCTGGAATGGTAAAAGGTTGTCCGAGTGATAACTCGACAATGCCTGCACCCATGGCCCTCAAACTTGACTTGGAGGTTGGGCCTGGCCAGAAGATGGTCCTTATTGATTAAAGGGGTCATTGGGCCAAAGGTCAAGGTAACAGTGACCTTGAATGATAAAAGGTTGTCCAAGTGATAACTCAACAATGACTGCACCCATGGCCCTCAAACTTGACATGGAGGTTGGGCCTGACCAGTAGATGACCCTTATTGATTTTAGGGGTCAAAGGTCAAGGTCACAGTGACCTTGAAAGCAAACTCGACAATTTTTGGACCTATGGTCATCAAACTTGACATGAAGGTTGGACCTGCCCAGTAAATGACCCTATCGACTTTGGGGGTCATCAGGCCAAGGTCAATGTCACAGTAACCTTTTAACGCAAAAAAGTTAACAAATCTTCCCCCACTGATATCTCAACAATGCCTGAACATATGATCATTAAACTTGACATGGGTGTTAAGCCTGACCAGTAGATCACCCTTATTGATTTTAGGATTCATAGAGCCAAAGGTCAAGGTAACAGTGATCTTGAATGGTAAAAGGTTGTCCGAGTGATAACTCAGCAATGCCTGAACCCATGGCCATAAAACTTGACTTGGAGTTGCATCTGACTTGTAGATGACCCCTTATGATTTAAGGGGTCATCGGGTCAAAGGTCATGGTCACAGTGACCTGGAACGAAAAAAACTTGTCTTGTGATAACTTGACAATGCCTGCACCCATGGCCCTCAAACTTGACATTTAGGTTTCTGGTGACCAGTTGATGACTCTGGATTTTGAGTTCATAGAGTCAAAGGTCATGACTGTCATAACCCACTTTATCCTCACACTTTAATGGTCATAATCTTAAAACAGCAACAAATCAGCTGTCATTTCGGTCCATGCATGTTTCATTCAATTGTCCATATAATCCCGACAACATGGCGCTCAGGGGGGGCATAATGTTTGACAAACATCTCTTGTTTCAATTTATTTCTGAAGACAGCATGAACTTTTATAGAAGAGGAGTGTCAGTAATTTAGTCTGACAGTCTGTGATTTTTTTTTCAATCAGAAGGAAATTTTGCAATTTTAACATGGCCATGTTTTGACATGCTTGCACAGTGTGTGAATTTTGATCAAAATTGTGCTTGATTAATTTTGTGCTAATGCGTATATCATGGACTTGACATATTTCTTAGTTACCACATGGCTTGTTCCAAAGGGTAAAGCATTTGGAAATGTCAGTTCAAACCTGATAAATATGAAATTCTTTTTTAATTCAATTTTGATATTTTCAAAACACCCTCTTTTTTAAAAACTTGTTTTAATAGATGTTTATTGATAAGAAGACTCTTAATTTGAACATCAGCTTGTTTAGACTAAGAAATAATGATACCTTAAAGCTGCACTCCCATAGATTGACTATTTTAACACCTTTTATTTTTTGTTTTGGAAAGAGAAAATTATTGCGTAAATATATATATGTGCAAACCAATAATAAGATATCTGATAAAATATCAGATCTTAGATTTTCATATTTATGTTCAAAAATTGATGCTTAATGGCTTAAACTGATACTAACGGTTAAAGAAAAAAATGCATAAAACATCAATTTTTGAACTTAAGTATAAGAATCTATGATCTGATTTTTTGTCAGCAGTCTTATATTACTGGTTTCCATGGATTTTCGCAAAAAAAATGGCTCGTTCGGAAACAAAAAATAAAGAAGTTGTCAATACTTTCAATCTGTGTGAGTGCAGCTTTAACAACAAAAATAGAACAAACCTACAATTAAGTAAATGAAATTTCAGATAGGTATAAATGAAGTGCTATCCTTAATCATTAACAATTTCATTCTTCAAGTTGGGTTTTTCCTCAGCCTACTGTCACTCACCTGATGCACAATCCCTGCATAAGATTTTACGTCGACAATGAATTAGACAATGAGGTTGTTTTCAAAGTCAATTAAATGACCTAAAGTAACTAGCTTAATGATTAAGAAGGGCTCATTATCATCAATCACTCCACCCATTCTGAATAATGTTTATTCATAAAGATTTTATTTTTTTCGTGTTTTTTTATTTACTTGTATACTTTATATCCAGTTAAATACAGCCATCACACATTTTTTCTCTCCTAAATACACATGGGGATATCAATATAACATTGGTCTATTTCTATTGGTCAAAAAAATGTCACGACTCCCAATATTTATGAAACACCGCTGTTGGTCAAGGACAGGTCACGCGGTGACACCACATTTTTCCATTTTCCAAATTTAAATTGCAACAAACATTTAAACAGGAGAACAGGTTGTCAACGTTATACTTACATTACGGGGTTAGTAGGTGACATAGTATTGGAAATATGGGGGGCAAGAATCCATATTTAGGTTCGAGCTTCACTCCACTGCAATATGGTTTCCTTTACATTGAATATCCCATATCGCGGGTTACCTACTGACCATGGAACTTATAGTATCCTTCCACATGTTTTTAAACAAATTCATAGACAAGAATGTTTTTTTTCAAATGACAATTTGTCATTTTGTATTCATTGTGATGAAAAAAATGTAAAATTAAATTTCCAACCAATTCTTAAGAGGAAAATGTGATATTTATCTTATCTCCTGATAAAAACTTTCAATCACGTTGGGTACTGAATGGGGTACTATATATTGGTTTAAATAGGAAATGACGTCATGAACACATAGTAATCTATGACTTCATCTTACCGGTGACCATTATGATGTCACAATTAAAAAGAGTTTAGTTTTTTGTTGTTATTCCTTTCTGCTGTACTTGATATCACCTTTATATGTATTCTTCTTACAAACAGTGTGAGAATGATCGCATGATTCTTTGGTTTGAAATTTTTCCTAATACAAATTTTTGCAATGCATGCTTGTAGTCCAGAGAATAGCATCGCTTTAATGGTACATGTATCCTGTTTTTAGCTTGACTATTCGAAGAATATGGAGAGCTATATACTACTCACCCAAGCGTCGGCGTCACACCTTGGTTAAGGTTTTGCATGTATGCACCTTTAAGTCATTATCTCAGCAAATACATCATGTATTGCATTGAAACTTTAGATGTGTATTCCCAACTATCTAACCTACTAAATTAATGAAGTTAGATAACACTTATTTGGATTTAATGCAAAAAATGGGCCTTTATTATTTGACTTTGAAATTCTGGTTAAGGTTTTGCATGTAAGCACACATAGGTTGATATCTCAGCAACTACTTGATGTATTGCATTAAGATTTTATACAATAGTACTCAACCATCCAACCTTCCTAATTAACCAAGTAAGATAACTCTAGTTTGCATTTAATGCAAATAATGACCCTTTATTATTCGACTTAAAAATTCTGGTTAAGGTTTTGCTTTATTATTTGACATATAAATTCAAATACATCATGTTTTGCATTGAAACTTTATACACAGGCTCCCAACTATTCAACCTTCTTAAATAATCAGGAAAGATAACTCTATCTTTTATATTTTATCATTTTTGCCCCTTTATTATGCAACTTAGAAATACTGTTTAAGTTTCAAGTATTGGACTTAAAATTTTCCATGTAACCACATTCATGTTAATATCTCAACAAATACATAATGTATTGCATTGAAATCTAATCTAATTTTACAGTGATCCATGTTTCGCCAAAACTTTTTAATCCTTACACTGAACAGCCGCGTAATAGTCGAACGCGCAGTCTCTGTGACAGCTCTTGTTTACTAGAGAAGTAAAACAGGTAAGTTGTTTTTGTTGTCTTTACTTAAAGAATATTTTGATAAAAAGATACTAAAACTCGTCATCATATAATAGACTGTATTATACAACTCGTCAAAGAAATATGTTAGTAAGATCGACAAAGGCTAAGTTATTTACACATTTCGTGAAGTTGTTGAATATGTTTTTTTAAAGCTTCATCAATGAAAACTTGACATCAGTACTGTTTTGAAAACAAACATATATTTA
Source organism: Mya arenaria (assembly GCF_026914265.1). Classification (NCBI taxonomy): domain Eukaryota; kingdom Metazoa; phylum Mollusca; class Bivalvia; order Myida; family Myidae; genus Mya; species Mya arenaria. Next base: position 50,347,708 of record NC_069134.1, read on the forward strand.
TATATGTCGTTCTCGGATGACCCTGACTGGGACCTTTTTGACCTAATTATTTTTTAGAGCTATAGCATTTTAGACAGTTTTGAAAACAATATTTAATGTTGTCTTTTGATGACCTAGATTGTGGCCTTTTGACACACATTAAAATTTGAAGCTTCAGCCATGAAATTAAGACCATTGATTCGAACTCAAAAATCAAAATTGTGCTTTGATAACGTTGTCCTTTCGACATACTTTCCTATTTTTAAGCTACTTCAATGAAAGTTTTTTAGTACAGTTTTCAAAACAAAAAGCAATGTTGTGCTTTGATGACATAGAATATGATTTTTGACATACATTCTATTTTTGAAGCAACAGCAAAAAAATTTAGACCATGTGTATAACTTTTAAAACAAATATCAATTTTGTACTTGGATAACCTTGATAATTACCGTTTGACCATCTTTTCTATTCTAAGGTACTGCAACGAAAGTTCAGTAAGTTTTGCAAAACAATTATCAATGTTGTCCTGAGATCTTCTTTACTGTGACCTTTTGACCCTCTTTCATAAAATGTACTGCTTTAAGAATAGTTATGAATGTTGTGTTTGGCTAACCATGATTGTGACATTTTCACTTACTTTTTTTATTTTTGTGGCCTCTGCAATAAAATGTTGCTATGTTTGGAAAACAATTCATCATTGTTGTTCTCGGGTTACTTTAAAGGGACTGTACACCAGATTGGCACCATTTTTTTTTCCTGTAACGCAACTCAGGACAATTATTTAATAGAACGTGTTAAGCTTTGAATCATAATTATAGAGAAAGGACCAAAATGTAAAAAAATAGCAGTCCAGTGTTGTATCCGCTGTGCTACAAAGGCTTACTCCAAACGGGTGGTATTTTTAAGCTATATACCTTCGTAGACATACCCAGTAATATTTTTAATGGAAAAATACAAAATCACTGCTTAGCTAAAATAAATTGTAAACTATGTGGTACTTCAGTTAGTAAGATTCAATGCATTGTACACATTAATACCAAGTTTATGTCAGTTTTCGACAATTGTTTTTCTGGCAGATTGATCATCTTGTGCACAGTTGCTTCAGCTAAGGCCTACGTTTTTAATTTTGAGTACAACATTAAACTTTGGACCATGTATACTGTTTTAAAAAACATCTGTTAATGTTATGCTTCAGTTATCTTGATTGTGTCCTTTTGGCGTATTTGTTATGCAACTGGAATGAAATTTTGACTATGAAGTAGTTCTGCAAACAAACATTAACGATGATATTGCCAGGTGACCTTTTCATCAACTTTTCAAAGCTACAGCATTAAGATGAATAATTATGTTTGGAAAATAAATATCAAGCTTAGATATTTGGTTTGAAGCATTGTCTAATTGTCCTCACATGAGAGTGTTCAAATTATGCTTCTATATTCAAGATTAGGTTCCGATGATTTTCTGTGTTTATAAGAGAAAGGACTTAGTTCTATACTTGCAGCAGACCGAACAATGTCACCGTCCATCAGCACTTTCAGTGCTTTGATTATAATACCTCCAAGATACTCCAGGATATTCAAGATTGGATCTGATAAGACAATTAGGCAATAAAATTAAGATTAAGATTAATACACAGAGATGGTTTACTATACACGTTTTCTTTGTGTGTGTTTTTTTGTTTGTTGTTGTTGTTGTTTTTTGGTGGGGGGATGTAGAGGTCACTTATAGAAGGATTAAACTAGGCCTTTAATATATACCCGCAAACACCACAAATCCGCAATTCATTTTAGGTCGAGTATTCCTGACGATCTGACGATTTTGACACAAAATATAGTATTTTTCATAACAAAATTTCCCGCTAAAATCTTTAAATGCAAAATGCTTTTTGATTGAAAATATGATAAAATAATTGCTCAACTCCTTATCAAAGCTACACATGTTGCATCGGATGTATGTATTATGCTTGCTAATTATTGAATCTCAACCCTTAATAAAAGCCGATTATTAAACATTTATGTTTTGGCCCTTTTAACAAACTTTTGCGCTGTGTAAAGGCCATTAAGAAAAATTTGAATAAGCCCGCTTGTTCTCATAAACAGTAAGATAAATTTGCGGTTTTTTTTTGTAAAATAATAAGCATTAATATAACTATTATTAAAATCGTGAACGAATGTTATATATAATACATGATGATTTTTTGTCCGCTGACAGGTTTAAACTAAAGTTATGTTTCAAGTCGTTCAAAGTAAAAATATCAGTGCTAAATAACAAAATATAATACAGTATAAGAGCTCCCTTCATAAATAAAATGAAGAAACAAGAAGGAAATATTATTTTCTACGTTTGAGTAAAACGAACATTATTTTCCCTTGTTTGTAATGGAATAACCACCAGCCAGTTGTATAAACAGATTTACCCAGGGTAATATTTTACCGGCGGTAATTTTTCTGGTAAATTGGCGGTAAACAATTGTATAAAACAAAATTCAGATTTTACCAAGCTATTTACCGCGGTAATATTTACCCTCCTCCAAGAGGTGGGTAAATTGATTTACCGTCTCAATTACCAGAATCAAGATGGCCGACCAGACATAAACAAACGCTCGATTCACAACTCATTTTGTCGATTTTAAAGACAAATTGAAACATTCGTGAATAGAAAACTGTTCCATTACATCCATATCAATAGAAGACAGGAATACAGAGGTAAGAAATTGGTAATAACCACTGTCTGGACAAATTACTGGTTGAGAAGCAGTTTCCGACGGAAAGCAGTTTCCGACAAATCGCTTTTTCGCGTACTTTCTTTATAAAGAAGGTATTGTAATTTAATTATATGGTTACTAGGCAATCAAAAGTTGAAGTTTTTACCGAGACACGTAAATAACTTTTATTGTTATTTAATGTTTAATGTTTATTTTTCAATTTGTACACAAACTTGCACGTGGGGGATCGTCACGCGCAGCGCATTGCGCATGCGTGTGAACTTATTTGCATATCTATGAATAGCTACAAGGTTGTCCTTAATTGACTTATACAAACGATGATCATTGTGTACATATTTGCGAACACTGTTGTCATGCTAGTTTCACACCCACATTCACTAAAATGATTTCAAACACAAGTTCTTATTAGAAATGAAACAAAATATCATTGATATTTAGTGTCTGCCTGACTTCCAGAATGATGATTGACTGGCGTAAGTTTTTAGGTTTAATTTTTGGTAAATGCTGAAAAATTAAATAATAGTTCTCGTACTGTAGTCTTCTATTTAGTATATTAAATAAATGGATAAAAAAACACACAATAGGCACCTAAAATCTGCCGCGTATTTGATTTATCGGAAACTGCTTCTCGTCAACAGCTAATCAGAACAGTTTAAGTACCCTCTTGGCGCCCCCATTAGATACACTAAATGTGACGTCACACATGTGAAAAATATATCGACAATAGCAGCTTGAGCTGTAGTTATCTAAAATGTAAACAATTTTAGTAGGAATTTTAACACGTATGAATAAATCAATAAACACTTGTAAAAACTGTCGGAAACTGCTTCTCAACCAGTAATGCATTAAAAATATTCCAACGAACACATTTCATGTACAAAAACAGTGACACAAGAAATCTGAAGTTTAAGAATGTATTTACCTTGTTTTGCGTTTAAATAATTCCAAAGTCTTTCAAAATTCAATGCAATGGTTCGAGACCAACACTTGATTGCAGGTCTCGACCTTACTTTTTTGAATTGTATCCCACTTTGCACATATTTTGAGTATATTGCACATAAATATTTACAATCAAATTGAACCGCCTGTAAACATTGACAATAAATGACAGCTATGACGTCATTTTCTATGAAAAATACCCTCAGTCTATATAGTCTATTTCTACAGTTTTCTTTTATATAGAGGCACACAACCAAATACAGTAGAGTGCATTGATAATATAAAAGTTTACCGTATATTTGATAAAAACAACAGCTGTGGTATGACAACATACCCAAGTATATTTTTTTGAGTTTGTTAAAATGTATATAAATTATACTGTTACATATACAGTTCTGTGATTAACACATTTATGTTCAATTATTTCATAATTGTGATAATAAATATGAATAATCATTTTAGGCTTTTCATCAGCGGAAGTCAGCAGAGCCAGTGTGATGTTAGAACATATAACAGAAACATGATTAAAGATACCAAGAGCAGTGAGGTAATAATAAGATGTTGTTGTTTTTTCTTCTGTAAATTATCAGTATACTGTCATTTGAGTGAAAACAAAATATTAATAACTGGTTTGTTTATTGTGAAAGCCATCATTTCTTACCGACGCTCTTGTTAACTTATCTTTCAAATTTAAAGAAACATTGGCCTCTAGGGAACGCCGTCACCCCCCCCCCCCCCATTTCCATATCCGCGCCAAATATTCATGAATCAGCCATAAAGCTGATTTTCACAGACAACATAATTATAATTTTAATGATTACAAAATAATTTTACTTTTCTTCAGATTGCCACCAGTGGAGGACCAAGGTTATATGACAAATGTACCGCCAGGAAAACATTAAAAATGAACTTCATGGAGCCGCTAGTGTATTATATGCTGTTTAACATTGCTGATTCTGGTTATTGGTATCTACATAAGAATTGACTTTGATTTTGAATTTAAAACCATTTATAGTTTTATGAAAATAGAAAATAAATGTTACACTCCTTGTATATTGACTTTATGCTCCTGAAAAATGGAAATATGGTGGCTATATGAGTAAGTTCTTCTAACACTTAAATTTGTCATCAACAATAAGACAGCTTAGTTTTTAAAAAGTTCAAAAATATAATTAAATAGTGCTGACAATAACTGAAGAGATCATGTTTCATTCTATTTTAAACAGAAACAATGATGACATAAATAAGCAGACACTAAAAATAATTTCATTATGTTAATTATACATGATTGCACTTTTAGTGCCAAGTTGAGGTTAATGCAAGCCTAAGGGTAGAAACATAATTATACAAACATATATATATGTTTCAAACAAGATCAAAGAAAAAGATTCAAGATCATTTGGTCATTAATAATAAACATAACTGATACATTATACAAATGTCGCATATAGTTTAATAATGAATTTGCAAAGTGGTTGGATGCAGCATTTAATAAATGGAATTCTTCAAGAATTGACATTTCACATAGGAGATATAGAAAAGATCAAGTACACTTATAATATGTGTCTGTATTGCACTAAAAAATCAGTGGTGTTTGCTTACATATTTTCTTAATTTCAGCAATATTTCAGTTTAAAATATAACAATGGACCCTAGCTTTAATTAAAAAATACATGGAATACTGAAACAATGGTACATATTATATTAAAGATATGAATTATTGATCACTTTAATGAGAATCAATTCTATAAAACATTTCTATAACAAGTTGAAACTGACTATAAATTCCTTAGGTGTCCGCGTGAGAAAAACGGACGATGCCATTAAATTTTATTCAAAGATTTTTTTGTATTTTGTGTAAGCAAGTATAATTGCTTTTCAGATAATTTCAGTTATTCAGATACATTGTGTCATTATGACTTGCATATCGTTACAATAATGTTCACATTTTCCTGCGGTATTCGTTGACCGTTTTGTACAAACTAAAGAGTAACACCCCTGAATTCAGAATAAACCTACCCCTTGAAGTGTTGCATGTGTTTTATTGATTAGCCACGGAGTAGCATATAAATACTGTACTGTTTTGTTGAATATTTCCCATGTAAATTTTTGGACCGATTTAATAAATTTTGTCATTAAACCTGCCTTTTAGATTTTTTTTTATAAAAATGGAATGTGGACTTTCATTTTTTTATAAAAAAGATACCTCCAATCTGACAGCTATGCGGGGGAAAATGACGTCACTCTATTGCATTATGGGACATTTTGGTAAAATTTACCCTGGTAAATTTACCGCCTTGGTGATTTCTTTTATACAACGTATTTACCGCCATGGTAATATTACCACGGAATTTACCGGTGGTTTTACTTACCGAGGTAAATATTTACCATTGTTTATACAATTGGCTGTGGCGTTTTATAAGCACGAGTGATTTATATGCACGAGTATTTCGTGCGCATATGAATGTAAAGGCATTCAGCGCTGAATAAATTTACATCGATACATTCACATCGATACAGTAACTGTTGATTGTTAAATTTTACAAGCATATGTTTAAATTGCAAGTTTTCTGTTATTATGCAATTTCATCATATGAATTATTTATTTGTTCTCACGTGTATACATAGCGTTGTAATTGACACTTGTATAACTTGATATAATACGTATACATGAATGATATACATTATATGTTTTATACATAATTGTTAAGGGGCATACGGGTGATCAGGCCCGACAACTAGTGGTGCGTGACAAATCCTGTAAATCTGGATGACAAACGGGCAGAGGTTTCTGAGTTTTCACCAGAAGGAGGGTATTATCTCAGTATTTCCTCGGCCAGTCGACCACGTCTGTAAGCTCCATTTTTTGCAAGCACGTTGCTAAGTAGACATACTTTGCTCGTGCTGCAAGTTTATGCTGTATGTGTTAAGCGGTTTCCCAAATCGCTTTTCTCAAACTTCCAAAATAATACCATTAAAAAGTATTGATTTTGTTGTTTTCTGTAGGAGTTTATAGAATGGTATTAAGGGAAGTAGTGTCAATCTTATACGAAAACAATGCACTTTGAATCAAGGGACGAAGCACTAAAAGCACACGCTTTGTAAACCAATCAGCGTAACGTAGACAAAAGCGTTTTTACAACAGAGACTTATCAAGGGACGAAACACGGGCGAAAAGAAATATCTTAAATCAAGAATCGAACATTTGTTTTTTTTTTTGTTTTTTTTTTTATCTTGAATCAACTAACGTATTACATAAACCAACGTATTTCTTTTAATCAAGCAACTTAACAAGGCATTTTAAATCAAGCGATATAACATTGTAAAAAATGATGTTTGAATCATGGAACACAACGCGTCAAAGAGATAGCCTATTTAATGAAGTGATCAGACACAAAGAACACACATTTTGAAGCAAGCAACGTAACATAGACACAAACACGACATTCTGAATCAAGCGACACAACCCGACCAAAAACAACGCTTTTTGAATCAAGCGTCGTAACGCAGACAAAATCAACGTCGTAACACAGACAAAATCAACGCATTTTGAATCAAGCGGCGTAACGCAGACAAAATCAACGCATTTTGAATCAAGCGGCGTAACGCAGACAAAATCAACGCATTTTGAATCAAGCGTCGTAACGCAGACAAAATCAACGCATTTTGAAACAAGCGTCGTAACGCAGACAAAATCAACGCATTTTGAATCAAGCGTCGTAACACAGACAAAATTAACGCATTTTGAATCAAGCGGCGTAACACAGACAAAATTAACGCATTTTGAAGCAAGCGGTGTAACGCAGACAAAATCAACGCATTTTGAATCAAGCGGCGTAACACAGACAAAATTAACGCATTTTGAATCATGCAGCGTAACACAGACAAAATTAACGCATTTTGAAACAAGCGGCGTAACACAGACAAAATCAACGCATTTTGAATCAAGCGGCGTAACACAGACAAACCCATGAAACTCTCATTACACTCTCTCCGCCGCAAATGTATTAATGGAAACGATGGAACTCATGCTCGATCGATAGTGCCATACACGACGCGCAAAGGCCAATGGCGAGGCAGGGAAAGTTGATGACACAAGAAAACGGCACCATTGAAACCAAGTGAGTTAGAATACGGTCTAGCTACGCTGACAGTAGCCGTCTGCTATGGTTGTATTTAAATTGGTGATATCTGACTTTGTGATGTGTCGTCTGTGGTGATATTATTATCAGTCAGTTATTAACGCAAAAGGCTGTTGGCAAGGCAATGCTCGAAGAGATGTTTAGTCTGCATTTATTGAGGTCGTTATGAATAATTTATTCTATTACCAATTTAATAACTTGATATTATGTCTCACAGCAGAGACGCCCGATGTCTTGGAAACAATCGACGACAGCGTTTAAGCTTTGGAATTGTGGTTTTAACATAACAGTGCAGGAACTGGAAATCGATAGCGGAGCAATGCTAGTTAAACAGATAAAGGTTTAGAATGTGCTTTGATTGGATTATTTCATAATTGCAAGCTGAAAATGATGGTGAGTGTTCTTAGTATTGTGAAAATAAAAATAGATCATCAATATATCGTGCTGCAAACCATTTGCTGAAAATCATGAATTGTCCTGCAAATGGCGCACGTGTTTTGTGTAACATGAGCGTGTCGGTTGTTTCTGTCTATATATTTATTATGAAACACTATCGATGTGTGTTTTATAATGTTTGATCAAAAAAGTAGAAACACGTACGCATGTCTGATATCTGGTGCAAGTTTTAAACTAAGAATGACACTCTTATTCAAAATCAAGACATATACATGTATAACAAACATAAATATTGAGTGATAAACCTTTAACTACTTACTAAATAATGCATTTATGGAAAATATTAATTACTGATAATAAAATTGTAACAGTGTATTAAAAAGCTGAATACGCAAAAATATAAAATGATTGGTGAATGCTAAAATATTAAATGCGATCTACTATCGTCTTATAAGGTAGAAATACCGTGTTTTCTGCACCTTTCTTTCAAATCAAACTCAATATCCGTTATAAAAACATTGATTTCGACATATGTTCATCCTTTTCATTATATTAAAACAGGTGTATGAATTGTAGTACATATTATTGGGATTAAGAGTACATCTGTAAGTGTATTACTGCTACCGTAGGAAGACACTGAGTTTTTTAATGCAGTAAAACTGCGATCGTTCGAGAAACGGCCATTGGTCGAGGACGAGGCTAAGTCCCGACCACTTACTCAGCTATTTTCAAATGAAATGCACTGGCGATGGGTCGCAACCTAAATTAACCGAAGTTAACAACTGCAATGACGACATCAAGCTTTGAAAATACATTGTAAGACATTTCTTAACGGACTAAAATGGAAATTTGGGTCGTTCGAAACATCGGATCACTCGCTGTTTTAGCTGGGGCCCCGACGTCCTCGAACGATCGCAGTTATAATGTTTCTTAATGTTTCTTATGACAGGCAGAATACAAAACATTTACAATTCGTCTATAAAAGGTCGTAAATAAAAAAAGAATAACCTATGACCTGACCAATTTCGTTTTTGCCTTTCAGGAAGATTTACATTTTTCTAGAGACTGTTAAACGTGATTCATTATTCTAGGATGAAAATTTAATTTAAAATTGGGGAAAAACAGATCATTAATTTCAATCGCATATAAACAGAGCTTGATTAATTGTGCCACGTTGTCCAATGAGCCCCGTCATTTGTTCCATCTAGACAAGGGATCGGCGGAACAAATGTATGCTCTCCGGCGTCGCAGGTCGAATGGTTAAAGTGACACTCTTATTATAAGGAACGCTGTAAGAAAAAAAAAACACATCCATTTTCGAGCATAAATATGAAACACTGCGATCTTATCTTTAGTCAGCCTTCTTATATCACTGGTTTCCGGACATTTACGCACAAATTGGCTAATTCTAAGACAAAAAAGTGTTGCTTTAAATGAGTGGTGTAGCTCCAAAACAGAGCCCGGACCGAAATGGTGGTGTACGTGTCCTACATGTGCGAACCGCGACAATCATAGTTAAATATATTTAGAATTAATAGTTTTTGGCATCGTACAGACGCGTAGCTGTCTGTACGAAAATACGCAACGTAATTAGATTTTGACAGGTCGAAATAAAACCGAAGAGGGTAAGGGTGAAGGGGTTAATATGCTGTCAGGCATCGATCTGCATTCCAAATTGGCCTTTGCTACGCGCCTGTCATATGGAGTATAGTTTACATATGATTAAAAATAGAATACTTTATATAGCACACTTGGCCTCAAAACCGATGACATCATGTTCGGTAACTGGAGACTTTTACGTCATGTGTTAACATAAAACGTCGAAAAGAATCACCACAGAATTTATTGCGTTATGTACCCAACGATATCCCAACGTAATTAAATTATTAAAACTTCTTGATCATTGTCACTTATGCAACTAAAAGGTGCTTACACAACGAAGTCCAATCAATTAATTGAAATATGCCAGCCATACAAAATATAGTATTGTTAATGAAATGGGAAATTACATTGGGGTAATTTCTCATATTAGTCTGGCATGAACAAAGACCAATTTTCAATTGAAACATGACACATATCTCAATTTCAATAACATCACCAATGGTTTATTAACTTGTTTCTGTACATTTAGCAAACTATAATCAAACGGCGAATTCCGATTTGTTTTGCAACCTGGTGTGGGTAACGATTAAAAATCGTTAACTGCTTTTGTAGAAAGAAAACTGATGGAGTTAATATGGTTAGATTGTATTAAACGTGCCATTCAAAAGCACGCGTGGCTACGAGACTTTCTCAGTTGAGAATATTGAAATAGGAATCAATGTGGATTCCAATATGGAACGATTCACAGAAATGGAGATGCCACCAGAGCACACTTAACCTGGCATATTGTAGGAGTCATAAGATACACAGATACTAAGCGTTTCCAGGAAAAGGAAATATGATATTGGGCTTATCGTATTTCACCGGCGACAAAGCACGTGGAGCGATTATAAGTGTAGGAATAAAAATAAAGGTCGACAAGGAGAGGCTGCTGAGAATTCATTGGTATTTCCAAGAATTGGCACTACTTCAGTAACACCGTGCATACGATCAGATACAGCATATTATACTGAAGACAAATCTTTAAGAGGCACATTATAGATTAAAGGGACACCACAAAAGTAAAAGGGACAGAGTATAGGTAAAATGGACACCACATAGGTTAAAGGGACACATTATAAGTTAAATGGGCACACAATAGGTTAATAGGGCACACTACAGGTTAAAGGGACACAGCATAGGTTAAAGGGACACCCCAGGTTAAAGGGACACAATATAGGTTAAAATGACATACTTTTAGGTTAAAGAGACACAATATAGGTTAAAGGTGAACATTATAGGTTAAATGGACACAGCATAGGTTAAAGGGACACCCCAGGTTAAAGGGACACAATATAGGTTAAAATGACATACTTTTAGGTTAAAGAGACACAATATAGGTTAAAGGTGCACATTATAGGTTAAAGGGACAAATATAGGTTAAAGGGACAAATATAGGTTAAAGGGACAGATATAGGTTAAAGGGGCATATGTTAAGAGGCAGGGTATAGGTTTCAGGGACACATTGTATGTTAAACGGACACAAAATAGGTTAAGGACATAATATAGGTTAAGATGACACAATATATGTAAAAGGGGCACACATTAGGTTAAAGGGACACAATATAGGTTAAGAGGCACACTATAGGTTCAATGGACACCCTATAGGTTAAAGGGGCACACTACAGGTTAAAGGGACACATTATTGATTAAAGGGGCTCATTATAGATTAAAGGGGCACAATATAGGTTAAAGGGGCACTATATAGGTTAAGGGGGCACAATATAGGTTAAAGGGACACACTTTAGGTTAAAGGGGCACAATATAGGTTAAAAGGGCACACTATAGGTTAAAATGACAAATAACTATTAAAGGGACACAATGTAGTTTAAAGGGGCACACTACAGGTTAAAGGGACACATTATTGATTAAAGGGGCTCATTATAGATTAAAGGGGCACAATATAGGTTAAAGGGGCACTATATAGGTTAAGGGGGCATACTTTAGGTTAAAGGGACACACTTTAGGTTAAAGGGGCACAATATAGGTTAAAAGGGCACACTATAGGTTAAAATGACAAATAACTATTTAAGGGACACAATGTAGTTTAAAGGGGCACACTACAGGTTAAAGGGACACATTATTGATTAAAGGGGCTCATTATAGATTAAAGGGGCACATAATAGGTTAAAGGGGCACTATATAGGTTAAGGGGGCACACTATAGGTTAAAGGGACACACTTTAGGTTAAAGGGGCACAATATAGGTTAAAAGGGCACACTATAGGTTAAAATGACAAATAACTATTAAAGGGACACAATGTAGTTTAAAGGGGCACAATATAGGTTAAAGTGACACAATATAGGATAAAAGGACATACCATATGGTAAAAGGGACAAACATAGGTTAAAGGGGCACATAATAGGTTAAAGGAACACAATTTAGGTTAAAGGGACACAATATAGGTTAAAGGAACACAATTTAGGTTAAAGGGACACAATATAGGTTAAAGGAACACAATTTAGGTTAAAGGGACACAATATAGGTTAAAGGAACACAATTTAGGTTAAAGGGACACAATAAAGGTTGACGAAAATCATATTTTTTCTCAATTTCATTGCATTATTATGCTTAGCTCATTTGACTTTCATAATGGAAACAAAAAAGCATGTAGTTTCTTTTACCATTTACTTCAGGAATGCGTTTAGGTATTAACATACCATATATAGCATATACGAACAAAAACATGATACAATAAATTAAAACATTTTCACCGAAGCAATTAATCAAAATTTTATAATAAAAAAATGTACAAAATATAAGCGATATGTTGGCGTTTTTTAACAATTGGAGACCACGTAGCTATAAACTGTTTTTTTTATAAAAGCTTACATTGTTTTATCTGTACAAAAATCATGGACTATTTTGGTTTTGATAATTAAAGTCAACTGAGTTTTTCATAATAATGCATTAAAATCATAAACATTTTTTTCCCTCAACCTATGCCTCTCTAACAGTTGTGTTAACATTTTTTTCTTCTTTTTGTTCACATTTTCCCTATCAGTTAATTCAGTTCAATAACTTTTACTCGGTAATCCAATTTTGCAAAATTGTGATTATAAAAATTCACGTTTCCAAAGCGTTATTTACTAGTACGTGAAACGGCAAGCACTCTGTGCTATAGTCACCTATGTATATGGGCTTTGTACTATGATTATTACAAACATTTTATATCCAATATCCAATACCTTGCGTCAGAATCAAGTTATAAAATTTGAAAAATTCTAAGTTAATAATTTTGCAAAACACATCAAAAAAGGCGTGGAAAGTTAAACAACAGTATAAATTTCGTAGAAGAATTTTCATTGTTAAAAGTGCAATTCGAATGAACGCATGGCTTTGATTCTCCAACAGTATTTAATATCTAAATAAATGTGAATCCAAAAGAGAATGAATCCGAGCCGCAATCAGAACCAGCGCACATAAAGCGACATGGTGTAGGAGGTAAAACTATCAAGGCTGCAAAGCGCTCCAATACTCCTTCCAGGAAGGGCAATATGAGCTTTATCGTCTTTTCATCAACACCAACGCGCGTGGGATAATTGAGTGTTTTTGAACGACGATTTAATGTCATAAAAAGTATGGTAGAAAAGGTTATTTTGATTCGGCGGAGTTTTATTTATCTTACTTCTATAGCCATAAAGTATACCATATTACATTTGCATGGCTTCAAATTCTTTTTAACCTTTAATTAGTCGGCGCCCTTCCTATTTGATATTACTTTAGAAATATTCCAACTTAGGGACTAGTTCATAAATTGCAGAACAATGCTTTAAATAGTTTCCACGTTGCATGATAAAATATGAAGTTTAGTTTGTTTGATAAAACTTGACACTTAAATTGATATTAAATGAAAACTTAAATTATAATAGCCCTGCTTATCATTTTGAAAATTTTGATTTTAAATACCAACTCAATCATAATAATAAAAACTCGGCCATCTCCGAGATAGATGAAGGTTACACGGTACTATTAAAATATCCTTTATGTTTGTAAACCTCCTACGCAGTAATCTCCCTTGGTGACAGCAAAAATGCCGAGTTTTGAAAAAATAACCTTGAGCTTAATTGTTTGTTTTGAAAATGTCATTCGAAAGAATGAACTCAAGATAATTCCCCTTTGATGTATATATGGTACAAATAAAAGGTGAATTTCATGCTATTGAAATGTATTAGACCATTGACTCTATTTCATCCGAAGAAACGTATGCATATTTTTTTGTTATAATTTAGTTTTAACAGGAGGATTAGCTTGGGGAAAAAACCAGAATATCTATAATTCCGGGCTTAAACTATTGTAACAATATTATTAACCGTAATGTCCTTCGAGCATATGTACACCCAACATAAAACCAAATATTATCATTGAAATAATAACCATTTTTGGTTATCTGCATGCACGTTTTTCTTCTAATTTCATTGCGCCGACTTGATGCTATGCATCAATTTCTTTCTTGTTCATAATTAGTTCTACTTTATAAATAAATATCTTCGTTTTATTTCCGCAATAAACCATTTCTCTAAATAACTTAGATGCACTCTTATTCCCAGATAAGATTCACCACAATTAATACTTTTGCTTTAATATTCCAAAAAGGATTAATAAATGTCAAAAACAATGTTTTCTTATGAAGGAAAACGAGTTTAATTTGAAAGAAATGAGCATAAAACACGGTATTCTACCTTATGAGACTATTGTAGACTACAGTAAATATTTTAACACTCACCAATCATTTAATATTTTTGCGCTTTCTGCTATTAAATTCACGGTTACAATCTTATCAGTAGTTAATAGGTTCCACAATAGCATTTTTTAGTAAGAAGTTTAAGGTTTATCCGTCAAAATTTATTTTTGTTATACATGTGCATGTATTGATTTTGAATAAGAATGCCACTTTAAAGAAACCCGCTTGTCAATCAGTTCAAAATAGTAGATGTACCAGAACAGTAGGTCTAGATATTTTAACCGCCTTTCTGAAAAATCTAAACTTGCGCTGTATTGGCAATGACAGTTTTATATTTGGCTTACCCAAATATGATTTTTATTTCTACCCATTTGATTGAATTATTTTGTTTATGCTATAAACATAGAATTGATTTATGCAATAAACTATGAAACTGAACTGAAAATTTTAAGAGCAGTATAGCAGTTTTGTCACGTGTTACTCATTGATTGTTTTCTTGCGCTTTTTTGATATGCACCGAAATTTAAATCTGTTGGCAGACACTTGATTCAATTGGGATATTTCGTTGCTTCAAACACTTGAAATGCTAAACCGATTTGCAGTAGCAGTACCAATGTTTATCTCTTCAATACTTTGTAAGGTAAAATGTTTGACTGATATAATGTTTTGCCTATTGAATATTGAAAATGTTTTTAATGATCACCTTATGCACCAGTCAATTGCAACCACGCCTCTACCCCCAGTTATGGGGGTAAACCGGGGATAACGGGGGAAATGGGCCGCATTTTACCTTCCAAACGGCCCCGCACTGCCGAGAGAACGTGGTGATTTTGTTGTTGCGCCGAAAAAGTCGGTGAATGGGTCATGGCTTTGTGCAGGAAAATATCCGTTCTTTTAACGGCATTTGTCCTCAAAGCCTTTTCCGGAGTTTAACGAGATCTCGCACGATATACCCGTATGCTTTAAATGTATGCATTATAATAGGCCTAACCTTGGATGTCTCCTTGGTGCGGGGGCATTTGGCGGGGATTTTACCAGAAGTTTGTCCCCGCAGGATGGGGACTTTACCTGGGATTGGCTTGACCACAAGTCAAAGTCCCCGCTATTCCCCGGACTGGGGTGGGGGGGGGGCGTGGTTATTATTGACGGTTGCATTATTCTTTCATGGTTTTTTTATAACATATGGAGATCTACAAGTGAAATAATAACAGTGAAACTATTGATTTTCACTGCAAACTTACAAGTTAAATTATCAACATTAAGAACTAATTTCAAAAGCAATTGTAGTACCTACCCCTTGATAGAGACTAAATACCACCAAAACCAGTATTTTCTGTCAAAACTAATAACTTGATATTTAACAAATGTTTGGGGGACAAAATTCCAGTATGTTAATTACCAAAAATATCTTTATGTATACATATTATATGTTTAAATAAAGATATTTTTGGTATTAAACATACTGAAATTCTGTCTCTCAAACGTGTTTTAAGCAAATGTTTGCTTTTGTACAAAACATTGCAGACTGCAACTGCTCGAACATTACTTTGATGATTTACCCTTTAACTGCATGACTTTGTAATACAAATTTCCCGAAAAATTCCTTGAATACCTAAAATACCCATCAACGCCCCAAAACATGCTATTTCTGTCATTCGTGGTCATAGAAAAACTATTTATTCTATGAATATTTATGGAGAAAAAATACCAACCGTGAAATAAAATAAGACCTTACATTGAAATCATAAAAAAATATTTGTTCCATGGTCACGTTTAAGTTAAAATGTAGAACAAAATTATGTACCATATCAGAGTTTAACACCATGGTCAATAGAATATTACTTTATTTGATGGTCAAAAAGCTTAAATATCAACATCATGTGATGATGTATAATTGTTTTCTATATTGCACTAATTTCTCTGTCAATAAGCTCCCCGGAAAGTTTCGGATTTAATCATTTAGAAAGCTCCTTACGGAGCAGAAATGTAATTGGAAATGAAAATTTACTTTATGATGGTCATACAATTCGTCCTTGGATGTAAAAGTCATACTGATATGAGAAGAAAGAAAACATAAATAAAATTTAATATGAACCGCCAAATGCAATTTACATGTATGTACATTATAGGGTTATTAGAACTGCGTTTTGATCCGGGAGTTGTATTCGACTCGAGCGGATTTTTGCAGATTCGGATTTCACGAAGCGCAAGCCGAGTGAAATCAATATCTACAAAAAAACACGTGAGTCGAATGCGACATTCCGGATCAAAAAGCAGTACTAATAGCTCTTTTATTACATACATTACTGGTTATATCACTTAAAAGCTAATGTTTTCATAAAATTGTCATTTTAACGACGCTCTTTTTTGTTCTATGACGTCATTTTAACATCGCGCAACGATACCTGTTATGACGTGACGTCACAAGAGTGGAATACGGCCGTATTGCACTGGAGTGGAATACGGACTACCGTATTTTGCGATATGTATTGCGTGTGGATTTATGATGGGTATATAATAAAATACTATATATTTAGGAAAGGAATATATATATTATTACGGATAATATATATGCTGTAGTTAAACTCTCCACGCCTATATTTGACGTGTTGTGTTGTATCATTAACATACAGTCGAACCCCGTTGGCGCGAACTTTCAGGGACCGGCGAAAATACCTCGAGCCTCAGAAAATTCGAGCCAAGCGGGATTGTTTACTTTCAGTATAAAGAATCGGTCCTTTACAACTAGTTCGAGCCAACGAGGAATTCGAGCCAAACGAGTTCGAGCCAACGGATTCGACTGTATAATGGTTCAAAATTGTACTTATATAACTTGATATCAGCATGACCATTGATATTTATATCACATACTACATTAATATATCTTTTACTGCTCGGCAAAATGCCGTATGTACTCTATAATTCTACATTGGATGTTGTTAGCACATTAAATTGTCTGGACGTCCAAAAAATGGCACCTATTTGCAAATGCAGAAACAATTATCGGACCAGCAGGGACTTTTTGTAATGCTCTGACCGCAAAAACATGCAATGCTGCATAAAATTGTGAATTGGCATGGTTTTCATTAAGTTTGTCCAGGAAAATACGAATCATTAAATACTGGTTTATAATTAAACGATATCCTGAGACTTAGGGGCGGATCCAGCATTTTGACATTAGAGGGGGCGTTACTAAGGGGGCTTAACCGTTTGAATTGCGCCCCTTCCTTAGAAGCGAAATCTAGTTAACTAAAAGAGAAGGAAGAAGGATAAGGGATACTCTTCAAGCCAAAAAAAAACAATATCCAGTCCGATATTGTGCATTTTAACCAAATAATGGCGTATTTGTTTGCCAGGTTCCCCCTTTCTCCCCCTGATCAGCTAATGCTCGTATGTATACGTTTTTAATATGACGTCGACCAATGGTCAATCTATTAATACTTGGACATTCATTTTTTAATAAGTATTGAATGATCTTCGATTTGCTTACTTACTTACAATCATATGAGAATGTAACGATATAGATGTATATATATATATAAAAGGGAATGGCTCTATATGAAGCTTTTATTAGAATAATATACGAATTTTACTTACAAAAAAAGGTATAAATATGTAAGAAATTCAAGAGTAGAGTGTTACTGTAATTTTATTGATACTTGTATTTACAAACACATGTATTACAAATATACATTTTGAGTGATAAACCGTTAAATTACTACTTACTAAAGTATGCATTTACGGAAAATATTAATTACTGGTTACAAGATTGCAACCGTGCATTTAGTAGCTGAAAAGGCACAAATATCAATTGACTGGTGAGTCTTAAGAGATTTACAGTGATCAATTTTCATCTCATAAGGTAGAAATACAGTGTTTTCTAAACATATCTTTCATTTTAACACGGTAGCCTTCATAAGAACCATTGTGTTCAATGTTTATTCATCCTTTTCGGTAAATTTAAGCAATTGTTTTATTTGTGGTACTGCTTTTATGGGAGTAAGAGTGCATCTTTAAACAAAAAAAGCGATTGGAAAATCATAAGCAAGTATTTGAGGATATAATTTTAATAACTATAATGAAACGTTCGGCAAACAATGTTAATGTTAAATTAAGAAAATATAGAGATATAAACCGAGAATATAGAAAATGTAATAAAGCATTATAAATGTAATATAAATTGATTATATGCCTCTAGGTATTTAATGTACTTGCCAAATCTAACCAAATTTCAGAACTTTTAGTCATGCGGCAATGATAAATAATGAATAATATTGCTACCTATTTATTATTCCTACATTTCATAGAAGAAATGCGTCGTTTCATTTATTTTTATTAAACTATAAGACACGTATAGTGTTGGGCATGCGTTTCTCCTTATGATCAATGTTGTGATAATGATATCATGTTTATTGAATATATGAATTTCACTTCATTTATTATGTCATTAATGTAATGTTGTATGTACTTAGCATATAGGCAATGCTCTTATAAAGTATGATTATAAAACTTTACTTGAGAAAATTCACTAAATCATCAATTGGTTATTTAGCTGTTCGCGCACGCGCGCTGGCTAGAATATGAAAGTATAGCCACCATTATCCGACGATGCGCCAACATTAAGAGAGATTTTGGTTTACTGTTTGTTTTACTAACCAGTTTAATAAGCTGCAATACTACGCCTAATAAAATGGCGCCTATATCATTCGACATCAAAACGACCTTACAACAAAAATACATATTGCTAAAACATGTGATGCTCCCATGCGCCAAACCCTTATAATCGAACGAAGTAAGTACTGACAATCATACTGTGAGATGCATTGTAAGGTTTTATCGATACCTCCAAGAAATTGATATCATTATTATAAAGCCGTGCACTCTTGTGAATGTCTTTCACAGAAATAGTAAATTACATCGACGGAGATCTGCAGAATAAGACTGGACCTTTCCAGGTAATCCTATCACGTATCGGTAGGGCTATTTTGATGAGTGTGTGATCTATGTGTGGTATTTGTATGTGGTGTTTATTCGTATGTGTCTCTAGGTCATTGTCGTTTGGGACCTTCCATTGTGCCTCTTAAAAGGGTAACGTTTGAATTTCGTCTTCTTGGCTCGCCCGTTTGGTTTTCATTGTATTATTTAGATACGATTTTACCCTTTGGACACAATTACAATTTCCGGGATGGGTAGGTAGATAGACTTCCTAGGCCCTTAATGACGTAATGAAAAGCAAAATTAATAACCATCCCGAGAGGTTAAAGCTGCATTTTTTGCAGATTGAAGGTTTCGACAACCTTTAATGCGAAAATGCATGTCAAACAGTGATATAAGACTGCTTTAACAAAAAATGAGAATGCAGAAATTGGCTTATTCCAAGACAAAAATTAAAAAGGTGTTAAAACGGTATATCTCTGAGAGTGCAGCTTTAAAAAATATTTTTTTTGTGAGTCGGTCGGTTAAGGCCGAACATATATTTGCACACCACGTGATAAATTACGTCATAAATGCTACTTCGGCGGGCAACATTTTGCTTCGAATGAAGACTTTAAACAAATATTACTTCTACTATTTTTTCACCATTTTAAATGAATCATAGCTCAGTCTACGCCGCTTACGGAGCCCCGCCTTCGGTCTTTTACCAGAGTTTGATTGAGAGTTTAGTTTCTTACCACACTTCCATAAACCTTTTCACAAAACGGCTGTCTGAGGGAGCCTTGTCAAAACATTATTTTAGGAATAGGTTTGCCGTCCTAGCAAACTCCGGTAATTAAATTAAATTAAAGGCGGAGCTATTTAAGCGGCATAAATTGCCTTTTGTTTCATTCAAAAGGTGTAGTAAAAGAAGAGTTATCTTGGTTTTAAGTCTTCAATTTAAGCAAAATGTTGCCTTCCGATGTAGCATTTATGACGTAATTTATCACGTGGTATAAACACTGCTTACCGCTATTACATAATTATTGACCATGCAATAACTTCTAACTGACTTCTTAAACAACCTGAAGCTTCAGATTGTCTCGAAGAAATCATTAAGAATTCATACAATATGTAATTACTCGCTTTCCCAAGTATCTGATAGACGCTGTGTTTCACATGGCACAAACTGATTGCTTTATAACACGTGTATAATTATGTTTGGTTGGTTTAAGTGATTCAATTTTTTGTAAATGGATCGTAGGCGTCTTTTATAAGACTTTGTGTGGCTAATAAGTTGTGGTAAGTGAAAACAA
The DNA here is from genome assembly GCF_026914265.1 of Mya arenaria. Classification (NCBI taxonomy): domain Eukaryota; kingdom Metazoa; phylum Mollusca; class Bivalvia; order Myida; family Myidae; genus Mya; species Mya arenaria. Next base: position 50,368,444 of record NC_069134.1, read on the forward strand.
GCTCTGCAAACAACCGATTGACATTTAGAATCCTGTAACTCAGTCACGATTTTCGTTCTGATATCAATATATAGAAAGACCTCACCAGCAATCACTGCGGTGGCAACGAGTTGTCTGCGAACAGTAACGGGTTGTCATCAGCATCACTGTGGCATATGTCGGTGAAAAGTAGGTGTCTTTATACGAAATCTAACGAGTTGTTTTGACATTTGAACTTTGTCGTAACGACTCGGCAGTTGATTTTTGACGAAGAGAACATACGTTGTATATACAATGTGTTCAGCAGTTTTACAACAAGGCTCGGCTACTACTACTACTACTGCTGCTGCTGCTGCTGCTGCTGCTGCTGCTGCTGCTGCTGCTGCTGCTGCTGCTGCTGCTGCTGCTGCTGCTGCTGCTGCTGCTGCTGCTGCTACTGCTACTGCTACTACTACTACTACTACTACTACTACTACTACTACTACTACTACTACTACCACTACTACTACTACTTATACTACTACTATTTCTACTACTACTACTTCTACTTCTACTACTTCTACTACTACTACTACTACTACTACTACTACTACTACTACTACTACTACTACTACTACTACTACTACTACTACTACTACTACTACTACTACTACTACTACTACTACTACTACTACTACTACTACTACTACTACTACTACATCTTCTACTACTACATCTTCTACTACTACTACTACTACTACTACTACTACTACTACTACTACTACTACTACTACTACTACAACTACTACTACTACCACCACCGCCACCGCCACCGCCACCACCACCGCCACCACCGCCACCACCGCTGCTACTGCTACTGCTACTGCTACTTCTACTGCTACTGCTACTACTACTACTACTACTACTACTACTACTACTACTACTACTACTACTACTACTACTACTACTACTACTACTACTACTACTACTACAACTACTACTACTACCGCCACCGCCACCGCCACCGCCACCGCCACCACCACCGCCACCACCGCCACCACCGCCACTACCGCCGCTACTGCTACTGCTACTGCTACTTCTACTGCTACTGCTACTACTACTACTACTACTACTACTACTACTACTACTACTACTACTACTACTACTACTACTACTACTACTACTGCTACTACTACGACTACTGCTTCTACTACTACTACTACTGCTACAACTACTGCTACTACTACTACTACTACTACTACTACTACTACTACTACTACTACTACTACTACTACTACTACTACTACTACTACTACTACTACTACTACTACTACTAATACTACTACTACTACTACTACTACTATTTCTACTTCTACTAATAATATAACATATTTATGAAAAGCATAGTTTTAAACACTAAAGGCTTGTTAAACACGAACACATACTTCTTAACATTTTTGTTCTAGATAATTTCAATTAGTTAGCAAGATAATTATCGCGAAAATATGGCGCAAATGAAGTGGTTAACACTTAACAGTTCGCATTTTCAGGTTATCGTACGTTATTTGCCATAGTCTATAACATGATATTTTATTGTTTTCTAAGATATTAAAGATAAAGGCTAAAAGAATACTCGGTCAAATCTACGACATAGACTCTTCAACTGATTGGTACCTATGTTCCTAAAACTGTGGTGAAACCCCCACAATGAGACGATCTGATGAAGCTTCAAAGATAACAGTATGTTTACGCAAACTGTTTTCTTTTTGCGTAAACATATTGTTTTCTTTTTGCGAACACAGAAAACGGTATGTTTGCGCAAACGGACAACATTATATTTGTGCAAACGGACAAAAGTATGTTTGTGCAGACGGACAACAGTATATTTGTGCAAACGGACAACAGTATGTTTGTGCACACGGACAACAGTGTGTTTGTGCAAACGGACAAAGGTATATTTGTGCAAATGGACAACAGTGTGTTTGTGCAAACGGACAAAGGTATATTTGTGCAAATGGACAACAGTATATTTGTGCAGACGGACAAAAGTATGTTTGTGCGAACGGACAAAAGTATGTTTGTACAGACGGACAAAAGTATGTTTTTTCAAACGGACAACAGTATATTTGCGCAAACAGATAAAAAAGTATGTTTGGGCAAACGGACAACAGTTTATTTTTGCAAACAGACAATCGTATGTTTGTGCAAACGGCCAAACGTGTGTTTGTACAAACGGACAAAGGTATATTTATGCAAGCAGACAACAGTTTATTCGTGCAGATGGACAAAAGTATGTTTGTGCGAACGGACACAATTATGTTTGTGCAGACGGACAAAAGTATGTTTGTGCAAACGGACAAGAGTATATTTGCGCAAACGGATAAGAAAGTATGTTTGTGCGAACGGACAAAGGTATATTTGTGCAAATGGACAACAGTGTGTGTGTTCGCACAGACTAAACTATATTTTTGCAAACGTACAACAGTATAATTTTGCAAACAGTTAATCGTATGTTTGTGCAAACGGACAAAAGTATATTTGCGCAAACGAACGGACAACCGTGTATTTGTGCGAATGGACAAAAGTATATTTATGCAAACAGACGACAGTATATTTGTGCAAACGGACAAACGTTTGTTTGTGCAAACGGACAAAAGTATGTGTGTGCAAACGGACAACGGTTTATTTGTGCAAACGGACAAAAGTATATTTGTGCAAATAGACAAACGAAGATCTCCAAATGAGCTCCACTTACTAATTTTACAGATGTATAGTTTTGTTTTGTTCTAAGAAGGATCAAAAGTGTCAATCAGTTAATTGCATTTTGTCTTCGTAGTTTACAATGAAGAAACCAATCCATAAATATTACGTCTCGTGTGGATTTTCTTTTTGTTCTGGTAAGAAGATGTCATGATCTAGTTGAAACAAGTTGTAATCATTTTATTTCTCCGGTGCATAAATAGCCGAGTTGATTTCTTCTCCTCTAGAGACTGCGTGTTTTAAACACACATGGCTCTGAGGGAACTCTCAACATATATTTGGACATGAACACCACAGGAATTAAACTCTTCTATAGAAATCAATGATGCTGTTCTGTCAGGAAGTCTGACCGAGGAGATTGAATGTGTCTATTGCGCTCGTGTAGGCAAACCATAATGATTCAGATGTAGATAAGCACCGTTTTGATAAGAACTTAATCCCGATTGAAAATTCCGAGTGAACGTCTTTTTCGCCGACTGTTCCGAGGGGGGAAACCCTCATATTTGTTAGTAAAGGCGTGTTGATGCATATGTTTTCTCTCAGTGAGCATGGCCGTATCGGATATATATCGGCATCTGGTCGGAATGTCGGCAGATCGTCCCGATGATGGCCAGATAACAGTCTGATATTTACGAAATTATCCCTGAATGGTTATTGGTACACTGTAGCTCATTTGTTATTCAAATAGTTTAATAAATAAAATACTCTTAATAAATATTGAATAGTTTATGAATATTTTTGAAACGATCGAAAAATAAGTCTGTTCAATATCGGACCGATTTCTTTTTAAATATCAGATAGATGTCAAAATCGATATAAGACCGATATCCGTACGTTGGTGAAACCCTTTCTTCTAGAATATATCTATCACTCCCCTTGATTTCAATTCACGTGAATTTAAGTTCATTTGTTTGAAATTTCCATTATAAATATCTCGAATATGACCAAATAAGGTAATTTATAAAACACTACTAAAACGGATATAAGTTATTTTTAGAAATGTTTTCATGAACATGAATGAAATAATAATTACTTACACCTTAAAAAGGCTGGATCTTCTTGCCTGCATTTAAATAGTGTGTCTGGCGTAGCACGTCTAGTCCACAAAAAATTTGATCTAAATACATAATTTATCTGAAGCCACAAGTTATCTGAAAGAATGTCGAACCGAAGACTGACAAATGATAGTCAGATGACAAACGTTTTATCGGCCCGATATCTGCCCGACAAGATATCGGTCAGACTTGTAACCGATTGGCAAATCGATATCGGATAGATGGCGTTTTTGATATCTACCCGATTTATGAAATATATCGGTCCGATATCTATCCGATAGGCGATTGCTGTCTGGGCTGTCTCTGATATTTTCGGCGTTTAGTTTCTCTGGATTAGTGTCTGGTTGGTCTTATGGTGTGCCTCTAACCAGGGTAATCGTTTAAAGTGATAACCTATGAGCTTTAACCATTGTATAATTAATTATCCTGGTAGTGGATGTACGTTTCAAATAGTTAGTCAGTTGAGGTTAATGTTAGTTGCTTGAAGGTAATCAAACTACAAATCGGGGATTAAAAGCGAAAAGGTTCTATCTTCTTGTTTATTAAATGTAACTTAGAACCTTTTCGCTTTCACCACTCGAAATGTCCGTGTTTCAAAACATTGAGGAGATATTTTGATATATAGCGGAGTGATTCTTCCTCATTTTTATTATATTAGGATACATGACACAAGAGCTACACAACCACTTATGGGACATAACTTCTGGGTGTTTGATAACACTCGAACAGTTATCAAACTTATGCGAGAAATACGAATACTCATTCTAATATAGTTAACGTAATTGGAGAATATAAAGTTAGAGAATAGACAGTGCTAAGTTTGTTAACAAGAGGGCCTTTAATGGGTTATATCGATTACCAGCGCGCAAACTCTTAATGTGAAAACAGGAGATTAAAAGACTTTGAACGAGATCTTTATAACTCAACCGAATTCCGTGAGAAACGGTTTTAATTGAACTTTAACTAGATTTTATCGAACTATATTTTCTGATTTAGTGTAAAACAAATTGAGTAGAACATGATTAAAAAGCCTAGGATGACTCTGTACCAAGTTTCATCAATATCGCAAAGAGAGGTCAAGCATTATGATCCATTTTGTGACCTTGTGACTTATATTTAACCCTACAAAGCCCAAATTTCATGAGAATGTGGTGAGCAAATTTATCGACTAGGGTATTAACACAATTTTAGAAACGACAATTCGTGCAAAGTTTCATAAGATTTGCTTGTCTGACCAATATTTCCAATCATAGAATTAAAAAAAAAATCTCTAAATTTACAAAAAAGACTAAAAGTCAAACGTTGTGAACAATTTTCATGTAGATCTAGCGGATAAGTTAATGTCCGGTATTATGGAACATATGACCTAGCGATTCACTTCCGACAGACATATTATTCGAACATAAATCACATTGAAAGAACCATTAATTAGAAGTAATATTTAGCGTTTGTAAAACATGTTGCGTCAATAGTGCTAAAAAGGTTTTCCGAACAGTTGAACAGTGAGCAAATTTTTGACTCAGCATTACACATGTTTTTTTCAAAATTATTTTAAGTTTAATAGGTAAAAAACCACCTGTCCAGTTACTTTCAACGAAGGTTAGGTCAAAGATGTGGCTGGTGAATTTCTCACTAGCAAACTGTTTAATACGATATGTTTTTGTTTCTATAGATATTGCTATGACGGTTTTTCTGCTTAAGTGGAATAGAAATTAATGTTCTGTTATGTTCTGTTATGTTCTGTTATGTTCTGTTATCTTCTGTTATGTTCTGTTATCTTCTGTTATGTTCTGTTATCTTCTGTTATGTTCTGTTATGTTCTGTTATGTTCTGTTATCTTCGGTTATGTTCTGTTATGTTCTGTTATATTCTGTTATCTTCTGTTATGTTCTGTTATCTTCTGTTATGTTCTGTTATATTCTGTTATCTTCTGTTATGTTCTGTTATCTTCTGTTATGTTCTGTTGAAAACGGCTAAATGTCAACGATTGTTCAGAATAGCTTACTACGAGCACTTTTGTACCTGATCTCAAATATTGATGTTTATATTATGCCCATAAATGTTAGGTCGGAAAACATTTTATAGTATATTCCTTTTCTATATACAGGTATGAAATACAATATATACAGTTTATATACCTTAAACAGTATTTTTGCGACACTAAAGTTAACATTTGCGTGGTGCTGACAATCATACAGAGCAGTTGTGTATTATATATATTATTATACTTTTAGCCGCTTGAAACAAATATAAAATTATTTTTTTTTATTTCTCATAAGTTATTTCTCACTAAAACGTGCTTTCAAATTGTTTTTGTGTATCATAAAATATTTTCTTTGTTTCAGATTTTCCACCATGTAGCATACGAGCTGTATCAGATCACACCGCTGTCGACGAAAACCAAAACGTAAAACATCATGTGACTAATATAAAAGGAACGCATTTACTAATGACGTCATCAACTCTGCAGATGCTTCGATATGACGATCAGCAGTACTTCGAAGTACCCCGTAAGATTTGTATGTCATTTTACTTATAATTGTCTAAATATTTCAGTTTCAAAATAATACAGTCGAACCCCGTTAGCTCAAACTCGTTTGGCTCGAATTCCTCGTTGCCTCGAACTGGACCTTAAGGACCGCTTTCTTTATACAAAATGTAAGCATTCCTGCTTTATTCGAAACTTACGAGGCTCGATGTATTTTTGCTGGTCCCGGAGAGTTCGAACCAACGGGGTTCGACGGTAATTCAGTTCCAATATATTTGATAAATACTTCGAAATGAGATGTACCATTCCGTATGATAGATGCATCAACAGGCGAAATGTTTGAAGTTCAACCGAACATCTCAAAGGGATTTGCAAATATATTTGACGAAAAATGTTCATAAGTTGCCTTTGTTAGTACACAGTAGAAAAAACCCCGGCAGAAAATGAATGACCTGTCTTTGAAGTTTAATTTGAACTGTGTAAGTAATACAAATGGGTTACAAATAGATTGCCACGCTTGCGCAACAGACAATAATTCAATTTTAAAAATACTGTCACATGACTAAACAGCTAGTGTTTGCGATGTATTTTCAATTCAATGTTTTTCGGTTTACTCAGTATATTTTAGGCAATTTTGCCATTATTCTGAATTTTTAGGTGTAAAATGTAGATTTAATGTATAATGTATGTTGATGGCAATAGCTCAGAGAACAAACATGTAAGTGACGTCAAGTTCTAAATAACTTTTTTGGCATAACAAATTTGAACATTTTCCTTAGCCTATAAAAGACTATGCTATTTTCTGCCAACAAACGTTATATAGAAATTAACGTCGATTGCTATTTCGTTTACACCGGTTTTGACCCGTGGTGACCCATGTGAGAACCCCTTTGATGTCACGTGATTCCTCACCCTGATTGAGCCTATCATCTGAATCAAATCGTTCGTGTATATAGTCCCATGTGTACACCGTCATTTTCATTCATGTAATTTAAGACGATGAAGAAACATAATGGAACGCTGCATATAGACCCCTTGATAATAGTTGATTGTGTCGCAGTGAAATGAATAAACCTCAACAGTTGAATTTGCATCGATCTTGTCGAACGGTTAATGGGAAAGAAGTTGCTTTTGTTATCTATATGATTCGAAGTAAGTGAATTAGTGGGTTTGCTATAAGTTTTGTGTATAGCTTGTTTTCGCTCAGTTAAAAACGAACTATTTTTACCAATTGGATGGCAATTTCTCCCACCTCAGATAAGTAGATCCATTAATTTAACCATGCTAGAAATTCTTATCTTGCCCACGGGCGAAGATAAAATGCCCGTATGGAACTTCTTTTAATGGTCACCACATTGTAATTACCTCCCTTGTTGAAGACTGTCGTCTGTAGCGCATCACGGAAACCTTGTCTGGTGGCAATATTTAGAACGCGAGTTAATTATTTCTCCCTCCAAATGTCACCAGAAAACAGTTTTAACGCACCTTTTAAGAAATAATGCTTCACTCTTCTTAAAACTATTTAAAGACCGATCAGACCATTTACATACTCTGAATCACTGGGCGAATATCCAAGACAACCACGAAGTATTGCATATCCGTACGCAATTATTTTCACTAAGCACAAAAGAGTTTTGGCAAAAAAAATACATTTTTACTTAATTTTGTTAACTGAGGTGGGAGAAAAAGCATCTACCATAGCCGCTCGTGTAAGATAGGTTCATCCCGACCCTCGCGCTATCTTACACTCTCGGCCATGGAAGATACTTATAATCTTTAAAAATATTCGACTTTTGATTTCCATATTGATTGATTGCCTTTCCTATTGAGCCGTTCGTTTTAAAATTGCAACTGACAAGTGTAAATGATCGAAAACATATCATACAAAAAGTAATTACAGTTTGTTTATTTGCTCTCGCGAAAAACCCACAATACATATTTTTTGTCAATTTTAAATGTGTTTTTTTCTGCACTCAACACTCACTGTTACCAAACGCATAAGGGTCACAAAGAATTCAAAAATCACGTATTCAGTGTGTGTATACCACGTGATTAATTGTGTCATAAATGCTACATCAGAATGCAAATCTTTTGCTCTGAATGTGGCTTTAAACAGCGATAGCTTTACAATATTTTTACCACTTTAAAGGAAACACTTACAGAGCCCCGCCTTCGGTCTTTCACCAGACTTTGATTGAGAGTTTAGTTTATGAAAACAGTTCGACAAAACCGCCGCCGGATGGAGCACTGTCAAAACATTAGTTTAGAAACAGGGTTGTCGAAGTGTTTGAGTAAACTTATCACTAAATCAAACTCCGATAATGAAACGACGGCGGGCTCTTTAAACGGCATCGACTGCCTTTTATTTCATTTAAAATGGTGAAGAAAAATAAATGTTCTCTTGGTTTTAAGTCTTCATTTTAAGCAAAATGTTGCCTTCCGACAAAGCACATATGCACCAGTCAAATGTAACCACGACCCCCAGGTCCGCGGGGTATACCGGGGATAGCCGGGGAAATGGGCCGTGATTTGGCATTTGGTGGGGATTTTACCATCAGTTCGTCCCCGCAGAGCGGGAATATTACCCGGGGTTGGCTGGACCGAAAGTCAAAGTCCCCACTATTCCGCGGACCTGGGGAAGGGGGGGGGGGGTGGGTGGCCTGGTTACAATTGGCTGGTGCATTATATGATGTAATTTAGCACGTGGTATACACACACTGGTGCTTGTTGATCGGATTCCTGAAACTTGCAAAATATTCTTTCTCAAATGAGGTTGGCATTTAACTGTTATTGAACCATTTTGACCCATGTTTTTTTCTGTTTGAATCCTTTAGGTACTGTTTCGTCTGCTACTAAGCGTGTTCTGACTTGATTATAGTCATTATAATCCGAAATCACATAACAATTAAAAGTGTTGTGAAGTTTATCAAAATATATCGTTGTGGAAATAGCAAATGGGGTTTTTCTGAATCTCATAAGTGATTATGTAATATGTTTTTGTGAGATTGTGTCGTTCAAAAATAGTACACAGCTATTATTAACTTTGGTTGCCATGACTTCTCTATACCACAGTTTTACGTGGTTTGTTCAGCACTCCCTTAGGCGTGGGTGGGAACTCGGAAAGTCACTTTAACTTCTGCGTTTGATATATTGTGGTTTTATCACTATTCATTCCAATAAAACATTTTCATTTTCAAGATATATTAGATTTAGTACATTCAAAAGAGTTACTGTATCAAAACAACATGAATAACTGACACGTGATAAATGCACAACCAAAATAATCACGACAGAATTTGTAAATGAAGCTTTGAAGGTCATATTCTGTCTCAGTTCTGTTAACGCAATATTACATTTCCATATACTATCAGGAAATTATATATTGGATTTCTAAATTTGGCTTTCCACCCCCACCTGAAAAAAATGACACGTTAGTTTAATGCTAAATAACTATTACTTTCTTAATATCAAGACATAAAGACATAAATTCAGCACATATGAACTATAACTATAGCAACTACAACATCTTGTTATATCAAAGAGCTAGAGACAAAATCCACTTTACTCGTTTTCACCGCCAGACGAGAATATATTAATTGACAAATGACGTCAGCGCGCGAGAATTGCGTCGGTGGGAAAAAAATGCCATTATTTTCTGTAAGGATTACAAACAAGTGCTGACCTCTTGTGATAAGACCCACGAATTTGGTTATTTCCACAATTTCCAGAACGACAAAAGCACAAAATGTAATTTTCTCATTTCTCAAATTCTGCTTCATAGTGCTTCGCTAAGGAATGTGACAGTTCTGTGATATCGTGCTGATTTCATTAGCATAGGATTGGTTCCTTTTCTTGGAGGCCATACAGGTTCTCCGTATTGCGTCATATTCCAAATCTGAGCTGCACCAAAACATTTTGTGCGAATTAATATCTAGGAAATCTATTTATGGAATATTTTATAATAGCGGAAATTTGTCATTTAAATTGTTAGAAATATGAGCTCAAAGGGAACGTTCACACGATACAAATTAAACAGTTTTCCAATACCAAATTTCGTTCTGGAACAGAGTGAATCGGAAACACAAAAACATATTCAAAGTATTGAAGACGTTTCAGTTGGATTGGCAATATCCATTAAAGGCCTGGTTTAAAGATGCACTCTTACTCCCAAATAAGCTTTACCACAAATAATACAATTGTTTTAATATACCAAGAATACGAGTAGTGAATAAATGTCGTAAACAATGGTGCTTATGAAGGATAGTTAGTTTAATTTGAAAGAAAGGCGCAGAAAACTGGGTATTTCTGTCTTATAGAACTACAGTAAATATTTAAGCATTCACCAATCATTTAATAGTTTTGCTCTTTCAGCTATTCAAAACGTGTTTATGATCTTGTTATCAGTAATTAATAGTTTCCATAAATGTATTATTCAGTAAGTAGTTAAAGATGTATCACTCAAAATGTATGTTTGTTATACATGTTTATGTATTGATTTTGAATAAGAGTGTCACTTTAAGATGTGTCTGGCTTGTAAATTCCGAGCTATGCATTCCTTGTGTATTGTTCTAGTGTCACAGCATAGTTTCAATTTTCCTGGGAACTGTATATAGGACGCGGCCGAAAAGATGTTTACAATTTTGAATGGAAAAGGGTCGATGGATTAATTTTAGATTGTAAGAAAAGTGAATACTCATAAAGAAAAGTTAGCCAAACGGTATGAAGATAATGTACAAAATTATTCACTGTCGTCTTATTTAGACAGGTCGCCGCTCAGATGTTGTAGTTATTCCACTTCATATTTACGCACATACCTATCGGAAATTTTAAAGAAAAAAACAGGGTACAAGTCTGTGTTTTACTGCAATTCCAGTATTACTAAAATAATCGTTTCATTCTAGGCGCTTAAGCACATGAAGCCGTAATGCAGCCATTAAAGGGTGAGGGAGAACTTTATAATCCCAATGAAAGGATGTAAGCACCAAGATATGAACATTACGTATGGAATATTTCCGAATATCTCCTTAAATTGGCCCGCAGACATTTACTGCGAAATAACTTATTGGTTGCCAATCGGGTTGGGGGGGGGGGGGGGTGGGGGGGGGTGGGGGGGGGGTATTTAATCTTTTGCGTGTTTCTGACATTATGGCGCTCTCTTCGTTTGTGATATATAATATATTAATTATGTCATCCCTGCTTATTTCATTATAACATTAAAACTAATGTTTGCTGTCCTTCGAACTCTGTTTATTAACTAATATTATTCTCATTTAAACCTATTCAGCCGCGTCGTTGATGTCTTGCATCAAAATTCGTCTTGTTGGCTAATTGAATGTAGGACCGAGTTCCAAGACAGACTTGCACCGTTTATGTTTCGACCGATCAGTATACATTGGAATGATATTTAATCGATGAAAACAGACACCAGAGGACAAAACAGATTAAGACCCATAAACAACCATGTAGGAGATCAGTCATAGAAAGGGAAAAAAAACTAGGCGTTCCTTAATATCAATAGTACAGTCCAATAGTGGCAATCCTTGAAAGACGACATTTTAAACGTCATGTTGTGGTGAGAACCGATATGAAAATCCAATAAGCCGATGTTTACATTGAATTGTAAACATTCTCAGCTAACTATCATAGTGTTCAGGAGAGGATCTCAAATAAAGATGTGGTTCTTATATTGTATTAGTTTAAGCTTATTACAATGTCAATACACATGGAACTTCTACTGGATAACTTCTCAGCCATTGTTATCGATGGATTTCTTATCTGTTTGCGGCAGGGAACATTTCTAATTGTAAGCAGTTGTCATCAGATGGACATTAGCGTTCTATCAACGGGTACACGGACTCTAATATACATGCAGGTTATATATGTATTATAATAATCAAACAGTAAGCAAGCAAAGCGTTCAGTGACTACAATAAGCGATAATCGCACATAGAAGCAAATATATGTCGACACAATTAACATATCTCTTACATTTGTCAATGTAGACGTGCTATTTGTTGTTTCTGTTCGTCAGTTTTTCCGTATTGATTTGTCATTTGTCATTATAGTAGTCAAAATGTATATTTGTCAGATCGACCATGTATAAACTCACTAAAACATAGATCGTATAACTTGCCTTTAACAATATGATGATGTAATTTAGAAAGCCGAATCATGCATATGTAAAACTGCAATCCTACAATCGACACTCGCATTCGTAAAATGAACATTTGCAGTCCAACAAGTCCAGGTTTACAAAATTGAATTGACAAGTTCAGAATTACAAGGATAGACGATTTCGCCTATACCTTATATGGTAAATGTCACCGAAAGAAACGAAGGTGAATGGGCAGAGCTAACGAATCAGATTTTCTTTCCGTTGAATCAAGCAAGGGAGATAACATCTTCGCCTACCTCCTGTAAATTCCCGGTTGTAAGTCCGAGTACTCTCTCTTTATTTCACAATAAAAACAAAAATAACTTCATCTTTTATTTTATTTTGACGATCAATGTTCCTAAATGGGTTATAAATCCCCATATTATTTAGTCATTGCAATTGGGAGTATCTGAGCTGGGCTCACGGACCCAGATTTATACTGCCACTGTCAGTTTTTTTTTACTTGTATACCCAAGCAAGCAAAAATTGTTCATTTATTTTATTTACAAGTGGACCATGGGCGGGTCGTTCAGTGTGTGTGTGTGTGTGGGGGGGGGGGCTGTAGGGCCTGTGCCCCCCCCCCCAGTTGGCCCGCAAGTAAACTTAAAGGTTAATTTTTTGTCAATATTTCTCAGAAAAAAAGTACTTAATTACGCCATAATGCACCAATTCAGACTAAAAATATTTAAAATATCTCCAGCAAACCCACGAAACTTTTGATGGACATCATAATGATATCCACCTAGTTTTGTCTGATGTTATATATTTACTATCTTAATAAGCAAGTATGGTGTAAACGTGTAATTTCAATACATCATTGAAACAAAATATCCATGTGGATGGAAGAACAGCCCTCCAACCCACTTGTGTCCCCCAGTTATGAATTACGGGATCTGCCACTGTGAACCATAACAATCAAGTGGGGGATTTCAAGAACATGAAAAATAGATATCATGAGTCTTAGATTAGAAAAACAAACGAGCGATTTTTCCCCTCCAAAAGTGAAAAAAAGCCCTGAGTGTTGAGTGTGGATGGGGTATAAAAGGTAGCAGCCATTAATAACTTTTTATTAGCAATAAACTGACTTCATCATTAAAATACTTTATTAATTACCTATAAAATTATATTTGTTACAGTATAATGTACGAGTTATATGAAGTTGTAATCTTAGTGTATTTTATCCATACAGTTCCAGCTACCAGGTAAGAAACCTCTGGGGCATTTTAGTGAATAATTTCAACTTAATGAAAATTCAGATTTTTTTCTTCGTAAATTTTAAATTATCTAATATTACTTGCAATCTTAAACATTGCAAAAAGGCAAGAAAGTGTCCTCTAATGGTAGAATTTAAAATAGTGTTTATAGTAATCTCACAGATTGACAGTTTTGACAACCTTTTTTGTCCCAGACTCGGCTGATTTTGGCAGCAATGCTTTCTATACAAATAATAAGATTTTACTCACAATAAAACAGATCTAAATTGTTTGGAAAACTGCCGACATTTTTCATTTTTCTTAAAACGTTACTGTAGTTTCACTTTTAGCCATAAAACATCAATTTGCGAACGTAAAACTGAATCAAAGCGCTGAAAGCGCTGCAAGACTGTCGGTGACGTGACTGAAGCAAGCAAACACTACCGCAAAGTTCTTTCAAATGAAACGTGATAAAATGATTTCATACAAATGATGAACACTCTTAAGGTAGATGAAGAAGGATAAATGTGATTATAATAAGCACAAATATATTGGCCCTACTTAATCATGTATCCAATGGCCTACACGATTCTTAATTCAAATTTCCTAATTTTGAACCGCTTTAAATTAGTTAAATGCATATTCATTATGTTAAAATTGCTTCAATATATGACGTCGCTTATAACAGTTTCAGTAAGCAATTACATTCCTTCATTTCATTAGGGTCTGTTGAAGCCAATGTCTTTAAAATGCAAATACAATACAAACTATACCCAAGATTCAAGGGACATAATAAAAATATGACTTTAAAATGATGCTCTTTCAAGCCTAAAAATGCCTCCCAGAACTTCTATCAACAGAGTCCACATATCTACAAAATTTGTGCTCGAGTTACTTTCTTTGATATAAAAGTGAAAGCAAATCTGCATGGTGCTGTGGCATCATACCATGAAAAAACCTAATATCTTTAAAATTTGTTTTCTAGTTTGTTTTTATTATAAAAGTGTTAATAAATCTGCATGGTGCTGAAGAAAAAAAACTAATGTCTTAAATTTCAAACCTGCAGCATTAATTAGCGCCATGTTGTCAAGAATATCTGGACAATTGAATGAAATATGCATGGACCGAAATGACAGCTGGTTTTTCATTGACAAAAGATGCCTTTGAGGCAGTTTTAAGATTATGCTATTCAAAGTATGAGGGTAGTTGGTACAGTTTTCACTCATATTCAGATGATGGCTGATATTTGCTGATAAACATGTATCCTCTTAGCAGCAGGGAATAAGTAAATGACATAGTTTTAATGACCAATATTGGAGATGTGACCTTGACCTCCAAATCCAAAGGGGTCATCTGCTGGTCACCCCAAACCTAAATTTCAAGTTTGAAGGCCATGGGTGCAGACTTTGTCGAGTTGTCACACAGGCAAGCTTTTTGCGTTCAATGGTCTATGACAAATCAATAGGGCTCACCTACTGGTCAGGCCCAACCCCAAAGTCAAGTTGTTCAAGGGCCATGGGTGCAGGCTTTGCCCAGTCATTATTAGTACAACCTTCTAGCATTCAAGGTCACTGTGACCTTGACTTTTGACCCAATGACCCCTTAAATCAATAGGATCTTCTAATAGTCAGACTTAGCCTCCATGTTGAGTTTGAGGGCCATAGGTGCAGGCATTGTCAGCTTATCAGTCAGATGTATGGTTTGACACCTTCCTGTTCAAGGTCACTATGACCTTTGACCATACTACCCCTAAAATCAAAAGGGGTCATCTACTGGTTAAACTAAACTTTCATGTCAAGTTTGACAATAGGTCTAGGAATTGTAGAGTTATCACCCGGAAAAGCTTTGGTCTACTGTCAGACAGACGGACGTAGCGGCCAACATGTGCAAAGCAATATACTCCTCTTCTTTGAAAGGGGCATAATAAATTGAAATTGATTAAATATTTTTGTTTATTATGTAAATTAACTTACACTACATACAACAAGTACCATTTTGATATTTTCGAATGCTCATTTGGGCATGTACATGGGTTTTGATCTGACTATGAACATGAAACTACATAGTGATGTTCCCTCCTATCAATTCTAAATTTAAATAACCATGAGAAAAAAAGAATGTTTTCACTGCACCATGAATAAATATGTCAAACAAAATAAATGTCAAGTTATTCAAGATTAATTTAACACTGTTCTTTTGATGATTTCCGTGCATTCCTGACTGCAGGTTTTTCCCATTTTCCCCACACAGTTATTTCATATTGGCCTTACAAGGTCAGATCTTGAGTTGGGTCTTCATTACTGAACACTATCTCTTTATCTCCACAGAAAACACACTGGTGCAAGTTTCACTGCAACAACTGCAAAAAAAGTTATATTATATTCTAACTGAACTCTGCATCTTAAATTATCTCAATTATTTTTTATTGGATTTAGGAAATGTCTTTGTTTTAAAGGGTTTATATAAATTAATGCATTTTTTTTTCAATTTAATGCATTATCATGCTGGACTCTTTGACATTAATGGTTAAAACAAAGAAGGCATATGATTTGTGTACAGATTAAACATTATTAATTATAAATCTGTTCTTTAATTAATTGACAAGTGGCAACAATTTCCCCAGTTAAAAAGCTGATATGTGTATATCTGCAGATTAATCAGTTGCATTTCTTTTGCTTTGATCATTTAAGTCAAATGAGTTAGACATGATAATGCATTAAAATAAGAAATATATTTTGGGGCATCAATCTATAGTGTGTGCCTTCAATCTAGAAATAAATTTCTTCTCAACAGATGCTAAATTATAAAAAAAATATATAAACCAAGATTTTGATTATGACATACCTGCATAGTTGGCTCCGTAACTGCTCAGAAATGCTCCCTATGACAAACTAAGTGCTGGTGTATGGCTGGATAATAGTGCTGCTCCAACCAATAGCGCAATTCTTCCTACAGGTGGACCAGCTCCTCAATATGGTTTCTGTCATGGCAGTGATAACAGTATGTAACATGCCATTTTCTACTTTCCAGAGAATGAATCTTCCAATCTAAATTACAAATTTAAGAACAAATATATACATATGCACATGTAATGTTGTTAAAAACAAACCATTTAGATGCCACAAAACTAAAAGACTTAGGTGAAAATTGAGCCAAATCAAAACATTTAGTCATTTAAAGCTGCACTCTCACAGATTTACTGTTTTTACAACTTTTGTATTTTTTGTCTTGGAATGACCTATGTTTTTTTGCTAAAATATCTGCAAACCAGTGATATAAGACTACTGACAAAATATTAGATTGCAGACTTCCATATTTCAGGTCGAAAACAAAGGTTTTATGGCTTAAAGCGTTACTAACGGTTTAAGAAAAATGCATAAAACATTTTGAACTTAAATATAAACATTTTCTGACAAATTTATTGTCAGCAATCTTATATGAATGGTTAAAATGCATTTTCACATAAATTGGCCCGTTCCAAGACAAAAAATAAATAAAGTAGTCAAAACATTCAATCTGTAAGAGTGCTGCACTCTCAGTCACAGATTGAAGGTTTTGACAACTTCTTTTACTTTTTGGTTTGGAATAAGCTAAAGAAAAGCAGTATGAAAACTGATGAAATAAGACTGCTGACAAAGATAAGATCATGTTGTTTTTTTATATTTACATTTGTAACTATTGGTTTTATGGTTAAAAGGATTACTAACGCTTTATTACTAATGAGATTTTTGGCACAGAACATCATCTTTTGACCGTATTAAAATAAGAAAACAGCGTTCCAATATTTTCAGTTGTCATTTTTGACTGAATTAATATAAGAAAGCAGCAATCCCCTTTTTCCAGTTGTCTGTTATGTCCAGTGTTCAGAAATTTGCATAAAATAATTCATTGCAAGACCAAGAAATAAAAAAAGAGTTGGTAAAACAGACAATCTGTGAGAGTGCAGCTTAAACATATGATATGCATTATCAGCCAAGTGCAGACCTACTCACATCCTGGCTACACAACCAGTACATTCATCAGCTTTACTGATTCGAACCAGGTACATTTATATTGGTAGACTAGCATTTTACCATTCTGTGCTGGCCAGTAAAGTTCTCATTTGAATTAGAATTCAAAATGTATATACCTTTGTTCATTTTTTTGCCAACTTTGTTTCAACTGAACTTCCTAAATGAATGAGAAGTTTCAAAAAATAATTACAATATCTCATTAAATACCTGCATTTATGTGTTTCTTGTGCAATCTGTCAGCTTTGGTAGGCTCAGGTTTCATTTTGTCCACCTCAATACTTGTAATCATCTAGTCTGATGTACTGCCATCCAATTTTTAAGTCAGGTCAGGCAGCCATTTCAGCTTTGTTCCAGTTGATTGTATCAGATGATGTTAACAATACTAGCCTTGTATCCAGGCACTTCTCAATCTGAATGTTTACAAAAGAACATGGCCTGTAATATTTAATAAAAAAATCATAATTGTTTACTCCTGGATGATGGGTTCTAAAGTAAACCTTTGAGAAAAGATGCTATTGGTATGGTGCTTGAACCCACGACCATGTGAACACTTGCATGGAGATCTGTCAAACTGAGCTAACTGGGTAACTGATTTTTAGGCAGCTCCCAGCTTGGCTCTACAATTGACAGGTGCATTATACATTATAGAGACAATAAATCAAACACTTGAAGCACTAGTCCAAATAATAGTAACTTAACTGATCTTTTTACAAACTTTGAAATGGCATATCCTTCACATACAATTTTTTTGTACCAAAAGTGGGTAGCTATTCCGATTGGGATTCCGGGTCAGATAATTATTTATATCTAAAATATGAGTTATGTACACAAAAAAATAAAAGCTGACAAATTATTATGAGTTTGATGAGTGTTTTTCTTCATTTCATACTGTCAAAACATAATGATATCAACTGTTATACATGAAGATCACCTGCAAGGCTGCGGTGCATAGATTTACATAGATGTAAACTGGTTGTGTTTAAATGCATTAAATGCTTGTTTTGTGAAAAAATCTTTGCACTTAAATGGTAATAACTAAAATACGAATATAAACCTTTAATATCTATTTCAAACATATAATACTTATCTAACTGTGATTTCAATATCTTTCAACCCCCACCCTGTTTTGCACAAACCCGATTAGACGTAAGGGATTGGAAGAATCCCATATAACACGTCTATTTTTTTAGACTATTGAAGCATATATGTTCTTTTTTGATGGTTGAGACGTTTCAGGTTAAACAACAATTAAAAATGCGAAATAATTTTAGTGAATAATCAACTCTGAATTGAAAGTAAAGGATTTGCCAAAAAATTTTTTTTCAATCGTAAAAAGAGTCCGTCAACGTACAAATATTTAGACTAAGAGATGTAGATCAGCTAGATGTACCTTCTAGTCCAAATAATTGTACGTTGACAGATTTTCTTACGATTTTTGATACAGCAAATCCTTCACGTACAAATTGTTTTGTACGAAAAGTGGGTAGTTATTCCGATCAGGATTCCGGGTTAAAGCATATTGCATGTATAACATATCATAAAAACAAGAAATATTACCAGATAATGTTATTTTATATAAATTCCGTAACCAAAACGTAATATCAAGCAAAAGATTATGAGTTTGATGGTTTTTTCTTCATTTCATTCTGTCAAAACATAACAATATATACATGAAGGGCACCTGCAAGGCTGCAGTTCACAATTTTACAACAATCGGAACATTTCGGCCATCAATTGTAACAACTCGCCATCTTCGAGATAGTCAATCCCTGTTGAATACTGGCTGAGGTGTTCAGATTCTTCGGCCAAGGCCGAGTTGTTACGATTGTATTATCTCGAAGCTTGTCGGAGGTGGTCGAATTATTACGATTGGGTCAAGTTGTTCCACTTGGCATAATTGTTGTCTGTGTCAGTCAACTTTCCTTTTAATGAAAAGGTGAATAATGTGTTTTAATGCATTAAATGCTTGTTTTTTTGTTGTTTTTTTGCAAAATAGCTTTGCACTTCCATGGTAAAATATGAATATAAATCTTTACTTTATTATCCATTTCAACCATAATATACTTCACTTAATACAATTTTCAAACACCCCCGCTTTTTGCACAAAACCGTTTAGACGTTAGGGATTGGAAGAATCCCGTATAACACGTCTATTATTTCAGACTAATGTACATGTACCTTCTAAAATAATAGACGTGCTATAACGCGTTAAATAAACATAAACAGGTACTTGACGCCCCACATTCACGTAAGTAGTTCTGTTGCTACGCAGGTGGTGTGTATTAATATATTCATGTTCAATATGTCGTGTCAGGCGACTAGTCGCGTTTCTGAAATACCGCTCTCTAAAGACTGTCGGCTTGCAGCCGACAGTCTAAAAACTGTATCTGATCTTTTGTCAGCAGCCTTATAACACTGGTATCCAGACATTTACGCAAAAATTGGCTATTTCCAAAACAAAAAAATAAAAATAGTTGTCAGCACGGTCAATCTGTGAGAGTGCAGCTTTAAAAGAAAAATAAGACAATGGGACTTTTCATTCTTGAAGTATACTTTAATGCTAATGACTTACAGTTTGTTGTGTTTGAGTCAAGTATCATTTTGCATACATCTCATTTCATGTCATATGTGCGTATTAATTACTATTATATAGACAAAAACATGTTGTAATACCATATATTATTTTATTCGACATGAAATAATTTATAATCCATCCTGTTTCCAAATCATAGTTCATAGTGTCATAATATAGATGATTCGTAATGTCAAGACAAGACAAGACAAGAGACAAGACATTTATTTTGTGATTAAGGCCTCCACCCCCTGACACAGTTATGCACAATATTACAAATATAAACACAGTACAGTGTTTTAAGTGAACATTTACACAAACATATATATATATACATGAATGTACATGAACATGACACACCTTTTAGGTTTTTCACTAAGACAGGACATCAAGTATATACTGTCGTCTCTTAAATGCAAGATATAAATAAAGAGCAATATTTTGAATAATACTCTCATTTCTAGATGCTAGTAAAATATGCATCTGGATATTTGTGTTAGTCCTGTATTTACTCGGTATAAGTGACACTCGCAAATCATCATACGCCGGACACGAGAAGATAAAGTGGTACTCATCTTCTACCTCCTGTTTATTACATAATTTACATAGTCTCTGGTTTCGAGGGGTGCCGGAGTAACGTCCTCTTTCGATTTCCAACATATGGACACCACTACGAAATTGAGCATAAGCATAACTGTATTTTCTTAGCAAAAGTATATCACAATATGACTCTCTTTCATAATTGCATTTGATGTTTTATACAATATAAGCTTTGGTGACATTTCTAGATTACTGAACCATCTCTGAAGATGGGAGTCTTTTAATCGTTCGGTGAACTGATGCAGGAACAACTTTTCATTTACAACATCATGGTTTATTCATATAAAGTTAAAACCATTATTTTGCAAAAGCTGCCGCACACAGCTTACCCAATAAACATATCCTAAGTAATCTAATTGTAATAACATATAATAACATTTCTTTGGATATCTCTCATTTGGCATTCGAAGTAATCGGAGCCAGTATTTAACAGTCCTTTTCATACTCTCAATCCACATTGGAAACCTACCACAATCCCCTAACACAGCTGCATTACATGACTTTATGTTAGTACAAAGAAATTATTACAGTCAAAAAGCAAAACATTCTCAATAGCATGTCGTTCACAAAATCCCCACAATTCCGAGCCATACAACATAATTGGGGAAATATTTACATCAAATATATTAAAAAATGTACTACTGGAAAGCTGACCATACTTATACAAACTAGAAAGGATAAAATTGAGGGCACGTTTCCCCTTTATCGCCTGCTCTGAAGCCATACAGTCAAGTGAAAGTTTAGGTGTGAATACTGCACCCACATATGTAAATTTATTCACAACCTCAATGACAGTTCCACGGTAAGTTCAGCTTTCTGCCCTTGAGAGATGCCCACCATTTTTAAAAACCATGACTTTTGTCTTCTCTGTGTTAACACACATACTATACTCAATACAAAAATTAGACAATATTTCTAGTTTTCTTTGTAAATCGACAACGCTATCAGCTAACAATGCAATGTCATCCGCAAACATGAGTAGGAAAATTTCTAGTTCATTTGGTCCTAGTTGTATACCACTAGTGGCACCATTTTGCATCATAACTGATTCGTAATGTCCATGATAAGGTTCGCAATGTCCATGGTCCAAAGTATCCATAATTGGTTTAAATAGAGCCGAGTTTTAGCGGAAATTTCCGAAAGACGTAAGGAGGAGTTAAGACATGGTTAAGGCGGAGTTAAGACATGGTTAAGGCGGAGCTATCTATAAATAAAATTAAATTCATCTCGTAAACATGTTCAACTGCGAATGAAAAGTCACCACTACACAATGTACTTTGTAAAACTACGAACTGAAGTCTGTCTTCTACACACCGCAATGTAAAACTCGGCATGTGACTTTCACAGAATGACGTGTGTTGTACATACACAACTTTATAAACACGACTGAATCGTCTGTTGAATAGATGCAACGAGAATAATACTCCAATCGGTACAATGAAAAATGAAAATATGCAGTGTAAAATGTAAATATACAACCGATGAGTTGGCGGTTGTGAAATGTAAATTGGTAAATCATCAATGTTACAAACCTAAAATACACACATACACGTCTGGAATTTTGGCAACGAATAGCCTCCAAAAACGCAGGCAATTGTTAAAATACTTAGTGGTACGTTTCATTACGCTGTTGAAGATCACCACAAATACTAATTATATGCCAATATATATGACAAATATCATTTAAAGGATATAAAGAGAAAAAACAACACTACGTGACACAATGACCGACAGTCATCTATTATGTGATATCGTTTACAAATTATTACCCTAAATCTATAGTGAGCTGACCGCGACATAAACACCGACAGTTTCACGACCCCCAACACCATATGGGATGAGTATGTAATAGGTTTTGTTCGTAGCCATTACAAAAAAACAACAACATTAGATTGATAAGAGCTTGGCGTACAGGACACCACAACTTTTCATAGTAGGCGACCTTATATTAAAGATCTCGATGCCGTTGTATAACCAGGGTTGTAACAAGTCCATGTATCATGGTTTTACATATTCATGTTTGGGGCCGTAGGTTTTTGTATTGAAATATACATATCCATTTCCAAGATATAAGTATTGGATTTCGCATATATATTTATTTTCCAGTGCTGTAGCAGAGCAAGCCATGCTGATATAGTTTACATATTTAATTCAATGGATATGTGTTGTCTTTCACGTAATATATTTCTATTTAAGGGCTATAGCAGTCACAGCCATGCTGTGTCACCGTATATTACTTTGAGTATTCTGGTAGCGGGGATCGTCGGAGGGCTCATCATCGTGGTAGCTTTCATCCTGTTCTGCAAATACTGTGTCAAAAGAAAAGGAACATTACGAAGGTATAATGTTGGGGTTATGGTGAAAATGCCAAATACTAACAGTAACATTGATTTCGTACAAACGATTAAGAATTATGCAACATGTATGATCAAATGAAGGTATTAAGAATGATCTTTAGACTTTTTGTCAGAATATACCGGTAATGTGTTATGTTGTCTAAAGAAGGATACTTGAGCTTTACCTTATAATCTCGCGTATTCGGCGGTCAAAGAACCAAGACCATACTCTCGCGTAAAGTCGTGCCAACGAGAGTAGATAATATAATTTTGTAATAACTTGCTTCACAGTCGTTTTAAAATACATGAAATAATAAAAAATCTGGTTAGTTGTGCACAAAATTCTTGTAGCAATCATTATACATCAAAGTTTAAATAAGAGCTATATTTGTTTTCAGAATTTAATTCAATGCACCTTGCAATCATTGGATACTCAAAGTTCATTGCATTAGTTTATATTAAAAATGGTTGTGAACTATAGAAAATGAGCGTTTAAGAACAAATTGTCAGAACGGGAAGATAGAGTCAGTTGTGTAAAAGGTTAAACAAATACATAAAATTATAAATTTATTGACCTGATTTGACGTTGAAGCTCTTTGATACATGTTGTTCAAAATGTTTTTTTAAAGAGTTTTAAAAGGTGATGAAAGAGGTTGCTTTATGGTAAATACTGGCATCAAGCCGTCTTTTTTCGGAATTGTTTTCCCTTTAGTTCAGATACTTCGAGTAGAGTTTCCGCAAAAGGTCGGCATAACAATTTATGATAACATAGCAACATTATTTTTGTATTCATATCAAAAGCGTTAAATCTTTATTGATTCGGGCGCCAAATGTACTCGAAAGTGCCACCTCTACTTGCTAGTGCCATCCCCAGAGCAACAGCGCCACCACTGTTATAAATATGTGCACACTTTCTTTAAAGAAGTGATTATGAGTTTTGTTGTGTCTCGGCGTAAATACTTAATAGTTATATTTGCATGCACCAGAACGTGCTTACGGTGTGTGTAAGCAACGAATTGTACTTGAAATGCTAGCATGTCTCAAAATATGCACTAGTACGATTCGGGTGAAAAGGACCTGGCACCACAGTTCGCCAACCTGTTGTAAAGCTGTCCTTATTTTTTTATTGTTCGAAATTTGTTCGTTTAATTAAATTGATGAAATAAAAGATAAATTATATTCACCTTTGAAGTAAACATAAGGCACATCTGCCCCACGGAAATGTCAATAGCTTATTTTCTTTGCACCACCGATAAGTTGTAGAGCTGGACCTAATTTTTCGAAACTTCTTAGTTCCCTTATAACAGGATTAAGCTAATCTCAATATTTTTTATCAATAAATTGCGTCATATTTTCTTTGTTTAGAGTTGTTTTTATACTTTAGATAGGCATGTTCTTTATGATACTCACAAAACACATTTTTCATTAATCAAAATTCAATTTAAGTATGTATTTTGCCTAGTTGAAATAAGCTACTTTAGTCTTCTAAGCTTAAGAAGTTTTGAGAAATTGGTGCCTGGCGTTTAGTGGCCGTGTAGTTTATACAAAGCCGCTTTTTCAATATCACAACTTTCCCTACAAACCTCGTTCATAACGCAGAATTTAATTGCTAACATTTTTCGGAATGTTTCGGTTGTTACTCTATTCATCCTCTACGGCCTTTACATTATTCTTTTGCTGCAAACGTGCGCAACGATTCAGTACCTTTACTGTTCTGGATCTTTCCTATGGGAAAGTATCAACAAATAAGCACTTGCTTCCATACATTGCTGTATTACCCTCTACTTGCAGTGCCATCGGCGCTTTGATTAAGGTGTAAATAGTCGTTTTCAACATCACCACATGGTCAGGAACGCCCGTAATGTTGATATGGCTATTTTGAAAGTTTGTTTTAACATAAAACATGTGCATTATGTCTTTTAAACTTGTGATTTTATGCCTTAAACTGACAAGCAACAACGCGATTATATACCATGGTATGCACAAATTTTAAATTACTTTGAAATTCTATATATCTACTACTATAGGGACCAGGGCACAGACTGTGAACGCTCTTCGGAGCGACGTTTCAAGGCCTTTCAACGGTATGAGACGATCAACTCCGACGTATTTTCTGAGCCCAGCACGGGATCGATGGACGGAGTACCGGTCAACCAAAGGAGACTTTTTGAAACCAAGTAATTATGTCTGTTCCAAAATAGAACAAACTTAAAACAGACGAAAACTCGACCATATAAAAGTCATTTTGAGATTTCTTTCATTATTATGCCAAACATAAATTATTTATGAGTAACCTTATAAAACATAAAACAACGACTGTATAGGAAAAGTCTATACCGGGGGAGTATATTTATACACACAATACAAGTAATAAACATCACTCTCTCAATGGTTTCATGACCACTTCGTGTGGCAATTTGTGTCCATGCACTTAAACATATACATCAGGAAAAAAATCACTTTGTACAAAGCGACTGCTGTAGTTGTTCATGAAACAGCATCATTTACTCGGTACAACAGTATCATCATCTCCCAACTTTCAGAACGACACAAAATCGTTGATTTAAAAAAATATATAACGTTATGAATATGTTCATAATTTAACAATATCTACACATTAGATGATTTCATACAGATCCATACAAAATCTACAAGGGTGGGTGGGTGGGAAAAACTACCAGTTATCCCTTGTCTACTACCCGGTTTAACATCGAATGACGAATGCGGTGTTTATGTAAGCTTATTTATACGCGCACTCGGGCCTTGCCCATTCGGTGAGTGCTCCGTTAATATTGTTAGTAAGGTTTTTGGAGCAAAGTGCACCAACAGAATGTAACCCTGGTTAGAGCTACCTTGGTTCTTTATAGCACTGTCACACGGGACCCCCATTTAACGTCCCGCCCGGAAGACGATTAGTATTTTAGTGATGTAACGAGGAATCGAACCTGCGACCCCTGGATTGATAGTCCAGTGTGTTACCACAATACCACGGATTCGCCACAATGTGACGAATGCATGTCTGTACACGGCTTTTATACAAGCCGTTTACTTATGTAAGCTCTCTGACCATTATCACATACCAAGGAACGACCTTGACCATGATCACCATATATGGCAATAGTCAGAACGACCTTGATCTTAACCATGACCACCATATATGGCAATAGTCAGAACGACCTTGACCATGACCACCATATATGGCAATAGTCAGAACGAACTTGACCATGACCACCATATATGGTAATAATCATAAATACGTTTTATTCCGAACCCAAATAAATATATCTATTTCAATAAACATGTGTTGACGTTTGTCAATACACAACCATGCTTCTCTTTAAAAAAGTATTTTACTCGTTAGGCTTAAACTAACAGATAAAAATGTTTTTAGCATTGATAATATATAAGTCCGTGTTTTTATCTCATGATAATGTTTAAATGTCCGAATGTTGTATGTGTGTTTTAACGTTAGAAAGTAGCTTATTTTCACTTCTTTTTATTTTAAAAAATATTTGAATGTGCGAGTTTTTTTTCAATACAACAAAACAGAATCATGTGGCTGCCGCGACGCTTAACGTTTTAACAAGCCCACACAAAGAGAGTAGAAAGTTCAAACCGCAACAGTGTCGTAACTGTTAATGATTTAAGCCCTAACAAAGGGAGAAAGTACAGGTGTCGACCGCATCTGATGGTACTCTTATTCAAGCCAACAGTTGCACAACTGTTCAAATTCAACTCTTATCAAAGATACAACATTGTTGACAGAGAGGCTGTTATTACGGTAAACATTTCATGTCCTTCTGAAACATAAGACAAAAGGGATTGAAACAAAAGTCTAGACAAAGGTGAAAACTGCAATGCTTAATATTTCAATTCAAGACATGTGGTTTCCATAGCGATAAATATTTACAGTCTACAAAAAAAAACTGGACAGATGCTGTTCATACCAGTTCACATTTTAAGTGCTATCAAACGCGTATATAAACACGTGTTGCGCAGACTAGATATAGGTAGCTGCCGCCACTATTTATAGTTCAATGACTTTGGAATAAGGTGTTTAATAAGGGAAACGGTTGACATTTCAAGTCACACGACACACGTGGCTACTGTTATGACGTGTATTGTACGTCTAAAGACTAGACAGATTAATGTTATTGCCGTTATTGCTATTTTTAACGTGTATAAATATCCCCATGCTCAGACTTAAGTCTTAAAAAGTAGACTATACACAGGCCCCAATATCACGAAGAAACTTAAGTAATAAAATCTTCAAATGGAATATGTATTTATGATTTTTATATTTAAAGCGCCTTTTCTCATTGGATATGTTGATCAAACACGTTGGGCAAGATTCCAAAGAAAATTCATTTTTCAGATAAAAAATATTGAAAAAAAAATACATATCATTCTTTTTAACAATTGCTCAGAAACATTTCCTGCTCTAGAATTATTTTTCATAAAAAGGTTTTTGTTAACACATTTTATGAACGGATATCCTTTTTTTTAAAAGTAGAAAACTGCAAGATTGAATGTGGTTAAAGGAGTATAGATTGAGATTTGGAATTCACTTAAGTATGTTCTTAACAATGGGCAGCTCAACAATTATCAGTTATTATTTCATTTAAGGGCAGAAATATATGTTTTCGTTACTATATAACATCTGGCCGGCGTTTTAATCATTGTAATTATTATGATGTTTTGGAAAGCGTCAATTTAAAGAATAAGAAAAAGTTTCTGGAATGTGACCAAAGGTTATTACCTGAACGATTCATACCTAAAGTCTTATCTCAGAGAGAAATACAGGTTTCTGCCGCATCTGTTCATATTTATAGGAGTGGCAACGGCTCTAATTTTATTTTTAAAGACATAAGACTGGATACATGTATAAACATTTTCCATTTCAGAAGTCATGAGAAAATACCCGACATTGAAGAAGCCACTGAAAACACCAAACTAAGCACGGAGTTTGAAAAAGGTTACACCTGTTTTTGTGCCACCTAAATTGAAAGATGCACTCTTACTCCCAAATATGTTATACCAACATTAATACTTTTTTTCATTTACCAAACAGAATGAATAAGTATCGAAAACCATTGTTCTTATGAAAGACACCGTGTTGAATTTGAAAGAAAGGTGCAGATATTTCTACCTCATGTGACGATAGTAGATTACAGTTAATCTTTTAGCACTCACCAATCATTTAATACGTTTTCAGCTACTTAACAAATGGCTGAAATCTTGTCATCAGTTATCAATATTGTCCATAACTGCATTATTAAGTTAGGAGAATCACTCAAAATTTATATTTATGTTCGTTATACATGTGTAAGTATTGATTTTGAGTAATAGTGTAACTTTAAAAAAACAAACACGATCAATTTGTTAATACGAAGCGTTATATTTCTCATGATAGAGTCATTTCTCTCATGTTCTCATGAGTAATATATGTCTTTATCCAATTGTTATCATTAAAACGCCTTTTCTTGTAAGGTCACGCAGTTTGGCCTATTTTTGTATATATTGATCACGTTTAAAAAAATGATGTAAATATCATTTCCGCAATAAAATATAAATGATACCAATAGAAGTTTTGATATTTATCAAAAGATACGATTGGTTTATTTGTTCGACTGGATGTGTTTACTTCTGTACCAATGTATACTTTAAATTCAAATTGCCTTTAATTAACAGCAGCGTTTTGTGAGACGACAGTTGAACCAGAGCGACAGGACCAGTGTGAACCGGAAGTGCTAGAGGGCGCAACGAGTCACGTGTCAGAAACGAGGGAGATTGAAGAGCCAACGGGAAGGCGAGTATCTTTCCAGCTGGACAACCTATCCACCACACCAACTGGATATCTCCGCAAAGGAAGAAGGTTTGCGGACTGCTGGTATTCATGTACATCACCCGTCCACCCTCCTACCTTTTTCTCCCACGACATATCTTGTAATATCGTGTTTCATTTTCGTTCACCAAGATTTTAACATTTAAGACCAGCAGCTAACGATATTACAAAGCATATCATTGAGAAGTCGACAACTTATGGTTGTAGGTTTTAATTCATTACATAAAATTTTTCAGCGATATCTTTTTGATAATTTACTGACTTAAAACCATGTTTGGCCAGCATATTGAAGCTATTAAAAGGTACTCGCTTACTTATTTCATATTTACGACAAGATTTTCATTGTGTTTTTTTAAATATGTTCACATTCGCAATTGATTTTCTGTACGATAAAATTTGCGTTTATTTTGGATGAACTGGTCGACCATTTGTGGCCTCTGTATGCGAAGTTTCGGAAGAAAGACCTTGGTCATGAATATGTAAAACACGAATTAAAAGATCTCGATAACTTTCTTGATAAACGCGAAAACTGTTGCAACAAAAAATATTATAGCCACATAAAATAAAGTAATGAAAAGGGAACATGTATAAATATGAGAACGCGCTTCGTGGATTTGAAAAATTTCGTATTGCATGAACGCACAAAAAAACCAGAATCAGTCCTTAAGATATGAAATGTTATATTCGAACCAGGCTGATTTTTTAAATGTGACAGTTGATTTATTTTGACAATCAAACAAAGATACAGATAACTTAATAAATGTTTCGCAAATTAGCGAGTCGAAAAAACACTTCTTTTCTCGTGTAACATCATCTTGCTAGTTGTCTAGTTGTCAAAGAATGCGTCTCATATACATTTTATTTATGCGTTTGAATAAGCAATTGATTCATTTATATACATGTTTATTTGACTGTGTTACTATGAAAGCAATTTCTGTCATAGCAAATATTAATTTTCCTGTGTTCCAGGCATGTTTTGGAATCACACAACGAATAAAATATTCAATGAAACACATTGATGTTTGCTTTAAGATTATCTTTTTGGGTTGTCCACAGTCTTTAAAGAATCATTTATATATAAATGCACTAACCTGTATCCAGTATATAGAGTCACACTTGCGTTTGCACAATATTGGAACACAAATGTAAAATGCTCTTTTAAACGTTTCTTCGAAGGTTTTGGTTAATGCAATGGTTACCTTTCCGTACACTAAATTTTGGCAACCCCAAAGTCGTACGATAATTTATGTCTGCACATTTTAGTTTTAGAGAGAAAGAGAGAAGATTTATTCTCAAACATACATTTGCTTGTTATACTTGACTCTTACAGGTAATTTTTCCACCCCAAAATTCGCCACCATTGAGTACTGCCACCCTAAAACTCCCCACCATGATATCCACCCCCCAAAAATTCGCCAACATGATATCCACCACCCCAAAATTCGCCAACATGATATTCTGCTACCCCAAAATTCTCCACCATGATATTCTACCATCCGTAATATTCGCCACCATGATATTTTCCCATCATGTTCTGGCATGCATGTCCTCAGCAGTTTGCATCCTTTTATGTGTTGTAGTTTCACTATTGCACCCATATTTATAGACGATTTACATAGAAACATTCATCTTTTGAAATCACTTTCCATGTGAATTAATGTGTTGTACATATTGTTGGGGTTTAAAGCTGCACTCTCACAGATATACCATTTTTACAACTTTTTTTATTTTTTGTCTTGGTAAGAGCAAATTTTAGCGGAAATATCTGCAAACCAATGATATTAGATTGCTGAAAAAAATTCAGATAGTAGATTTTCATATTTCTGTTGGAAAATTAATATTTTATAGCTTAAACCGTTACTAACGTTAAAAATGCATAAAACATCAATTTTTGAACTTAAATATAAAATCTGCGATCTGATTTTTCGTCAGCAGTCTTATATAACTGATGTCCATGGATTTTCGCAAAAATGGCTCGTTCCAAGGCAAAAAAAAGTTGTCAAAAAGTTCAATCTGTGAGAGTGCAGCTTTAAAAGAAATCTGAAGTAAAATATTTTTTTAGATTCATTATGTAGTCTTATAAACGAAGTATTCAAATTTGAACTGATGTTTACGAGTGTTTGGATGTTATTTCTTCGACTTTTAAAGCGTTACTTATTTATTTGCCTGATTGTAAAACGTGTATCTATAAAGTTCTGTTCTCAAGTACTGCAAACACTAACACAATCATGCATGTTTATTTTAGATATACCGATGGAGACTTCCATTACTTGAAAAGAGCTCGAATTAGCAAGCACACTCCTCCTAGACAGACCTCGTTTAATCCCTCTGTGACTCGCGAACGAGAAATATATTCAAGGGAGACAAACGCCATTAACGCCGCATCAAATTCGGGGTACTACAAGTGTGGACCGTGCGCCCAAGGTGGAGACGAATGTCATCCTCCATTCACTCATGAATACGTGCTAGATAGCCCTTCATCAAACCATGGCGAAACGGATATTTTACCAAAAATTCTTGATGTAGATGTTGAAGTTCATGGACATTTTGAACTGAGCAATGCCAACAAAGAATGTCGTTCATCCGGTAATTTAGAGAGCCAAGGTTATACCTATGGACATTATTCGCGACGACAATCAAAAATAAAGGACATTCAGCCAACATCTTATAGCATGGATGGCGCATCGCCTAGGCAGAGTCGTTCTCAAAAGGATAAACGTAGAGTGAAAAGTTACGATGATGTTTTTTATCATGATTACGATGTACTCAAAATAACAGAATTCTCGAGAGGACCTTATTTCAACAGTGAATTCGATCCCATTATGGAAGTTGAAAATCTTGCCTCAAGCAAAGTGCGATATAATGATATGGGTAGTTTAGAAATACTAAATGAAGATAAGTTGGAGATGTATGATGAATATGAATTCGAGAATAATATTATTCCAGATGAAAGTGATGCGGACACTGAAACGACTATCAATGGGACTCAAAAGTTCAGAGAAATATGGAATTTACGAGCAACTTTTGAAGAAGAGGAAGAATGTAGTGATACACTTCGTATGGAAGATATGGCCTCGCCAGAAGAATCCTCACCGGAAAGGTCTCAAGGCGGTCATTCGTATTCTCCTACGTATCACAAGAAGAATTGCAGCGTTAACCCAAACACATGCAGTGGAACAAATAGCCCTAGTCCACGAAGAAGACGCAGTGACGCTGGACCTTCGGTACAGTATGTTGATCCTCTTCATGTTGATCCTGAGGATTCCAACCTGTTACATCCTAATTATGAAAACAGAAGAGACGACTTTAGAAAGGTTGTAAACAGAAGATATCAAAAACGTGGGTCTACAAGTGCTGAAAATAGTTTTGACAGTGTCGAAACTGGTGATACCGATGGGGATGCTACTGAATCCAGTCGTCACGAGGTTACCACAAGTTTCGAATCTACAACTGACAACACCGACAGTACAAATGATAGCCAAACTAGTAGACTTAGACAAATGAAAGCCGATAGCGGTTATAAGTCTCTAGAAACCCCACATCCCCCTGTTCCGACAAATGGGGCTAAGAAAGCACATAGTTTAGATGATGAAATATTAGTGCTTGGGAGTGAAATAACGCATCAAGCGGAAGTGTTGGAGGCAGTTGGTGCAAATGAGTCTGTGCCTAGGCGATGTAGCCTGTTTGAAAAGCGCAGAGGTCGGACAGCCTCCAAACGTAGACGCGAATATAGCAGAGATAGACAGGTTGTGCGATTGAATGAAAGTGTGCATGAACCTGAAACTGATTCTACTCGCTCAGACCAGCCATCTGGTAGCAGTTTGGAAGAACCATCGACACCAAACACAAAAATGTCAGTATTCTCGCGGTTTTTTAAATCCCACAAATCTCGTACTAAGAGTCTTTCAAGAGATTTTAGCATAGACGAAAAGTCGAACAATATGTTTCAGGAGTTCATTCGTTACGACCCTAAGTATGAAGAACATCGCGGTAGTACAGCAGGCTTAGAGAAGCGGAGACACAGGCTTCAGAGGAAGTTTACTGATCCCGGTCCGGGATTTTACTACGAAGACAGGAAATGGCTATCTCCTGAAATGAGAAGCATAAGTCTTGGAAGTGACAGCAGTGCTAGCTCAGCAAGAAAAATATCACCTCAAGACAGCATAGAAGAACAGTATGAAGAGGAAGACATTGACGCTGCAGTTCAACATCACAAAAACAGAATTATTGAAGAACATGAACACGTGGTATCGGTGGAAGTGACGTCACATGCTGAAGTCACAACTCCAAACGTGTCTGTTCATGAGATTCCAATAATTAAGCTACCGGAAGGCGAAAGTGTCGATGTTGACGCATAACTATATAATATATTTTGTTAGTTCGATTTATTTTTGCAATCAGAAAAGCGTTTTTAGGTATGATCATGTATTTAATTAGCGTTCAGAGCATGAAAAAAACCTTTTTAAAACCATTTGATATTTTAACGACGGTGTACTGCATTTCTATAAACCATTGATTTTTATCCATTTGCTCATATATGTCGTTTGACATATAACTCATTTAAAAACATTTCATTTTCAAAAGTCAGTAGACTGGTATAATTTTTTAGAAGTGAACGTCCCTTTACGGCATAAAAATGTGTTTTCCCATTGTAAACATATTTAATTGCAATTGTTTATAATTTATTGAAATCCTGTATTGTTTTTATGGATTATACCAGACATAAAATATGTATTACGTAATAGAATATGCCAAAACCAAGTAGCACAAACACAGTGCCTTTCAACAAATAATCTTCCAAAGGGGAATAACACCATTTCAAGTGGTAAAAGCGAAAAAGTTCTATTTGTTTCCTTTTTATGTCATATAGACCATTTTCGATTTCACCCCTTGATTTACTGACACAAGGGTAACATATTGTTTGTTTGGTCATGTACAGTGGCTTTTTAGTGTTATGTACATAGAAATCTGCATAGCCTATTTCACCACGATAACGTCAAACTTGATTTTACGTAGTGTAGTTGAAATTGATCAAAACTGTATTTTTCCTGCTGATATGTTAATCAAAAAATGGAGTGTGCATGCATTCTAGTGACTTAAAAAACTGAAAGAAAATGTAAAACAAAACAAAGACACGAGGCCCCAATTCCACGAAAATACTCAAGTCAAATCCCAGTCTCAGTCTCAACTCTTTTTATAAAATGATTCAAAATTGTAAATGTTTTACTTTTTTTAGAATCACATTCTCTCATTGATTATGTTGATTAAAAAAATTGGTCAATATTTTATAGAAAAAATTTGACAGGAAAAAATGTACTTGAGTCCAATTTATTATTTTTGAGTTTAACTCAAGTACATTTTGTGCTGTAGTTTTTTTTTAGAATATTAAACAATAATGTTTATCAATATAATGCATGTGAGAGTGTGCTTTTGAAAATAGTAAAACATTAGTAAGTTTTTAATAATGTTATACAATAATGTGGAAAAATGAGTTGAGATTGAGATTGAGATTTGACTTTAGTATTTTTGTGATATTGGGGTCAGGTTTGGCCAAAATAAGTTCTTGTATGGAACAAAAGATTTATTCTACTAATTTAACAATACACAATAATATTTATAGAATAAGCATCGTTGTGTTACATTGAGAGATATATGTATGATTCTGGTGGTGAAGTTTTAACCTTGGTTTATCATTTCATTTACTAAGGTATTTAACCCACAATTGTTCAAACATCTATGCCTGATAAACTCACAGTATTTTGGTTAATTTAAAAAAAGATAACGCGAAATGTTTAACCAAAGTGATTAACAAATTAAGCGATTAAAACGATAAAAAAAACTATCGGAAACTAAATTTGGTCGCTTTCTTTTTAGGCGAAATGAAAACGCTCTTTTACGTCTAAAGCCTTATCTATAATGTATTTTAGGGTATTAACTATGTTAATCTGCAAACATACCCATTCAAATGATATCAGTATTATAGTGGGTCATCAGGCATGAGGTATTAAAATTATTGTAAATGAAAACATCACTCATTATCAAATAATTAGCTTATTTGTGGGTCAATTACCTCAACACACCATTCAGTGTTTGCGTTGTCTTGTTGTCTGCCCCCTGTCGTGTTGCAATGTTTCAAATTTGTATTTTCTTCTTTACGTGTTTTGACATTCCAACTAAAGTTATTAATATTTACATTACCATATATATTTATTAAATGGATCTTTTGAATAAAATATTTCTAACATTTTACAACTAAATGTGTCTTCCTTTGCTGTATCTCAGTATTTTAAAGATATAAGGTGTGTATGTATGTATGAAAAGTAATAGCAGATGTAACGAAATACGTTTATAATACAGCTCTTTTCTTTAAAGGCCTTCCGCAATACGAAGCAGGTTGGGAAAAAATAAATATTTAGTTTTCATTTAGTTTTGGGAAACTTTATTTGGCAAGGGTTGGAAAAATGTTTTGTGGGTAAAAGAGCTGACAAAACTTTAAGAAACAACATTGTATGAATGATTTGTTAAAATTAACATTCTAACATCAATAAACATTTGGACTAACTTTGATAACCAAAGACAACCAGTTCTATTCGATTTGCCGCAGAAGGTTACACCAGTTTTCGAACATTTTAACATTAAACTTAATACTCATCCTAACGAATAAAGATAAATAAAGTGTTCGATCGATCTCATTTTTTGATCAATCAATACGATAGCAAGTCAATATACATACTGTTCAATTCGAATACTTCCAGCTATACAATATACTATTAAAGAGTAAAATATTCAAGCTTCTAGTGAATAATTCAACACAACAAGCACAGATGTCCGGTTGCATTACATCAGCTCTTTGAATTGATTGTTTTGTTCTGTAACTCTCCATTTGAAAAGCATCGATCTAACATATTTCAATTTACTCAGTATGACCATAGCAATGATATCGTGCATGAACGGAGATATTTAAAATTAAAAATTATTTTGTTTCAAACATGTATAAGCTTTTTAAGTGTGGGGACTCTGAGCGAGCTGGGGGTGGGGGGTGGGGGGAGGGGAGTCACCCTGACCTGCACTTATTTATCCAATCTTTTTGCAACTTAAAATGTCCATGAAATGGCTATTCCTAACTACTGCTAGTTTAAAGTTGCCTTGTAGTATAGTTTTTAAACATTAAAACACAATCTCAAAACAAAAAAC
This sequence comes from Mya arenaria, assembly GCF_026914265.1. NCBI lineage: Eukaryota > Metazoa > Mollusca > Bivalvia > Myida > Myidae > Mya > Mya arenaria. Next base: position 50,404,612 of record NC_069134.1, read on the forward strand.
AGAAAAAAAATATTTAAAAAGTCCTTCCTTTCTTCTTCTTTTCTTCTTCTTCTTCTTCTTCTTCTTCTTCTTCTTCTTCTTCTTCTTCTTCTTCTTCTTCTTCGTGTAATGGATATAATAACGCTTATAGACACATGGTTAAACAATCACTATTATTTCCCCTTTGCAGGCTTCAAAGTTATTTAATGGAAGAAGAAGGCTACATAATCTATATATTTTATAAGTCTATGCTTGATTAGATATCATGAAAAACCTGTGAGTGGTATTAAAAATGTATCTGAATGCGTACATTTAAACGCGTATTGTAATCAGATACGAGGTTAACCCAATGAAGTACATTGAATAATTTCACTGGGGAATAATACTGTCGTACATGTAGGGGGATATTGAAAATATAAACTTCGTTTCAAACATGTATGCACTTTTTGAGTGTGGGAATTATGTTTTTGTTTATTTTTACCCTGACCTATGTGTTTAACATGTATAGACTTTATGAAGAATGAGCAGACCTTTTCACCCTGACTTTGTGTCAAACATGTACAAGCTCTCTGAAGTGTGAGAAAACTGTTTTTATTTTTACCCAGAGCTTTCACCTGTATTCATTATATATAAAGTCATACACTTCAAAGTAATTGCTGGTGAACACGTCTATCAACCGTATTCTGATCATCCCTATGATAGTATGATAGATCCCTCCCAATAGTGTCAATTTGGTTTAAACTGAATCAATGATGCACGAAATAAAACTCTTAGTAAAGGTTTCAAACATTTTGTAAGAAAACAGTCTAGAAAATATGTAGTGTATTCGGCTAACTTATTATTTTCTAACATCCATATGTTTCTTTAAATGATTTCACTCCAAATAAACGCCACCAACTGAATCAAGCATATTTTTTTTCATACATACCTCAATCGAACTACTGATATACATGAATGCATGCTCGATTAATTCGTTTTATCGTTTCATAAAAATAGTTTTGCAATCGACTATTGGGCTTTTCAGAAAACGTACTTATCGGCCAATACTGTGGTTATCGACCGCGTATATCATAGCCGATCGCTTTTCATAGCATTAAAAAGTCACACAGAATGTAGTGCTTTATAAACTTGTTTGTAAGTACATGTTCTACTTACTGTAATTGGTGTTATTAATACTTTTGTAACTAATCAAAATTGTTTTATATTAAAAAGGAATACTTATATAAATCAATTAAATAAGCTTATATCAAATATTAATTTGAAAGATTAAAACAAATTGTTTTTGAAGAACAGTTGCTGTAGCGCTGTTTCTTGAAATTACATAATCAGAACAAATCATGGATCCAAATGTTAAAAATGAGGATATTATCCGCATCTATCTCTGTGGGCCTCACAGCACCGGAAAGACAACTCTGATGCTTGACCTTGAACCTCATTTACACGGGGTCAAGGTCATAGAAGAAGTTGCAAGGTCAGTGATTAAAAACCACGGATGGGAGAGAGATGATTTCAGGCCGGATAAACACCCTGACGTGTTCAAACAGATGAATTATGAAATACTTGAAGCTCAAATAGATGTGGAAAAGAGGTTTTCAGAAATGAATCAAGGTTCGTACGTAGGGCAATATTGAATTGTAGTCGTCGTTGATGTAGAATAAGGTACATTGATTTAGAATATATCAGTTTATGCATTAACCTATTCACTAAATGTGAGTTGTGATGATTACCAAACTGAACCTATAGATTCGGTTGACCTCACATCAACACAGAGCCTGAGGCATTGATTTGGTGTAAGAATATACCAAAGGATGTGATTAATAGTATGTTGTAGTAATAACTTATTTCACAATTTATTTAAATAAATACATTCAAAACTAAGACTTAATATAAGGTATCGTTAAACAATATTTTCTAAGTTTAAATTTCCTCATATACTATTTAATTCAATTCGCGTCATTTACAAATACATTGATGTCATTTATGATATTCAGTATTATTGTACACGTGTGATTGTTCGAAAAACTATTTTAACCAATGAGATAGCCGAACATTCCTTTTTTGAAAATCAGTGGTCAGCTTGTTTTGATTTTAATCAGATGAATCGGCAAATTTCAAAAGAGGTTGTGTCAAAAGACAAAATACAATTTCAAACACTAAGTTGGTTAATGGGTTATTGGTATGCATTTCCAAAATAAATGGACCGAATGAAGCCTTAAACCATATCTAATTTATATAAAATGGAATTAGCAATTTACACATATTTTAAATATAATTTCACTAATTTGATCAGCGGTTTCTAAACACTCCGTTAACACTTAATTGCATTTGTATTGTTTTCGAAAAATGATATCTCACCATGAGTTTTGTAGAAGATATAGGTTATCGATAAACGGTTTTCGAAAAATGAGAGTTGTTTTGTGATTGTGGTTTTCTCGTTTTCAATGCTACATGTGACTTTCAGAAAATGCCTAACGTACGATTTCACATGTCAGCAAATTAATTTTCATAAAGAAAGTGCATTCTTTAATAACAATTTCTTTTAGTGTTTTGTTTACATTTTGCATGTACTTTTTTACAGACTTCATATGCGATCGAGCCATAGACCCGATTGTGTATTGTGACTTTTACGTAGGACCAGAAGCTAGGGACGGAATTTTCAAAACACCGAATATTCAACAGTGGATAGAAAGGTACTATGAAATAAGAATACCAGTCATAAAACATCAAAAAAATTCTTTCTTCTTTCTCCTTCGTCTTCTTCCCCTACGTCTTCTTCTTTCTACTATTTAAACCATGTATTTCTGTGCCAATAGATACATATTACATGCTGATGGAGTAAAATTGCCAACTTGAGAAAAAAGTGTCGATTGAAATCTATGAAATATGCTTTTCTTATTGTAACTTAAATTGCCGTATTAAGCGTCATTGAGACATAATATTGAACATGTAGCTTTTCAGGAAGTTTTTTTTCAGGAAGTTTGCCGATGATAATGCATTATAAGTTTACAGTTTCCGATTATATTTTATTGGTTTACAGCATAATAATAATAATTGTTAACATTATTAATAATAACAACACTGTTTTTTTTGTTTTTTTTTTCCTATTAACGTTAATAATAATAATAATAATAATAATAATAATAATCATAATTTTAATCATAATAATAATAATATAATAACAATAATAAAAATAACAATAATAATAATAATAATAATAATAATGCTCATATATAGCCATTCTGTTCGTAAGGTAGGTGATAATGCATCTGGGCACATTGTTTAACACTCACAGTTATTTCCCTTTGCAGGCTTCGAAACTCGCTAGTTATCTTGGTAGCTCCCCACAAAGAAATCATCATAGATGACAGTGTGCGACTGACTTCCAGTTTTGACGAACTGTGTCGGTTTTACGAGACTTTTGTCAAGGAGTTAAATGTTAATGAGATACCGTATATTGATTTATGTGAACTTGATAGACAAAAACGAATTGACATCATATTGAAAGAGCTGGCTGAGTTTAAAGAAAAACGTCATCTAAGCTTTAAAAAAAATGCCAGTCAAGTGTAGCAAGGGGCTAAATTTGTACTGTACGAATATTAGAAAGTTAAACACAAACAACGGGAGCGGCAAAAACAGGACAAAGAACGAAAATATGATAAGTAATAAGAATGTGAGAAATCGGTCAGAAAGTAAAGAATGGGCAAAATGGTCATAGTAGTAATTTAGGCGAAAAAGGAATAGGGCGGTATAGAAAAAAATGGAAATGACTTGAAAGTAACTGAGGCGAAAATGGCCAGAGATGACTATAAGTGGCCCATCAGGGATCAATCAAATTGCCAAATATATTGTAAATAAAGGACATTGAACATATTATTGGACGTAAGTGGGCAATATTAAAGGCTTTATCAATATATTGACGAAAACGAAAGCGCGAGTTTAATGATATTTTCAATATTAAAAGTATCCTACTATTAAAGAATGTTTGTGAGAGTACAGAAAAATTTGATTAGTGAAATGAATGTCCACTTGGCAAAAAGGAACGATTATCATTTTCAATGTGTCAATGTTTTTGTCAATTATTTATTCAGTCAATATTATTGCCAATTTAAATGATCATAGATAGGTCGCTAAGGCGGTATAAGAATGGGTGAAAACGGTCAGAAAGTGACTTGGCAGTATAAAAATTATTGATCACAGTGAGGACGTAACCTTGACAGAGTAAAATGTGTGCTTACGGTCAAACGGTCAAAGAGTAACTTGAGCAGTAACAATGGGTGAAAACGGTCAAAAAATAACTTATCTGTATGTGTGAAACGAGTCAGACAGAAACTTACACGATATAAGAATGGATGTAAACTGTCAGAGAGCCTAATTTAGGTGGTAACAGAAAGTGTGAACTCCTTTTGAGAGTTGTGGTTGGTTACACGTCTGTGAACATGGTCAGAGAGTAATGAAGACGGTAACAGAACGGATGATATCGTACAGAGAGTAGTTAAGACGGTACCAGAACGGATGATATCGTACAGAAAGTTGTGGTTGGTTACACGTCTGTGAACATGGTCAGAAAGTAATTAAGACGGTAACAGAACGGATGATATCGTACAGAGAGTTGTGGTTGGTTATACATCTCTGAACATGGTCAGAGTGTAGTTAAGACGCTAACAGAACGGATGATATCGTACAGAGAGTTTTGGTTGGTTCAACATGGGTGAATGCGGCCAGAGAGCTTTGAAAATTTGGGAACTCGGACCGGGAGTGACTTAAGAATCTGTGAAAACGGTCAGAGAATAATTTGGGTGTTTAAAACTTGGTGAATAATGTCATGTAGTAGATACTATAAGGCTGTTTATGATGTGTGTTTTGATGGTCAGAAAGTAATCTATGCTGTAAAGGAATGGATGAAAATGATGGAAAGTACTGAGGCGATTTAAACATTGTTAAAACTGTCAAAGAATAGTTTGGTTGATTTGGTCAAACCGGGCATAGATTAACATTGGTTGATTCATAAAAGCGTGGAAAAGGGTCATAGAGTAACTCGGACGATTGAAGAATGGATAAAAACGGCCAGAGAGGAGTTTAGGCGATAGCCAATGACTAAAATGATAAATACTTGAAATTTAGGCTGAAAAAAGTGAGTAAAAGATTTAACGCAAATATTTAAAAACTAAAAAAAATAGAAAAGGTGATAAAGGATGGAGAAGGCAATGCATCTATGACTTTAAGTCCAAGTTATGGTGAAGAACAGACAGAGGAAGAGGAAAAGTGAAAACCTAAACAAATTCCTAATGAATATTCATCGATATATGTGTGGTGTGCCTGTGTTTTTTTGTACATTATTTTCACTAGTGCTGTGCTGGTTACGCGTTTAAACTGGGTCTTCGTTCATTTTTGGGCTTCCCTGTAGTTCCTATCATGTTACTAACAATATGCAAGGATGGTAATGAAATAGATTTTTGGGGTCATAACCCTTACCGTTTATAAATACACGCTTTATTGATAGCTTATATGAATTATGAATTATCTTTTGACTATTATAAATAAATGTTATTCGTTGTAATGTCGATCTTTAGAGTATTTAATTTGTTAATTTTTAAAGTAAACCCGATCACATTGTTGTAAATGAAAAAAATTATATTTGATTTCTGTAAAATAAATACGTTATATATATGATGTCTGTTTCGTAAACATTTTACATATATCTTTTTATACAATATCTATATGAGTTTGTGCCATGTGAAATTTATATAAACAATACGAATAACAGAAGATAAACCGTCTCACTACCCTGGCCTCTTTGTGTAGAGAAATGTTCTTTAAAAAGTAAGTACAAGTATTTTTGGGTCGACGGTTATCTAAGCAGGATATAAAACGTTTATTGTTATATAAAAAACGGCTGCCTTCTTACCGAGGAGCATTATTTTTACGACGGAGTGTTAGGCCAATTTACGAGGGAAAATCAAAATCATTTACTTGTAAAGTCAGCCGTCTTTATGTCGGTTTCGGAGTTGATCCTTTGATTCCGTTTCTTTCCCTGTGTAAAGCACCTTACTTACTACCACAGTTTATTCAGTTTTACCTTGAAGTACTAGACGCCAGGCGAGAGACCCACTTAAACCAAGAAGATATCATGCGTGAGGATATTTCAAATTATGAAATTATGATGTTTCAAACATGTATTAAACTTCTCATGAACACCTAAGAAATATGTTTGTATTTTTACCCTGACCTTAACTGCCATTTTCCAGCCGGTTTACAATTGAGAATCTCAATTCTTACAGCCAAAACTAAAACAGTCAGACGAAACATTTAATGCGAATTTCAATTCGCGGTTGAAGTTATCTCAAGGCATGCCTTAGTTACAACTTCCAAAGAACACGGTTCTCCGGTAAGTATTTCATATGCTGCTATCATTCAAAGTTTTTTCATGTTTAAATGTCAATACATGGCACACGAGAAAATGACTTCATGCTTGTCACAGTCACAGGATACTGGTTCAGTCTGTATATTTCTTTACTAAAATCGTCACATTTAACTGACAAAAATGACAAAAAAACCAAGCTGGAAATAAAATAAATTATTAAATTACTAAAGCAATACATGTAGCAATAATTTTAAAAGGATACATAAAAATAAATAACGAATTAAAACTTTTCCAGATTTAGGTACTCTGAGGACAAATACGGCAGTCCATGATTGTGCGGTTAATAAAGTACTTTTCATGCAGATTGGTAGTATCTTGAAAATATTCCATTTATATCAACCAGTTGGTCTTGAATCCTAGTATGCTGATGGGAAATTTGTAGTTGTGGACCATTTCTAACAAAAAATATTCCAAAAATATTGCCGAAAGTGTTCTAATTTAGATACTCACCCAGTACATCCATAACTGGTGTTATTTTGATATTTCCGCGAATCATTTAGCAGAGAGTCGCGGATTGAAACAGAGCGACATGACTTGCAAATAGAAATAGAAATAGATCTCAATCCTCGAATTTAATTTACCATTTACGATAAATTATTCAAGAGCTATACATTCTGATTTTAGACACAACATACAAGCAGAGAGTTGTTGTGGTTAAAACTATGGAAAAACACAAGGAAAACAGATGTATAAATGCTGTGAATTTCTTTCGAAATTAAAAAAAACAAAATGAATAAAACGACACGAATATGAGGTAGAAACGTCCGCCAGAAAATATCTTCCAAAAATGGTCTTAAAGATAACTTTCAATCCTGAAGAAAACCATTCGTGGACTGCAACGCTCACCTCGATCGAGAAAGGTATTGAGAAACATCATAATTTCGGAAGAAAGCAAATAAAGTAAAGGTCGACGACTGCTTAAGTCAAATTTATTGCTTTAAAGGAAGATAATATGAGCCCCAGTTGTTGCACTGAAACAATAATGTCATAAGTTTTATAACTGAATATAAATGTCGTCGTTAGGAGTTGAGATCAACATGAATTTCGTCTTCAAGAAAATCTATTTAAAATACTAAATATATGTATTATGTTAAATAATAAAAATTATTCCATCAATTCAAATAAGCATTTAAAGGGTCATTAAGTCGATCAGTAAGGATATTGGTGGAATCTTTTTTGTTTTATGTAGATTTTTGGGAATGTTGCCAAAGAAATCCTGATGAGTAATAGCATTAACAATTAGGGATTTAATACTGTATTTGTATTTAGATAGAATGTCGTAATGCTTCATAAAGAACTTAGAAACGGTTTTCCTCAATTTCTGATATCTAAATAAATTTTAACAATTTAGCAGACATTTAAGTACAACGGAAACAAAATTCATCTACGTCCGCACATACTCTAGCGAATCTAACTAACTGCAAAATAAATACACTATAAAACTTTGACAGTGGAACATCGTCATCAATAGACGGATGATAAACAATTTTAAATTTTAATCCTGCTTGTCATAAAGTTTGATGGTCAATTTGCCATCTGATTCTCCAAGTTGAAGATTTAAAAAAGGAACCATTTTGATCGCACGTATTTGATAATTTATAAGTTTTAAATCTAAATGGTATATTAATTTGATTTTTTACCGTAAAAGAGGGAATATCTATTCTTAAAATGCCAGCAATGAAACTTAAAGTGTTGTTAAATTTCATAGAAAGCGCAAGATCTCTGAACTTATGCCAGTATTTACTATGTAACAATATAAAAATAGGTCAAAAGGTAAATGTGCATAATTAGCAGCCATAGGAAAACATGGTCTTTATATTACATACAAGATCATTCAACTTGAATGACCATGTAATCCGCTGTGAAATAAAACTTTCAATGGTCTTATACACATTGTAAAATATCATACTTATATCAATACTTAGTGTTCCTCAGATAAAGGGTAAAGGACACAAGAAGGTCCCAATTACCTTGTCATATTCGCTTTCACTTGTCATCATAGGCCATCTGTATGATCCATTTACTAACTGTCTGCTTTGACACGTTTCTATGTGGCCTGTTATTAAGGTTATTTTCAGATTACATTACCAAATATCATTTCTATATCGGACTTTTTAGATACCAATATAAGACTCGTTTTGAGTCCAAGAGTATGTTCTCCTTAATACAGGCACCGTATATCTTTCCTCAGATATGATAAGGCCTGTCTTGTTCACTTAAACGTTGTCTTAAGGAATGTCACTCCTTTCGCTTGGACTGCTTCCGTTCTTCGCCTAACTTCAAGACCTGGAGGTATCTTGTCTTACTTATGGAACATCGACAAAACGAAAGGTAAATTCTATCCAGGTAATATTTTGAATGTGGCGGTCTTTGATTGAGTTCGAATGATATGGCGGTGTTGACGTAGTGTTTTTTTCCGCCACTGGCGGCAACAAGGCAGATAACATAGAAATGTAGCCTGGAAGGTAAACGGTTTCACAAAGAGATTGTTTGCGGACATCAGCTGCTACTTCAGCAATGTCCGAGGTGCTACTTTTGGACCAAACGTCATGACTTGACTTGACATGGGTAAAGTTTGCTGTTTACACAAAACCTTAACAACTTTTGTGACTTGGAATGCAAGATCCAGTCCAAATGAAAAATTTCCTTTCTCTTTAGACTGAACACAGTTTTTTTTATTTTGTTGAGTGCGTAGAAATATTGATAGGCTTCATATTCATAACAAGTCTCATAATTCATGATCTTTTGGTAAAACTTTGATCTGCTGTCTTATTTACTGTTTCTTTTACTTATTTATTTAGCAAAATATATATTTCTTTGAACAAGGTATAGGTGTTTTCTTTTAAAGAAATACAGAAATATTAAAGGTGTTATGCCATTGAATTTTGGAATCGTTTGTTTGAGGTGCACAAACATCTAAATTTCCATAATGTCAACTTCTCAGTGTGTAACAATTTGTAAACATATTATACCAGGTGAGACAATGTGGTGTGGCATTATGTATACAACGAAACAGTACAAGTAGTAAAGTGATCTTTCAATTTCAAACGCACGGTTCATGCAAATTTACTGCTATGACTGGTTTGATTCCATGCTTTACCTGTATAAATAATGACAATATGCTAAACAATAAACCCGGCATACACCAGAGCAAAATTTGTTTTGCATCAAAAATGCGAGGGTCAATAATACATACAACTTTTCGCTCGCTTCAGAACGCATTGTTTTTTTTAAAATCAAAATCGCCTTTCGCCGCTTCGTTATATCTTTGGAATTGAAGTTTTATTTTACGCTCGCTCGCCAAAATATTTGTACTTGAAAATCCGTAGAACAAATTATTAATTTCGTCTAGCCTCAACTACGATTTAATTAATTTGATCATTAAAAAACGTTTCTCCAATTTATGAGAATTATTGCATTTGGATTTCCCCAAAGTTTCTATTTTATTTTTATCGTTTTACAAACATGATATCTCACCATGGGTTTGTAAAAAGTTCAGGTTACTTAGGTTTAAGTGGTTTTCGAAAAATAAGAATCGTTATGTGACAGATGTGGCTATTATCGTTTTCAGAAAATTACATGAGATTTTCAGAAAACGTTTGAAGTACTATTTCCCATATCAGCAAATATATTTGCACAATGAAAGAAAAATCATAAACTATTTTGTGTGCTCATTTATTTACATTATTTTTTTCAGGTTTTATAAGCGATCGAGCGATAGACCCGATTGTGATTTGTTAATTCTACTTTTAACTTGTCTATGACCATCAAATATAAATGACGCAAAAAAGCTTTTCCAATTGTCATTTTTTTAAAAGAATTTGGTGGTTTTGTGGCAGATCCACGATAGTATTGCATTCTTTGGTTTTCATTAAAAAATACCATTTAAAGCAATTTTGTTCATAGGGGAGATAAAAAGGCATTTAGTCACATTATTTAACGCTCACTATTATTTCCCTTTGCAGGCTTCGAAACTCGCTAGTTATCTTGGTGACTTCCCACAAAGAAATCATCACAGAATGCCGTTTGCGTCTTAAGTTAAACTTTAATGATATAAAGAGAATGGGTGAACTGGTCAGACAAGTAAAATAGGCGATATACACTGGTTGAAAACAGTTTGACAGTAACTAAGATGTGAAAATGGTCAGATATGACTATAAGCGGCTACTCCACGATCAAATAAATTGAAAAGACTATTAAACGTAAGTGGGCAATATTAAAGAATTTAAAAGTACATAAGTACAGACGAATAAATGATTTAAGTAAAATGATTGATCAGTTAGTGGCAAATAAAAGATTGTCAATTTTATTGAGTCAATTAAAATGTCAATTTTTATTTAGTCAATATTATTGTCATAGTGTATTGATCGTGGATTGGAATCTGAGGCAGGTATAAAAATGGTTGATAACAGATTGGCAGGATAATAAGTTGTGCAAATGGTCAAAGAGTAACTTGAGCGGTAGAAATGGGTGAAAATGGTCAGAGAGTAGCTTGAGCGGTAACAATGGGTGAAAACGGTTAGAGAGTAACTTAGGGGTGAAAAGGGTCAGACGGAAACTCAGGTGGTATAAGAATAAATGTAAACTGTCAGGGTGAAATCGGTTTAGGAAAGTTTAGGTTGGTTAAACATGTGTTAACAGGGTCAGAGAGTAACCTAGGTGGTAAAAGAAAGGGTGAAATCGTTCAAATAATATTGGTTGCTTAGATATGGGTAAACACCATCAGAGGGTAATTTTGGCGGTATGAGCATGTGTGAAACGACCGCAGAGTGTCTTAGTAGCAATAATCATATAGTTTTAGCATATTTGTCAGAAAGTAGCTTATGTGGTATAGAGACAATCTTGGTCGGTTTTTGAAAAGCATTGAACACGGTCAAAGGTGAAAATAGGAATTGGATAACAAGTTACTAATCTTAAAATGATTGAGAAAAGGGAAAACGGTGACGAAGGTTATGCATTTGTAATTTTAAGTAAAACAGAGTGTGAAGAACAGACTCCAGAAGAAAAAAGAGGTAATCTAAACCATTCTTCATAAAGATATGCTGATAAACGAACATGTGTGGTCTGTCTGTGTTGTACTGTACATTATTTTCACTAGATAAGTATATGTAAAGCATTGGCGTTTAAACAGGGCTAAGTGTGTTTTTTGTGTTACATAAAAGTTACTTATTGTAATGTCGAGTATATATGTATGATTGTGTAAGTATTTATTTATTTTTAAAGTAAACCAAAACACATCTCTGTAACTGAATAGATGTTGGATATACTATTTTGATTAAACCACTTTCTAACGTTGTATTACCGTTTTGTTGAATAAATAAGCTATCTAGGACGTTTGCTATGTGTTTACACTTTACAAATGCTTTAGTTTGAAGTAAACAATAATGATACGTTTTTTGAAGCATTGAAATCTATATAAGCCAAGTTGTTACCAATTTTGCACGATGCCCCTGAACTGGATTTACATAAATTCGACCTTCAGGTGCTTCTGAACAGATAATAAAATTGTATTTTTTTATTTGAAATTCATTTTTTCGGTTAATGAAGAGATAAAGTAAGATCTTCTTTCAAAGCTTCATATTACCGCATGTTCAAACAATAACAATTGAGTTATCAACGACCAGGAAGCGAGGTAGCGACACTTTGTACTTTGACAGAAACGAAAAATATATTGCATCATTTTATGCGAATGGGAAAGCTGCCCGACGCTCGCAAAAACAAATTTCTAACGATTTTGTAAATATGGTTAACGTTCACCTAACACAGACTACTACTTTCTCTATGACGTTATAGACAAAGTGTCCCACACGCTTTTAACATCTACAATGTACACAAACGTGTATTTTGATGACATAGCAAGCATGAGGTAGTTCAAACGCACTAGATGGCGTACAAGTAGTTTATTTATATAACATATATCATCCCTATTATCGATGACTTTCACTGATGTCGATTTGATTGAAAGACTCGGAATATTTAGTGTACTCGGCAAACTCATTGATTTCATTTAATTTGTGTAATGGTAAAACTCGAAATGAACGTCAACAATGTGTGCAATCAAGCAAACCTTCTTGATTATTACAAATATTCATACCCACAATGATATACATGCCCCTATAATAGCATGCTTTCTTAACTCGTTTTGTAGTTTCCTTAACCTAGTTTACCATTGAGTAAGGGGCTTTTCAGAAAACGTTCTTATGGGCCAATAAGGTAATAAGATAACTTGTATATCATAGCTCATCGCAATTTATGGTTATTTCAGGTCATGAAAACAATCTTACTTTGATAACTCATATGTACATAATACAATATATGTCATTTGTGTAAAAGGAATACCTATGTAATACATTCAAATAGACAAAATTTGAATATTAAGTTAAAACATATTGTGTTGAAAGAACTGTGTTCATGAACGGTGTTGGCTGCAGGGCTTTTACTGTATCCATTCAATTATTTAACAAATCATGGAACCAAACGATACCAATGAGGATATAGTCCGCATTTATCTCTGTGGACCACATAGCACAGGAAAGACAACTCTGATGCTTGACCTTGAACCTCATTTGCCCGGGGTCAAGGTTGTAGAAGAAGTTGCAAGGTCAGTTATTAGAAACCACGGATGGAAGAGAGATGATTTCAGGCCGGATAAACATCCTGACGTGTTCAGACAGCTGAATTTTGAAATACTTGAAGCTCAAATTGAAGTGGAAAAGAGGTTTTCAGAAATGAATCAAGGTTTGTACGTGTGGCTATATCCAAATTGTTGTCATTTTTCAAACTACTACATTCATATACTCGGTCAATCCCATGTGAGTTGTGTTGGCCACCAAGCCGAACAAATAGATTCCCTGATGGTTACATCTCGTCCTCCCACAGAGGCAGAAACCACACGATTGTATAAGAACGTGCCAAATATTTCATTTATATTATGTTGTAGTAATAACTTGATTCACAATTGTTGTAAAATGTTTACATTCAAAATAACTCTTAATATAAAAAATACAATGATCAGATTCTCAAGTTAAATTTCCTTATTGTAAAGTTTGTTCAGTATTCGGCATTACTCCTTCCTCGCATTCATTTATGATAATAAATATTTAGTTAAACAGGACTATGAATTCGGTTTACATAAAAGCGATTAAACACACAATTTGCTTAAAGTTTTCTTGAATTTCTATCGTTTTCCAAAAAGCAATAGCACACCTTGTGTTTGTAAAAGGTTTAAGTTAGTGATAAGTGGTTTTCGAAAAATATGGATCGTTATGTGACAGATGGTAATTTTATCTTTTTCAAAAAACTACTTGTGATTTTCAGAAAATGTTAATGATTAATTTCACATATCAGGAAGTGTATTTGCACATACGGAGAAAATTCCTAACCTACAATTGTTCGTGTTCATTTTTTTCCCATTTAACATATATCTTTTTTACAGATTTCATATGCGATCGAGCAATAGATCCGATTGTGTATTGTAAATTTTACGTCGGACCTGAAGCTAGAGATAGAATGTTTGAAACACCGAATATTCAGCAGTGGATAAAAAGGTATAAATGACCAGCCATAAAATATTTGAATATGAGATTTACCGTACGTACCTTTTACTTCCTCATCTCCTATTTCGACTAAATATTACAATACATACATATTTTTTCGCTGACGGAGTTGATCGTGATATTGTCAATTTAAGACGTATTGTCGACCGATTACTTTAAAATACGCAAATATGATGTCCAAGTAGTCAAGTATTCAAAATGCCATATATATCGTTCCTAAGACATAATTGTGTTTTAAACACTCAGTAGTTTTTTAGTGATAGTTTCCCGATTATATTGCGTTTATGATGTACAGCATGAAAACATTTAAAGCGATTTTGTTTAAAATAGAGATAAGGGAGATAATGCATCTAGGCACATGGTTTAACACTCACTATTATTTCCCTTTGCAGGCTTCAAAACTCGCTAATTATCTTGGTGGCTCCCCACAAAGAAATCATCACAGAAGACAGTGTGCGGCTGGCTTCCAGTTTCGAAGAACTGTGTCAGTTTTACGAAAGCTTTGCGAACGAGTTAAACGTAAATGAGATACCGTATATTGAGTTACATGAACTTGACAGACAGAAGCGAATTGACATTGTATTGAAAGAGCTGGTTGAATTTAAGGAAAAACGTCGACATGGCTTCAACGAAGTGTCAGTTGAGTGTAACGCGGGTAAAGAGTCAGAATGTAACTAGTTTTATTAAAAAATGTTAATCCGTTACTATACAAATATTTGTATTGGTATATCAACAATAACAAAAGCGGTAAGAACAGGATGAAGAAAATAAATAAGAATTATAATAAGTACAAGAATGTGTTAAAATGGTCTGACAGACATTTACGCGGAAACAGAATTGGAAAAACTGTGAGAAAGTTAAGTAGCTGAGGCAAAATAGAAATTGGACGGTATAAGAATGGTTTAGTGACGGTCAGATTATAACTTACGCGGTAAAAGAATGTATGCAAATTATCAGAGATGACTATAAGCGGGCCGTCGACGAATTTTCAATAATATTGAACTGAATGTTGTAAGTATCCTCTACTTTATATATATAGGTGTTGGAGTACAAATTAATCCTTTTTCTATAAAAAAGGATTGGCAAATTGGTGGCAAAAATGCCTATTGCATGGAATCAATAGTATTGTCATTTTAACTACTCGTTGATGGTCCAGTAAGGCGTCATAAGAATGTGTGGACACGGTGAGAATGTCATTTAGGTGTTAAAAATGGGTCATCTAGGTCAGACGCTAACTTAGGCGGTAAAAGGGTGTGTTAAAACGGTCAGAGAGTTACTTAGATGGTTAAAAATGTGTAACTACGGTAAGTAAGTAACTTAGCGAGTAAAGTAATGTGTAAAAACGGTCATAGACAAACGTAGGCGGTAAACTAATTAGTAAAAAGTTAAAACGGTCAGAGTTATTTGAGCCAGTTAAACAATGACCAACTTTACTTTGGAATTTGTCAAACCGGTCGGTGAGTGTGTGGGGCGGATTAAAGAAAGCATGAACACAGACTGAGAGCTACTAAGGCGGTGAAGGAACGGTTGAAAGCGGATACGAATGTGAAATATATGAATGACTTCAAAAGAAGAAATAGTTATAATTTCGGCAGTAAAAAAGTGGGTCAAAGATGAGCAGTTACTCATGTGGAAATCAGTAAAAAACAGAAAGGGTTAGGATGACTAAGCTTATTCTTTTGAAAAGTTCAGCTCATGAAAGGGTGAAGTATACATGTTGATAAACAGTTTATTGATACCTTATTTGAATTGTGTTGCGTCGAATATATATGTTTGATAGTGTAAGTATAATAGTTTATTTTTTAAAATAAACTCAAACACAGGTAATTGAACAGTTTATAGGTACTATAATGAATAAATCAGTTTTAATGATAATATTTGTTTTTTTGGTCAATATACAAGTTATGTAGGATGTTTGCTGTATGTACACACTTCAAACGTGCTTTTAATTGGAGTTTTGATAAGACGTTCAAGCATCTAAATGTTAATACCCTATAGTGTTAACAAACGAACCGACTCTCTTACCCTGAGCACTTCGTGCAAAAGATTTTCTTTGAAAAAAGAATTTTGGATCCACGGTTTTTAAGCAGGAATCAAAATCTATAAAAGTGTATTATAAAACGGCTTCATTCTTAACTTAGCATCATTTGATGAAGCAGTCATAAAGGCCAAATTGTGAGGGAAATGTTTAAATGATGAACAACATTTACTTGTAAATTGGTATTGAACCTTTGGTTCCGTTACAGGCCCTGTGTAAAGCGCAGATGCTTACTCAGTACTACCCATTTTCCCTACGGTCCAATTTACCGGGTATACACCAATTACTGGTGTTTTTTTATGTTTCCACAGCATAAATCATTCAGCAAGTTATCGCTGATTTGTTTGAAGTTAGTATATGCAAATAAAAATGGGTATCAATAATCGAGTTTAATTTGTAATTTACGATCATTTATTCATGAGCTTTTCATCCCCATTTTAGACACTCTATACGCGCATTGATTTTGTGTATTTGACAATATAATCGTTCAAATAATTTTGTCGCATCATATATATTTCCTATATTCGTATGATTTAATTTTGATAAAGATTGACAGATGTGTCGAGATAAAATGAACTGTAATCTGTAATAAACGTATGTCTTTGTAGTAATAATATCATGCGAAACATTACACAAAAACACTTGTACAATGAATCGCAATAATCAGTGTAGGGATGGGCAAATAAGTGAAAAACTTCATTCCAATTATAAAGTTCATGAGAATAATACTATATATACTGAATTACATCTTGGCACAAGTGTAAACGTGGATGTAATATTTGTACAAGTTTAACGTTTAATGTCGTTAACGGATTTAGATTTATGGCCAAAATTGGTAATTTTGCACAATACCATTAAACATAACCTCATCTTGCATGATTACTGTTCTACTCGTTCTTAGCAAATAAAAAAGTGATATTGACGGTTGATACAGTATTGAACGCATGCGTTTATGCTGTATGAGCTCAGTAACACATAAAGCGAGCTACTATCTCTGCGGACCTCACAGCAAAGGAAAGACCACTCTGATGCGTGACATTGAACCTCATTTGCCCGGCGTCAAGGTCGTAGAAAAAGTTACATTGGGACGGATGGGAAAAAGATTATTTCAGGCCAGATAAACACCCAGACGATTTCAGACAGCTGTGTTATGCAATGCAAAACTGCATTAATTTATTTACATCATAGTGTAACATCGAAATAAAAACACTATTATATCAATGAGTTGTTGTACATTTATTTTGGTAAATCAGCAGTCACCCGCTGTTAATTTCAATCTGGTAAGCCGGTATTGACTGTAATCTGGTGAACCGGTATAGACTGTAATCTGGTGAACCGGTAGTGATTGTAATCTGGTGAACCGGTATTGGCTGTAATCTGGTGAACCAGTTTCGACTGTAATCTGCTCAACCGGTATCGACTGTAATCTCGTGAACCGATATTATTTGTAATCTGGTGAACCGGTATAGACTATAATCAGGTGAACCGATATTGACTGCAATCAGGCAAATTGGTATTGACTGTTATCAGGTGAACCGGTATTGACTGTAATCAGGTGAACCGGTATTGCCTGTAATCTGCTGAACCGGTATCGACTGTAATCTCGTGAACCGATATTATTTGTAATCTGGTGAACCGGTATAGACTGTAATCAGGTGAACGAATATTGACTGCAATCAGGCAAATTGGTATTGACTGTTATCAGGTGAACCGGTATTGACTGTAATCAGGTGAACCGGTATTGCCTATAATCTGGTGCACCGGTATGGACAATAATCAGGTTAACCGATATTGACTGTAATCTGGTAAACTGGTATTGACAGTAATCTGGTGAACCAGTTTTGACTGTTATCTGGTAAACCGGTATTGACTGTTATCTGGTATACCGATAATTACTGTTATCAGGTGAACCGATATTGACTATTATCTGGTGAACCGGTATTGACTGTAATCTAGTGAACCGGTATTGACTGCAATCTGGTGAATCGGTATAAATTGTAATCAGGTGAACCGGTTTTGACTGTAATCGGGTGAACCGGTATTGAGTGTAATCTGGTGAACCGGTATTGACTGTAATCTGGTAAACCGGTATTGACTGTAATCTGGTGAACCGGTTTTGAATGTAATCTGGTAAACCGGTATTGACTTTAATCTGGTGAACCGGTATTGACTGTAAACTGGTGAACCGGTATTGTGTGTAATTTGGTGAACCTGTTTTGAATGTAATATGGTAAAACGGTATTAATTGTAATCTGGTAAACCGGTATTGACTGTAAATTGACTGTTATCTGATGAACCGGTACTAACTGTTATCTGGTGAACCGGTATTGATTGTAATCTGGTGAACAGATATTGACTGTAATCTGGTGAACCAAAATTTACTGCTATCAGGTGAACCAGTATTGACTGTAATCTGATGAATCGGTATTGAATGTAATCTGGTAAACCGGTATTAACTTTAAATTGACGGTAATCTGATGAACCGGTTTTGACTGTTATCTGGAAAACCGGTTTTGACTGTAATCTGGTCACCCGCTATTGACTGTAAATTGCCTGTAATATGATGAACCGGTATTAACTGTAATCAGGTGAACCGGTACTGACTGTAATCTGGTGAACAGGTATTGACTGTAATCTGGTAAACCGGTATTGACTGTAATCTAGTGAACCGGTATTGACTGAAATCTAGTGAACCTGTTTTGAATGTAATATGGTAAAACGGTATTTAATGTAATCTGGTGAACCGGTATTGACAGTAATCTGGTAAACCGGTATTGACTGTAATCTAGTGAACCGGTATTGACTGAAATCTAGTGAACCTGTTTTGAATGTAATATGGTAAAACGGTATTGACTGTAATCTGGTGAACCGGTAATGAGTGTAATCAGGTAAAACGGTATTTACTGTAATCTGGTTAACCGGTATTGACAGTAATCTGGTCAACCGGTATTGACTGTAATCTAGTGAACCGGTATTGACTGAAATCTAGTGAACCTGTTTTGAATGTAATCTGGTAAAATGGTATTGATTGAAATCTAGTGAACCTGTTTTGAATGTACACTGGTAAAACGGTTTTGACTGTAATCTGGTGAACCGGTATTGACAGTAATCCGGTGAGCCGGGTTTTTTACAGGGGATGTGTCATTAGACAAAATATAATTGCAAACACCAACCTGATTAAAAGTTATAAGTATGCATTTACCGAATAAATAGGCCCAAGATCAGCAGTAAATGTATCCTATTAACTTAACCATAACATAACAACCTAGCTACGTTAAAAACGCCTGTCTATGTGGTTTTACATAAAAAAACTGTAAAATTTTAGATCACTAAACTATTGTTTACCCAATATGCTCATCGATAACGTTTATCCGACTTGATGTGATTTATAGGATTGACAAAAGCACACAATGCATTGATCGATTTCTTAAAAAAACGCGTTGTTGTCGCTTAACAAACACGATATCTCACAACGGATTTGTAAGAGGTTCAAGTTACTGATATGTGGTTTTCGAAAAATAAGAGATGTTATGTGATAGATGGGGATTCAATCTTTTCAGGAAGATAAATGTGACATTCAGAATCAAATCTTTATAAAACAGAACAGCAATTATATTTGAACAATGAAAATAAATCCTACGAGTATGTGTTTTTTTTTCGCGGTTTACACAAACATTTTTACAGATTTCACATGCGATCGACTGATATACCTCATTGTGTATTATGACTTTAACGTCGGACATGAAGCTAGAGACGATATAATATTATCTTATTTTGTAGTCGATAGCTATAAAATGCGTAAAAGTCAACTTTGAAATGCAATATTTAAAGTTTCTATCCATTATATTTAGAACGTGTAATAGTTTCTTTGGTGATTTGCCGATCCATTTGTAACTATGGTTTACAGCATCATATTTATACATAAAGTTATGCTGATCCGGATGGTAGATAATAAGGCATTTATGCATAAAGGTTAACACTCTCTATTGTTTCCCTTTGCAGGCTTCGAAACTCGCTAGTTATCTTGTTGACTTTCCACAAAGAAATCCTCACAGATGACAGTGTGTGGCTGTCTTCCAGTTTCGACTAACTGTGTCGGTTAAACGAGACATTTGTAATCGAGTTAAAGGTAAAAGATATACCGTGTTTAAAGTTAAGTGAGCTTGACAGACAGTAGCGATTTGACATTGTTTTGAAAAGGCTGGCTGAGTTTAAAGGCAAAAGGTCAGCTAAGCTGTAACAAAATAAAATTTGCAAACGTTAAGAATCAGATAATTAAGATTATGTTTTCAAATGTTTATGCCAAAACATGCGAGTGTTGGTAAAACAGAAAGAACGAAACCAACATAATAATAATGAAGAAAAATAGTTACAAGAACGAACATAAATGGTCAGAGAATAACATGGCCTTTAAAAATATGTATCCAAGCGGTCAGAGAGTAGCATGGCCTATAGAAGAATGTATCCAAACGGTCAGAGAGTAACATGTTCTAAAGAAGACTGTATCCAAACGGTCAGAGAGTAACATGTTCTAAAGAAGAATGTATCCAAACGGTCAGAGAGTAACATGTTCTAAAGAAGAATGTATCCAAACGGTCAGAGAGTAACATGTTCTAAAGAAGAATGTATCCAAACGGTCAGAGAGTAACATGTTCTAAAGAAGAATGTATCCAAACGGTCAGAGAGTAACATGTTCTAAAGAAGAATGTATCCAAACGGTCAGAGAGTAACATGTTCTAAAGAAGAATGTATCCAAACGGTCAGAGAGTAACATGTTCTAAAGAAGAATGTATCCAAACGATCAGAGAGTAGCATGTTCTAAAGAAGAATGTATCCGAACGATTAGAGAGTAGCATAGCCTATAGAAGAATGTATCCAAACGGTCAGAAAGTAGCATAGCCTATAGAAGAATGTATCCAAACGATGTGTGATAACGGTCAGAAAGTAACATGGGCGGTAGAAGAATGTATCCAAACGATGTGTGATAACGGTCAGAGAGTAACATGTTCTAAAGAAGAATGTATCCAAACGGTCAGAAAGTAGCATAGTCTATAGAAGAATGTATCCAAACGATGTGTGATAACAGTCAGAAAGTAACTTGGGTGGTAGAAGAATGTATCCAAACGATCAGAGAGTAACACTGGCGGTAAAAGAATGTATGCAAACGGTCAGAGAGTAACATTGGCGGTAAAATAATGTATGCAAACGGTCAGAGAGTAACTTGGGCGGTAAAAGAATGTGTGATAACGGTCAGAAAGTAACATGGGCGGTAGAAGGATGTGTGAACACGGTCAGAGAGTATCATGGGCGGTAGAAGGATGTGTGAACACGGTCAGAGAGTAACATGGGCGGTAGAAGGATGTGTGAACACGGTCAGAGAGTAACATGGGCGGTAGAAGGATGTGTGAACACGATCAGAGAGTAACATGGGCGGTAGAAGGATGTGTGAACACGATCAGAGAGTAACATGGGCGGTAGAAGGATGTGTGATAACGGTCAGAGAGTAACATGGGCGGTAGAAGAATGTGTGAAAACGGTCAGAGAGTAACATGGGCGGTAGAAGAATGTGTATAAACGGTTAGAGAGTAACATGGGCGGTAGAAGAATGTGTATAAACGGTTAGAGAGTAACATGGGCGGTAGAAGAATGTGTGAAAACGGTCAGAGAGTAACATGGGCGGTAGAAGAATGTGTGAAAACGGTCAGAGAGTAACATAAGCGGTAAAAGAATGTGTGAAAACGGTCAGAGAGTAACACAAGCGGTAAAAGAATGTGTGAAAACGGTCAGAGAGTAACATGGGCGGTACAAGAATGTATGAACACGGTCAGAGAGTAACATGTACGGTAGAAGGATGTGTAAAAACGGTCAAGTTTCAAGTTTCAAGTTTATTCAATAAACTCATGTCATACATGCATGACAAAATGAGAATTGCAATGAACATATCATACAGTTACACATAAAGAGGCTTTGAAAAATGAACTTCAATCATAATATAATAGTTAACATCATGGTATAAAGTGGAGTACATTATATTCTATAATTAACATTTTTAATGATACATTTCATAAATTTACAAAGAGCGACTTGGGCGGTAGAAGGATGTGTGCAAACAGTCAGAGAGTTACATGGGCAGAAGAAGAATTTGTGAACACGGTCAGAGAGTTACATGGACGGTAGAAGAATTTGTGAACAGGGTCAGAGAGTTACATGGGCGGTAGAAGAATTTGTGAACACGGTCAGAGAGTTACATGGGCGGTAGAAGGATTTGTGAACACGGTCAGAGAGTTACATGGGCGGTAGAAGAATTTGTGAACACGGTCAGAGAGTTACATGGGCGGTAGAAGAATTTGTGAACACGGTCAGAGAGTTGCATGGGCGGTAGAAGCATTTGTGAACACGGTCAGAGAGTTACATGGGCGGTAGAAGAATTTGTGAACACGGTCAGAGAGTTACATGGGCGGTAGAAGAATTTGTGAACACGGTCAGAGAGTTACATGGGCGGTAGAAGAATTTGTGAACACGGTCAGAGTGTAACATGGGCGGTAGAAGAATGTGTGAACACGGTCAGAGAGTTACATGGGCGGGAGAAGCATTTGTGAACACGGTCAGAGAGTTACATGGGCGTTAGAAGCATTTGTGAACACGGTAGGGGAGTTACATGGGTGTTAGAAGCATTTGTGAAGACGGTAGGGGAGTTACATGGGCTTTAGAAGCATTTGTGAACACGGTCAGAGAGTTACATGGGTGTTAGAAGCATTTGTGAACACGGCCAGAGTGTATGTTAGGCGTTAGATGAATGTGTGAACACGGCCAGAGTGTATGTTGGGCGTTAGATGAATGTGTGAACACGGTCAGAGTGTATGTTGGGCGTTAGATGAATGTGTAAACACAGCCAGAGTGTATGTTGGGCGTTAGATGAATGTGTGAACACGGCCAGAGTGTATGTTGGGCGTTAGATGAATGTGTGAACACGGCCAGAGTGTATGTTGGGCGTTAGATGAATGTGTGAACACGGTCAGAGTGTATGTTGGGCGTTAGATGAATGTTACAACGATCAGACAGTAACTGCGGCAGTAGAAGAATGATCGAAAAACGGTCAGAGAATATATTAGGCCGTAAAAAATTGGTAAAAACGGGTCGGTTATATCCAGAGTGTTTAAATGATCAGAGATGAGTCAGTTTGTATACGTATTGACGTAAACGAATGTTCAGAGATGACTAAGGCTTTATAAACAATGGTGAAAACGGTTTAGAGTAAGTTTGGCGATAAAAATGGGTGAACACTGTCAGCAACTAATTAAAGCGATAAACGGACGCTTAAACATGGTCAGAAACTAAGCAATGATAAAACACCAAAAACTGTCCGTCATGTCAGAGAAAGTGCAGTATGAGGCACACAAATAGACAGTTTGGAGCGTTTGAAGCGTTTCTCTGAATTTAAACATGTGAACACAGCGTGTATATAGTGAATGTACGGACCCATTTGTTAACTGATTTGACACTGACCAAAACGAACGGTAAAGAAAATACCTTTGTTTATTAAATGTTTGTTGTTGTTGTTTTTTCAATTGTTTTTATATCAATGTCAACAATTGTAATCAAACTAATCATGTCAATGGACTTTCATGTTTTATGAGGTCAGGCTTAAAACATAATGTCTTTGAATATCTGACAGTAGCTGATTGTTGTTTGTTCAAATAAATGAATATACTAGTAATTCAATTAAAATCACTTTATACATATGTATTACTGAATACTTTGAATATGTTTTGCTTTCAAAATAAGATAATAAAACTTTATAATGAGAATAAAGCGAGTGCTTTTAAACAGTTTTGCTTTGGGTTTCTTCATACTGAAATTAAATATATTAAAAAGTTACACATGACAAGGTTTTGTTAACTTTAACGATAAAATATGTAGCATCCATGTATTCGAGACATTTTTGTTTAAGTACTATTATTGTTTTATTTGTTTTATGAACACACTTCACGAGTAAATTGTATGAGATTTATTTTAATTATTTTGAGGAAATAGCCTGAAATTAATTCGTTTGAATTAAATTTCAAAATGAACTTATAAACATAATGTCTGTTTTTCGAAAGCACCTTTATCGCTGCTCACCAAGGGAGATAACTGCGTAGGAAAGTGAGCAGCATATTGGGAATTATAATTGCACAGTAAATCGTTCATTTATCTATTCAGATAAAAGTTGGTTTATAAAATCAATATATGCAAAACACAATGTACAGAGCCGTTGTAATTGCAGACATCATTAACAATTAAATAATACATTTAAAAAGAAAACAACGTTTTATTGTACAACGTGGAAAACATCGACGGTTTTCCTCTTCATGTTATGAAGTGGTCCATTAGTTGGGCTTTATTTAGACAATAGTCGGGGCGCCGACTTACCTGGTTACAGCCAAAATAATAAATGACAATGTGATTATGTTTTAATTTTCTGTTGCTTAATAAATATTTAGAGCACATTTCAATGCCAAACTAATATCTTAACTGAAATCACATAAGGACATGTATAAACTAAATGTTTAATTCTATGAAACGGCCACACTTGTGTTATATCGATTTCAATATATAAGTAAGCATCTATCATCAATATCGCTGAGCTATGAGCCTGCAGCCCATTTGTCACGATATTTGAAACAGGTCTGTAACGTGATCCATTGTTCTTTGTGCATTCCTCTATGTAGATTAGACTCCTGTTTAACGTTGTTTCAACTGACTGTCCATTATTTACACAAAGACTTCCAAGACATATTGGACAGTCCATTCTTGTAATAATGAACAGACATTCTTAAAATAATGGAAAGTAGAAAATAAAGTACGTTATATAGTCAAATTGACTATACAGAGTACAAAAAGAAGAATAGATGACATCAAAACATGTTATAAAGCGATATAAGAATAGGCGAAAACGGTTGGAGAATACCTAAGGCGGTACACTAATGCGTGAAAACGGTTGGAGAATAACTTAGGCGGTACTCTAATGCGTGAAAACGGTTAGAGAATAACTAAGGCTGTACAAGAATGCGTGCAAACGAATAGAGAATACCTAAGGCGGTACACTTATGCGTGAAAACGGTTGGAGAATAACTTAGGCGGTACTCTTATGCGTGAAAACGATTAGAGAATAACTAAGGCGGTACAAGAATGCGTGCAAACGATTAGAGAATAACTAAGGCGGTACAAGAATGCGTGCAAACCATTAGAGAATAACTAAGGCGGTACAAGAATGCGTGCAAACGATTAGAGAATAACTAAGGCGGTACAAGAATGCGTGCAAACGA
Organism: Mya arenaria; assembly: GCF_026914265.1. NCBI lineage: Eukaryota > Metazoa > Mollusca > Bivalvia > Myida > Myidae > Mya > Mya arenaria. The sequence goes on from NC_069134.1 coordinate 50,429,914, forward strand.
ATAGAGAATAACTAAGGCGGTACACTAATGCGTGAAAACGGTTGGAGAATAACTAAGGCGGTACAAGAATGCGTGGAAACGGTTAGAGAATAACTAAGGCGGTACACTAATGCGTGAAAACGGTTGGAGAATAACTAAGGCGGTACACTAATGCGTGAAAACGGTTAGAGAATAACTAAGGCGGTACACTAATGCGTGAAAACGGTTGGAGAATAACTAAGGCGGTGCACTTATGCGTGAAAACGGTTGGAGAATAACTAAGGCGGTGCACTTATGCGTGAAAACGAATAGAGAATAACTAAGGCGGTACACTAATGCGTGAAAACGATTAGAGAATAACTAAGGCGGTACAAGAATGCGTGGAAACGGTTAGAGAATAACTAAGGCGGTACACTAATGCGTGAAAACGGTTTGGGAATAACTAAGGCGGTGCACTAATACGTGAACACGGTTAGAAAGTAACTACGGAGGTGCACTAATGCGTGAAAACGGTTAGAGAATAACTAAGGCGGTGCAATACTGCGTGGAGACGGTTAGAGAGTAACTAAGGCGGTACACTAATGCGTGAAAACGGTTGGGGAATAACTAAGGTGGTGCACTTATGCGTGAAAAAGGTTAGAGATTAACTACGGCGGTGCACTAATGCGTGGAAACGGTTAGAGTGTAACTAAGGCGGTACACTAATGCGTGGAAACGGTTAAAGATTAACTAAGGCGATACACTTATGCGTGGAAACGGTAAAATATTAACTATGGCGATATACTTATGCGTGAAAACGGTTAGAGAGTAACTAAGGCCATACACTATTGCGTGGAAACGGTTAGAGATTAGCTAAGGCGGTACCCTAATGCGTGAAAACGGTTAGGTACAGGAATGGGTGTAAAGTTTCGGAATAGCGGAAATGTATCCTAAAACGCTTTATTATACATTTACATTTCAATGCACGAACATTGTAACAAAATATGGAAGACCGTTTTAAGCACATACATATAACAACATTATTGTAGCACATGGCATTAATATCATCACGGCAATTTGAGCTATGTTGCACAACTAAATTTGCAACCAAGACAACACATTGGTGTTAAAGCCGATTCCTAGCCAGTATTGTAACATTGGGGGGACTCTTTATAGTACCCGACGATATGTCCCTAAATGACATATGACGCGTGTTTAGCGTATTGTCATCACATTAAAACCTCTGGCATTAGTGGCCAGTCGTTGTAAAAACAAGACAAACTAACTTTATCAACAAAAACAGTGTTGTAGGCAAAAGCTTTTTTATTCTCTTTTTTTGCACTAATTTTTCGAATATTCGAATACCGTTTTTGACATTCGAATACCAAACGTTTGATCGAATATTCGAATATTCGAATATTCATTTGCATCCCTACTGGAAACGGTCAGAGAGTAGCAAAGGCGGTACAGGAATGGGTGGAAACGGTCAGAGAGTAGCAAAGGCGGTACAGGAATGGGTGGAAACGGTCAGAGAGTAGCGGTACAGGAATGGGTGGAAACGGTCTGAGAGTAGCGGTACAGGAATGGGTGGAAACGGTCAGAGAGTGGCAAAGGCGGTACAGGAATGGGTGGAAACGGTCAGATAGTAGCAAAGGCGGTACAGGAATGGGTGGAAACGGTCAGATAGTAGCAAAGGCGGTACAGGAATGGGTGGAAACGGTCAGATAGTAGCAAAGGCGGTACAGGAATGGGTGGAAACGGTCAAATAGTAGCAAAGGCGGTACAGGAATGGGTGGAAACGGTCAGAGAGTAGCGGTACAGGAATGGGTGGAAACGGTCTGAGAGTAGCGGTACAGGAATGGGTGGAAACGGTCAGATAGTGGCAAAGGCGGTACAGGAATGGGTGGAAACGGTCAGATAGTAGCAAAGGCGGTACAGGAATGGGTGGAAACGGTCAGATAGTAGCAAAGGCGGTACAGGAATGGGTGGAAACGGTCAGAGAGTAGCGGTACAGGAATGGGTGGAAACGGTCAGAGAGTAGCGGTACAGGAATGGGTGGAAACGGTCAGAGAGTGGCAAAGGCGGTACAGGAATGGGTGGAAACGGTCAGATAGTAGCAAAGGCGGTACAGGAATGGGTGGAAAAGGTCAGAGAGTAGCAAAGGCGGTACAGGAATGGGTGGAAACGGTCAGATAGTAGCAAAGGCGGTACAGGAATGGGTGGAAACGGTCAGATAGTAGCAAAGGCGGTACAGGAATGGGTGGAAACGGTCAGAGAGTAGCAAAGGCGGTACAGGAATGGGTTGAAACGGTCAGATAGTAGCAAAGGCGGTACAGGAATGGGTGGAAACGGTCTGATAGTAGGAAAGGCGGTACAGGAATGGGTGGAAACGGTCAGAGAGTAGCGGTACAGGAATGGGTGGAAACGGTCTGATAGTAGCAAAGGCGGTACAGGAATGGGTGGAAACGGTCAGAGAGTAGCGGTACAGGAATGGGTGTAAACGGTCAGAGAGTAGCGGTACAGGAATGGGTGGAAACGGTCAGAGAGTAACAAAGGCGGTACAGGAATGGATGGAAACGGTCAGAGGGTAGCGGTACAGGAATGGGTGGAAACTGTCAGAGAGTAACAAAGGCGGTACAGGAATGGGTGGAAACGGTCTGAGAGTAGCGGTACAGGAATGGGTGGAAACGGTCAGATAGTAGCAAAGGCGGTACAGGAATGGGTGGAAACGGTCTGAGAGTAGCGGTATAGGAATGGGTGGAAACGGTCAGAGAGTAACAAAGGCGGTACAGGAATTGGTGGAAACGGTCTGAGAGTAGCAAAGGCGGTTCAGGAATGGGTGGAAACGGTCAGATAGTAGCAAAGGCGGTACAGGAATGGGTGGAAACGGTCAGAGAGTAACAAAGGCGGTACAGGAATGGGTGGACACGGTCAGAGAGTAACAAAGGCGGTACAGGAATGGGTGGACACGGTCAGAGAGTAACAAAGGCGGTACAGGAATGGGTGGAAACGGTCAGAGAGTAACAAAGGCGGTACAGGAATGGGTGGAAACGGTCTGAGAGTAGCGGTACAGGAATGGGTGGAAAAGGTCAGAGAGTAATAAAGGCGGTACAGGAATGGGTGGAAACGGTCAGATAGTAGCAAAGGCGGTACAGGAATGGGTGGAAACGGTCAGAGAGTAACAAAGGCGGTACAGGAATGGGTGGACACGGTCAGAGAGTAGCAAAGGCGGTGCAGGAATGGATGGAAACGATCAGAGGGTAGCAAAGGCGGTACAGGAATGGGTGGAAACGGTCAGAGAGTAGCAGTTCAAGAATCGATAAAAACTGAAAAAAGATTAACTAGGCGGTACAAGAATGGGTGTAAAAGGGTTAGAGATTAATTTAGGAGGAACAGGAATAGGTCAAATTGATCAGACAGTAATTAAGGCGGATGGAAACGGTAAGGGAGTAACTTAGGCGGTACAAGAATGGATGGAAACGGTTAGGGAGTAACTGAGGCGATACAAGATTCGCTTAGATACAAACTAAGGCGGTATAACAATTATTTGAAACGTCGAGAGAGTAACTTAGTCGGTTTTAAATTGGTGAAGTCGGTCAGTGAGATTGGCGATTAACCTGGGCGGTAGAAAAATGATAAAAACGGTCAGAGATGATGAAATCAGTACAATAATGGATACAAACGGTAAAGAATAACTAAGGCTAGAAAAGAAGTTTAACTTTGGTGGTTAAAATAGGCTGATAGGTTGTATCGTGCGGTATACGAATGAGTTAATACGGTCAGTCAGTAACCTGGGCGATGGAAACTAAATTGGCCAATAATCGAATTCCCAAATACGAATAATAATAATAGGTAATAATAACTTACAGTATAAGACAGTATAAGAGTGGGTTAAATACGTTATTAACGGGGAAAACATAATTGATAGAAGGGGCGTTGTTAAAGAGTGACTAAGGTTATGCATTTGTAATTTTAAGTCCAAGGAAAGGGTGAAGAACATTAGTTGGAAGAGCATTAGAGGAAACCGAAGCATTTATAAATGAATATTTGATGATGAATGTTAGCTCTGTCTATGTTGTTTTGAATCTTTATGTTATGGTTATATTTCTCGTTAACTTTTTTCGTTAACTTCGATGTTTACTGCTTGTAAACACGTAACACATGCTTTTATCTGAAGTATGAATCATGAAAAATGAAACGATTGTGTGGCATTGGCATTTATAAAAGCTAAAATGTTTACGAATGAACCGGCTCGATCCCCCCCACCTCACTCCCCGAGCACTTTGAGCAAGAAATATTTCTTTGAATATATGTTCTCTTAAGCAGACCTTAGAACCTTTTTATATCTAGGAACAATTTTATTATTATCTGTAAACATTAATCTATCCACAAAGGAATAATCACCAAATCGCGAGGGAAAATGATTGGAAGGTAAAAAACATTTACTTATAAATTTAGCCGTCGTAATGTAGATGGTTAATCGCCTTGTTGAGGCAGCTACATAAAGGCGAAAAACAATGTCTACCAGTAATATTCTATACACCTTAGGTTAATAGGTTTTTAAACTACATGTTTGATGGAGTGTGTAATTCTTTGAATTAATGTTGCTGTCATATCATCAAGTCATGAATATTCGAAAGCATGTTTTGTAACATTGGAACACCGGTACTATTATACACGCAGAACTCAAAGACGAATTCTTAAAAGCTGCACTGTCACAAATTGACAGTTTTGACCTTCTTATTTTTTGTCTCAGAATCAGCTTATTTTTGGCATCAGTGCCTTCCATTCAATCATATAAAATAACTCGCAATGTAACACATCTAAATTGTTTGGTAACCTGCAGAAAAAAAAACAATTTTTCAAACGTAAATATGAAAAATGCGGTCAGCAGTCTTGTATCATTGGTTTCCATACATTCACGCAAAAGTTTGCTCATTCCAAGACAAAATAAAAACAATGTCAAAAACATCAATCTATGAGAGTACAGCTTTAAATGTCCACATCAATGAAAATATATAATTTCAGTTTGATGTCAATTTAGGACCTAATTTGGATATGGCTTATTCGGTGAGCTTTATTATGATCTTTGTTTGAATTCATACGAAACAGATTGCTCTTGTACTTGGAGAGAGCACTCGTCTTTCGTCCCTGTTTCAGAAACGTTGGGACGACTGTGGGGTTGAGGTGTTAGGGTATCTAAACCGGATTGTGTTTAACCCCTAGTGCCTTAACTGACATTTCAAAGGCAGTTACATCAACATTTATTGATACAGTCGAACCCCGTTAGCTCGAACACGCTCAGCTCGATTTCATCGTTGGTTCGAACTGGATGTAAAGGACCGAATGATTTCTACTGAGAGTAAGCATTTCAGCTTGGCTCGAATTTCCCGAGACTTAAAATATGTTTTTTTCTGTCCCTTTGCGTTCGAACCAACGGGGTAATCTATGTTTGTTGTCTTGTGGCGTTGTACTTCTCACTGCGATTAGGGCGATTTCTAATGTTGTTATAATTTGTAGCCAACCCAATTGTAAAACAATAGTGTCTGTCGAAATGAATAATATGACGAGTGTAAAACACAATAAAATACGATTTAACCAACTTTTTATTGATTGTCTTCTACGTTTTGATCCTTGGGTCTTTAAACAAGGTAACAGAAAAAAGTTTATGCCCCAAATATCACAAACATACTGTGGTGAACCTCTATCGGCTAAGTGCTTTGATACGTGACGTCACCGGAACATACAGGGACTTGAGATGAGTTTGTGGGAACCCGCTCTTGTACGAAGAAGCCCAGACTACCCAACAGCGAACAGAAAAAAGTTAAATATCACCCCCCCCCCCCCTCCCACCTCCTCCCTCCTCTCATTCCTTATGAAAACTGCCCTCCACCTGTTATAAATGCAATGTATGTCCGAACTTTTTTTATCACATATAAGCATAGTATGATTCAAAATCGTGCATGTTTTTACTCTATAAAAACATTTCTTTTCTCATAGTATGTGATAATAAAATCCTTTTTGTGAATAATTCGAAGAAAACTTATTGTAGGGCAAAAATATACTTGAGGGTTTGTAAAAATCGTTCAGTCGAACTCAATTTCATTTTTTGTTGTAGAATATTGTTTATTTTTAATCTTGGCCAAAGTTTTTAATCAACATATGTTTTGAGAGAATACGTTTTTAAAAGGCGTACAAACATATACGATGTTAACTAACTTCTAATGAAATGTGGTAAAATGAGTTGAAATTGAGATTGAGACTTGACTCGAGAATTTTTATGATATTGGGGCCAGGCTTCTCGACCGTCGGTATTATTTGCATTGCAGCCACCAGCCGCAACCCCAATCACTTGTTATTTTCAACACCAAAGTAACACATTGCAATAGAATATAATGCTATAGTCTAAAATCAATATATCAAAATGTTTTTTTATTGTATACGGTTATACTATGTGTAATCTTTTTGTGCAGCTTTATACATCATGAAATACAGATATGTAGGCAGGATATTAATTAAATCCTAAGGCGAGTAATAAAAGTGCTTGTCGTTATCACAAAAGGATACCATTAACCGTAAAAGTATTATTTATTATTAAAATGTAATTTTGAACTTTTGAGGGGCGTCACTTTTTAACCATTATTGCACAAGATATGTTGCAATTTAAAGCAAATAGGATTCCTTTTTGTCTTAACAATGATATACAGAACGACTTTGCTGTTATTGTTCTTTACGTTTGTAAACCGCAAAGGTTAACATCACTCCATCTACTCTTTAAGATATTTCTTGTGTCGTAATAGTTACTGGTTCTTGTAAAAAATGTAGAAAAAAATGACAACATGTTTACACTTTTGACCCCTCCCCCCGCCTCCCACCCCGTTTCTTCCCGTTAGGTGAGCAAGTGAAATAATTAAGCCTATGTTTATACTTACACATAACTTTAATTTTTGTATTTATTTTTCATGCATTTTATTATCAAACATGTCTCTAAAGTCAAATGTGACGTTCAAGCTTTCTTGTTCCGGGCTATGTGCAAAACCTGTATGTTTGAAATAGTCAAGTCACGTGTTGTACACTTTATGCGGCAACATAAGTCATGTGGTACAAATATAATTGATCTTTATAGGTTCTAAACATAAAAATTGGAAAAATCAGACACTAAGACACATCATAGTGCGTATATGGGCAGACAACCGTCTTTTCAATAAATTGTATTTTTATTCACGACGCCATCACGCGCCATAAAGTGCTCCATGCCAAAAGGGTGTTGTTCCATATTTTTTTTACAACATAGTTTAGTGAGAAAGTTTGTTTTACCGAAAAAAATACACCTCGATTCCTAAGATGCACTCTTACTCCCAAATTAGATTTACCACAATTAATTGTATTGTCTAAATATTCCAAAAAAGGATAAATAAATGTCAAAAACAATGGTACTTATGAAAGATACCGAGTTTAATTTGAAAGAAATGAGCCTACAACACGGTTTTTCTACCTTATCAGACTATAGTAGACCACAGTTAGTATTCTAGCATTCACCAATAATTTAATATTTTTGCGCATTGTCTGCTATTCAAAACATGGTTACAATCTTGTTATTAGTAATTAATATTTTCCCTAAATGCATAATTTAGTGAGTAGTTAAAGGTTTATCAGTCAAAATTGATGTTTGTTATACATGTGTATGTATTGGTTTTTAATAAGAGTGTCACTTTGCATTTACATACTTTTTTTAGAACATAAAAGTGTCTTAACATTGTGTGTTAACACGACCCAGTGCGCATGTGTCTCCACATTGTGTTCAAAACACCCCCTAATGCGCATGATTCTCTATGTGCCTGTATCATGAAACAGTGTATACACATTGTGTTTAAAACACATCCCCAAGGGCATGCATCATTTATGTGGTGTATGTGCATTGTATATAAAACACTTTCTCATACGCATGTATCATTTATGTGGTGTGTTGTACATTGTGTTTGAAAACACCTCCCTATGCGCTTGTATCATGTACGCGGTGTTTGAACATTGTGTTTGGAACACCTCCATTTACGATTAAAATTACATGTCTTAAAAGCTTCAAGGTTTTGATCATAATCTGGTGAGATACCATACAGACATGTGCATGTTTCAATAGCGATCTTACCATGATCAGATGTAATTTTCGCAATTGAACACTATGAAGAAGATTTAAGTTGAGGTGAAATCATTAAAAAACAGTTTTAAAGCTCTGTATTGAATCTTTTCTATTTCTTCTGTGTTGGTCTTGCTACAAATTTCTCTACGCGCATGTACCATGTATACAGTGTGTGCACCTTGTGTTTAAAACACCTCCCTATGCGCATGTAACATATATACAGTGTGTGCACCTTGGGTTTAAAACACCTCCCTATGCACATGTAACATGTATACAGTTTGTGCACCTTGTGTTTAAAACACCTCCCTTTGCGCATGTAACATGTATACAGTGTGTGCACCTTGGGTTTTAAAACACCCCCCCCCTATGCGCATGTAACATGTATACAGTGTGTGCACCTTGGGTTCAAAACACCTCCCTATGCGCATGTAACATGTATACAGTGTGTGCACCTTGGGTTTAAAACACCATCCCTATGCGCATGTACCATGTATACAGTGTGTGCACCTTGTGTTTAAAACACTCCCTATGCGCATGTACCATGTATACAGTGTGTGCACCTTGTGTTTAAAACACCTCCCTATGCGCATATACCATGTATACAGTGTGTGCACCTTGTGTTTATAACACCCCCCTATGCGCATGTACCATGTATACAGTGTGTGCACCTTGTGTTTAAAACACTCCCTATGCGCATGTACCATGTATACAGTGTGTGCACCTTGTGTTTAAAACACCTCCCTATGCGCATGTACCATGTATACAGTGTGTGCACCTTGTGTTTAAAACACTCCCTATGCGCATGTACCATGTATACAGTGTGTGCACCTTGTGTTTAAAACACCTCCCTATGCGCATATACCATGTATACAGTGTGTGCACCTTGTGTTTAAAACACCTCCCTATGCGCATGTACCATGTATACAGTGTGTGCACCTTGTGGTTTAAACACCTCCCTATGCGCATGTACCATGTATACAGTGTGTGCACCTTGTGTTTATAACACCCCCCTATGCGCATGTACCATGTATACAGTGTGTGCACCTTGGGTTTAAAACACCTCCCTATGCGCATGTACCATGTATACAGTGTGTGCACCTTGGGTTTAAAACACCTCCCTATGCGCATGTACCATGTATACAGTGTGTGCACCTTGTGTTTAAAACACCTCCCTATGCGCATGTACCATGTATACAGTGTGTGCACCTTGTGTTTAAAACACCTCCCTATGCGCATATACCATGTATACAGTGTGTGCACCTTGTGTTTATAACACCCCCCTTCGCTCAACCTTGTAAATTGAAGATATCAATATATAAAAGTGATAACGTCACAACATCTTAGTTTACGCCGACCAGATGAATTAATCATCGAAAATTTGCCCTGGAAAGCACAGATAATCTTAACAAAGATAAAATAATTTTGACTACAAAAAAGACACCATTTACCATCCTCGGATTTACGTCACTAAATCGATTTTGCTGCCTCCTAAATGTTATTTCGCAGACATACTAATTTAGAAGCAGCCGCTATTGCAAATCCAATTTATTTTGTATAAATATTTCGTAGCCGGGAATGGGTTATTTTTCCATGATTTGCATACAAACAGTGCATTTTCTTTGAGCAATCGTTTGGGTATATATTTGTTTCATTTTTTTATATCTAGCCAGATAACAAAATTGAAGAGTATTCCAATGGCATACTGAACAGATGCCCCCACCCCCCAACACATGCGACAAAGTATTATACAGGTTTTGATACAATAGTTTAAACATTTACTACTACACATAGTAGTGTAAACGTCCTGTATTTTTGAACACGTTGCAGCACGATTTGGTGTTGATTTGATTTACCCTAGAATTGACGGTAAATACAAACATTTATTTTCGTGTAGAGCATCCTTTGATTTACATGATTTGGTAATGTCGTCTATTTTGCATAGATCGCTCTTCCCCCTGCAAGAATGGTACTATGATTAACAGTTAAGGGTGCCGCTGGCAAGAGGCAGTGGAAGCTTACGTAATGACCCCGAAATGGAAATAGATGCGTAATCAGCTATCAAATCGTATAAACATGTATTTAGTGCAAAATTAAATTATTTCTGTGACAATATTCAAATACAAATCTCAAAGGTTTCTTTCTTTAATATGCTCTTTATAATATACAACCAATCAAGCAATTTGAGTACCAAAATGTGCAATCTGTTATTGATCATTATGAATAAAAAACGAGTTAATCCCATACGTTGTGTACGACGCAAACACACCTAGGTAATTCTGATAACCTTAGTGTCAACATTTTGTTGACTTTTAAACAAAAAGTATTATAACCGTTTATGTTTCGGTGCTTTTCCATTTTCGCGCCAAAAATACCACGTGTCTACAGAAAATGGTACTAGCTTTCTGGGCCTATTTAGATCGCCAAATTAACGCTTACATAGACGTGTTTCAACCGTTTAGTCCAGCACAGTTTTCGCCGATATAGTTAGAATATTTTTCGTAATCTTTCTTGTAAGAGTCATCATACCTAGCCGATTTGGCTCGCCGGAGCTATACCGGAGCGCGCATTTTCGGTGATCGATACTAGTGCAGTGCAAAGTTATCACATCGTTAAAAACTGTAGTATATGGTCAGGTAATTGTCAGAACATCAGCGAAAAAAATAGCAACAGCAATGGGATTACAACGGCAGTACTCCGGTATCAATCCGCTATGTCTCCGGTCAATGGTGGCACATCGGTAAAACAACTGAGGCTCCACTTAAGTGAATAAATGTGGTAATCGTCAGCACATCGGCTCCTACATCGGTAGGACAACGGCCGATCAAAGGCAACACACCGTTGTTAAATGTGTGCTCCGGTTTAGCCTGGGTGAGGTACATCAGTAGTGTGTGACATGCACTTAACCTTCTAGGTTATCTCTCTGTTGCAGCACTTCATGTTGTTGCAAATCAATACCAATTTCCCAGATCTATAATCTGGGCTCATTCCGTTCTATTGTTTTGTGTTCTGTAAATCTACTTTCAATTATGTGTTTTGCGGTATTTTCTATTGTATATCTGCGGATGTATTTTCCATCAGAGCAGACATTACTCTTCTATTATCTTACAATAGTCTGATAATTCAAATGTAGGTCTCTTCCTTCTAAACCATCTCCTTTGCTGGCATGCGCTTATGGGAACCTTATTTCTTTTCAGTCAGTGGTGTTGTAGGCTTTAATCATTTCCAATCAGTGTTGTTGTTAGCCCTGCCTTATTCCATTCAGTGTTTTCGTGTCATCTTGCATTCAGTGTTGTAGTAAGCTCAGCCTTGTATTGTTTTTAGCCAAACCTTATTCCATTCAGTATTGTTGTTTAACCTATTATGTTCCATTCATTTTTGTTGGTTGTCCTGCTTTATTCAATTCAGTATTGTTATAGGCCCTGTCATATTCCATTCAGCATTGTTGTTAAAACTGTTATGTTTCATTCAATTTTGTTGTTTGTCCTGCTTTATTTAATTCAGTATTGCTATAGGCCCTGTCATATTCCATTCAGTATTGTTGTTAAACCTGTTATGTTTTATTCAGTTTTGCTGATCGTCCTGCTTAATTCCATTCAATATTGTTAAAGGCCCTGTCATATTCCATTCAGTAATGTTGTTAAAATATTTCCAGTCCATTCAGTGACCGCCCTGTCCTATTCTATTCTGTTTTGTATGTACTGCCCTATTCTATTCACTGTTGTTGTTGGCCCTGCCCTATTCAATTCAGTGTTGTTGTTAGCCCTGCCCTATTCAATTCTATGCTTTTGTTTGTACTGCCATATTTCATTCAATGTCGTTGTAAGCCCTGTCCTATTCAATTCAATGTTGTTGTTGGCACTGCTCTATTCAATTCAGTGGTGTGGTTGGCACTGTCCTATTCAATTCAGAGTTTCAGTTTGCCCTGTCCTGTTCAATTCAGTGTTGTGATAAGCTCTGCCTGATTCCATTAGGTGATGTTGTTCGTCCTGCTTTATTCAATTCAGTATTGTTAAAGACCCTGTCATATTCCATTCAGTCTTGTTGTTAAATCTTTTCTAGCCCATTCAGTGCTTTTATCATCCCTGCCCTATTTTACTTTTTACTTTTTTCTGTTGTTGTTTGTACTGCCCTATTCATTTCAGTGTCGCTGCTGGCACTGCCCTATTCAATTCAGTGTTGTTGTTTGTCATGCCATATTAAATTCAGAGATGTTGTTTGTCCTGCCATATTCAAATCAGAGTTGTTCTTTGTCCTACCCTATACAATTCAGTGTTGTTGTTGGCACTGCCCTTTTCTATTCAGTGTTGTTATTGGCACAGCTCTATTCAGTGTTGTTGTTGGCCCAGCCCTAATCTATTCAAAGTTGTTGTTGGCACTGCCGTATTCTATTCAGTGTTGTTGTTAGCCCTGCCCTATTCAATACAGTGGTGTTGTTCCTTCTGCCATATTCAATACAGTGGTGTTGTTCGTCCTGCCATATTCAATTCAGTGTTGTTGTTTGTCCTGCCCTATTTAATTCAGTGTTGTTGTTTGTCCTGCCCTATTCTATATAGTGTTGTTGTTTGTCCTGCCTTATTCAATTCAGTGTTGTTGTTTGTCCTGCCATATTCAATTCAGTGTTGTTTGTCCTGCCTATTTCTATTCAATGTTATTGTTTGTCCTGCCCTATTCTATTTAGTGTTGTTGTTCGTCCTACCCTATTCTTTTCAGTGTTGTTGTTTGTCCTGTCCTATTCTATTCAGTGTTCTTGTTCGTCCTGTATTATTCAATTCAGTATTGTTGTTAGCCCTACCCTATTTAATTCAGTGTTGTTCGCCCTGCCATATTCAATTTAGTGTTGTTTTTTGTCCTGCCATATTCAATTCAGTGTTGTAATTGGCCCTGTTCTATTATATTCAGTGTTGTAGTTTGTCCTTTCCTAATTTATTCAGTGTTGTTGTTGGGCCTGTCCTATTAAATTCAGAGGTGTTGTTAAATATGTTCTTTTCTATTTAGTGTTGTCGTTAGCATTGCCATATTCCTTTCAATATTGTTGTTTGCCCTGCCACATTTTATTAGTTTCCATTCAGTTTTTTCTGTTTGCCCTGCCCTATTCGATTCAGTGTTTTCGTTAGTTTTTTTATATTATATTGAGTGTTGTTATTGGCCTATCATATTCCACTCAGAGTACTTGTAAGGCCTGCTTCTTTCTATTCAGTATTGTTGTTAAATTGTCTCAATTCAGTGTTGCTGTTAGTCATATTAGTTTCCATTCAGTTTTGTTTTAAACCTATTACATTACATTCAATGTTCTTGTTAGCCCTGCCATATTCCATTCAGTCGTGTTGGTCTGCTAAATTCCAAAGAGTGTTGTTGTTAGCCAAGCCATTTTCCATACAGCGGTGTTGTTAGCCAAGTTATATTCCATTCAGTGGTGTTGTAAGCCAAGTTATATTCCATTCTGTGGTGTTGTAAGCCAAGTTATATTCCATTCTGTGGTGTTGTAAGCCAAGTAATATTCCATTCAGTTTTGTTGTAGGCTAGAATCTATTTAATTCGGTGTTGATGTTAGCCATACCCTATTCTATTAAATATTCTGGCGAGCTCTGTCACATTCCATTTAATATTGTTGTAGGCTTAAATATATTCAATTCAGTGTTGCTGTTAGCCCAGCCATATTCATTTCAGTGATGTTATAAGCCCTAGTCCGTTTCATTCAGTATAGTTGGTAAACCTGTTCAATTCCATTCAGTTAGCCCTGTCCTATGCAATTTATTGTTGTTCTTAGCCCTGTCATATTGAACTCACTGTTGTTGTTAGCCCTTATCTATTTAATGCATTGTTGTTATCCCTGTCCTATTTAATTCAGTGTTGTTGTTATACCTGCCCTATTAGATTAAGAGTTGTGGTAGGCCCTGTCATGTCACATTCAATTTTGTTGTTAGCCCTGCCATATTCTTTTTTTAATTCAGTTTTGTTGTTACCCCTACCCTATTTCTTTCAGCGTGTTCGTTAGTGCTATTCTTTTCCAGTCAGTATTGTTGTTTAATCTGTTCTATTCTATTAAGTGTTGTTCTTAGCCATATTCCATTCAATTCAGCATTACTCTTTGTCCTGTCCTTCTCCAACAGTATTGTCGTTAGCAATGTTAATTCCATTTAGTGTTGTTCAGTTCAGAATTGTTGTAAACCCTATTCGATTTTGTTTAGTGATGATGTTAGCCTTATTTTATTTTATAAAGCGTTGTTGTTAGCCATATTTTATTTACTTCAATTTGTTTTAAAGCCATATGTTATTCCATTCAGTGTTGTAAGCCATCAGTACCTTCAAATCTGGTTATATACAGGTAATCACATTATATATTGTACTCCTCTTCTGTGTTGTTTTCACTACAATCTGTTTCTGTTTTAATCTCTGCCATCTCTGTTCGAATCCTCTTTTATTTGTTTTGCTTTCCTGACCTATCTCTTAAGGTTTCTTATTCAATCTCTTTTTGTCATATTGTATCTCTATTGCTATCTCTCCTCATTCTCCGTTGTTATTAGTTCGTATCATGGCCACATTGGAATGAATTCACGGACCAAGTTAAAAGTTAATTTAGATTTCATTTTTGTCAGGAAATGACAAGCTTTCTATGTTTCATCCTCTTCTATTTCCATATTGATATCATCGCCATCTCCATAGAAATCCTTTCATACTTTTTTGTCGTTGCAAGCCTAACCTTGGCATTCACCGCGTGCCTTAATAGTGTTAAATACACCAAGACAAACACAGTGAACACTAATTTTTGGCTTTGAATTCTCCTCCTGTGGTAAAGTATAATACAACTTTTTGAAAGTATTCTCTTTAAATTCGCCTCTTATAGAATAATGTTATTCTATTTGGTTTTAAATTTTGCTTTTTTTTTCCTCTGTGCTTTTTTGATTTCCCAAGGAAAGTAAAGGATCCACCATCCTTTTTACGCCATTCCAAATTGTTAAACATATTTTGATTCAAAGTATATAAAAGGCAGTATTTAATATGTCTTGATTAACTGCATATCCCAAAGACGAATAATCTCTCACCATCATCAAACTGAAAAGCATTGCTTTGCTTATCCCATATATTTTTTATTCTTTTTCATCCTGTACAGTCCGTATGCGTAACACTTCTGAGAAAGTTCAGTTGATAAAATAAGTAGTTTTCTGTATGTCTCTCCCAAAAATGTCAAAACAATAAAACAAAATTACTGAGCCTGAATCAATCGTATAAACCAACGAAAGTATGAAGCACGAGGAATAAGATTGCCTTTTCCGGCGACCACGCTTGTCAGTGTGAATGATTCACTAGCGAATAAATGATTTGATTGTAGACAAGAATGGCTGTAAGACTACTGATTTTGTGAATAATTCATGATGCTGCAGCGGTGGGATATAGTCGTTGGTGATTCTAAGAATAAAAACAAAATAGTTCATGTTATTAGCCTATGTCTCGAAACAGCATTGATATATATGTTCGCGTGTAATTGTTTGTGACGTGTCACGTGATTCTTGGC
Organism: Mya arenaria; assembly: GCF_026914265.1. Taxonomy (NCBI): domain Eukaryota; kingdom Metazoa; phylum Mollusca; class Bivalvia; order Myida; family Myidae; genus Mya; species Mya arenaria. The sequence continues at coordinate 50,445,522 of NC_069134.1, forward strand.
GAAAGTTTTGTTTCGAGAAGAAATGAATTCAACGATGACGACACGAAAGTGTGTTATTCAAAATCGATTATTAAATTTTCTTTAGAAATACTGTAGTAAGTGAATTTGAGCCGGATGTAACATTCGGCATGTCAAATTTGTCATATGGACTTCGTATGACAACATACTTTGATGCCGCTGCAGCTGAACGTCTCATTTGAGATCTTTCTCTCGTTCTTTCGAACATTAAAGTGTCGGCTGAATAAGGCAGCTTTGCTTCTATTAGAAAAAGACACACAGTAACTAATCAACTGTACAAAATTTGCAAATAAGCCGGTAACACGTTAAATACCGAACTATCTAATCTAAATATAAAAGTAGCTAGTGTCAAAATATAATTATCTTGTCAATGTTTAGAATCATCTAAAACAACCCAAAAATCAAAATAGTTAATATTTGAGGTCAGAAATTTATCTGTCATTAAATTATTTTTAAACATTGTATTTTATGCCATATAACTAACTTAAAGAAAAGAGATCAAAGTTTAACACTATGCAAAGTACTTAGGCACCTGAATTTTTGAAAAATAAATGAAAAAGATTCAGGTATACTTGAAAAGTAAGGATCAGTTGATTCTATTAAGAAGCACTCAATGATTCCACCGTAATTGCTCGTTTGGTCTTGGACATTAGTGGTCTATAGTTACTTTCAGCTGGATCTCCGCGTGCTACGTGTCTTCACATTTCCGCTACAGTCTGTTATTGATCGAAGAGCAGGCGACGGTCTTTACTGGCGTTTTAATGGAATCCACTGAGCACAAGTCTTAATTACTGGATATCGCAAATGCCATGTCCAAAGCTATATGATGGAATCTTCATTCTTCTGATCGCCTAGGATGGACCGTTTTAGCACAAGTTTAGAACAGCCCTTGTGAGTCATTTATGTGTTTCCAGAATATTTATTGTCTTCTTAAGGTGCTAGTTTGATTTCGTATCTGTCAAAATAGTTCCATGTTTCATTTCTCAAGCTAAATATAGTTTAATAATAAATCAAACGATTTTCCACAAATAATTAACGGATGACGTCATTCAATTTGACACGTTTATAATATAAACATGTGTTCTGTAGTTAAAATAAATAAAGCATTGTCATTAACAGGTCGGTCAATAATCAAACATGTCTTAAAGGTATGACCCAAATCTACTTAAGTGATCATATTTTGTCAAATATTACGTACACCGAGGCAGGCCTTGTTATATGTCAATGTTTGTTAATAGTTTAACCAAATATGTTTACAAAACAATACACAACTACCAAACCTGCTTTGTTTCTTTAGTTGGAAGCCCCACAAAAGCCTGAAAAAGGATGCTTGCTTCTTAGTTTGGCAATTGCAGCCCCACTGAAGACAGAAAGGACTCCTGCCTCTTGGTTTTGCAAAGTCAGCCCACTGAAACCTTAAAAAAGAATGCTACTTAGTTTGACAAATGCAGCCCCACTTAAGACTGAAAAAAGAAGTTTTGGCCCCACTGAAGACTGAAAAAAGGATGCTTGTCACTTAGTTTTGCAAATATAGCGCCATTAAAGACTGAAATTAATAGATTACATACATATAGCATGTGTGCTATTGAACGCACATTAGCCTTTCAAAACAAATAATCGCATTTCGCAATATATGATATTACATGGATACTATAATATAAATAAATGCAGCTCAGACATCCTCAGACGCATCATGAATAAATTTCCACTGATAAATGAACGGCTGAGAGCACCATAAATTGCTATACCAGAGACGAAACCGCGGAGGCCTCATGACAACGAATAGAGTCAGCAGATGCGATGTCAGCCCAAATGTTTCCTGCATCTGCAATGGAGAAAAAGAATTCATTTGGGAGGATGAGATATTGATCTGGAATACTTTTATGGATTCAGCAACGAGAAACAAGATTGAATTCGGCTTTACATAAAACTTGGTTTCTGAATGTAGATTGATCCCAGAGCTACAGATATGTCTAGCTATACAATTTCTCATTTTTAAATGACGTCATCATCGTTTTTTTGTCTGGAACATACCAAAGCATTGCAGTGTGTGTGATATGTGTCCAAGTCTTTTGTATTGGACTCAAAATAACGTGTAGCCAAACGTTTATTCTAAAATGTTTAATTACTTTGTACCACCATTATGTGAATACACTCTTACTAGTATAGCCCGAGGGCTGGGGCGGGGTGGTTGGTGGGGGAGGGGGGCCAGGGGAATATCATCAAGAGTCTCAGTAGCAGATTTGCTTCTAGTGGAAATCTTCTAGCAGAAGTACTGCACTGTTTTAAATCCTTCCTAGGTACGAAATTGCTTCAAGGGTCCTGAAACATTTTATCCACCTTCATAATAAAACAATATTATAATGGTGTCCGTAAAATACACATGTATTCATTTCTTGGACTCATATTATCATCGTTATACACGGGCTGTTTTATCAAGACTTAAATGCCTGTGGTTTCAACGGAATGCTACTTCTGGAAATAACTCTTGGGTACGAACTCGCTCCTGTGAAATGTAGGTGTTCTAAATTATGATAGTGGACGTTCTCGAAACTGTTACGTTTCCACCAGTTCATTATTCCTGGGCTTCGATAGTGTTTTATGACTGCTACTTTATGTGTCATGTTAATATCGTTATTACTGTGATGGCAAGATATGGGACTAGCACGGGGAGCTGGGGACATGTCGGAGTGTTGGGTGACAGGCAATGGTATTCATGCAGAACCCAGTTTTGGGACAAGTCAAACAGCTTGGTCACACGCTAATGTTCTCATACTAAACCCAGTTCGGGGACCTGTCGGAGGGTTGGGTCAAAGGCAATTGTTGCCATACTAAACCCAGTTCGGGGACCTGTCGGAGGGTTGGGTCAAAGGCAATTGTTGCCATACTAAACCCAGTTCGGGGACCTGTCGGAGGGTTGGGTCAAAGGCAATTGTTGCCATACTAAACCCAGTTCGGGGACCTGTCGGAGGGTTGGGTCAAAGGCAATTGTTGCCATACTGAACCCAGTTCGGAGACCTGTCGGAGGGTTGGGTCAAAGGCAATTGTTGCCATACTGAACCCAGTTCGGTTGCATGTCAGAAAGCTGTGTTACATGCAAAGGTTTTCATACTGAACCCTGTTTGGGGGCATGTCAGAAAGCTGTGTTACATGCAAAGGTTTTCATACTGAACCCAGTTTGGGGGCATGTCAGAAAGCTGTGTTACATGCAAAGGTTTTCATACTGAACCCAGTTTGGGGGCATGTCAGAAAGCTGTGTTACATGCAAAGGTTTTCATACTGAACCCAGTTTGGGGGCATGTCAGAAAGCTGTGTTACATGCAAAGGTTTTCATACTGAACCCAGTTTGGGGGTATGTCAGAAAGCTGTGTTACATGCAAAGGTTTTCATACTGAACCCTGTTTGGGGGCATGTCAGAAAGCTGTGTTACATGCAAATGTTTTCATACTGAACCAAGTTTGGGGACTCGTCGAAATTCTTTGTCACAGGCAAAGGTAGTCATACTGAACCCAGTTTGGGGACCAGTTGAAAAGCTTTGTCACAGGCAAACGTTGACATACTGAACCTAGTTTGGGGACCAGTTGAAAAGCTTAGTCACATGCAAACGTTGGCATACTGATCCCAGTTTGGGGACCAGTTGAAAAGCTTGGTCACTTGCAAAGATACTCATACTTAACCCAGTTTGGAAAGAAAGTCATTTTACTAAACATTTGGAACTTGAATGAAAAGAAACAACAGGAATCATGAATACAGATTGTGAATGTAGCAAGCCCCCGTGCCATCATTATAGTTAACATATGATTGTTTTTCAGTTTCTTCTTAAAAACGGTTCCAGTGATATTGTTTAAGACTAGAAGAGTTCCATATATTTTTATTATAAGATCTCTTTGTCATTAGAGTGTCTGCTACATTTGCTAACAAGTCTCATGGAATTTCTGAAACCTAATGACTGTATATGCCGTCTAGAATTGATATCTATTTGCACAGAATGTATCTAATTCACCTTTTAACTGATACTAAAATTCATGGGAAGAAGAATTGTAAAAGTCAATAATTTTTTTTTTATATACATTAAAGATCATTGTGTTTCTTAACTTATAACGCCTTCCCTGCTGCTCGCATGCGCTGATATCTGATAATGGATTTTAAATCATTGTTTTCTGAGTAACAGTGTGTTTAAGCATCAAATTAGCCAGGGATGTTTGTCAGTTCAAGTATCTGATTAAAGCATGTTTCTATAAAGCACAATCTACATCCATCGCAATGTGTCATGCGTTTTGCGGGGTTTATGTTATAAGATTAGCTTCCGGGAATCATCCATCAGCACGATTAATCGATATATTGTTAAAGGTCAGAAATATCAATATACAGGAACAGAAATTCTCACATTGATTATCATACGTTTAGTTTTGAGCATTTCAAAATAAACGCATATGTTTGTATATAATATTGTTGATACCGTCTTTTCGTGTGACCTTTTCATAATCGTTGCTATCGTCACTAGAACGACCGCCATCAGTGACTAGTTATACTCAGATGATTGAATATCTACGTTTCTATTAAGGGGATTTGAAATTTGACATAATCGTTACTGCCAAACATATACTCTAAATAGAGAGACTGATTTCTGATTGATTTAAACATATTTTATTGCCTTTTTTCTTTCAACATAATCGGTATTTACAACAATAATATAGAGTATACAAAAAACAAATGGGTTGGACACAAGTTCTAACAACCTTAGTAACGTCTTCCCCACTGATTCCTACTGTTATGTTACTCTTCATCGCGTTCAAACCTCCAAAAAGCATACATATATAACTTAAAGAATTCAAATATTTTCAACAATCATTTTACTTTCGACTTGTTATGTCTGAAGTTGATCACGTAGTCCACGATAAAATTTTAAAAAGTCAATAAGGCTGACGAAATTTTAATTTATCTACAATATGGACGCCATTGTAATTCTAGAGAGAAATAAAAACGGAAGAAAAAACTGTCATCATATATTCAACAACAATTTGATACAAAGTTTTATACATACCGCTTTTCTTTCCAAATTCCGTGTGCCATTCATGAATGAATGCTTTAATAATACTTCTCTCACCAACGATAGACCAATATGTATAAAAAGTCATAAAAAGTAGTTCCACTCCATAAAGACATATGCCTTTAGCCATGCCTGTCTGTTCTTTATTAATAACAGCAACAAGTACATTCCTTAAAAAAGGCAAAAAATTGACACATCCAGTACTTTCAATGGCAGAATGCATTAACAGACTCATGGTACAAAAACGGAAGCTCACCTAATCGATAGAAGTATCGTGGTTCCATCAAAAATCAATCCGTTATAATTATAGAAA